>NC_089837.1:254003890-254613890 GCF_035609145.1 Eleutherodactylus coqui | reverse complement strand
GGCAGTCGTCTCCCTCGGCCCTGGGGAGGGGGCTGTAACGCAGGATTGACGTTGGAACTCCGGTGGAAAACGGGCCTTGGCGCTGTGGTGGGCGTGAGGCACAGCCTGGTCTGGGCGCCCTCCTGGCTACCTTCCAGATGCTCGAGGCCTTACCAGCTGCCCAGGCCTCGTCTCCTGGCAGTATCACGAGGGAGGCAGGGGGCGCCGGGCGCAGGCATTCCGAGGGAGAAGCTGGCACTGCGGGACAGCCGGAAAGCTGCCTGCCAGGTTGAATCCTCTGGGCAGACGGCACGGGCACCACCCATTTACCTCTTATCGGTTTTACGCCCTCTTGAACTCTCTCTTCAAAGTTTTTTTCAACTTTCCCTAAAGGGAACTTGTCTGCTATCGGTCTCGCACCGGTATTTAGCCTTAGATGGAGTTTACCACCCGCTTTGGGCTGCATTCCCAAGCAAACCGAGTCTGGGGAGAACTGGGTCCTGCCGCTCCGGGGGCCGCTAACGGCCTAACACTGTCCACGGCCCGGGCCTTGATCAGACGGGCCCCCGAGCAATGGCAGGGTAGGACCAGTCTTCCGTACACCACATTTCCTGCGCCCGCCGGGCGGGTGGGGATTCAGCGCTGGGCTTTTCCCTCTTCATTTGCCGTTACTAAGGGAATCCTGGTTAGTTTCTTTTCTTCCGCTTAGTAATATGCTTAAATTCAGTGGGTCGCTACGTCTGATCTGAGGTCTGAGTTGAGGAGGCGGGCACAGCCGCACCCCCGGGAATCGAGAGAGAGGGGGACAGGCCACAAGCCCCTTCTACTCCGACCCGCGGACGCGAGCCGTTTCACTACCGCTCTCAGGGCACACGCCACCCAGCCTCGGGAGGCAGCCCTGTGGTTACCATGGATAGCCTCTCGCGAAGGCGCTCCAGGGACACCGGAGAAGGGAGAAGGTCTGGGCAAAAGGGAGCGGCCAGGGAGAGCAAGAGTAGCGGCGGCGGGGAGAGGCCACGTTGGCGGCCGGACCCACACGTGCACACCTCCTCTCTCCACTGAAACCGACGGACCCTTGCGACGGCCCCAGCCACGCCACCCGGAGGCCACGATCGCAGGGGGAGCGACCCTCAGACAGGCGTAGCCCCGCGAGGAACCCGGGGCCGCAAGGTGCGTTTTGAAGTGTCAAATGTCAATGTGTCCTGCAATTCACACTAATTCTCGCAGCTAGCTGCATTCCTCAGTGACGAGCTAGCCGAGTGATCCACCGCTAAGAGTCACGTGTTTTTCGACTCTCGGGGAAGGGGGGGGAGATGCCCCAGGCGGCGCACCTCAACCTCCTTGTCCCGTCGTACCACCCCACCACATCTAAGGGCATCACAGACCTGTTATTGCTTGATCTCGCGTAGCTGAAAGTCCCTCTAAGAAGCTGGACATGGACCGCTGGGGGTCGCATAGCTAGTTAGCATGGGGGAGTCTCGTTCTTTATCGGAATTAACCAGACAATTCGCTCCACCAACTAAAAATGGCCATGCACCACCACCCACAGAATCAAAAAGAGCTATCAATCTGTCAATTCCTTCCGTGTCCGGGCCGGGTGAGGTTTCCCGTGTTGAGTCAAATTATGCCGCAGGCTCCACTTCTGGTGGTGTCCTTCGGTCAATTCCTTTAAGTTTCTGCTTTGCAGCCATACTCCACCCGGAACCCAAAGACTTTGGTTTCCCAGAGGCTGCTCGGCGGGTCATGGGAATAATGCCGTCAGATCGCCAGTCAGCATCGCTTATGGTCAGAACTACAATGGTATCTGATAGTCTTCGAACCTCCGAATTTCGTTCTTGATTAATGAAAACATTCTTGGCAAATGCTTTCGCTTTGGTTCGTCTTGCACCGGTCCAAGAATTTCACCAATATCGGCACAATACGAATGCTCCCAGCCATCCCTCTTAATCATGGCCCCAGTTCCAAAAACCAACAAAATAGAACCTGGGTCCTATTCCATTATTCCTAGCTGGAGCATTCAGGCGACTGGCCTGCTCTGAACACTCAAATGTTTTCAAAGTAACATTTGGGACTGGCGGGACACTCAATTAAGAGGGGTGCTGGGAGGCAGGGGCTTGGACAGGCGGTAAGCCAGCTTGATCCCAAGAGATTTTACTGCAGCAATTTTAATATATGCTATTGGAGCTGGAACTTTTTGTTTATTTAGAAAATTACAAAACATAACTGAAAAGCCAATTTCAACATAGCAAAACAAAGCCAGCTTGAAACAAAATTACTTGGCCAAGGGTCCTTTTTGACAAAACTTATAATACTCTTCTTATTTTCCTCTTCGTTTTTCTGTTTCCTTTCCGCTGTGTTTTTAACGGGGTCTTTCTTTTTCTTTACCCTTCTTTAACCTGGGGCAAGGAGTACATGGGGAAAAAAGGAAAAAGATTTCAGTCATAGCAAACACAACCATTAGGGAGGGAGGAAACAACCTGCAGCAGATACCCCTATGCCGGGTCCGCCCTACACCCCCCACAAAATTCTAACACACCCAGAGGAATATAAAAGAGAATTTTTTTTCCAAACATATTTAAACTATCCTACTCTATACATGAGCATTTTCCACAACCGAAAGGAGTGAAAGGAAACTCTTTTCCCAAAGTTTATTTACAAGAAAAGGAGAAAAACCCAATACTGATACTACCTGTGGTACGTAAGTTACGTATAAGTTATATACAAATTACATATAAGACATACTTTACCAACTTTCCCCGGCTCCAGGGCAGATGTCCGAAAACCCTATGTTTTATTGCCTGCTATGAAGAAAACAAAAACCTGTTAAAGGGGTTGTCCCGCGGCAGCAAGTGGGTCTATACACTTCTGTATGGCCATATTAATGCACTTTGTAATGTACATTGTGCATTAATTATGAGCCATACAGAAGTTATAAGAAGTTTTTCACTTACCTGCTCGTTGCTAGCGTCCTCGTTCCCATGGAGCCGACTAATTTTCGCCGTCTAATGGCCAAATTAGCCGCGCTTGCGCAGTCCGGGTCTTCTTCTTTTCTCAATGGGGCTCCGTGTAGCTCCGTGTAGCTCCGCCCCGTCACGTGCCGATTCCAGTCAATCAGGAGGCTGGAATCGGCAATGGACCGCACAGAAGCCCTGCGGTCCACGGAGGGAGAAGATGCCGGCGGCCATCTTCAGCCGGTAAGTAAGAAGTCACCGGAGCGCGGGGATTCAGGTAAGCGCTGTGCGGATTTTTCTTTAGGTCCCTGCATCGGGGTTGTCTCGCGCCGAACGGGGGGGGGGGGGTTGAAAAAAAAAAAACCCGTTTCGGCGCGGGACAACCCCTTTAAGTGCAGAAAGGGGGGTGGGGGTAGCAGCCCTCCACCAGGAGAAGGGAAACAGTAACCTAGGGCACAGGGAAGTGGAAACCCCTCCACCGCCCACTGGACCTGCCCCAGCCCCCATCTCCCTAGAGCGCAACTTCACCAGGTCACCAAATACGTCCCTACAGACGGTATCCACTAGGAGGACTTTCTGCCGCGTCGAAACTAGACATCTCTAAGTATAAAGTGCAGTGATCCTTGCCCTCCAGATATCCAAATGCTCCATATGCCCACTCAGAGTAGGAGAGGACAGCTAGTCGAGGCCAGCCGATGGAAGCCCCTACTTGTTTGTATACCTCTGTATTAAAGGGACAACCAAGCAGAAAATGCTCCATGGTCTCCACTAGGGAGGCGCATTGCTCGCGGGGACAGAATCTGTCATCCGCATTCCTGTATTTCAGATTGTCCCTCACATACAGTTTTCCATGGATGGAGCACCAGGCCAGATCCTAAAACTTCTGCGGGACCCTACTGAGTTCAACAACCATAGCCCCCCCCCCCCCCCCTCCAGGTCTCCACCTGGGCAGTCCCTGAGGGCCAGTGGTCTCTGGAAGTGGGCGATCAAGACACCGCCTCGTCAGGGATCTGATCTCCCCCTGCCCCCAGACCCCACGAACGTATCAGTTTCAGAGCCGGAGCAACATAAGCCGGGAGATGTCCGTGTGGTGTGCAGAAGTCCTTCACATGCCCTCCAGTCTCCCATTCCTGGAAGAAAGGCCTAAACCATGGCAGAGACTACCCACCAAGGAGCCCTTCCTGAACATCAGAAGTTGGCCATGTTAGTTTTAAGAAAGGTGTTTATTAGGAACACCACCAGGTTTACCATAGGCAACCCCCCCCCCCCCCTAGTCTCCTTGGCCGGTATGTGACCTCACGTTTGACTAGGTTCAGCCTGTTGCCCCATAATAGCTGGAAAAACAGGCTGTAGACCCATGTCCAGGGAGGTTCTGGCAAGATACAGATACTGCCCAAATAAACTAACAAGGGGAGCAAAAAGGTCTTGACAAGGCTCACCCTTTCCCTCAGGGACAAAGACCATCCCTTCCACTGGTCGACCTTCTGGCTGACATCTTTTAGTCTGCCTTCCCAATATTTGTGAGGTAATCACCCTGGCCAAAATGGATATCCAAAATTTTAGCATTCTCCTGGGGTACTGGGAGGGCATCTGGAAGCCTGAAATCAGGGGCTCCCTCCCCCAGCCAGAGACTTTCACACTTGTCCCAGTTGACTTGGGATCCAGAAGCTTCAGAATACCTTACCACCTCTGACAACACACATCCCACCTGCTCCTGAGAATAGACAAAGACTGGGACATCATCGGTGTAGGCCACCACGTTCGAGGCCGGACCCGGCCCTACCAGACCCGCCTTGACCCCTACCAACGGCCCACCACCAACCGCCTTAAAAAGGGGTCAATGGCGAACACGTACAGCAGGGGACTCAAGGGACAGTCCTGGTGGACACCGGACCCCACCGAGAAAGGGCGCCCAACCCAACCGTTCACGAGTGGGAAGCTCTCAGCCCATCTATATAAGATCTTTAGCCAATCTACAAAGCCCCGGGGCAGGCCATAGCGCAGAAGGACTGCCAGAGGTACTTGTGGTTAACCCTGTCAAATGCCTTCTTTTAATCCAAGGACAGGAGAAACCCCCTCCAGTTCCCAGCCTACCCTGCTCCACAGCCTCCCGGACGCAAAATACAGCACCTAGAGTGCGTCGACCGGGAACAGAGCAGTGCTAGTCCGCCGAAAGGAGGTTAGGCGCAAACTGCACCAACCGGTTGAATAGTATCTTGGCCAGAACCTTTCAGTCCGTATTGAGAAGAGCTATGGGCATCTAATTCTCAATATGGGACGAATCCTTACCCTTTGAGAAGATTATCAGGGCTGACTTCCTCATTGACTCCGGCAGACTACCCGAGGAAAGACACTCATTATAGACCTCGGTCAAGAGGGATCCAACAGCTCCGTAAAAGTCTTGAAAAATTTGGATGTTAAGCCATCCGGACCTGGCATTTTCTTAGGCCGAAGCCCATCAAAGTCCAGTCTCACTTCCTCTTCCCAACTCGAAGACCACCACTTCCTCAGGGATGGTTTCGGTCAGGAAACCAGAGACTCCATCTTTGTCCAGATCCCTCTCTGCCAGGAGCTCCGAGTAGAAGGACCTGACGACTTCCAGGATCTCTGAACTGGACCTTCTCAGAGACCCAATACCATCCTTCAGTCCTGTTACTAGCTTACTCCTCACTGACATCTTGTAGTTCCTGTAGGGGTCAGGCGACTGGAATCTCCCGAAATCTTCCTCCTCATGTCCTGGTACACTCGGTACAAGGTCAGAGACCTGAGGCTGGATAGCTCACGGAAGTACTTCGCTGCCCTCTTCTTGACGATCTCCCACCACTCTGACTTACTGTTGCAGAGGCCCATGAGTGGAATCTGGCTCTGAAGAAAGTCCTTAAAGTACTGTCTCACCGCCTCTTCTTCCAGGAGTGACGGATTCAGCTTCCATAAACCTCTTCCCACCTGAGGAGTTTCTGGAACATTCATAGAAAAAGAAATTAAACAGTAATCGGAGAATTCCACCTCGGCCACCTCGAGAGGCGACGAGATGGCTTCCTCCTTAACATAAAACCTGTCTATCCTAGACCTACTTCTACCTCGATAATAGGTGAACCCCGTGCCCTGAATGTGGACATCTTCCAGGCGGGCCTCACTCACTATGCTATTTAAAGTGACGCTGTCATAGGCCAACCTGTTTCCGGCGCCTCCCCTGTCTGAGGACCTCGTGACATTATTGAAGTCCCCCCGAAGACCACCAGTCGACCTGAAAAAAGATAGGGCTTAATCCTTGTGAAGAGGTCTTTCCTCTCAAATTTTGACTGAGGGCCATAGATATTAATGAGCTGAATCTCCTGTCCCTCCACAAGGACATCTAACACCAGACATCTACCCATTTCTACTTCAATCACCTGTCGGCATGTGACATTTGCAGTTTTAAAAAGGACTGCCACCACGCTATTCGGCTTGGCCGCAAGAGACCAGTAAGATGGTCCGTGCATTCATTCTCTCTTCGCTTTATGCAACAACTCGAGGTTAGTTAGCCTGGTCTCTTGCAAAAATGCAATGTCTGCTTCAACATGTCGCGGCTGAGAAAATCAAAGGTCATAAATCTTGAGGTATCAGACGTTATGCTGGCAACATTAATCCAGCTTGCTCTCCCGAAGAGGTCTCATGGGAGTCTCAGAAACAGCTTGCCCTTGCGGTGCAAGGCTCAGGTACATCTTCCCTGGTGGAGGCGGAGCCCTTGCACCTGCACAGGCCTCATTGCGCTTGACGCGACTAACAAGGCGAGGTCTGCTCTCTTTCACTGAACCCGCATGGCCCACTCCTCTGCTCGTCCCCTCCCCAGCAGAGAACATGAAAACCGGGGGCATCACCGTGAATAAGGAAGCATCGGCCAGAGCCCGCTGGCAGTGGCTGAACGGGTGACTGATCTCAGCACACAGGTGACACCTAATCGTCCGGCATGATGGGGCAGTGTGACCTACCCCCCCACACTGCGCCTTACACTGCACCTTACAGGCTGCACTTAAGTGCGTGGGGTCGCTGCACCGATGGCTCGTCCCAGATCTTTACACCATAGCCGAGTACAGTGCCATATGTGGCCAACCATGTGTGTATCACATGGCTAGAAAGAGACTCATTACGGGTAAGTACGATCAATTTCTTGGTGGTGGCCTGACAGGACACTGCCTCTACCCTAAAGTCCCGCAAGACCGGCTGGTCCTTCATCAGTATGTAATTGGACCAGAACAGTTCTAGTCCCTCTGGTCTGACAAAACTGATATCAAACTCTTTAGTGGTATGGGGGTGTATCAAGGCATAGATGTCTTCTACCTTGAAACTCATCTTGAGGAGCAGCTCAACAACAGTCCCCCTCGATGAGCAAGCCTCACTGCCAATCCACACTAAACGAGCTACGTTCCTGCTCCCACTATTCTGCCTGTTTGTAGGGAGTGACCAACCTCCCCCATTCTCTCGGAAAGCCGACAAACGGAACTGCCTTACCCATGGGTTTGTGTCAACTCGCACCCCCCTACCATAATGAAGGGATCTCCCTGCTGCAATCCATCGAGGAGGATGCGACTAGGGTTGGAACTAGCCCCCCCAGACAAGGGACTCATCGCTCCCCCGGAGACCGCCCCGGCAAGTGCCAGGGGATACCAAAGGAGCCTACAGACCCGCCACAGGCACTGCCACCCCTCCCTTACCTCCTACCGCTTCACTCACACCAACACTCATACCAACTTGCCCAGCCCCGACCACCAGCGTTTTCCCCTTTCCCTTGCCCCGGGCCTCAGCCCCCTACTAGTACTCTCAGGCACACTTACTACGCTCCTACCCCCCTTTTGCGCACCTATGGCTTCATTTTCCCCTGTCAAACCTATCCCTACCTTAGCCCCCACACACTCCTCCACAATACCCCCTTGCATGGGTTGCACAGGGACTGGCTGGCCCACTGGGGCTCCTTTGCTCCCCCCGGAACTGCCTGCCAGGGGCCCAAACACCAGTATCTCCTGCATTATGCTTTTCTTATTGTTTCTTTTACATCTCCCTTTATAGTCCTCCTCGGAAAGGTCTTCGTTAAATAGCATCCTGTTTGTGTCGGTGGGGGCTTCTATGGCCTGGATCACAGACAACAGGTAGCCCCCTGCTTCATCCTCCATCTCCATGCCGGTGTCTGACACATCCCCTGGGCTCTGCTGCCGAGGGGGAATACTTGTGTCTGACTCCTCCCCTTCTGTCTGGGGCACCACCTCCTCTCCTCGGGGTTCCGCCCCCCGGGGCTTCACCCCACTCTCCTGTGGCACTGCTGCCACTTTGCCTTCCATCGCCACACCTGGTGCTTCCGTCGCACCTGATATCCTGTTACCAAGCACCGCTGCTGCATCTTTCTTCTCACACAGTGACGCCGCCACCACTCTATCTCCTTCCGTATGGAGCGCCACTGCCCCATGTCATGTGACGCCGCCTTCACTCCCTTCAAAACACAGATTGCTTGGCGCCTCCACCACGCCTACAGCTCCGGCTCCCACCATTTTATTGGCTAGTGGCGCTGCCGCCACTCCCCCATCCTTCGTGCGGGGCACCGCTGCTCCACCTCCCAGTATCAGGACGTGTGGTCTCCACAGCCTGAGTGGTTTGTGGTGCCGTGGCCCCACCTTCTCTCTTGCAAGGCGCTGCCGCCCCGCCTTTCTGAATGCCCTCTCGTGGCTCTGTAGCCATACCCCCTTTCTTGGAGGCTGTGGTTTTGATACCTTGCGGCACACCTGCCGCGCCCCCTTGTGACGCAGTCACACCCACTTTTTTCATTGGCTGTGGTGCTGTCGCCAGACCCACCACTCCGGTCTCCACAGTCTGAGCGGTTTGTGGTGCCGTAGCCCCACCTTCTCCTTTGCAGGGCGCCCCTGCCATTCTGGACACACTCTCGCGGCTCCGTAGCTGTTCCTTCTTTCATGGGGGCTGTGGTTTTGTCGATTTGCGGCGCCCCCTTGTGACGCCGCCGTCACACCCACACTTTCTATTGGCTGTGGTGCCTCCGCCAGGCCCACCAAACCCCCGCCGTCACTGGAGCACATACGGTAGAGGACTACAGAGCACTTTGTGCCGCCCCCTAAGCCCCAAGACCCACCTCCTTCTTGCCTTCTCCCAGCCCTGGGCCTGGGGACTGTGGAACTTCATCCTCCCTTATGCTTTGGATTGCACTGGAGGGAATGCCCACTCCTCCCCACCCACCGCTGGCTTGTGGTAGCGGAGCGGATCCTAGGGAACCCCCCAGCCGAGATTTTGCCAATGGGCAAAATGGGTTCTCAGACTGAATTTGTCCCTCTGAACTTGTCCGCAGCCACTGCTGGAATTGCATCCCGGGGGAGGGGACTGAATCAGAATTAGATTTCTTCTGGGAACCCTCTGGTGAGGGACGCTGGTGGGGACACAATTATCACATCCCCGCTGCCTTCACTCCCTGACCCGCTCTCAGAGCCGGAAAAATGGCTCGGACTGGCCCTTTATGCGGTGCCCAATGTTCCAGGTAGCCCACTACTTACTTCGGGCCAACCTGGGTCCATTGCCTCTGGGCTTCCTGGGACCAGTAGTACACCCCCTCCCCCAGTGAATGGTTGTTGCTCCGGGCTGGAGCTCCACTCCTAGAGTCCTATCTTTTTTGGATCACAAGGAGATACGTCCCCCCAGCAAGAGTTCTCCCTGCTACTGACAGGCCACACCCACAGGAACCAGCAGCTGCAGAATTACCACGACTGCTGGCACCAAACTTGCCCTCCAATGGATCCTCGTTAAAGGATTTAAAGTGTGCTCATTCCAATTACGGGGCCTCGAAGGAGTCCTGTATTGTTATTTTTCGTCACTACCTCCCGAAGTCGGAGTTGGTAATTTGCCCGCCTGTTGCCTTCCTTGGATGTGGTAGCCGTTTCTCAGGCTCCCTCTCCGGAATCGAACCCTGATTCCCCGTTACCAGTGGTCGCCATAGTAGGCGCAGAAAGTATCATCAAAAGTTGATAGGGCAGACGTCCGAACGGATCGTCGCCACCATGGGGGGCGGTGCGATATGCCCGAGGTTATCTAGAGTCGCCAAGGCAGCGGGGGGGGGGGGGGCGGCGGGTGCCCGGGGGTGAAAGGGAGGACCCTTTTTGACAGGGAAGCCCCCCTCCTTGGCGGGCGCCCGTGGGCCACACCCGGATTGATTTTGGTCTGATAAATGCACGCATCCCTGGGGGTCAGTGCTCGTCGTCATGTATTAGCTCTAGAATTACCACAGTTATCCGAGTAACTGGTTTGGAGCGATCAAAGGAACCGTAACTGATTTAATGAGCCATTCGCAGTTTCACTGTAACTGCCCTGTGTACTTACACATGCATGGCTTAATCTTTGAGACAAGCATATGCTACTGGCAGGATCAACTAGGTTGGTGCGGAGGGGAGCAGAGACATCTCGCCGTCGCGGACCGTCCTCGTCTCTCTGTCGCCTTCGGAGCAGGGGCCGCCCGAGGCGCATGGGCCTCGAGCGGCTAGGGATGGGCAGCCCTCCGGGGAGGGCTCCACCCCATGGGAAGGGGATGCCCGTGCGGGGAGCATTAACCCGGGACTGCCGCGCAGAGGGGCGACCGTAAAGGAGAGAGACAGGCTGCACTGCTCGACCCGGAGAGCTGGGTGTGAGGCTCCGTTGCCTCGCTGGAACCGGGGGCGTTGCATATAGTTAGCCTATAGAACGGGCCAGAAGGGAGGAGCTTCGTACAGATCTAAACAGTCGCCCAAACTACCGAGAGCCCCGGTGATCAACATGGCCATGGCACACACGGTGGGGGGCACTCGACTGCCAGGCTCCTTCGGCATCGCACACCTCGCCTTCTCCCCCCTACCCCCCTCTCTGGTCTTAATCTTCCAGGGAAAACGACCGTCGGGATCGCCCCGGGACGGCCTGACGGGGCCCCACACACACGCGGAGGACTACCGCATCCAGGACCCCTGGTCGCCGCGGAAGCGAGGCCGAAGCAGGGCAGGGACTGGGGTGGGCGCCGCATTCATCAGGAGCCACGAAGGATCAGCGCTCGGTCGTTAGCCTACGGGTGGGGACCGCCTGCCGCGCGCGCCATGTCTACAGGCCGATGTCTCGGGACCGCCTGTCTCGGCTAAGCCAGGGGGGACAGGCGGGGGTCCTTTGAGTTTGGGAAACTGTCGTGAAATGGGTCGCGCCGCTCTTGGCTGCCCTGAGGCGGGAGAGCCTGAATTCTCTCTCGGCGCTGCTTCGTGTCGCCATCGCACGGTGCCTGGGAAATGGCTGCACCCCTGCGTTGCGCGTCCTCCGGAGTACTCCCCCCACAGGGGGCTTTGTGAGGCACCCAGACGCAGAGTCGCTCGCCTTCTTCCACCTTGGACAGTCTGTGCAAAGCCAACCTCCCCGTGGGAGGATAGGGGGGGTCACCCACCCTCGTGCCTGTGGAAGGGGCCGCCCACCCTCGTGCCTGTGGAAGGGGCCCGGGGAGGGACTTTGGATGGCTCCCTAACTGGCCAGTGGTCGGTCACGTAGGTCCAGGGGATGGGAGGTATCCCCGTGCGCCCCCCCCCCTATGTCGAGAGGCATACGGCGGCGGGGGGGAACTGGGTCCTTGAGGCCCCTCCCCGGACAGTCCCCCAGCCGCGCCTGCTCTCCTGTTGACCCCCTCTCTCGCGTGGGATGGTGGGCACATGCACAGCCCCGCCTCGCCCTCACACCGCTGCGTCGGAGAGGGGCCTTCGAGAGGTCATCCGGCGGAGCAGGCGAAGGGACGGATGGAGCGGGGACTTGGCGTGGAGGGGGGTGACACAGTGGCTCTGACCCCAAGGGAGGCGGCAGAGGGGGAAGGCTGCGATGCAGCGACTCGAGTGTGCATCCCCACTCCTTCTTGGCACTTTGAGAAAATGAGTCATAGACCACAGCTCTTTCCCATTAGCCCCAACAAGCTGTTCGTCGTGACATTTTGCGAGGACTTATTTTACCACCATCGGTGCTATAAGGGGAAACTGGCCCGCTCCTTATGCCTTCCTGGAACCGGCGCTCAGCCCGGACCGCCCAGAATTTTCCTCATCCAGCTTCTCCGACACCCTCTTCGCCTCACCTTGCGGCCTAGGGCGCTCCATCGAAATCGGCTTCCGCCGCTGCGTTTTTTGGCGTCCCCTGGAGCACGGAGGTTTGGCACTACTGTGGGGTGTTTGGTGATTTTTCCCTTTCTTTTTTTGCACCCTTCCTGAACCGGCTCGGAGGGGGTGTCCGGATCGGATGGATGCCCTTTGACCACTGCGGCCGGACTGGCAGAGTGTGGGCTTGGGGACTCCATGGCTCTGCCCCAAAAGAGAGGTGGCAGAGGGGGAAGGCTGCGGTGCAGTGACTCGAGTGTGCATCCCCACTCCTCAGCACTTTGAGAAAAAAAAGCAAGCTCGACTCGAGTCCACCCGGCAAAAGGTGTTCGCCACCCTTGCTTTGTGAACCCTTACCCAAATTTATCCCCCCTCTCCACCCCCGGTACAGGCTACCGGAGGGTGGCACCGAGACCCGCCACCTCGCCTCTTCTGAAATAGTCGCTCGGCCTGGACCACGCAAGGTTCTCCCTCATCCTGGAGCTCCGTCACTCCCGCCTGTCCTCCCCTCGCAGGCTGGGGAGAGGCCCCGTCACAGCCAACCCTTGGCTGCCACTTTTCTTGAGCATCCCCCGCCACCCGGAGGTCCAGGCACAGCAGTTTTTGGGGGAGGTCCTCTAGACGAATCTGGGGCCGGGACAGTGCAGAGTGGGGACTCCGCTCCAAGGGTAGGCAGCAGAGGGGCGGATGCGGTGTGTTGCCTCGAGTGTGCATCCCCACTCCTTCTCAGCGCTTTGAGAAAACGTCAAAGACCGCAAGCTCTCGCCCAGTGCTCCCGGACAAAAGGTGTTCGCCGCCCATGCTTTGCGAACGCTTACCCAAATTTTATCCCCCCGGTTCGGGCTACCGGGGGGTGGTGCTGAGACCCGCCGCCTCACCTCTCCTGAAACCTTTGCCCGGCCTGGACCGCGCCAGGCTCTCCCTCATCCCGGTGCTCCATCACCAACGCCTTTCCTCCCCTCGCAGGCTGGGGACGCTCCATCGCAGCCGTCCCTCGGCCGCCGCTTTTCTGACTCCTCCTGCCACCCGGAGGTTTCAGACAGTAGTTTTTGTGGGGGTCTTAGATGGGCTTCGTCCGTGTCCAGACCCGTCAGAGGCACCCAGGGTACCGGGCTGCTTGGAGGGGGTCTGCCCGCGCAGGCCGCCTGTCGGCCGCTCGGCCTGGACAGGTGGAGTGGGGACTCTTAGACTCGGTGGCTCTGCACGCGGTCCCCACTCCTTCTCACCACTTTGAGAAAAAACTTGTCAAAGACCACAGCTTTCTCCAATTAACCCCGACAAGGTGTTCGTCGTGACGTTTTGCAAGGCCTTATTTTACCGCCATCAGGGGAAACCAGCCTGCTCCTTCCGCCTTCCTGGAGCCGTTGCTCGGCCCAGAGCGTCCAGGATTTCCCTCATACCAGTTCTCGCGACCCGCATTTTCACTTGGCTCAGCCCCAGCTGCTGCAGTTCCCACTGGCATGACCAGCTGGGCCCATCCCCATAGCCGGCACCTAGAGCGTTTGGACTTGGAAAAAATTTTGAGATTTTTCTTTGTCAGCTCCAGGGGACATCAGTGGGGGGCAGCCGTGAGCTCTCCCTGGCCTCGCATTACTGCCCCAGGCCACCAATGAAGCCAGCACCCTGTCGCCGCCACCGACTCTCTCCTCGTCTCCTCTCTTCCACTCCCAGGAGTCCTGACAAACTGCCTGAGGTGACGTTTTGTTGACCCTCTTTTTGAACATGGAGAGACCAATGGGGGACAGCAGCTGCCTTCAGGCCGCCTCCCTGGATCTCCAACCCGGCATGGGGGCTCTGGATTCTCCCCATTCCGGTTCTCAGGCACCCCCCGCTGGTCCACAGCACTGCCCGGCCTCTTGGAGCCCTGCTGGCATGGCCAGCTGGGTCCATCCCCCTAGCTAGCGCCTGAAACTTTCAGACTTTTTCGAGATTTTGCCTCTGCGAGCTTCTGGGGGCGACAGCAGGGGCTGACACGGGCTGTGTCCGACCTCCTGGGAGTCCCACCCGGCCGTATCGGCGGCTCGAACAGGGTTTTGTCCAAATACTGGGAGACACTCAGAGGGGACTTTCTGCTCCCCCGCAGGCTGGCCAAGATTGGGAGGGACTTTGCCATGCCTCTACATCTCTGCTCAAGGCAGCCCTGCTGCTGTGCTCCTGGGTGTTCTATCCGCGGATGGTGTGCCACCCCCTGGAACTTTCACACGGTTACGCAGGTGGCCGGCACCCTGCTGCCGGTCACCCCCTCTCTTTCACCCAGCCAGCCCCCCTGCATAAATCTGCTGGGGTGCTTTTTTGACTTCCGCTATTTTAGCACATAGGCACATCCTAAGGGGAGAATTGGCAAAGTCATGCCGACCTCCTGAAACTCCAGCCTGGCTTGGAGGCCCTAGATTCTCCCCATCCTGGTTTTCAGGCACCCCAGCTTCTCCATAGCACTGCCCGGCCTCCTGGAACTCCCCCCTTGGCACTGCCAGCCGGGTCCGTCTCCCTAGCTAGCGCCTGGAGCTTTTGGACTTTTGTCAAATTTTCAAGAATTGTGTCTGCAAGCTTCTGGGGCGACAGCGGGGGCTGCCATGGGCTCTCCCTGACATCCTGGAGGTCCTGCCCGGCCACATCGGTGGCTGGGGCAGGGTTTTGACAAAATACTGGGAGACACTCAGAGGGGGCTTTCTGCTCACCCTAGGCCGACCTCCCGGGACTGTCCTCGTCCACTGGTGCAGCCAGCACCCCTTTGCCGTCACCGTCACCCTCTCCCTATTGGGACTTGGAAACATTTGTTTTCCCCTGCAAGCTTCGTTGGACGACAGCGGTAGCAACCTGCGGGCTGTGTCCGGCCTCCTGGAAGTCCCTCCCGGCAGCATAGGCAGCTAGGACAGGGTTTTGAGCAAATCCCAGGAGGCGCTAATAGGGGGCTTTCTGCTCCCCCAGGCTGACCCCCTGGGACTGCCCCCGGCCACTGGTGCAGTCAGCACCCCTTTGCCGTCAGCAGCTCTCACCCTGTTGGGACTTTGAAACAGCTTTCCCCCTGCAAGCTTCATTGGACGACAGCGGGAGCAACCTGCGGGCTGTGTCCGGCCACCTGGAAGTTCCTCCCGGCTGCAAACACCGAGGGACACTCAGGGACACACGGGGGCTGTTCCAGCTCACCCAGGCAGGCCTCCTTAGGTACCCAGCCAGCCACATTGGCGGCCAAGACCCCCTTTTGACCAAACCCCAGGGGACACTCAGGGGGACACAGGGGCTGTTCCAGCTCACGCAGGCCGACCTCCTAGTGTACCCAACCAGCCACATTGGAGGCTAGCACCCGTTTTTGACCAAACACCGGAGGACACTCAAAGACACACAGGGGCACATCCAGCTCACCCAGGCCGACCTTCTTAGGTACCCAACCGGCCACATTGGCGGCTAAGACCCCCTTTTGACCAAACCCTTAGGGACACATAGGGACATACAGGGACTGTTCCAGCTGCCCCAGACTAGCCCTTCTAGGGTACATCCAAAGAGGGGACACATTCATCGCGGCAGCAAATGAGAAACAATATTCAATTCGCAATTTCATAAACTGTCAAACGATGATTGTCGTATATTTGATAACTTGCCCATGCCCATTGCAATACATGGGCAAAACAAAACAACAACTAAGGAGACGCATATTGGCCCACATAGGGAATATACGCCGAAAGGAAAATACATCATTGGCCAATCACGTGTAGGAAAAACACAATGGTGATTCTGAGTGTCTGAGAGTACAGGGCATCGAGTTATTTAAACTAGACAGCAGGAAAGGAGACATCGATCCATTGCTGCTTCAAAAGGAAGCAGCATGGATATATAGATTAGACACAGTGCATCCGAAGGGAATCAATGAAAATCTATTATTTAATTGTTTTCTTTGAATATACCCTGCAACAAAATCACCTCATGTACTACCCATTAAAGAAAGCACTATGAGTGATGCTGACAGTAGGGGATAATTTAATAAAGTATAAATACACTTACTATTGTTTTCAATCTGTTGAAAACCCTGAAATTAAGTCAACTATAGTATACCCTGCATATGACCTATCTCGACATAATACAGAAAATTATAATCTCAGTATATAAACATGTTCCCAACTGCCCAAAATGTGCATAAAGATCGCCCATAAATACCTCTTGGTAGGAATTATAATGAATAAATGATTTACATACTGGAGTACATCCATTTTGCTACTTAGTTAAGCAATAAAGGAAAATAATCTCCTCATGCCATTATTGCCAGTTTTGAAAATGGCACCCTGTCCCCAATCTTCAATCATGTGACCAGGTCACAAGGGCGGGTAGACTCTGACCACGTGACTGCTGTGGAGAAGTTAACACTGCCCCATGTGCTACCATGGCAACAGTAAACTACAACAGCATTCACTGAGATGAATAATGACACGCGATCGATATAAGGCGACCCATCTTACATTTTTGGCAGTAGTTTATTGCACTTTAACTCATATAACCCAAACTGGAGGCATAATAAGTGGCAATTAGTTGGGCAAAAGGATTGTTGCGAAACACATGTAAATTGCAGGACAACCTCTGATTGGATAATGGGCATTAAGCCCAACCCATGGGTGGTCTTGAGGTGGTCTAGCTATATAAAGCCTGAGAATGCATGGGAGCCTCATATATACTCTAGCCTACCACCAAGGCTATGAGCTACCGTCTTTTTCTTTAACCTTCTATCTGTTTGCTTATGTGGGGAATCTTTGCTGGAAAAGTGGACAATATGTTTTATAAAGCCAGCAAAATCTAGTACTGTTTACTAAAGTGTGAATTATGTAGTCTCATATATTTAGCCATAATTATCGGAGATTGTGCTTTACCTCAATGTAGGAACTTGCATCATAAAGCCAGTCAATGCAAGATATACTCTAATAATTCACACAGAACATCCTCTTGCAACTGCCTTTGAGAGGAATATTATTCACCAACCTGCCAGGTGGCTTTATTCTCTGGTACCATGAACCACTCTGTTGAGGATTCCCTAATTTCAATATCTTAGGGTAGGGATATTATTTTATTTAAAAAACACTTCTGCAATAGGCATAGTGAAACTTATTGATACCTCCTATTGCATATTATCCCCTCTGAGGAATCCATACGAACAAGGTTACACTACAGGAACAAATTAATACAAAGCTCATACAAAAACCAGAGGAACTGACACCTATTAATTGGAGATATTCGTGAATTGAGTGGTTTAAGCAATAAAATCCACAAATATATCCTAGGTTTGACTAGTTGGAGACTAATGAGTCATACACAAAATTAGTTTATCCATGATCCACCTTTACATTATATAAACCCCCTCCTCCTGTAAGAAAGAGACGAGCCACATTACCAAATTAGGCATTATACCGATCCCAATAACATTTAAGCGACTAAGTTGAATATCCGGCATGATCCATCTTATGTTCGATTGAGCAAAACGACCTATATGTGTCGATTAAGAAAATACTATGTATTAGAAATATATTCTGTGTGTATTTTCTAAACCTGTCTATAAGGGAATATACTTCCTGATGAACCGCGTAATTAGCGGGGAAACGCGTCAAAGGTATATAGAGGGTATATATGAAGTTTGAAAAGAAATACAGAAGATATATATGAAGTGAGACACAAAGTAGAGAAACTGTCGTTTTGTGAGACAATAAGCTATATTAGTAGCACCCATGGGAGAATAGTGGTAGTAATCTTTGAAGGATAAAATCTACTTCTTCTTGAAAAAGAAAATCCACTATCAACGTTCATGAAGAATTAATATAAGTGATGGGAGGTTACCCTATCGCTTAATAACCAGTAAAACTTTCCCAGAAGTGGGATGTTGAAAAATAATTGATTTTGCTCCACTAATATAAATCAGGCTGGCCTATTGATTAGAGTTTTTTTCTCCTCATGCACAGAATGGGGGAATAACATTACCACATAGTCCTGGAGGGCTGCAAATGTGTGTTTGTTTTTTTGTTTGGTGTGCCCTATGGGTTGTATTTTAATGAATTACAATAAAATTTAGTTTTAATTATTTAATCTATACTGTGAAGGGCCTTACTATTTGAATAGATTTTTGCCTCTGTGATTAATTAGGGAAAATACAGATTATTAGGCAGTTTGGTCACAATTCGTTTAATCGTGCAGTTGTTTAAGCAATAATTGCAGTGTGTAAAAAGGCCTTAAGGCTTCCAATGGTTATAAGGCTTCCAATTTGACTTGATTAAAATGGGACCCTTTTTATGCCAGTGTAAATGATCGTCTGCATTTCAAATTCATCCAAACCGAAAGGTGTCAGCATTTTTCTGTTTGAAGTGGAGATCAAACATATGTTGAATGCATTGTTAATGTACTTAATAGAGATGAGGGAGCACCAAAATGCTGGGTGCTCGTTACTTGAGTTGAACTTTTCTAATTGCTTGAGAGCTTGTTTCAAGTAAGGAACCCCATTGAAGTCAATGGGAGACTCGAGCATTTTTCAAGGTGATCCATGCTCCGCATAGGGGAGGTTGTGTGCATCACCTGAAAACATCAGAAAGTGATGGAAACACCACAGAAATGGATAGGGAATAGCAGGGGCAGCTTGCATGGATGCACCCAGGTCCCACTATTAAGCCAAATTGTGGGCAAGAGCCTGCTGGTCACCCCCCTAACAATTTAGTTGGGGCAGACCATAATCATCAAGGCACACGCGCTGGCACATCTTAGCTAAGCACCACACTAGGTGCAACGAAGGCCAATCACCACCTGCGGGTGACACCACTGCCTCTTCTCTGGGTTACATGCTGGCAATGCTGTCCAATCCCCCCCAGGATGCAGGCATGAGCCTGCGTCAACAGCGTAATAAACTTTTTTCCCAGCGCAGCATCCAGCTGTCCCCATCCCAGACGGGGTAAGGCGCACCCCTTCACCTACTTCACCGACAGAGCTCCGCGACACTGTAGGCCGGTGCCTTTGGCTCCTGACGTCCGATGGACCGACGCCGCCCCCGCACGAAGCGGCACGTGAAAGAGGAGTGGCCCTCTCCTCTTGTCCCGCCGGTTCAGGTCAACCTGCCTTTGTCCAGGAGTACCGGCAGAGAGCTGGCGGTCTTTGACCTATTTTCTCAAAGTGCTGAGGAGTGGAGACTCGCACACTTGAGTCAACGCACTGCAGCCGCCCCTCTGCTGCCTCCTTTTGGGGCAGAGCCACTGAGTCTCCGAGTCCCCACTCTGTCTGTCCAGCACACAACGACGCCTCTGCCAGTTGAGGAAGCGTGCAAAGAGAAAAATAAATCTCTCCCAGAGGGGCTTGTTAACCAGTGCCCCAGGGAAAGACTGCATGAACCATGAAGAAATTAGAGTGGCCAAACCAGGCACTGTTTCACCCCGCCCATGACCTCGGCCTCTGCCCACACCCTCATTCGGGCACCCACGTCCTCTTCCTCTACCCTTACCCTTACCCCTAGTCTTTATCATGTTGTATAATGCACTACGTCAAAATGCTACGCAAGACATGCCACTGTGGAGGAACCCTGGGCTGGGGGAGCTGCGGTTACTAACCGACCTAGAGGTATGGGAACAGCATGGGATAGCTCACCTAGGGGACCTATATAACTCTAATATCCTGCTATCCTTCGAGCAACTCCAGGCCCAATACCAAATACCTCGATCCCACTTCTATAAATACCTACAGATCCGACATGCGCTTCAGACGCAATTCCCGCCTACGAGTAGCATTATATCCTATTACCCATTAATCAGAATACTAAGATCACAAGGGCCCCGGGTCTCATCTCGACACTATATTCCCATCTAACAACTTCAAAAGCCGCCAGGGAAATCCCTCCCGCTCTGATTAAGTGGAAGTCTCTGATTCCAACACTGACGGAAGAGACTTTTCAAGAGGTATTAGAATCACCACTATCTGTCTCCCCCTCAGCAAACAATAAAATGACCCAACTATACATAGTTCACCAATGCTACCTCACCCCGGCGAGAGTACCTAAGATGGGTAGGATTCCAACCACACATTGCATCAGATGCACCTGCACATACGCCGATTTCTGGCATATGATCTGGGACTGCCCGCGGATCCGATCATACTGGGACGAAGTCATAAATCTGCTCTCCGCAGTCCTCGATATCCCAGTCCCTGCCACCCCAGAAATCTGCCTCTTTGGCATCCTTGATGAGGAGCAGTGGCAACATTATCATAGAATATTCCTACGAGAAGTCCTGTTCATAGCCAGAAAGGTTATCGCGATGAGATGGATGGACCAGAGAGGCCCGACTGTGGCAACGTGGAAGAAAACTGCAAATTCAATTATACCCTACAACAACATAGTATATAAAGCCCGCAACTGTCCGGATAAATTCCAAAAGGTGTGGGGCCAATGGTGCGACTCCTCACTGACCTTGTTTCCCCCGCAACCGCTCTCATCAGCCATATCAGCGCTACAAAGACGATTGTAAAACCCCTGGTGGACCGTGGCAAGATCGGGAGACTCGACCCCGCGCTCGGTCGACCACCCGGAGTACAATTACATGCTTCCTCCCTCCCCCTAAAAATAAAATACCTTGTTGGCCCCGACTCCGCACCGCAACATACCCGGTCAATAACCACATTTTGATGCAAAACCATACAAGTCTGCTTATGATAACTTCTATAACAGATATATCTTCTAAAATATGTCCTAGCATTGTTACACCTTTTTCTATGAACCTCTCATCATCTTCACACTTCCCCACCCACCTAACCCCCCTATGTTATTGCACTTTATTTTACTCTTATTTTATCCCCTCTCTACTCCGGACCAGCGGAACACGCCAGATAAGATGTAAACTGTAAAGTACAAGCCCGACCGGCTTCTACTAGATACATAAGATTATGTACTGCACAATGTTTCGGTTTTTCAGTATTTGACATGCTGTTAACTTGTCAATAAAACGAGTTTAAAAAAAAAATGCTACACAAACTGCGAGGTATTTTGCATACGCTTTTAGCCAAAAATAGACAGTGTAAAATGTGTACAGACTTGTTATATAGTGCGGATCGACAGGACGCACACTAAGGGTATTTTACATACGCTTTAAAGGGGTTGTCCCGCGCCGAAACGGGTTTTGTTTTTTTTCAATAGCCCCCCCGTTCGGCGTGAGACAAACCCGATGCAGGGGTTTAAAAAAAAAAATGGATAGTACTTACCAGAATCCCCGCGCTCCGGTGACTTCTTACTTACCTTGCGAAGATGGACGCCGGGATCTTCACCCACGGTGGACCGCAGGTCTTCTCCCATGGTGCACCGTGGGCTCTGTGCGTTCCATTGCCGATTCCAGCCTCCGGATTGGCTGGAATCGGCACACGTGACGGGGCGGAGCTACGAGGAGCAGCTCTCCGGCACGAGCGGCCCCATTCAGAAGGGAGAAGACCGGACTGCGCAAGCGCATCTAATCGGGCGATTAGACGCTGAAGTTAGACGGCACCATGGCGACGGGGACGCTAGCAACGGAACAGGTAAGTGAATAACTTCTGTATGGCTCATAATTAATGCACGATGTACATTACAAAGTGCATTAATATGGCCATACAGAAGTGCTGAACCCCACTTGCTTTCGCGGGACAACCCCTTTAAGCCAAAAATAGACAGTGTAAAATGTTTACAGTCTTGTGTGTCCTCTTGATCTGCACTATATAACACTTGGGCCCATTATGCAAATGCTTTCTGCCAAAAACAAAACAAAATGCAATATGAGAGAATTTTTGTTAGTTCCTATATAGTCTGTGTATACCAGTAGCAGTATACTGTATAGAACCGGTAACAGAATGCAGTATCAACCGGGATGCTTGTGAATGCTTTGTGTGCACTACTGGTCCCAGAAAGCCAAACTGATGATGCACTAAAGTGGAGTTGTAGTCCTAAAAAAGGACAGTTGGGTTTTAATTATTCCAATCCTATGCCACTTCCGTCACAAAATTTCATGAGCCACAAACGTGGGCATAAAGGGGACTCAGTACTTCTACACATCTCCACAATTCAACAACCCATTCTACATCAAAACATTTTTTTACCTAGAGTGCAGGTGAACCCCTGAAAGATTTGTTTACCAAGAGTATAGGCGAACCCTTGAAAGACTTGTTTATTAAGAGTATAGGAGAACCCTTGAAACATTTGTGTACCAAGACTATATAGGCGAACCCCTGAAACATTTGTTGACGAAGAGTATAGGCGAAAGCCTAAAACATTTGTTGACCAAGAATATAGGCGAACCACAGAAACAATTGCTTTACCAAGAGTATAGGTGTACCCCTGAAAGATTTGTTTACCCAGAGTGCAGGTGAACCTCTCAAATCCTTTTTTTAACATAGAGCTCATACTTGCTTAATAGGACCCAGGTGGCGGTCCACCGACAAGCAAGCTACCGCCTTTCCCAGCCCCTGCCTCTCCATGAGTGGCTTTTTAAGCTATACCCCAGCGAAAGACAGCACCCTTGAAAGATTTGTTTATTAGGAGTATAAGCGAACCCCTAAAAATTTGTGTACCAAGACTATATAGGCGAACCCCTGAAACATTTGTTGACCAAGAGTATAGGTGAGCCCCTCAAACATTTGTATTCCAAGAGACTAGGCGAACTCCTGATAGATTTGTTGACCAAGAATATAGGTGTACCCGAAAAAAATTTGTTGACCAAGAGTATAGGCGAACCCCTGAAACATTTGTGTACCAAGACTATAAAGGCAAACCCCTGAAACATTTGTTGACCAAGAGTGTAAGCGAACTCCTGAAACATTTGTGTACCAAGAGTATAGGCAAACCCCTGATAATTTGTTGACCAAGAGTATAGGCGAAGCCCTGAAACATTTGTGTACCAAGAGTATAGGTGTACTGAAAGATTTGTTTGCCGAGAGTGCAGATGAACCCCTGAATTTGTTTTTTTAACATAGAGCTCGTACTTGCTTAATTTGCTAACAGAGCCTAGAGGCAGCCCTAAAAAATTAGTTTTTGCAGAGACTTTTGGCCCTCTGAAGAATTGGCTGTTCAGCGTGCTGACATGCTGGTTTAGGAGGAGGAGGAGGAAGATCAGAGAAGGATAGACCAAGCTACTTCTACCCTTTTTTGGGGTGATAGAGGGTGTATGCTTCTCCAGTTCCAGCTTAAAGGGGTGGTCTCGCGAAACCAAGTGGGGTTATACACTTCCGTATGGCCATATTAATGCACTTTGTAATGTACATTGTGCATTAAATATGAGCCATACAGAAGTTATTCCACTTACCTGCTCCGTTGCTAGCGTCCTCGTCTCCATGGTTCCGTCTAAATTCGCTGGCAGCTTGCTTTTTTAGACGCGCTTGCGCAGTCCAGTCTTCTCCATTCAGCACGAGCCGCTTCAGTGTGCTCCCCGCTACAGCTCTTCTGCGCATGCGCAGACGAGCTGTCACTGCTCGGGAGCGCGCTGCAGCGGCCATTCTGTACCTTCCTCTGTTAGAGGAAGGTGCAGAAACTGGAGCTGCCCAGCGGAGAAGCCCAGCCCAGCCGCCCCGAGAAGCCTCCCAGGTAAGTGATTTGTGGGGGGGGGCTGCCGCTGCGCCGGGCTGCGCCGGGGGGGGCTGTCGCTGCGCCGGGGGGGGCTGTCGCTGCGCCGGGGGGGGCTGCCGCTGCGCCGGGGGGGCTGTCGCTGCGCCGGGGGGGCTGTCGCTGCGATGGGGGGGCTGTCGCTAGGCCGGGGGGGGCTGCCGCTGCGATGGGGGGGCTGTCGCTAGGCCGGGGGGGGCTGTCGCTGCGATGGGGGGGCTGTCGCTAGGCCGGGGGGGGCTGTCGCTGCGATGGGGGGGCTGTCGCTAGGCCGGGGGGGGCTGCCGCTGCGATGGGGGGGCTGTCGCTAGGCCGGGGGGGGGCTGTCGCTGCGATGGGGGGGCTGTCGCTAGGCCGGGGGGGGCTGTCGCTGCGATGGGGGGGCTGTCGCTAGGCCGGGGGGGGGGCTGCCGCTAGGCCGGGGGAACTAGCGCTGGGCTCCGGAACCTAGCGCTGGGCTCCGGGGCCTTCACCTGGGCTGAGGGTCTAGCGCTGGGGAGCCGGGGGCTAGCGCCTTACCTGCTGCCTGGCGGTGGGCGTCTGGTCGGCGGCTGCGATGCGTCCGGTTGCCATGGAGACACAGCTGGCGGCGTCTCGGGAGCGCGCACGTCGGGCTGCAGCGAGCGACGGGGAAAGAGCCGGCGGCCATCTTGAGGAAACTTTTATAAGTTGCTGAAACGCTGGAACGGTAAGTACGAACCAGCTAGAAATGTCATTTACAGGGGGGCTTAGTAATGTGTACTTAATGGGGGGGACTGGGCAAAAAAAAAATTTAACTGCTTCCTCGAGACATCTCCTTTAAAGATACTTTATGTTCCACGGCTTTCCACTGGTGGAGATGAGAAGTCTGGGGAAATCCAGGCTTTGTTCATCTTAATGAGTGTAAGCCTATCGGTGCTGTTAGTTGACAGGTGGGTATGCCTTTTTGTGATAATCCCCCCAGCAGCACTAAATACCCTCTCTGATAACACACTAGTGGCAGGGCAGGCCAGCACATCCAAGGCGTACGGTGCAAGTTTAGACCACATGTCCAGCTTTAACACCCAATAGTTGTATGGAGCAGAGGGATCACAGAGGAAATTAGTATGGTCGGCTATGTACTCCCCCACCATCTTTTTACATTGTTCCCTCCTACTCAGCCTAGACTGGGGAGTGGTGACACAGTCTGGCTGGGGTGCCATAAAACTGGCAAAGGCCTTGGAGAGTGTTCCCCTGTCTGCGCTGGACATGCTGCCTGTTCCTCTCGCCTCCCCTGCTAGTTGGCCCACTGAACTACGTCCTCTACCGCTAGCATTGTCAGATGGGAACTTTAGCATCAGCTTTTCCACCAGGGCCTTGTGGTATTGCATCACTCTCATACTCCCTTCCTCTTCAGGAATGAGAGTGGAAAGGTTCTCCTTAAACTGTGGGTCGAGAAGGGTGAACACCCAGTAATCTGTGTTGGCCAGAATGCGTCTAACGCGAGGGTCACAGGAAAGGCAGCCTAACATGAAGTCAGCCATGTGTGCCAGAGTCCCAGTAAGCAACACATTGCTGTCCTCACTAGGAGGATGACTCACAGTCTCCTCCTCCTCCTCCTCTCCAGCCGATACATGCTGAACAGATGTGAAGGAAGTAGCATGGGTAACGTCTGCAGTGTGGGCAGCAGATTCTTCCTCCCTCCCCCCTCCTCCTCCTCCTCCAATACGCACTGAGAAACAGACGTGAGGGTGGTCTGGCTATCAAGCGACATATTGTCATCCCCCATCTCCTGTTCTATCTGCAGAGCGTTGGCCTAATTGCTTAGCAGCGACCTTCTCAGTAGGCAAAGCAGCGGGATGGTTATGCTTATAACGACCGAATCGCCGCTCACCATTTGTGTTGACTCCTCAAAGTTTCCTAACACCTGACAGATGTCAGACATCCATGCCCACTCCTCTGTGAAGAAGTGCGGAGGCTGACTACCACTCCAATGGCCATGTTGCAGCTGGTATTCAACAATGGCTCTACGCTATTCGTAAACCCTGGACAACATGTGCAAAGTTGAATTCCAGCACGTGGCTACGTCGCACAACAGTCGGTGCACTGGCAGCTGGAAGCGATGTTGCAGTGTCCTGAGGGTGGCAGCATCTGTGGTGGACTTTCTGAAATGTGCGCACATGCAACGCACCTTGCTGTGCAGCTCAGACAAATTGGGGTAGTTTTTAAGAAAGCACTGAACCACCAGATTGAACACGTGGGCCAGGCATATGGCATGTGTGTTAGTCTGACAAGCTGCAGAGCCGCCACAAGGTTACGTCCATTGTCACACATGACCATGCCTGGTTGGAGGTTCAGCGGCGAAAGCCACAGATCTGTCTGCTCCATCAAGCCCTGTAACAGCTCTTGGGCGGTGTGCCTCTTGTCAGCTAAGCTCAGGAGTTTCAGCATGGCCTGCTGACGCTTCCCCATGGTAATTGAGAGGTGGAGGAGGAGGGGGGGGGGGGGTTGGAAGAGGTAGCAGAAGAAGCCGGAGAAACCATGACTGAGGTAGGACCCGCAATCCTCTGTGTGGGTAGCATGTGAGCGGACCCAGGGTAAGGCTCAGTCCCAGCCTCCACCAGGTTAACCCAATGTGCCATCAGGGAGATGTACCAGCACTTGTCCATGTGTCGGTGGTTAAGTGAACCTTCCCAGTAACCACGTTAGTGAGGGCACGGTTTATATTCCGTGACACATGCCGGTGTAGGGCAGGAACGGCGCAGCGTGAAAAATAGTGGCGACTGCTGACCAACTAGCATGGGACGGCCACTGCCATGAGATTGCGGAAAGCCTCAGTTTCTACCAGCCTATATGGCAGCATCTCCAGGCTCAGCAGTTTGGAGATATGCACAATTAGCGGTTGTGCATGCGGGTGGGTGGCTGCATATTTCCGCTTGCGCTGTAATGCTTGGGTTATGGACAGCTGAACGCGCTGGGACACATTGGTGGAGGCAGTGGAGGACCGTGGACGTAAACGGGTGGGTGCAGGCCGGGAGACACTCGTTCCAGCGTTCTGGGAGGGGGATCTCATCTCAGTGCCAGGATGTGACCCGGGGAAGAGGCAGTGGTGTGACCCGCAGGCAGTGAATGGCCTTCGTTCCACCTCGTCGGGTGCTTAGCTATCATATGCCTGCGCATGCTGGTAGTGGTCAGGCTGGTAGTGGTGGCTCCCCCTGCTGACCTTGGTGTGGTACAGGTTGCACACCACTGTTCGTCGGTTGTCCGTGCTCTCATTGAAAAACCTCCAGACCTTCGAACACCTAGCCCTCTGAATGGGAGCTTGCCGCGAGGAGGTGCCGTGGGGAACAGTTGGGGGATTACTTGCTCTGGCCCTGCTTCTCCCTCTGGCCAACCCACTGCCTCTTCTAACCTGTTCTGGTGCTGCATTTGCCTCCCCCTCTGAAACGCTGTCTTCAGTAGGCTTAGCAAGCCAAGTCGGATCAGTCACCTCATCATCCACCAGCTCTTCCTCTGAATCCTCAGTCTGCTCCTTTCTCAGACTTACTGCCCTAACAACCTCACTGACAGACAACTGCATCATCCACAAATACCTCTTGAGAGACTACTTGGAAGTCCCCAGCCTCATCACCCTGAGACTGTCCAAATTTTGGGCATCGGTCACAACAAACTCCTCAGGTGGCTGATGAACCGTTTTTTCCAACTCAAGGAAGGGACCCGAGAACAATTCTTGGGAGTATGCCTGTTCTGAATCTCTCCTTTTCATGGAGTGAACAAGCTGGGAGGAAGAAGGAGCAGTCTGAGGATTCAGAGGTGCAGTGGCTAGCGTGAGTGGACTGCGTGAAAGACTGGGTGTTTGATAAATTACTGGATTCATTATCCGCTATCCACATTATCACCTAATCGCACTGTTGTGCTTTTAACAATGGTCTACCATGCAGACCTGCAAAAATGTGAGATGAAGCTAGGGAGCGCAGATATGCGGCGCTCTACTAATCCCTTAGCAGCAGGCACTGTTTCACCTTGCCCAGGATCTTGGCCTCTGCCCACACCCTCATTTGGACACCTACATTCACATCCTCTACCTCAACCCTTACCCCTAGTCTTCATCATATTGTATAATGCACTTGGTCAAAATGCTACGCAAACTGCGAGTTATGTGTATGCTTATAGCCCAAAATAGACACTGTAAACTGCATATAGTGTTGTTAGATAGTGTGGATTGACAGGACCCACATAGGGGTATATAGCGTACGCTTTGAGCCCCCCCCCCAAAAAAAAAATTTACACAATGTATACTGTTAGGTAGCATGGATTGACAGGACTCACACAGAGGTATATAGCATATGCTTTGAGCACCCCCCCCCCCAAAAAAAATAAATAGTGTTTACTGATGCTAGATAGCGTGGATTGACAGGACTGGTATATAGCATATGCTTTGAGCCCCAAAATATACACAGTAAACAGTGGATACTGTTGTTAGCATGGATTGGCAGGACCCACACAGAGGTATATAGCATATGCTTTGAGCCCCCCCCCCCCCCCCCCCAAAAAAAAATTTAAATAGTGTTTACTGAT
Organism: Eleutherodactylus coqui; assembly: GCF_035609145.1. Lineage (NCBI taxonomy): Eukaryota > Metazoa > Chordata > Amphibia > Anura > Eleutherodactylidae > Eleutherodactylus > Eleutherodactylus coqui. The sequence continues at coordinate 254,585,745 of NC_089837.1, read as the reverse complement.
GCTAGATAGCGTGGATTGACAGGACTGGTATATAGCATATGCTTTGAGCCCCAAAATATACACAGTAAACAGTGGATACTGTTGTTAGCATGGATTGACAGGACCCACACACGGGTATATAGCATACGCTTTGAGCCCCCCACCCAAAAAAAAAATTTAAACAGTATATACTGTTGTTAGCATGTGTTGACAGGACCCACACACTGGTATATTGCGTATGCCTTGAGCCCCAAAATATACACAGTAAATAGTGTATACTGTTGTTAGATAGCATGGATTGACAGGACCCACACACGGGTATATAGCATATGCTTTGTGCCACAAAATACACAGCAAACAGTGGATACTGTTGTTAGATAGTGTGGATTGACAGGACCCACACACTCGTATATAGCATACGCTTTGAGCCCCCCCCCCATTTACACGCAATGATTATCGCTCACAATTCGTTCAAATGATGGCATATGAGCGATAATCAATGTTTGTAAATGCTGCCATCGCTTAATCTTCGGTTGAATGATTATTTTAAGGTGAGAGTAGATATCACAGACCGCATGCTGTGCTCTCCGTGTTCTCCATGGGCAATCAGTGATTACATTGTATGCAGCTGACAGCCCTGTGCGGGAACAAAGGAGCTGATTGTAGAGCTAAGACCACCTGCTGTGTCCTGCAAGCAGCTCCTGGAGGCTCATTTACATGCAAATGAAGCTGATAAAGTGCTAATGGACATTAGTTCCCATTAGCACTTTATGCAAAATGATCGCTAAAATTTTCAATCATTTGAAAGATTGTCTTTGTGTGTAAATGAGCCTTAAGTCATAAAGGTTGACTCCTCTTTTCTGTATGCAAACTTAATTACTAGAGATGAGCGAGCGTACTCGTCTGAGCTTGATACTCGTTCGAGTATTAGGGTGTTCGAGATGCTCGTTACTCGAGACGAGCACCACGCGGTGCTCGACTCCATTACATTTCCTTCCCTGAGAAATTAGCGCGCTTTTCTGGCCAATAGAAGCACAGGGAAGGCATTACAACTTCCTCCTGTGACATTCCAGCCCTATCCAACCCCCCTGCAGTGAGTGGCTGGGGAGATCAGATGACACCCGAGTATTTAAATCTGCCCCGCCCGCGGCTCAGCACAGATGCATGGTGACAGAGATCAGGGAAAGTGCTGTCTTGCTGTAGCTGCTATAGGGAGAGTGTTAGGTGTTATATTTGTCTTTAAGAACCCCAACGGTCCTTCTTAGGACCACATCTGACCCTGTGCAGTACTGTTGAGGCTGCTTTTAGCAGTGTTGCAGTTTTTGTTTTTTTTTTGTATATCGGGCGTGCAGACCATAGCGTCCTCAGTCTGCAGTCATTTTACTCAGTATAGGGGCAGTACTGGTGAGGCAGGGACAGTGGTACAGGGAAAGAGGTATACTGGCTATATAGGCAGTGGGCTTTTTCAAACAACTTTGGGAAAAATACTATATTTGGGCTGCCTGTGACTATCTTCAGTTTACTGCGTGTCTGCTGGGGGTAGTAGTTGCTAATTAATACCCAGCTAAGCGTTACAGCAGGCTTGCGCATAATTGTTTCCTGGCTCTGCTGTGCCCGTTACATGACCGCCGTCATCCCGCCAGAGGGAAACAGTATACATAATATACGCTGCATACAGTGTCTGCTGGTGGTAGTAGTTGCTAATTAATACCCAGCTAAGCGTTACAGCAGGCTTGTGCTTAATTGTTTCCTCGCTCTGCTGCGCCCGATACATGACCGCCGTCATCCCGCCACAGGGAAACAGTACACTTTATATCCGCTGCATGCGGTGTCTCTGGTTTTTCACCTCACCATTTTAAGAAATTGAGGCAAAATACTTAAGGCCTACCACTGGGCTTTGTCCACTTCACTGGTTCTGCGCTGTGAACTGCAGCAGCTCAGTCATACGCACCTAGGTCTCACTACAGGCTTGCGCACAATTGTTTCCTGGGGAGGCGCGGAGATCAGGCAGCATGTACAGTGCAGGCAGGGGAACACTCTCCAAGGCCTTTGCCAGCTTTATGGCTCCCCAGCAAGACTGTGTCACCACTCCCCAGTCAAGGCTGAGTCGGCGGGAGCACTGTAAAAGGATGGTGAGGGAGTACATAGCCGATCGCACGACCATCCTCCGTGACGCCTCTGCTCCCTACAACTACTGGGTGTCGAAGCTGGACACGTGGCCTGAACTCGCGCTCTATGCCCTGGAGGTGCTTGCTTGCCCTGCGGCTAGCGTCTTGTCAGAGTGGGTGTTTAGTGCGGCTGGGGGAATCATCACGGATAAGCGTAGCCGCCTGTCAACTGACAGTGCCGACAGGCTTATACTCATAAAGATGAACAAAGCCTGGATTTCCCCAGACTTCTCTTCTCCACCAGCGGACAGCAGAGGTACCTAAACAATACGTAGGCTGCAGCCACGGATGGAAGCATCGTTCTCTATCACCATAAAAAACGGGGACCTTTTAGCTTCATCAATCTGTGTATTATATTCATCCTCCTGCTCCTCCTCCTGAAACCTCACGTAATCACCCCGAACGGGCAGTTTTTCTTAGGCCCACAAGGCTCAGTCATATTACTTTTGTAAACAATGTTTATACGTTTCAATTCTCATTAAAGCGTTGAAACTTGCACCTGAACCAATTTTTATTTTAACTGGGCTGCCTCCAGGCCTAGTTACAAATTAAGCCACAGTAAGCTAAGCGATTAATGGGTTTCACCTGCCCTCTTGGTTGGGCATGGGCAATTTTTCTGAGGTACATTAGTACTGTTGGTACACCAATTTTTTGGGGCCCTCGCCTACAGTGAAATCCTAGTAATTTTTATGGGCTTCGCCTGCACTCATGGTACAGCAAGGTGTGTGGGGTTGGCCTACACTTTTGCTGCATAAATGTAACTGGGGCCTTGTCTATACTGCAACTACTGAAATGTGAAAGAGACTGTTATCTCCCTAAACTGCTGCAACGGGAATGTTACTGTGGCCTGTCTTGACTGCTACTACTACTGAAATGGAACTAATACTGTGCTCCCCCTATACTGCTGCTTCGGAATTGTTACTGAGGCCTGTCTAGACTGCTACTATTACTGAAATGGAACTAAGACTGTGCTCCCCCTATACTGCTGCTTCGGAATTGTTACTGGGGCCTGTCTAGACTGCTACTATTACTGAAATGGAACTAAGACTTTGCTCCCCCTATACTGCTGCTTCGGAATTGTTACTGGGGCCTGTCTTGAGTGCTACTATTACTGAAATGGAACTAAGACTGTGCTCCCCCTATACTGCTGCTTCAGAATTGTTACTGGGGCCTGTCTTGAGTGCTAGTATTACTGAAATGGAACTAAGACTGTGCTCCCCCTATACTGCTGCTTCGGAATTGTTACTGGGGCCTGTCTTGAGTGCTACTATTACTGAAATGGAACTAAGACTGTGCTCCCCCTATACTGCAGCTTCGGAATTGTTACTGGGGCCTGTCTTGAGTGCTACTATTACTGAAATGGTACTAAGACTGTGCTCCCCCTATACTGCTGCTTTGGAATTGTTACTGGGGCCTGTCTTGAGTGCTACTATTACTGAAATGGAACTAAGACTGTGCTCCCCCTATAATGCTGCTTCGGAATTGTTACTGGGGCCTGTCTTGAGTGCTACTATTACTGAAATGGAACTAAGACTGTGCTCCCCCTATAATGCTGCTAGTGATATGTTACTGGGGCCTGTCCCTAATGCTACCGCTGAAATGTTACTAATTCTGGGCTCTGCCTATACCGCTGCTAATGCTATGTCACTGGGGTGTGGAAACGGAGGCTTCCCAAAGACATGATGGCGGCGAGGCCATTTCCCACCAACGCGGTTACTTTTAAGGTGCATATAACCACAGACACGTGGAGAGGACACGTAGTGCCTCAAAAACATCCCCCTCCTCCTCCAACAATGAAAACATTCTTGGCAAATACCTTTGCATTGGTCCGTCTGGTGGCAGTCCAAGAATTTCACCTTTAACGACACCTTTAAGAGAGCCCCCCCACCATCCCCCCCTCACGGCCCACTTAATCCTGGCCACATTCCGAAAACCAACTAAATAAAACCGTGCTACTAGGTCCGCAGTCGCCACCGCATTCCCACCAACGCGGTTACTGTTAAGGTACATATTACCAGTCTGACTGGGGCATGCACTGTGGGCCGAAGCCCACCTGTATTGTATCTGACGTTAGCTCTGCTGAGCAGGGCACTGCAATGGGATACATTTATGTACCGCCCGTGGGTTCCAGGGAGCCACCCATGCTTTCGGTCCACACGGACTTCACATTAGGGATTCGTACCTGCCTGTGTCTATGTATTAAAAACCCCGGTCTGACTGGGGCATGCAGTGTTGGACGAAGCCCACCTGCATTTAATCTGACGTTACCTCAGCTGTGCTGGGCAATGCAATGGGATTTATTTATGTAACGCCGGTGGCTTCCTGGGACCCACCCATGCTGTTGGTCCACATGGAGTTGTACCTGCTTGTGTCTACTTAAAAAGAACCCCAGTCTGACTGGGGCATGCAGTGTGGGCCGAAGCCCACCTGTATTTAATCTGACGTTAGCTCTACTATCCGGGGCACTGCATTGGGACAAACTACAGGAGCAATACAGCGCTAATGAGACGTGCACAGCTACGCTAGCATTGGAGTCCGCTGTAGGCACACGATTGCTGAGGGTTTGTGCAGAGGCCTATGTCCTGGGTGCAGTGAAAGTCCGCTTCCAGCCTAGGATTGCTGAATCTGTGGGCCGAGGCCTTTGCCGTGGGCGCGGTGCAAGTCTGCCATGTTTGGCCGCTCAGATCAATTTTTTGTTCATGTCTTGGGTTTCCTAGGACCCACCTATGCTGTTGGTGCAAACTTAGTTCCCATTGCGGTGTTTGACCTGTCTGGCACAAAGGCACTGACTGACTTGGGTAGGGGGCAGAGCGCTGATGGCTTTCCCCTTGCAGTGTGGATTGAGCTATGCGACACCTTGACAGAATGAATACTGTGTGGCACATGGATTCCCCATTGCTATGCCCATGTTTGCAGCTCCTGATGGAGGTGGCACAGGATTGGAGTTCTCAATGCTTCTGTACAGCATTGTGGGCTATCGCCCCCCCCCCCCCCTTTTAAAGAGGGTCGCTGACTGGCCCTGCCAACCCTCTGCAGTGTGTGCCTCCGGTTCCTCCTCATGGCAGACGCACTTATAAATAGACATGAGGGTGGTGTGGCTATGAGGCCAGCGTGTGGCATGAGGGCAGCTGAAGGCTGCGCAGGGACACTTTGGTGTGCGCTGTGGACACTGGGTCGTGTGGGGGGGTTGGGCAGCATGTAACCCAGGAGAAGTGGCAGCAGAGTGTCATGCAGGCAGTGATTGTGCTTTGTTGGAGGTAGTGTGGTGCTTAGCTAAGGTATGCCTTGCTAATGAGGGTTTTTCAGAAGTAAAAATTGTTGACGGGGGAGGCCCACTCTTGCCGCTATTGTGGCTTAATAGTGGGACCTGGGAACTTGAGATGCAGCCCAACATGTAGCCCCTCGCCTGCCCTATCCGTTTCTGTTTCGTTCCCATCACTTTCTTGAATTTCCCAGATTTTCACAAATGAAAACCTTAGCGAGCATCGGCGATATACAAAAATGCTCGAGTCGCCCATTGACTTCAATGGGGTTCGTTACTCGAAACGAACCCTCGAGCATTGCGGAAAGTTCGACTCGAGCAACGAGCACCCGAGCATTTTGGTGCTCGCTCATCTCTATTACATCTATTACATCTCTTTCTAAACCAAGATATCATCTCAAAAAGCCCATCATGTTGACTTCATCTTTGTGTGCAAATAAATCGAATATCACATAAAAAGAGGGGACATCTCTCTTGATATGCTCATGTGACTGGTTTAGACACAAACCTATTTACTTAGTTCTCTGTCCAGAACAATGATAGCTCAGTATATTCTGGTCACAGACTCAAAATTGTAATTAACCCTTTCCAATCCACTGTCTGACGTCTTAAGACATTATGATTTAAGGCTGTACAGCTCAGATGTTGGAAGACATCTGTCGGGGTTCTCTTACTGTATATTACCAGCCTCTCTGCTGTTGGAGCCTATCCAACGTGTCACCTCGTGCAGTACTGGCTTTAGCCAGCATATAGCGCTGCTGTGTAACCGCAGAAAAAAAGTAAGCCCCCTAGGAAAATCTGGATTGGAAAGGGTTAAAATGACTGAATAAAGTCTAAATAATCATGCATTCAGGATTTTCCTGACAAACAGATGCTGTGGCATATGAGAAGTGAAATTTAGCGAGAGCTGAGATGCAACATGAGGCACAAGCTATAAGCAAGAGAGGCGATATTTCTGGAAATAAAAATCTGAATTTTTCTCAAAACTCAGACATCCCCTTTAGCTGGCCATATTCTAGATATTATATTTCTGTAAGTGGATGCCAGCCACAATCTGATGTCAGACAATTGTAGCATTTAATTTCACTCACTTTACTGAAAAACATGCTTATTCCACCTGGGTGAAGTACAAAAATTAGGATAAGTGAACAGTACCCAGCACTTCAAGGAATATGCCCATGTAATTAAGAAATTGGAAATAAAGATGATCAACTTACTTTAGAGTAGGGTCTTGGTTGAGAACACCCCCTAATCCTGGTTTGTGATATGTTACAATGGTATTTACCAGGGCATGGATTCATTAGTACACAAGTGGAGATAAGATATCCAGGGTTCATTAGTGGAGTTACATATACACTTGACAATATTAATACAATAGAAAATAAAAAACAAATAGTAAGCACCAGAGTGAGCATACATGGTAATGAGTTGGTCCAGGTAATAATCTTCCATTAAATAATAGTCAAGTCAACAGTTTCTACTACAAGCTACTGTATGTTTTCTGAAAAACAAAGTTGAAATGAGCTTGTGTTTCACTAACATATGCTTCATAGACGAAATCCTTATGGATTAAGAAATAAAAGCACCATAAGAAATAATGCTATCAATAAATAACATTAAAAAGGAGACAATAGGGTTTTTTTTTATTATTTACTGACCTTAGAAGGCATGACATCGCATTCATCATTCGCATGACTACTACAGCCAATTGCTGACCTACGCTATCACTTGGTATGTACATAGGACCACAGTGGCTAGTGATTGGCTGCAGTGGTTACATGAACAATGAAGGTGACATCATTGTGTTCTGTAACAGGGACTGGAGCTGCCGTAATGGAGCAGAAAAACAGTTAAAGAATGACTAATGATTTTTTTTTTTTAGTTTATGCCTAGGCCATTTTTAGGAAATCTCAGACAAACCCTTTAAATGACAGTCATGTTTTATTTTTCTTTTCTAACATTTCCACATATGAAATTCCTACAGGTATTCATTTTCCTATCCTTACACTCTTTGTCCACATAAACAAAAACAAGCACTAATAAGGAATTGTCGTTTTGCTGCAAAACTCGGCATGTAGTTACATCTCAGGCAAATATGCAAATGATTATAGTTGTGGTTTGAATGGTCTTGCCATCTGAGACCGCAAACGTGGTTCCACCATTGGCCTAAAATAGGGCTCTCAGAGGCTACTTGTGTACAATGGGCCTCTTTTACCACTTGTGTAGAGCTTGTTGACCACTAGGCATACCTCTACAATGCAACCGAAGAGACTTAACTTGGTTAACAAAGTTTGAGAGTCGGTGCATTATTGTAATGCAAAAAGCTGTATGGTCATATGAATTACCTGTCACCTCAGCCATTCTGTCCAGACTGTTAGGAAGCATTGGGATAGGTGGATACATGCTAGCATGCACACAAAAAGGCCATGCTCAGAATGCCCTTGACAGATCATCAGTAGAGAGGTGATACCATCATTATAGACCCTTATGTCTGTTGGAACCATTTTCAGGTGCTTGGCTGAATGACATTTGGTCTCATGGTGCCCATTATGTGTATGTCCTTTGACATCATTTGCAGTGGTGTGTACAATGAAATTAGACTGCTATAGAGAGTGACTGGCATGTCTTCAACAACAAATCCAGGTTTAGTTTGGAAATTGATTGTATCCCACTAGTTGTATGAGGAATAATGACAGCTCAGCAATATGTTCAGGACAACCTGCAGCCACATGTGCTGCCTCTTATGGCAGGGTTTCCAAAAGGCATTTTCCAGCAGGATAGATTTATTGCCAATGGAACATGGATGGGACCATCTGGGAAAGCAACTTCAACAGACTATGAGTTTGCATGATGTAGGTGCTCAGTTACAGCAAACGTGGACTGATTAGAAGTGGAAAGAAAAAGCAAAAGACAAAACAATTTAGAAGAAAAGTAGAGGAGCAAGAGACACTGATCACAAACTAAAATGTTTTTATACAAATGCACAGAGCATGGGAAACAAGAAGAATTGGAGCTCCTAACACAGGAAGAGAAATATGATGTTATAAGCATCACAGAAACTTGGTGGAATGATACACATGATTGGAATACAAGGCTTGAAGGATACAACTTATTTATAAGAAAGAGACCTAAAAAAAGGGGGGGGGAGGTATTGCATTGTATGTTAGGAAAACATTAATCTCCAAAGAGATTCAAGCTTCAGAGCATGGTAATTCTGTAGAAACTGTTTGGGCAAGAATACAAGGAGAGAACAACAGAAAGGACACTATTGTAGGCATTTACTATAGGCTGTCTGGACAAGCAGAAGATATTGATGAACTCTTTCTACATCAGATAGCCATGCTCTCAAAAAAGCATGACAGTGTTTATGGGAGATTTTACCTATCCAGACATTTGTTGGGAATTTCTCTCAGGTAAAAGTAATTGATCCAACAAATTCTTATCTGCTCTTGCTGACAACTTTATCTTCCAAAACATAGAAGAGAAAACAAGGGGATCTGCTATCCTGGACCTAATTCTTACCAACAGGGAGGGAATGGTTGAGTAAGTAAGGGTGGCTGGGACCTTAGGAGGTAATGATCATTCTATCTTTGAATACTGGATAGAAAGGTGAGGAAGACCTGAGAAAACGCAGACCTCAAGATTGGATTTCAGAAAGGCAGATTTTAATGAGGTAATTGCTGAACCACTCACCATAATTTTTGAAAATTCCTGGATGCATGTATGCAAGTACTTGGATAAAAATTGAGTAATTAACCAGAGCCAGCATGGGTTTCTAACAAACAAGTCATACTAGATGAATATAATTTCCTTCTATAACAGAATCACCGACTGGGTTGATCAGGGTAATGCTGTGGATATAGTATATCTTGATTTTAGTAAAGCATTTGACAAAGTATCTTATACCATTCTAAATGAAAAAATGATCAAATATGGAATTGACAAGGCAACTGAGTTATCATACTCAAAAAGTGGGCATAAATTGCTTCATATCCAAGTGGAAGAATGTATCAAGTGGGGTATACACAAGGCTCTGTCCTATGCCTAGTGTTATTCAAAATTTTTATAAATGATCTGGAGGAGGGAATTGATGGGAAACAACAAAACAACGCTAGGAGGTATAACTAACAATAGGGAAGAGAGAAAGAGTAATCAAAAAGATCTAGAAAAGCTCCATCAGAGGGCGGTGACTAACAGAATGGTATTTAACAAGGAGAAATGCAAAGTCCTACATCTGGGCAAGCACATGTGAAAAAGACTTGGGTATACTAACAGATCATAGACTGAACACGAGTCAACAATGTGATGCAGCAGCCAAAAAGGCAAACACAATTCTGGGATGTATTGAGAGAAGCATAGAGTCTAGATCACATGAGGTAATTATCCCCCACTACTCTTCCTTAGTCAGACCTCATCTGGAATACTGTGTCCAGTTCTAGGCACCCCACTTTAAAAAAGACATCGACAAACTGGAGAAAGTTCAGAGAAAAGTTACCAATATGGTGAGCGGTCTGCAAATCATGTCCTATGAAGAACGATTAAAGGATCTGGGAATTTTAGCTTGCAAAAAAGAAGGTTGAGAGGAGACTTTATAGCTGTCTACAAATATCTGAAGGGCTGGCACAGTGCAGAGGGATCAGACCTATTTTCATTTGCACAAGGAAAGACTAGGAGTGATAGGATGAAACTGAAAGGGAGGAGACACAAATTAGATATTCGAAAAAAACTTTTTGACAGTGAAGGTGATCAATGAGTGGAACAGGTTACCATGGGAGGTGGTGAGTTCTCCTTCAATGAAAGTGTTCAAACAAAGGCTGGACAAATATCTGTCTGGGATGATTTAGTAAATCCTGCACTGAGCAGGGGGTTGGGCCCAATGACCCTGGAGGTCCCTTTCAACTCTACCAGTCTATGATTCTATGATATGCTGCGGGATACCTTACTGAACGTGTATGCCTCCATGCCTGCCTTATCACATCTTGCATCCAAGCTAGAGGCAGCCCAACAGGGTACTAGAGCCTCCCTTCAAGTGTTCAGTTTTCCACAATACATTATCCTTGTGCTCTGATATTGTAATCATTTATATCAATGTTACAATCACACATATGAAGTTTCATTCTATTCCGATAACTCCTAGATGCTTGATTTTATTTCATTACCTTTCATTACATTATTTTGTTGTTTATTGCAGATTAAGTAGACAATCTAATGCCAATTTCACTTATTATACTACCAATTTCTTATTATGTGTTTTGAATTCCAATAGATGTTTTGCATTTGTATATACAGAGAGAGCTTATTATAAGAATATGAAAGAATAAAACTGATACAAATCTACAGCCAGATTTTGCTATTGTTTTTTGACCAAGGGAGATACGTCTAGGAAAGAAAAAGTCTGTAATACAGCATGTGATGGAACATGCCACCATTTTTTTCAGTTGGATTTCTACGAAAACCAACAGGAAAAAACTCTATGCCTATGAATGTCTTGATACATTTATATGGCTAAATAATCATTCATACTATAACGTAGGCTCCATGTTTTGCATTTTATCTGTCTGTGTCCCAATCAAATCCTCAATTGATCACTATTTCAATATTTTTTATACACATTTGCATAGTATGTATCTATTAGATTGTTTCAGCTTTCCTTGTAAATATTTGCAGGAAGATTTTGTCTGTTATATAATCTGGCACATTTTGATTACTTTGCCATGTGGTGAAACCCTTTTAACAAAGCATGAATATATTTCAAGCTCTGTGAAAAGTGAAAGTAGAAATTCACTAGAAAACAAATCTAATTTCTGAAACATAGTTCTGCCTTCCAACAATTGGTACTGTTCTATTACTGAATAGTCATCAACTTGACATAGAGAAAAATGAAGGTTTTAGCACATTTTTAGAGTGTTTTAACAGATTCTTTAAAATATTATTAGCTTAAGGCCACAACCACAATTGCATTCATCACTACTCATGTAGAAATAACAAAAAAGTAAGTAAATAAAAGATCTGAAACTATATATTTTTTCTTTTGTTTCCTATTTTCTTTCGTTAGTGTATTACCTTATATTGATGCCCCTACCATACAGTGCCAAAATGTGCAACTAACCATATCATGCAGTGCCCAAATATCACTGATGGGCACTTACTTAAATGGCAGCACCAAATAAAAATATCGGCTGGTTCTAGCAAGGCTGCCTTCCAATAGGTTTGGACACCAAGTGTGCAATCAGTGGTGCAAGCTCCATTTGCTCTGACTATTAAGGTCCAGGTTGCCCTTTTAGTAACAAGTGAAGTAACCTGTGCAACCACACAGATTGTGTATCCCTAACACTGCCCATAATTATTGGTAATGCTGAACAAAATCAGAGCTATTTAACTATTTTCCTTGTGTAAACTTTTATATGTGTAGACCGAATTACCTTCTAGGTGCTCTCCTTAAGGAGTGATGATAACCCTCCTGACCCATGTTCTAGGTGTTAGAGAAATCTAGTTTCTTTAAGCCCTTAAGGACCAGGCTGTTTTGTACCTTAAGGACCAGACACTTTTTAGGGATTTTAGTAGAGATGAGCGAGCACCAAAATGCTCGGGTGCTCGTTACTCGGGACGAAATTTTCGCGATGCTCGAGGGTTCGTTTCGAGTAACGAACCCCATTGAAGTCAATGGGCGACTCGAGCATTTTTGTATATCGCCGATGCTCGCTAAGGTTTCCATTTGTGAAAATCTGGGCAATTCAAGAAAGTGATGGGAACGACACAGAAACGGATAGGGCAGGCGAGGGGCTACATGTTGGGCTGCATCTCAAGTTCCCAGGTCCCACTAGTAAGCCACAATAGCGGCAAGAGTGGCCCCCCCCTCCCAACAATTTTTACTTCTGAAAAGCCCTCATTAGCAATGCATACCTTAGCTAAGCACCATACTACCTCCAACAAAGCACAATCACTGCCTGCATGACACTCCGCTGCCACTTCTCCTGGGTTACATGCTGCCCAAACCCCCGCACGACCCAGTGTCCACAGCGCACACCAAAGGGTCCCTGCGCAGCCTTCAGCTGCTCTCATGCCACACATTGGCCTCATAGCCACACCACCCTCATGTCTATTTATAAGTGCGTCTGCCATGAGGAGGAACCGGAGGCACACACTGCAGAGGGTTGGCACAGCCAGGCAGCGACCCTCCTTAAAAAGGGCGGGGCGATAGCCCATAATGCTGTACAGAAGCAATGAGAAATCCAATCCTGTGCCACCTCCATCAGGAGCTGCAAACGTGGGCATAGCAATGGGGAACCCATGTGCCACACTCTATTCATACTGTCAAGGTGTCTGCATGCCCCAGTCAGACCGGGGTTTTTTATAAATAGTCACAGGCAGGTACAACTCCGTAATGGGAATTCCGTGTGCACCCACAGCATGGGTGGCTCCCTTGAACCCAACGGCTGTACACAAATGTATCCCATTGCAGTGCCCAGCACAGCTGAGGTAACGTCCGACTAAATGCAGGTGGTCTTCGGCCCACACTGCATGCCCCAGTCTGACCGGGGTTTTTAATACATAGACACTGGCAGGTACAAATCCCTAATGTGAAGTCCCTGTGGACACACAGCATGGGTGACTCCCTGGAACCCACCGGCGGTACATAAATATATCCCATTGCATTGCCCATCAGAGCTGAGGTAACATCAGGTTTAATGCAGGTGGGCTTCGGCCCACACTGCATGCCCCAGTCAGACTGGGGTTCTTTAGAAGTGGACACATGGAGTTACAACTCCGTGTGGACCGACAGCATGGGTGGGTCCCAGGAAGCCACCGGCGGTACATAAATATATCCCACTGCATTGCCCATCACAGCTGAGGTAACGTCCGATTAAATGCAGGTGGTCTTCGGCCCACACTGCATGCCCCAGTCTGACCGGGGTTTTTAATACATAGACACTGGCAGGTACAAATCCCTAATGTGAAGTCCCTGTGGACCCACAGCATGGGTGGCTCCCTGGAACCCACCAGCGGTACATAAATATATCCCATTGCAGTGTCCATCACAGCTGAGGTAACTTCAGGTTTAATGCAGGTGGGCTTCGGCCCACACTGCATGCCCCAGTCAGACTGGGGTTCTTTAGAAGTGTACACATGCAGTTACAATTCCGTGTGGACCGACAGCATGGGTGGGTCCCAGGAACCCACCGGCGGTACATAAATATATCCCATTGCAGTGCCCAGCACAGCTGAGGTAACGTCAGCTTTAATGCAGGTGGGCTAAAAATTACCAGGATTACAATGTAGGCGAGGGCCCAAAAAAATTGGTGTACCAACAGTACAAATGTACTTCAGAAAAATTGCCCATGCCCAACCAAGAGGGCAGGTGAAACCCATTAATCGCTTTGGTTAATGTGGCTTAATTTGTAACTAGGCCTGGAGGCAGCCCAGTTAAAATTTAAATTGGTTCAGGTGCAAGTTTCAACGCTTTATTGAATTGAGAATTGAAACGTATAAACATTGTTTACAAAAGTTATATGACTGAGCCTTGTGGGTCTAAGAAAAATTGCCCGTTCGGCGTGATTACGTGAGGTTTCAGGAGGAGGAGCAGGAGGAGGAGGATGAATATAATACACAGATTGATGAAGCTAAAAGGTCCCCGTTTTTTATGGTGATAGAGAACGATGCTTCCATCCGCGGGTGCAGCCTACGTATTGTTTAGGTATTGCTGATGTCCGCTGGTGGAGAAGAGAACTCTGGGGAAATCCAGGCTTTGTTCATCTTTTTGAGTGTAAGCCTGTCGGCACTGTCGGTTGACAGGCGGGTACGCTTATCCGTGATGATTCCCCCAGCCACACTAAACACACTCTCTGACAAGACGCTAGCCGCAGGACAAGCAAGCACCTCCAGGGCATACAGCGCGAGTTCAGGCCACGTGTCCAGCTTCGACACCCAGTAGTTGTAGGGGGCAGAGGCGTCACGGAGGACGGTCGTGCGATCGGCTACGTACTCCCTCACCATCCTTTTACAGTGCTCCCGCCGACTCAGCCTTGACTGGGGAGCGGTGACACAGTCTTGCTGGGGAGCCATAAAGCTGTCAAAGCCTTGGATAGTGTTCCCCTGCCTGTGCTGTACATGCTGCCTGATCTCCGCGCCTCCCCTGCTACCTGGCTCTCGGAACTGCGCCTTCTGCCACTAGCGCTGTCGGATGGGAATTTTACCATCAGTTTGTCCGCCGGGGTCCTGTGGTATAGCATCACTCTCGAACCCCTTTCCTCTTCGGGAATGAGAGTGGAAAGGTTCTCCTTATACCGAGGGTCGAGCAGTGTGTACACCCAGTAATCCGTAGTAGCCAGAATGCGCAAAGCGCGAGAATCACGAGAAAGGCATCCTAACATGAAGTCAGCCATGTGTGCCAGGGTACCTGTACGCAACACATGGCTGTCCTCACTAGGAAGATCACTTTCAGGATCCTCCTCCGCCTCGTACTCCTCCTCCTCCTCAGGTCATACACACTGAAAGGATGACAGGCAAGCAGCATGGGTACCCTCAGCAGTGGGCCAAGCTGTCTCTTCCCCCTCCTCCTCATGCTCCTCCCCCTCCTCCTCCTCAACGCGCTGAGATATAGACATGAGGGTGCTCTGACTATCCAGCGACATACTGTCTTCCCCCGCCTCCGTTTCCGAGCGCAAAGCGTCTTCCTTTATGATTTGCAGGGAACTTCTCAAGAGGCATAGCAGAGGAATGGTGACGCTAATGATTGCAGCATCGCCGCTCACCATCTGGGTAGACTTCTCAAAGTTTCCAAGGACCTGGCAGATGTCTGCCAACCAGGCCCACTCTTCTGTAAAGAATTGAGGAGGCTGACTCCCACTACGCCGCCCATGTTGGAGTTGGTATTCCACTATAGCTCTACGCTACTCATAGAGCCTGGCCAACATGTGGACCGTAGAGTTCCACCATGTGGGCACGTCGCACAGCAGTCGGTGCACTGGCAGATTAAACCGATGTTGCAGGGTGCGCAGGGTGGTGGCGTCCGTCTTGGACTTGCGGAAATGTGCTCAGAGCCGGCGCACCTTTCCGAGCAGGTCTGACAAGCGTGGGTAGCTTTTCAGAAAGCGCTGAACCACCAAATTAAAGACGCGGGCCAGGCATGGCACGTGCGTGAGGCTGCCAAGCTGCAGAGCCGCCACCAGGTTACGGCCGTTGTCACACACGACCATGCCCGGTTGGAGGCTCAGCGGCGAAAGCCAGCGGTCGCTCTCCTCTGTCAGACCCTGCAGCAGTTCGTGGGCCGTGTGCCTCTTCTCTCCTAAGCTGAGTAGTTTCAGCACGGCCTGCTGATGCTTGGCCACCGCTGTGCTGCCACGCCGCGCGACACCAACTGCTGGCGACGTGCTGCTGCTGACACATCTTGATTGCGAGACAGAGGTTGCATAGGAGGAGGAGGAGGGTGGTTTAGTGGAAGAAGCATACACCGCCGCAGATACCAGCACCGAGCTGGGGCCCACAATTCTGGGGGTGGGTAGGACGTGAGCGGTCCCAGGCTCTGACTCGGTCCCAGCCTCCACTAAATTCACCCAATGTGCCATCAGGGAGATATAGTGGCCCTGCCCACCTGTGCTTGTCCACGTGTCCGTTGTTAAGTGGACCCTGGCAGTAACCGCGTTATTGAGGGCGCGTACAATGTTGCGGGAGACGTGGTTGGCAGGGCTGGGATGGCACATTGGGAAAAGTAGTGGCGACTGGGAACCGAGTAGCGCGGGGCCGCCGCCGCCATCATGTTTTTGAAAGCCTCCGTTTCCACAAGCCTATACGGCAGCATCTCCAGGCTGATAAATTTGGCTATGTGCACGTTTAACGCCTGAGCCTGCTGGTTGCATGGCTGCGTACTTGCGCTTGCGCTCAAACACTTGCGCTAGCGACGGCTGGACGGTGCGCTGAGAGACATTGCTGGATGGGGCCGAGGACAGTGGAGGTGAGGGTGTGGGTGCAGGCCGGGAGACGGTAGTGCCTGTGTCCTGAGAGGGGGGTTGGATCTCAGTGGCAGGTTGGGGCACAGGGGGAGAGGCAGTGGTGCAAACCGGAGGCGGTGAACAGCCTTCGTCCCACCTTGTGGGGTGCTTGGCCATCATATGTCTGCGCATGCTGGTGGTGGTGGCTCCACGGCTGAACTTGGCGCGACAAACCTTGCACACCACAGTTCGTCGGTCGTCTGCACTCTCAGTGAAAAACTGCCACACCTTTGAGCACCTCGGCCTCTGCAGGGTGGCATGGCGTGAGGGGGCGCTTTGGGAAACAGTTGGTGGATTATTTGGTCTGGCCCTGCCTCTACCCCTGGCCACCGCACTGGCTCTTTCAACCTGCCCTGCTGCTGCACTTGCCTCCCCCTCTGAAGACCTGTCCTCAGTAGGCTTAGCAAACCAGGTGGGGTCAGTCACCTCATCGTCCTGCTGATCTTCCTCCGAATCCTCTGTGCGCTCCTCCCTCGGACTTACTGCAATTACTACTACCTGAGTGATAGACAACTGTGTCTCATCGTCGTCGTCCTCCTCACCCACTGAAAGCTCTTGAGACAGTTGCCGGAAGTCCCCAGCCTCATCCCCCGGACCCCAGGAACTTTCCAAAGGTTGGGCATCGGTCACGACAAACTCCTCCGGTGCGAGAGAAACAATTGCTGCCCATTCTGGGCAGGGGCCCAAGAACAGTTCCTGGGGGTCTGCCTGCTCCTCAGAATGTTTCATTGTAATGGAGTGACGAGGCTGGGAGGAAGGAGGAGCAGCAGCCAGAGGATTCAGAGTTGCAGCAGTGGACGGCGTAGAACTCTGGGTGGTCGATAGATTGCTGGATGCACTTTCTGCCATCCACAACAGGACCTGCTCACACTGCTCATTTTCTAATAAAGGTCTACCGCGTGGACCCATTAATTGTGAGATTAATCTGGGGACGCCAGAAACGTGCCTCTCTCCTAATCCTGCAGCAGTCGGCTGCGATACACCTGGATCAGGAGCTCGGCCTGTGCCCACACCCTGACTTGGGCCTCTGCGTCCTCGCCCGCGTCCACGTCCTCTAGGCCTACCCCTACCCCTCAGCATGGTGTATTACCCATAGTGCATAAACAGAACGCTGTAATTAAATGTGCCGCTTATTGGCCTGTGGTTGGAGGCTGACTTCACTTACGGAACGCACAGCAGAGCCAGGAAAGAATTTTGCGCAAGCCTGTAGTGAGACGTAGGTGCGTATAACTGAACTAGTGGAATTCACAGCGCAGAAGCAGTCAAGTGTCCAAAGGCCACTAGTAGGCCTTAAGTATTTTGCTTCTATTTTTTTAAAGGCTGAGCTGAGACAGCAGACAGATACTGTAGGCAGCGTATATATGTATACTGTTTCCTTCTGGACGGGATGACGGCGGTGATGTAACGGGCAACGCAGAGCCAGGAAACAATTTTGCGCAAGCCTGTTGTAACACTTAGCTGCGTAATAATTAGGACTACTACCCCCAGCAGAGATGCAGTACACTCAAGACAGTCACAGGCAGCCCAAAGATAGTATTTTTCCCAAATTTGTTTGAAAAAGCCCACTGCCTATATAGACAGTATATCTCTTTCACCTTTCCCACTGTCCCTGCCTCACCAGTACTGGCCCTATACTATGTATAATTACTGCAGACTGTTTCCCTCTGGACGGGATGACGGCGGTGATGTAACGGGCAACGCAGAGCCAGGAAAGAATTTTGCGCAAGCCTGCTGTAACACTTAGCTGCGTAATAATTAGGACTACTACCCCCAGCAGAGACGCAGTACACTCAAGACAGTCACAGGCAGCCCAAAGATAGTATTTTTCCCAAATTTGTTTGAAAAAGCCCACTGCCTATATAGACAGTATATCTCTTTCACCTTTCCCACTGTCCCTGTCTCACCAGTACTGGCCCTATACTATGTAAAATTACTGCAGACTGTTTCCCTCTGGACGAGATGACGGCGGTGATGTAACGGGCAACACAGAGCCAGGAAAGAATTTTGCGCAAGCCTGCTGTAACACTTAGCTGCGTAATAATTAGGACTACTACCCCCAGCAGAGACGCAGTACACTCAAGATGGTCACAGGCAGCCCAAAGATAGTATTTTTCCCAAATTTGTTTGAAAAAGCCCACTGCCTATATAGACAGTATATCTCTTTCACCTTTCCCACTGTCCCTGCCTCACCAGTACTGGCCCTATACTATGTAAAATTACTGCAGACTGTTTCCCTCTGGACGGGATGACGGCGGTGATGTAACGGGCAACGCAGAGCCAGGAAACAATTTTGCGCAAGCCTGCTGTAACACTTAGCTGCGTAATAATTAGGACTACCACCCCCAGCAGAGACGCAGTACACTCAAGACAGTCACAGGCAGCCCAAAGATAGTATTTTTCCCAAATTTGTTTGAAAAAGCCCACTGCCTATATAGACAGTATATCTCTTTCACCTTTCCCACTGTCCCTGCCTCACCAGTACTGGCCCTATACTATGTAAAATTACTGCAGACTGTTTCCCTCTGGACGGGATGACGGCGGTGATGTAACGGGCAACGCAGAGCCAGGAAACAATTTTGCGCAAGCCTGCTGTAACACTTAGCTGCGTAATAATTAGGACTATACCCCCAGCAGAGACGCAGTACACTCAAGATAGTCACAGGCAGCCCAAAGATAGTATTTTTCCTAAATTTGTTTGAAAAAGCCCACTGCCTATATAGACAGTATATCTCTTTCACCTTTCCCACTGTCCCTGCCTCACCAGTACTGGCCCTATACTCTGTACAATGACTGCAGACTGAGGACGCAATGCTCTGCACGCCCGATATACAAAAAAAAAAATTTGTGCAACACTGCTCACAGCAGCCTCAACAGTACTGCACATGGTCAGATGTGGCCCTAAGAAGGACCGTTGGGGTTCTTCAAGCCTAAAATAACTCCTAACGCTCTCCCTATAGCAGCAGCAGCATCAGCAGCACTGTCCCTGATCTCTGTCAGAATGCATCTGTGGCGAGCCACGGGCAGGGCAGATTTAAATACTCTGGTGACACCTGATCTCCCCAGCCACTCACTGCAGGGGGGTGGTATAGGGCTGGAACGTCGTAGGAGGAAGTTGTAATGCCTTCCCTGTCTTTCTATTGGCCAGAAAAGCGCGCTAATGTCTCAGAGATGAAAGTGAAAGTAACTCGAACATCGCGTAGTGCTCGTCTCGAGTAACGAGCATCTCGAACACCCTAATACTCGAACGAGCATCAAGCTCGGACGAGTACGTTCGCTCATCTCTATGTAACACTGATGGGCAATACTCCAGATGATGCAATATCTGTTTGCCAATTCTTCATTTCAACACCACGTAGACCTTCTCAGCCTGTGAAGATTATTTTTCTGTCCCAAATTTTTTTATTCATATACCTTGATTTCATCATACTTGTAAGACAACCTATTTCTATGCATATTGTACCACCTTCTTTTATCTACCTATAAAAGATGATTAGGGGGGAACAGTTCACCTTCAGAGCTGGTTTACCCTTTGACAGAAATCAGAATCTGTGTTGTCTGGTTTCTTCTAAAGGGTATGGTTGTTTAGAACTCTTTAGTACTAATTTTACCCGATCTGGTGATTTCTTTAACATTCGGAGCCCTCAGCTCTCTAACTGAACTAAGAACAGCGGACCTTTTCACTCCACTGGACAAAAGCAGACCCGGGCAAGAGACTTCTTTTTTCTCTCTTACTTTCCTCCTTTGGAGTGGGGTCTTGTTGTGGCATCAGTGTGGAGTAGAAAATTAGCAATTTGATCACTTGATCCCCATCAGGTAAAATTAATTTTTTTTTCTTTTTTTTTTCTTTTCTTTTTCCTGTGTTATTTCTACTGTTTATCTTGTTGTCTGTTAAGTCTGTTAAATGTACTTTCTCATGTGCACAGTGCTTTAATTCTTAATTAACCATTACTTGATGTTTCCTGTTCTGCATTCTTAAGTGTGCCACTTTTATCTGCATGCATAGGATTAGGCAGTATGAATGCTACACATCCGGTGCTACAGCTTTGAAATGGGTAGATGCATATTGTTTTGAAAGCTTTTGATGGTATACTTTGTCCAAGTTTACTTATGACATTGTGATTGGCATACAGAATTTATAAGAATCAGAAGTTTAGCTTTCCTATAGCCAGGTAGTTGTTTTAGTTTGCCTCTGTGATTGGTTTGTTATCTGTGTATTTGCACTGCAACTGCGAGTAGACAGACAGCTGATAGTCCATTGGTTCTGTGCCAAGTATGTAGCAGTATTTCTTCACGCAGATCTTATTATATACATTTTAGGGCTTATTTTACACGAGCTTATATCAGCCGTCGTTTTCACGGCTGGCGATATATGCTTCCATCTAAACAGTTCCCCCCACACACACACACACACGCACACACCAGCTTTCTGCCTCTCTCCTCCCCTTCGGCGTTTGCAATCGGAGGGGTGCGGGAGAGGCAGAGGTAAGCTCTACTCTGTCCCACGCACTCCCATTGCTGGCTTTAAACAAAGGGTGTGGAGGGGGCATGAGCTTAGCTCTGCCCCCGTCCCACCCACTCCCATTGCAAACTGCTCGGAGGGGAGGAGAGAGGTAGAGAACCAGTGAGGGGGAGTGAAGGGGGGACTGCTCAGATGGAAGCATATATTGGCTGGCCATTAAAACGCTGGCTGATATACGCTTGTGTAAATAAGTCCTTAGGCTGTATATTGACATTCCTTGCCACACAGTACCAATTCCAGTATTGGATAGTTATTGGGCTTAGATAGTTGATAATCGCTGGTATATACCTCACTGGCTATATGATATTGCATGTACAAAATATTTTGATCACCAGTAGGAAATTCTGGCATAGACGTATAAGTACTTTGATCTGCAGGTTTTCTTCCCATTTTGCACTGTTCTACTTGACTTTGCCTTGCATTTTTACTACTGTTTGAGTTCTTTTGGTGACTACAGTAGTGGGTTCCGCAGACGTGTCTGTTGGCACAAACTGAGCATTGGGATCTCCACCCTTTTGCTATTTGAGGTTTAATGATTTAACATAGCAAATGCTAAAGATGGGGTTGGCTAAATCTGACAGTTGCTATGGGTGTCACTCTTGCTAAATGGAAAGAAAATATAGGGGACTCAAAAACTACGATTACAGATATAGGGTGCATTCAGATGACCGTATATCTGCCGCGTATTCACGCCGGCCGATATACGGCGCCTCTTTCTGCAGGGGGAGGAGGCTGGAAGAGCCAGGAGCAGTGCTCTGAGCTCCCGCCCCCTCTCTGCCTCCTCTCCACCCCCTCTCCGCCCCTCTGCACTATTTGCAATGAGAGGAGGCGGGACAGGGTGGAGCTAAGTTGCGGGAATTAGCCCCGCCCTGTCCCGCCTCTCCTCATTGAAAATAGTGCAGGGGGTGGAGAGGAGGCAGTGAGGGGGCGGGAGCTCAGAGCACTACTCCCGGCTCTTCCAGCCTCCTCCCCCTGCAGAGAGAGATGCCGTATATCAGCCGGCGTGAATACACGGCCGATATACGGTCATTTGAATGCACCCTTAGTCAGAGTGATGTTGCAAATATGCAGTTAAAAATGCAAGTGCAATTCTAAAATAGGTTGGCATGTCCAAGAAGGGCTGTTTGGACCTGCAAAGCTGGCGAGATTTTCCACTTAAAGAATTGCGTTGATAGACAAACATAACTATGGAAAGCAAGTGGAAGTATGGATTTCAACTTCCCTTAAATATGATCCCCTTTTAAATTGTAGTGACAATGATATTGAGTTGCATCGTAAGAAAGGTGGAACTTTTTTACACATTCCTTCAGACCCTTTTCTCTCTGTGCACAATTCTTCCCTATCATGCATGGACCAAAAATACTCTCCAGAGTCTGCAGGAAATGTTACAGATAGTTCTGGTGGATAGGTTGTGTGAGCAGTTTTGGTCTTTAAAACTGCATAATAGTGAGTCCTCTCTTGCATCATTATGAGGAAAGGTAAAGGGGGGCAGTGGGCTGTTGTTCATACTCCACACAAACAGCAGCCTTTTACAGATGCCCTGCAAAGTGAGCCAGCTGAAAAGGAGAAGGGAGGGCATAGAGAGAGGAGACACGCACAAGTTAGATCCTGACATTCAAATTCCTGCGTGTGTGCATGTGACAAAGCATTACCAAGTGACAGAAAACAGTGTGTAAAGTGTAGGATGGTAAAACCTGGGAAAAGTTTGTCCCTTATAACCCAGCTTCAACCCTCTCCCCTTAAAGTATCAGGTAGTCTCTGAGGCATACCTAGTTATTGTGCAAGACATGACAGTCCCTTGGTGCAAAGGGTCATGACAGGAAATCTGAAATTACCACATGGTACAAACCGTGTTCTCAGAGTGAACAATTAGTTATGGCAGGTAAATTGGAAGGCTTGTGCTCTCTAGCTGCTGGAGTGCCAATCTTGTTGAAAATTCGGAGTGTGCCAGTAAGTGAAGGTGTCAATTATGTGCCAGAGAACAAGAAGACAATTGGATCAGGTGCTGAGTTTGTCAAGTGTCTTCATGTGTTAATTACATTTTTTTTAATGAACTGTCATGGGACTTCTCAGAGGCTATGCAAGGTGCTGATGACGCAGTAGATTGGTATCATGCTAGATGTTGTAACGTATTTACAGATCAAGAATATGATATTAATACTGCCTCTAGTAAGGATTAGAGATGAGCGAGCACACTCGTCTGAGCTTGATGCTCGTTCGAGTATTAGGGTACTCGAGATGCTCGTTACTCGAGACGAACACCACGCAGTACTCGAGTCAATTGCATTTCCTTCCGCGCATGTTTAGCGCCATTTTCTGGCCAATAAACATGCGGGGAAGGCATTACCACTTCCTGCTGTGACGTGCAGAGCATCTCACAATACCCTTTCCTTGAGGGGGGTTGAGATAGCCGCAGTTACCAGCACTATCCACTGGCTTTAGAGTCTTCTCCCACTCCATACAGCCTCTCATATCTACAAGTCTCTGTGAGCGGTAAATTACCCCTAGGTATCGGCGCAAGACAGCGGGTTAATTTTTTCAAGTCACAGCATAGAGCCTCCGCTATCTACAAGTCTCTGTGTGCAGTGAATTAGCCACAGCTGTCAGCGCTGTACAGTGGGGTAATTTATTTGGGCCCTGCTCTATTCTTAATCAACCATGATGAGGAGTAGAGGTAAGGGTCAAGGACATGGATGCGGACATCCAAGTGAGGGTGTGGGCACAGGCCTAGTTCCATCACAGCCCGCTGCTGAGGGATTAGGAGAGAGGCAAGTTTCTGGCCTCCCCAGATTCATATCACAATTTGCGGGTCCGCGTGGTAGACCTTTATTACAAACAGAGCAGTGCGAGCAGGTCCTGTCGTGGATGGCAGAAAACGTGTCCAGCAATGTATCGACCACCCAGTCTTCTACGCAGTCCACTACTCCCGGCCTAGGGACTGCAACTCTGAATCCTCTGGTTGCTGCTCCTCCTTCTTCCCATCCTCCTCACTCCATGAAAATGACATATTCTGAGGAGGCAGACTCCCAGGAACTGTTCTCGGGTCCCTGCCCTGAGTGGGAAGAAATGGTTCCTCTCTCACCTGAGGAGTTTGTCGTGACCAATGCCCAAACTTTGGAAAGTCCCCAGAGTCCGAGTGATGAGGCTGGGGACTTCCGGAAACTGTCTCAAGAGCTTTTTGTGGATGAGGATGATGAGACACAGTTGTCTGTCAGTGATGTAGTAGTAAGGGCAGTAAGTCCGAGGGAGTAGCGCACAGAGGATTCGAAGGAAGAGCTGCTGGACGATGAGGTGACTGACCCCACCTGGTTTGCTAAGCCTACTGAGGACAGGGCTTCAGAGGGGGAGGCAAGTGCAGCAGCAGGACAGGTTGGAAGAGGCAGTGGAGTGGCCAGGGTAGAGGCAGGGCCAAAGCAAAGAATCCCCCAACTGTTTCCCAAAGCACCCCCTCGCGGAAAGCCTTCATGCAGAGGGCTAGGTGTTCAAAAGTGTGGATGTTTTTTAGTGAGAGCGCGGACGACCAACGAACAGTGGTGTGCAACCTGTGTCGCACCAAGATCAGCCGGGGAGCCACCACTACCAGCCTCACTACCACCAGCATGCGCAGGCATATGATGGCCAAGCACCCCACAAGGTGGGACTAAGGACATTCACCACCTCCGGGTCACACCACTCCCTCTTCCCCTGTGCCACAACCTGGCACACAGATCCAATCCTCCTCCTAGGACGCAGGCACGAGCGCCACCCGGCCTGCACCCACACCCTCACCTCCACTGTCCTCCACTCCATCCAGCAATGTGTCTCAGTGCAGCGTTCAGCTGTCACTAACACAAGCGTTGGATCAAAAGCGGAAAAACGCTGCCACGCACCCGCATGCACAAGCTTTAAATGAGCACATTGCCAAATTAATCAGCCTGGAGATGCTGCCAGTCTTTGGAGTGATGAAAGCAACCGCAACTGCTTTAAAGAGATGTTCACAGCTGTACTAGCATCCGAGTCCGCTTTATGCCCACGATTACTGAGGGTGTGAGCCGAGGCCGAGGTCCTTGGCAGGGTGAAACTGCCTTGTTTGGGCGCTCTGATTTCTTCATGTGTAATACCGTCTTTGAGTTTTTATGGGCTCACCTTTGCTGTGGGTGCACAAAGACTTCCCATTGCGTTGTTTTACCTGTCTGGCAGAAATACACTGAATGACTAGGGCAGAAGTGTGGGCGGAGTTCCTGGGCAGGGAGAAACTCTGCCATGTTTAGGCACTCTCTTTTCTTCATGTTTAATACTGCCTTTGAGTTTCATGGGCTCGCCTATGCTGTGGGTGCACAAAGGCTTTCCTATTGCATTGTTTAGCTATCTGACACATACAAAGAATGAATTGGGCAGAAATGTGGGCCGAGGCGGAGGTTCTTGGTGGGGTGAAACTCTGTCATGTTTGGGCACTCTGATTTCTTCATGTGTAATACTTTCCTTGGGTTCCAGGGGCTTGCCTATGCTGTGGGTGCACAAAGACATTCCATTGCGTTGTTTTACCTGTCTGGCACAAATACACTGACTGACTAGGGCAGAAATGTGGGCCGAGGCCCTTGGCGAGGGGAAACTCTGCCATGTTTGGGCACTCTGTTTTCCTCGTGTAATACCATCTTTCAGTTCCTTGGGCTTGCCTATGCTGTGGGTGCATAAAGTCTTCCCATTGCATTGTTTTACCTGTCTGGGACAAATACACTGACTGGCTAGGGTAGAAATGTGGGCCGAGGCCCTTGGCAGGGTGAAACTCTGCCATGTTTGGGTGCTCTGATTTCTTCTTGTGTAATACCATCTTTGTGCACCGACAGCATAAAGACTTCCCATTGTGGTGTTGAGCTATCTGACACCTACACAGAATGAATTGTGTGGGGACACATGGATTTCCCATTGCTGTGTAACTCGTGGCACCTTGGGTCACACAAGGTGAAGGCTGGGACTGAGCCTGACCCTGGGCCCGCTCACGTGCTTACCACACAAAGTATTGCTGCATTGTGAAGATGTGTAGAAGTGCTGGCACCTGAGTCCCCTTTATGCTCACGTTTACGGCTCCTGACAATTTTGTGACAGAGGTGGCACAGGATTGGAATGATGATCGTATGTCAATTTATCATCAATTCTCAACAGAATTGTGGGCTATCCCCCACACTTTCAGAGAGGGTCGCTGCCTAGCCCTGCCAGCCCTCTGCAGTGTGTGCCTCCGGTTCCTCCTCATCCAGAACACACTTATAAATAGACATGAGGGTGGTGTGGCATGAGGCCAGCTGAACACTGCGCAGGGAAACTTTTGTGTGCTCTGTGGACGCAGGGTCATGCGAAGGGTTGGACAGCAATGCCAGCATGTAACCCAGGAAAAAAGGCAGCAGTGTCACACGCAGGCAGTGATTCTCCTTGGTTGCAGGTAGTATGGTGCTTACTAAGATGTGCCAGCGCGTGTGCCTTGCTAATGAGGGTCTGTCCCAAATAAATTGTTAGGGGGGTGACCGCCAGACTCTTGCCCCCATTTTGGCTTAATAGTGTGACCTGGAAGCCTCAGATGCAGCCATGCATGCTGCCCCTGCCCTTCCCTATCCGTTACTGTGGTGTTTCCATGACTTTCTGATGTTTTCTGGTGTTTCACAAGTCATCACCTATGCGGAGCATCAGTCCCATACAAAAATGCTCAAGTCCCCCATTGACTTCAATGGTGTTCGTTACTCGAAACGAGCTCTCGAGCATTACGAAAAGTTCAACTTGAGTACCGAGCACCCGGGGATTTTGGTGCTCGCTCATCTCTAATAAGGATGCTTGGTTTTTTTGTACTTGTTTTATAAACGGGTTGTGTGAAGACCTAAAAATAGTTGAATGAAGTGCGTCTTGAGTGCATGTATGCTCCACTGAAACAGACTTTAGTCATTGCTGGAAGTATAGAGATAAATAAAAAGAAACTTAAGAAAAGGCAAAAACAAATGCCTGTCGTGATTTCTGTGGCAGCCTCTCCTGGAATCACAGTAGCCCCGCCTTGCAGAGTGGATACTGGAATTTAGGGGGACCAAGAGGCAATAACACACGTGCATCTCACACACTGCTAAAAAGAGATGATCCTCAAAAGATAGGCTTGTGCTATGGCTGTGGGGGGAGGGGGTCATATGAAGCAAAATTGTCTGTCCCAGAGAAGTCAGACACATGTGCAGATGTTCAGAGTAAATACTCATTCTGATTAAGAAATCAGCACCCCCGCTTTGTTTGTTCCAATACAAGTACCATCCATACCAGGACCACACGCTACTGTGGAATTAACACTCCAACACTCCCCCATGGAAACAAACAAAAATTCATGATTGATACTGGGGCCAGCCAATCAATAATACATGAATAGGATATACAATCTAGTTTAATTGAATCAGGAAAAGTGGGGGGAATAAGGGGTGATGGACTTTGCTTGCTAGAACAGACAAAACCTTTGCAAATTCGACTTGCAGACACGGTTGACATTTGTATTCAGCTGCTGGTTACTGAGAACTGTCCTGTAAATTTGATTGTTGCAGATGTATTAAGTGCCATTAAAGCAGTTTTGTGGTTTGAAAAAAAAAAGGTGTTACAGTGACTAGCCCTATGTCTGAGGAAATGTTGACAACCCTGATAGGAGTTGTTCAGATTGATGAGAAGAGCAAAATTCTTGAAAGGGATGTAGAAGAAATGTTAAGACATTCTGGAAATGTTGTAGGTTAAGGCCAGCTGTCCACTGGCCATGTGAGCCGCCGCCCGAGAGCAGGAGCCGCCGCCTGAGAGCAGGAGCCGCTGGCGAATCTCTGCTGGTCAGCCCTATCTAATAGATAGGCTGACAGCGGAGAATCAGGGAAATTCGCAGCATGCTGCGAATTGCCCGCCGTGAGTGGAGAATCACAATGATTCTCTGCTCGTGGACAGGTGTCGGCGCTTTCCATAGCAATGCTATGGGAAGCGTCGGCCAGCGTGATTTGCTGGCGGTTTAATGCTGGCGAATAAACTGTCGTGGACCGGGGGCCTAATAGTAAAACTGATGTAGGTTTGTTAAGAGTCACACCAGTAAAGATTAAATTGAAACCAGGTGCTGTTGTAGTGTGTGTGAAACAATGTCCCCTGAGAAAAGGTCAGATAAGAGCAGTTTCAATGCAGGTGGAAGATTACCTTACAGTAGGCATGTTAAGGGTTTGCAGATCCCCTTATAATACACTGCTTTTTCCTGTAAAACAAATGCTTACTTGGTCAACCGCAAACATACAGGATGGTACATGACTTGCGAGAAATTAATATACTAATGATCATACATGCACCCATTGTACCAAATCCACATATATTGCTGAACTATATATTGCTGCAGTCTATTTTACAATTATCGATCTTGTTCATGCATATTTCAGTGTAGCTATAGACTATGATTCTCAGCTACTGGTAGCCTTCACCCATGAGGGAAGACAATTGTGCTGGACTAAACTACCATGGGGAGGGGCTACCTCTCCCTCAGAGTTTTCTCAAGCCTCAGCCTATGTGCTATCTTCTTGGCATCCATAGGGTAGACATACACAGTTGTTGCAATACATTGATTATTTAGTGCCGTGCACAACAACTAGGGATGTCTGTCTAGAAGAGACCTGATCCCTTCTATTGTTTCTTAGCGCTGCAGGGTATAAAGTTTCAAAGGACAAACTGCAAGTTGCTCAAGCCAAAATAGTGTTTTTGGGATATTGTAGATGAAAGTTGCGGTATGTCTACATCGATAACTGGATTCTATCCAGAACTAAGACTACCTCTTGTTCTTTGATCTAATTTTTGTTTTGATCATCAAAGTTAACTGAACCAAGTGTTTGAATAGACTTGGTCTGTACCGCTTTAATAGTGGACAAGCAGAGTTGTTTTTGGATGGGGAAACGTACCCGTTACAATTTCTTTGTCCTACGGTGGGAAGAGGTGTGCTAGTATCATAATTTTGACTAGCCAACCCGCACTGATAGAATAGTCGCCATGGCCCCCAGGTTGTCCTGAGAGTAAAATCAAACAAAAGAATAGAACATCCATACCGACTGGCACTGTGCAATTGCTCCTCTAGTGCTATCTGTGGGCCATTTAAAATTGGTAGACTACAGTGTTTAATATATTAACCAAGCATCTATCGTTTTCTGTGAGGCTTTCTACATTTTTATAAGCTACTAGCTTACCCGTCGCGTGTTGCTGCGAAGACAAACAGACATACTTACATTCGTTTTTATATATTTAGATAACAACCAATCACAGCGCAGCTTTCATGTTACGTCAGTGGTATAATATACAACAACCAATCGCAGCGCAGCTTTCATGTAACCTCAGCAGTATAATATATAACAACTAGAGATGAGCGAGCACCTAAATGCTTGGGTGCTCGTTACTCGAGACGAACTTTTCGTGATGCTCGAGGGTTCGTTTCGAGTAACGAACCCCATTGAAGTCAATGGGCCACCCGAGCATTTTTGTATATCGCCGATGCTCGCTAAGGTTTTCGTTTGTGAAAATCTGGGCAATTCAAGAAAGTGATGGGAACGACACAGCAACGGATAGGGCAGGCGAGGGGCTACATGTTGGGCTGCATCTCAAGTTCCCAGGTCCCACTATTAAGCCACAATAGCGGCAAGAGTGGCCCCCCCCCTCCCAACAACTTTTACTTCTGAAAAGCCCTCATTAGCAATGCATACCTTAGCTAAGCACCACACTACCTCCAACAAAGCACAATCACTGCCTGCATGACACTCCGCTGCTACTTCTCCTGGGTTACATGCTGCCCAACCCCCCCCCCCCACGACCCAGTGTCCACAGCGCACACCAAACTGTCCCTGCCCAGCCTTCAGCTGCCCTCATGCCATGCCACCCTCATGTCTATTTATAAGTGCGTCTGCCAGAGGAAAAGCAAGCACACACTGCAGAGGGTTGGTATGGCTAGGCAGCGACCCTCTTTAAAAGGGGCGGGGCGATAGTCCACAATGCTGTACAGAAGCAATGAGAAATCCAATCCTGTGCCACCTCCATCTGGAGCTGCACACGTGGGCATAGCAATGGGGAACCTATGTGCCACACACTATTCATTCTGTCAAGGTGTCTGCATGCCCCAGTCAGACCGCGTTTTTTTATAAATAGTCACAGGCAGGTACAACTCCGCAATGGGAATTCCGGGTGCACCCACAGCATGGGTGGCTCCCTGGAACCCACCGGCTGTACATAAATGTATCCCATTGCAGTGCCCTGGACAGCAGAGCTAACGTCAAATTAAATGCAGGTGGGCTTCGGCCCACACTGCATGCCCCAACCTAACCGGGCTTTTTAATTCATAGACACAGGCAGGTACAACTCCCTATTGTGAAGTCCCTGTGGACCGACAGCATGGGTGGGTGCCAGGAAGCCACCGGCGGTACATAAATATATCCCATTGCATTGCCCATCACAGCTGAGGTAATGTCATGTAAAATGCAGGTGGGCTTCGGCCCACACTGCATGCCCCAGTCAGACTGGGGTTCTTTAGAAGTGGACAGATGCAGTTACAACTCCCTGTGGACCCACGGCATGGGTGGCTCCCTGGAACCCACCGGCGGTACATAAATATATCCCATTGCAGTGCCCATCACAGCTGAGGTAATGTCATGTTTAATGCAGGTGGGCTTCGGCCCACACTGCATGCCCCAGTCAGACTGGGGTTCTTTAGAAGTGGACACATGCAGTTACAACTCCCTGTGGACCCACAGCATGGGTGGCTCCCTGGAACCCACCGGCGGTACATAAATATATCCCATTGCATTGCCCATCACAGCTGAGGTAATATGAAAACAAAGATCTGGTACCGTGTTAGCCAGTAGAGCAAAATGTGATTGTTCTCAGCAAGAGAAACGACGTAATCTTGTAGATATGATACCGTTTAATGGCTAACAAAAATACATGATGTAATAATAGCGAGCTTTCGAACCAACGCAGGGTTCTTCTTCAGGCTTATTTTGCCTGAAGAAGAACCCTGCGTTGGTTCGGAAGCTCGCTATTATTACATCATGTATTTTTGTTAGCCATTAAAAGGTATCATATCTACAAGATTACGTCGTTTCTCTTGCTGAGAACAATCACATTTAGCTGAGGTAATGTCATGTTTAATGCAGGTGGGCTTCGGCCCACACTGCATGCCCCAGTCAGACTGGGGTTCTTTAGAAGTGGACACATGCAGTTACAACTCCCTGTGGACCCACAGCATGGGTGGGTGCCAGGAAGCCACCGGCGGTACATAAATATATCCCATTGCATTGCCCATCACAGCTGAGGTAATGTCATGTTTAATGCAGGTGGGCTTCGGCCCACACTGCATACCCCAGTCAGACTGGGGTTCTTTAGAAGTGGACACATGCAGTTACAACTCCGTGTGGACCGACAGCATGGGTGGGTGCCAGGAAGCCACCGGCGGTACATAAATATATCCCATTGCAGTGCCCAACACAGCTGATGTAACGTCAGCTATAATGCAGGTGGGCTAAAAATTAATTTGATTACACTGTAGGCGAGGGCCCCCAAAAATTGGTGTACCAACAGTACTAATGTACTTCAGAAAAATTGCCCATGCCCAACCAAGAGGGCAGGTGAAACCCATTAATCGCTTTGGTTAATGTGGCTAAATTGGTAACTAGGCCTGGAGGAAGCCCAGTAAAAATAAAAATTGGTTGAGGTGAAAGTTTCAACGCTTTAATGAGCATTGAAACGTATAAAAATTGTTTAGAAAAATTATATGACTGAGCCTTGTGGGCCTAAGAAAAATTGCCCGTTCGGCGTGATTACGTCAGGTTTCAGGAGGAGGAGCAGGAGGAGGAGGATGAATATTATACACAGATTGATGAAGCTAAAAGATCCATGTTTTTGATGGTGATAGAGAACAATGCTTCGTTCCGCGGGTGCAGCCTACGTATTGTTTAGGTATCGCTGCTGTCCGCTGGTGGAGAAGAGAAGTCTGGAGAAATCCAGGCTTTGTTCATCTTGATGAGTGTAAGCCTTTCGGCACTGTCGGTTGACAGGTGGGTACGCTTATCCGTGATGATTCCCCCAGCCACACTAAACACACTCTCTAACAAGACGCTAGCCGCAGGACAAGCAAGCACCTCCAGGGCATACAGCGCGAGTTCAGGCCACGTGTCCAGCTTCGACACCCAGTAGTTGTAGGGGGCAGAGGCGTCACCGAGTACGGCTACGTACTCCCTCACCATCCTTTTACAGTGCTCCCGCCAACTCAGCCTTGACTGGGGAGCGGTGACACAGTCTTGCTGGGGAGCCAGAAAGCTGTCAAAGGCCCTGCCTGTGCTGTACATGCTGCCTGATCTCTGCGCATCCCCTGCTGCCTGGGCCGCGGAAATGCGCCTTCGGCCACTAGCGCTGTCGGATGGGAAGTTTACCATCAGTTTGTCCGCCAGCGCCCTGTGGTATAGCATCATTCTCGAACCCCTTTCCTCTTCGGGAATGAGAGTGGAAAGGTTCTCCTTATACCGTGGGTCGAGCAGTGTGTACACCCAGTAATCCGTAGTGTCCAGAATGCGTGCAACGCGAGGGTCACAAGAAAGGCATCCTAACATGAAGTCAGCCATGTGTGCCAGGGTACCTGTACGCAACACATGGCTGTCCTCACTCGGAAGATCACTTTCAGGATCCTCCTCCTCCTCCTCCTCCTCTGGCCATACACGCTGAAAGGATGACAGGCAAGCAGCATCTGTACCCTCAGCAGTGTGCCAAGCTGTCTCTTCCCCCTCCTCCTCATGCTCCTCCCCCTCCTCCTCCTCCTCAACGCGCTGAGATATAGACATGAGGGTGCTCTGACTCTCCAGCGACATACTGTCTTCCCCCGCCTCCGTTTCCGAGTGCAAAGCGTCTGCCTTTATGCTTTGCAGGGAACTTCTCAAGAGGCATAGCAGAGGAATGGTGACGCTAATGATTGCAGCATCGCCGCTCAGCATCTGGGTAGACTCCTCAAAGTTTCCAAGGACCTGGCAGATGGCTGCCAACCAGGCCCACTCTTCTGTAAATAATTGAGGAGGCTGACTCCCACTACGCCGCCCATGTTGGAGTTGGTATTCCGCTATAACTCTACGCTGCTCATAGAGCCTGGCCAACATGTGGAGCGTAGAGTTCCACTGTGTGGGCACGTCGCACAGCAATCAGTGCACTGGCAGATGAAACCGATGTTGCAGGGTCCGCAGGGTGGCAGCGTCCGTCTTGGAGTTGCGGAAATGCGTGCTGACCCGGCGCACCTTTCCGAGCAGGTATGACAAGTGTGGGTAGCTTTTCAGAAAGCGCTGAACCACCAAATTAAAGACATGGGCCAGGCATGGCACGTGCGTGAGGCTGCCGAGCTGCAGAGCCGCCACCAGGTTACGGCCGTTGTCACACACGACCATGCCCGGTTGGAGGCTCAGCGGCGCAAGCCAGCGGTCGGTCTGCTCTGTCAGACCCTGCAGCAGTTCGTGGGCCGTCTGACTCTTCTCTCCTAAGCTGAGTAGTTTCAGCATGGCCTGCTGACGCTTGCCCACCGCTGTGCTGCCATGCCGCGCGACACCAACTGCTGGCGACGTGCTGCTGCTGACACATCTTGATTGCGAGACAGAGGTTGCGTAGGAGGAGGAGGCGGGTGGTTTAGTGGAGGAAGCATACACCGCCGCAGATACCACCACCGAGCTGGGGCACGCAATTCGGGGGGTGGGTAGGACGTGAGCGGTCCCAGGCTCTGACTCTGTCCCAGCCTGCACTAAATTCACCCAATGTGCCATCAGGGAGATATAGTGGCCCTGCCCGCCTGTGCTTGTCCACGTGTCCGTTGTTAAGTGGACCTTGGCAGTAACCGCGTTGGTGAGGGCGCGTACAATGTTGCGGGAGTCGTGGTCGTGCAGGCCTGGGACGGCACATCGGGAAAAGTAGTGGCGACTGGGAACCGAGTAGCGCGGGCCCGCCGCCGCCATCATGCTTTTGAAAGCCTCCGTTTCCACAAGCCTATACGGCAGCATCTCCAGGCTGATCAATTTGGCAATGTGCACGTTTAACGCTTGAGCGTGCGGGTGCGTGGCGGCGTACTTGCGCTCGCGCTCAAACAGTGGCGCTAGCGACGTCTGGACGCTGCGCTGAGAGACATTGCTGGATGGGGCCGAGGACAGCGGAGGTGAGGGTGTGGGTGCAGGCCAGGAGACGGTAGTGCCTGTGTCCTCAGAGGGGGGTTGGATCTCAGTGGCAGGTTGGGGCACAGGGGGAGAGGCAGTGGTGCAAACCGGAGGTGGTGAACGACCTTCGTCCCACCTTGTGGGGTGCTTGGTCATCATATGCCTGCGCATGCTGGTGGTGGTGCCTCCCCAGCTGATCTTGGCGCGAAAAAGGTTGCACACCACTGTTCGTCGGTCGTCAGGCGTCTCTGTGAAAAACTGCCACACCGTAGAGCACCTTGACCTCTGCAGGGTGGCATGGCGCGAGGGGGCGCTTTGGGAAACAGTTGGTGGATTATTCGGTCTGGCCCTGCCTCTACCCCTGGCCACCGCACTGGCTCGGCCTGTGCCCACACCCTGACTTGGGCCTCCGCGTCCTCGCCCGCGTCCTCTAGGCCTACCCCTACCCCTCAGCATGCTGTATTACCAGTAGTGCAGAAACAGAACGCTGTAATTAAATGTGCCGCTTATTGGCCTGTGGTTGGAGGCTGACTTCGCTTACGGAACGCCAAGAAATAATTTTGCGCAAGCCTGCTGTAACACTTAGCTGGCTGCGTATGAATTTGGAGAACTACTACACCCAGCACAGACCCAGAACACTGAGGACAGTCACAGGCAGCCCAAATAGATTTTTTTCCCCAAATTTTTTTGCAAAGGCCCACTGCCTATATTCAATCAATATGTCTTCTGTCCCTGCCTAAGCGCTTCTGGCCCTGGAGTATGTCAAAGAACTGCAGAGTGCTGCACTGTGAACTGCAATACAGCGGTGATTTCACAGCCCAGACAGAGCCAGGAAATAATTTTGCGCAAGCCTGCTGTAACAGTTAGCTGGCTGCGTATGAATTTGGAGAACTACTACACCCAGCACAGACCCAGAACACTGAGGACAGTCACAGGCAGCCCAAATAGATTTTTTTCCCCAAATTTTTTGCAAAGGCCCACTGCCTATATTCAATCAATATGTCTTCTGTCCCTGCCTAAGCGCTTCTGGCCCTGGAGTATTACTGCAGGGCGCAATGCTCTGCACGGCCGATATACCAAAAAAAAAAAAAAGTGCAACACTGCAAAAAGCAGCCTCCACAGTACTGCACACGGTTAGATGTGGCCCTAAGAAGGACCGTTGGGGTTCTTGAAGCCTAAAATACTCCTAACACTCTCCCTATAGCAGCTCCACCAAGATACCACTTTCCCTCCTCTATGTCAGAACGCATCTGTGGCGAGCCGCGAGAGGGGCTGATTTTTATACTCGGGTGACACCTGATCTCGCCAGCCACTCACTGCAGGGGGGTGGTATAGGGCTTGAACGTCGCAGGGGGAAGTTGTAATGCCTTCCCTGTCTTTCAATTGGCCAGAAAAGCGCGCTAACGTCTCAGAGATGAAAGTGAAAGTAACCCGAACATCGCGTGGTACTCGTTACGAATAACGAGCATCTCGAACACGCTAATACTCGAACGAGTATCAAGCTCGGACGAGTACGTTCGCTCATCTCTAATAACAACCAATCACAGCACAGCTTTCATGTTACCTCAGCAGTATAAGAAATAGCAACCAAGCACAGCACAGCTTTCATTTTACCTCAGCATTCTTAATATCCAGCAATTGTCAAGCGAAACATTCGGCAGATGCATCATTTTGTAGTTGAACACGCTTTATATATATATAGATGACATCAGGAAGTGAGAGAATTAGATTCCGTTCGTAAAATGTGGACGCTAAATTTTTTGCGCTTAGAATTGAATAATCGAGTTAGGACCCATTAGCTTTTCCTATTTATGACATAATCAATGCCCGTGTCAAATTACATCGGGAAGTGAGAATTAGATACTGTACGTAAAATTTGGACTCTAATTCTTTAGCGCTTAGAATTAAATAATCGAGTTGGGACCCATTAACCTTTCCTAATCAATGCTCATGCCAAATTTCATGTTTCTATGACATCAGGAAGTGGGAAAATTAGATTCCGTACTTAAAATTTGGACGCTAAATCTTGGCGCTTAGAATTGAATAATCGAGTTGGGACCCATTAACTTTTCCTATTTATGACATAATCAATGCTCATGTCATATTTCATGTTTCTATGACATCGGGAAGTGAGAAAATTAGATTCCGTACATAAAATTTGGACGCTAATTTTTTGGTGCTTAGAATTGAATAATTGAGTTGGGACCCATTAGCTTTTCCTATTTATGACATAATCAATGCTCGTTTCAAATTTCATGATTCAATGACACTGGGAAGTGAGAGAATTAGATTCCGTACGTAAAATTTGGACGCTATTTTTTTGCGCTTAGGATTGAATAATCGAGTTGGGACCCATTAACTTTTCCTATTTATGACATAATCAATGCTCGTGCCAAATTTCAAGTTTCTATTACATCGGGAAGTGAGAGAATTAGATTCCGTATGTAAAATTTGGACGCTAATTCTTTGGCGCTTAGAATTGAATAACCGAGTTGGGACCCATTAACTTTTCCTATTTATGACATAATCAATGCTCGTGCCAAATTACATCGGGAAGTGAGAGAATTAGATTCCGTATGTAAAATTTGGACGCTAATTCTTTGGCGCTTAGAATTGAATAACCGAGTTGGGACCCATTAACTTTTCCTATTTATGACATAATCAATGCTCGAGCCAAATTTCAAGTTTCTATGACATTGGGAAGTGATGGAATCAGATTCCGTATGTAAAATTTGGACGCTAATTTTTTTGCGCTTAGAATTGAATAATCGAGTTGGGACCCATTAGCTTTTTCTATTTCTGACATAATCAATGCTCGTGCCAAATTTCAAGTTTCTATGACATTGGAAAGTGAGAGAATTAGATTCCGTACGTAAAATTTGGACACTAATTCTTTTGCGCTTAGAATTGAATAATCGAGTTGTGACCCATTAGCAGTTCCTATTTATGACATAATCAATGCTCGTGCCAAATTTTAAGTTTCTATGACATCGGGAAATGAGAGAATTAGATTCCGTACGTAAAATTTGGACGATAATTCTTTTTTGCTTAGAATTGAATAATCGAGTTGGGACCCTTTAACTTTTCCTATTTATGACATAATCAATGCTCGTGCCAAATTTCAAGTTTCTATGACATTGGGAAGTAAGAGAATTAGACTCTGTACGTAAAATTTGGACGCTAATTCTTTTGCGCTTAGAATTGAATAATCAAGTTGGGACCCATTAACTTTTCCTATTTATGACAATCAATGCTCATGCCAAATTTCATGTTTCTACAACATCGAGAAGTGAGAGAATTGGTGGCAATGATGGAAATCAAACAATCTACGTGGGGGGGAGGGGGGCGTAACTGTCGATGCTCGCACGCGCGCCATTTATCATAGGATAGTTGTACTATGCCTATAATCTTCCCAGGAGTGTACTCAACAACTTCCCAAAGTTTCATAGCGATCGGATGAATGGTGTAGTAGCGCATAAAGGACAAACAGACACACAGACAGACACACAGACATACATTCAATTTTATATATACAGATTATTAAAAGTTATGTTTTAACTAGGAGTCAAATCAGTGAAGACGTTGTTGTATAATTGATTCCCTTTGCAGCTGTGATACCCATAACCTATAGCCAGGGAAAGCACATCAGGAGGGCACTAGAACCTCGCTGTGATGGTCCTTACTAGAGATGAGCGAGCATACTCGTCCGAGCTTGATACTCGTTCGAGTATTAGGGTGTTCGAGATGCTCGTTACTCGTAACGAGTACCACGTGATGTTCGAGTTACTTTCACTTTCTCCCCTGAGAAATTTGCGTGCTTTTCTGGCCAATAGAAAGACAGGGAAGGCATTACAACTTCCCCCTGCAACGTTCAAGCCCTATACCACCCCCCTGCAGTGAGTGGCTGGCGAGATTAGGTGTCACCCGAGTATTGAAATCTGCCCCTCCCGTGGCTCGCCACAGATGCATTCTGACATTAGTCAGGGAAAGTGCTATCGTGTTGGAGCTGCTATAGGGAGAGTGTTAGGAGTATTTTAGGTTTCAAGAACCCCAACGGTCCTTCTTAAGGCCATAAATCTTCTTTATATGCGCTCAATGGGGCCGGCGGCAGCAGCGCCGACCCCATTGAGAACATATACAGTAGAAGACAAATCCTTCTTCTCTGCCCCAGCTGTAACAGCTGTGGCAGAGAAGAACGATGTTTGCCCATTGAATTCAATGGAGCCAGCAATACAGCAGGTTCCACTGAAAGCAATGGGCTGCCGGCGTGCGCTGGATGAATTGTTGGGAAGGGCTTAAATATATAAGCCCTTCCCTGCAATTCATCCAGAAATGTGCTACAATAAAAATATATACCGGCGTATAAGGCGACGGGGCGTATAAGACGACCCCCCAACTGTCACCTTATACGCCGGCAATACAGTGGAGCAAAGAATAAAAATCATTACTTACTTCTTCTGACATTCTGCGGCGCTCCTGCAGGCTGTTGCTCCCTCCTGGTTCCCGGTATTGTTTATAATGGTTCCAATAGTGTACAGTGATCATGCATTAGATAAAGGATGCAGTAACAAATTAATTATCATGGAATTATGTCCAGAATGAGAAATTTGTCAGATTGTTGGATATGCTCTCATGCCCCTGTGTCAGCTAAAGCAATGTCATATTTTGCATCCCTATTAATAGAACAAGATTTGTTTACTACTGTATGTTGGAATCTTCCTCTTATATCCCTCCCTGAGGAGCAGAGTAGAACAGCTATAATGTTGCCTCTGACCGGATGGACTAAGCATTCCTGGTGGCAGGTTAACATAACTACTAGACTCAATAAACTTTTGGAGTTAAAAGATGAAGACGGTAGGTGGCAGATCAGTTCTTCTGTTCAAGATAAATTAGAAATCATACAATCTGAAACTAACTTTGGAACTAGTGTGGTTAAAAAGGTTCCTCTAATCCTTCTCCGGCAGTTATAGAATTCTCCCTGGAGCTATGCAATAACATTTCCAATGGGAGATACTACACAGTGTAGAGAATCAGGAGGGTATTATAGATCAGAAGGAGAAGTGCAGGAGCTTCAGCAGGCAAATGATGGGGTAAGACATGAAGTACAGGGTCTCACTGAAGATGGTCAGCCTACAGTCACATGTAGCACTAAAGCTTACCATGAAGAACTTACTACTGGTAGAGATTATTCTAGGTGTATTTTCTGATACTGTGTTACTAGCATATATTGCAGATGCCTTCATACATGAGAAACAAATTAAACTCCTTGATGGGATTTATGCAGTGTGTGGTAATAAAGCATATAGGTGGATTCCATGGCAGGCAGGGGGAACATGTACCTTAGCTAAGTTGGAGCAAGTGACGTGGGTATGGAAAAATGATGAATTTCCCTAACAACACATTCCTTCTCACTTGTTATATAAATGTGATACATCAGACAAGAAGGTACATTTTATTCACACTCACTGGGAATGGAAAACAGATGCAGCTTTGGGTCGACCCATAGGTATAATGTTCAATTCACTAAGAAATACACACATGATAAAAGCACTGGGAGGTGCCTTTTATAACATCGTATATACATAATTTGATACAATTGAGGTTTAGAACGAGTACACTAAATAGTTAATTTTGGTTACTAATCAAAACACTGTGGTACTAGACTACCTTACAGCATTAGAAGGAGCATAAGCGTACATATAGGGGTTGCAGGGGGTGTGGTTGTACCTAGGCCCATGAGCCTTAGGGGGCCCATAAAATCTCTCTTCCCTATATTGCAAACCAATACTATCAATGAAGCTTTATAGTTGGAGGCCCAGTTCCAGATTTTGCACTGGGGCCCAACAGCTTTAAGTTACGCCTCTGACAAGAAGGGTTGTGCCAAGTAGTTGGTCTATCCTGTTGTCATTACATTGATCCATCAGGAACCGCAGATCACACATGACATAGAACAAGCAGGAAAGGTGAAAGAACTGTACCGTAAGGCACCATCCGAGAAGGAAATGGCATGGCCAGAGTGGCTATTTTTTTTTAATCCAGTTACCTTAAAGGGTTGGGTGGTTTGGCGTCTGATATTGTGCATATCTTCTTACAGATTGTGCTTCTAATTCTGGTGGTTGTGATTATTCATAATTTTTCTCATTAGCCACTAGCCTTAAAAAGCTCTCACTAGCCAAGCCAGAATCCTACTGCACACTGATGGGGGGCAATCACCCTGAAGCAGCTGTCTGTGTATGGATTCTGGCTTGGTTTTCAATTCCCAATAATTGTGAAGACCTGTATAAAGGGTTAGACATTGATTTAAAGGAGTGCTGCCATCCATTAGGTGGCGCTGCAGAGGCATTGTTCCATCTTCCTTATTTGTGTATATTTTCCAGAGGAGCATGAAAGGCCTTATAAGTTATCACACTAACCTCCTAGGGTCTCTCCTTAAGGAGTGATGATATCTCTGCCGGCCTAATTAAATTAATAACTAAAAACTGTTAGAAACATACTTTTTAGAGTTTTTATGGGTTACCTGACTTAAGTAATATACAATAAAGAAATATGAAGCTAATGATGTACAGTAATATATTATTTTTTCAGAGCTTTTTTTTTTCTTTTTGCTTTACCATAATGACTTTCTGAACTGCCAGGGCAAGGTAACATTCTATACCCCTTCTAGAATCATTTAAATCATTTGCTTAATGAGGTGTGACTTATAAGTACCTTAACCTCTCTTCGCCTCAAACATACACCCCCACAGTCTCATAGGAATGCCTGCTGTCAGTACTTCACAGATGTCAGATAAAATATCAAGGATAAAAGTTATTTATGCACAAACTAGTAACATTTTTCAGTCTATCTTCCATAATTTTGTAGCTATTTCTATGTACAAAGAGTAAAATCGTCTTTTAAATCATAACTGCAGCAAGCATTAAAAAAATTAGCGGGATAGCACAAAATTCTTCCGAAAAGGAAGATATAGAAATCTGAAAGGTTTTATTGTACATAAATTGATCAAATGACATGCTACTAGTTTATAGCAAATCTCAAGTGGAATAAGGTGGAAACTGTAAAGAAAATTTATGCAAAAATTATGTTAGATATAATTACATGAATGATGGCAATTTCACAGCATATTAATTATTATAAGTAGCTCTTCTGGATAAAAGTATGCTATGAATGCAGAATTGCTAATCAACTATTATATTTCTTCAATATATCTGACATATATTATCAAACCCCTTTTTAATACCTTGTGTAAGCAAATAATTTACTTATTTCAATTTGGCACATTACTTATAATGTAGGCTAAAATATTATATGTATATTGCCATCAGTATAATTATATTACAACATGGTGTATACATGTCTTCAGAAAAAAGAAAAAAAAAATCTAGCACACCAATTAACCCAAAGACGAATGGACAGAGCATGGACCTGTCCGACCAACCACATGTAGAAATGTAGCAAGAAAAAAAACCTGCTCGTCCAATGGTTCAAAAAATATTAAAAACATGACATTTTTTTTGAGAATTAATTAATACTAGTTAATGGACATTAGAAAAATTACCATAATATACAAAAATTTATTAGTTTTGCTGATGCATTTCCAATGCCATCCAGCACCCTTTGTTGTAGCCAAAACGTATATAATTTTGTGTATTAAGGTCTTCTTCTAATATACATTTCTTTACCATTACTTCAGAAAAGAAAAAAAGTGAGAGTCCTTATTTGTTGATAATTGAGGATTTTCACTTTTTATCTTCTCTATCTACCGGCTAAAGGCCATTTTAAATGCAACGATTATCGCTCAAAGTTCGTCCAAATGGCCGAAAAAGAATGATAATCGTTACATCTAAATGCGGGCAACGTGCACATTTCATTTAAGTGATGGATTTTAGCGCTGCATAAAATCCATCGTTTAGCCACTGAAAGACTGAGCGCATACATTCAATTTGATTGCATTTCACTTATTTTTCCAAAGACCACATGATACACAGTGTACTCCTTGTGTTTTGCCTTGTATACATAAAAAGTATATTGTGTACTCTGTTGTGAGGAGAACAATGGAATCTGCCTAGCTGATGTTTACATAGCTGGGTGTGTGTTTAAACACATGCTTGGCTCAACAAACAACTCCTGGAGGAAAAAGATGAATAAAGGTCCTTTTTTATGCAAATGAAGATGGTTAACATGTTAATGGACATTAAATCCATTAACACTTTATGCAAATACATCGCTAAATCTTTCAATCTTTTGGCTGTTTGAAAGATTATCTTTGCGTGAAAAAGGACTTTAACACAGCACAAAGGTATTTTTCTATAACCTCCACAAGAAATCATAAAGTACATCTAGTTGATAGAGCTTTAAAAAATGTGGTGCTTTTAATTTTATGCTTCGATAATTTGCTACGGGAAAGAGATTTTCCTGATTTCTTTATACAGAATGCAATCTTTTTTTGGCAAGATATACACAGACAGAATATATATCACGCGATGTGAATGTTTCCGAAAGCCACTTTAACACAGCTGTTATGTTGTCACATTTTAGTGTCTGCACTAAGGTACCCTTAAACAGGATAACTAATAAGCAAATAACCTCTTGAAATAGTTAATGCTATCAACAGTCATTCCATCTAAACACAGCCAACAACAGAGTAACTAGTGATAATTTGCTCACTAATCGCTAGTTGTTTAGTTTCAACTCACCTAGAAACAGTCCCTCGTTGAGCTATAGACCCCTTGTGTAAAGTCACAGTACACTTATGAACAACTTGTAAACACATTTGCCTGGAGATTTTCTCTCACATTCTTTCACTCTTTCTCCCTCTCCACTCTGAACAGGAACAACTTTTTCACTGCGGAGATTCCTATCTCTAAAATATAACCTTTATTAATAATAAATAAAAAATGAATACATAGCCTAAACCTAACCAATTAGGTGTTGGAAGTAAACAGGAGCAGTGTAGAAGGGGTTCAACCCCTACAGGATATCAATGTGTCAATGAGTCCATTTTTAGCAACTTGGATCAAGAAGCCGCACAGAGTTTAACGTGCGCCTAAAGTGCCTCAATCCTGTGACGCAGTGCTCGTAAGATCAGAGGTTGGTGATTAATTGCTATCCTCAATCAAACTGTTGTCAGTGAAACAATGCTACACTATCTTACACCCACCATTTTGGACACAAAAAACGTATTAATTCTTGATAGAGATGGCAGCAAGGTACAGCTATATCCCAATGATACCAGTGGGAAATAGCCCTATTCCAATAACCTCAACTGCTTCACATAGGCCTCAAAGTGGGTTTCACATAGTACTTCATAATTGAAGCTCTATTTCAAATGAACAAAAAGGTTCAGATGAATAGTGAAGTTCAGATGAAATGGCAAGGTTCAAGGTTCAACGTGTTTCCACTACAGTAAGGCTGGATTCACACGAACGTATATCAGCTCGGTTTTCACGCCGAGCCGATATACATCGTCCTCATCTGCAGGGGGGGGGAGGATGGAAGAGCCAGGAGCAGGAACTGAGTTCCCACCCCCTCTGCGCTTCCTCTCCACCCCTCTGCACTATTTGCAATGGGGAAAGGTGGGAAGGGGGCAGGGCTAATTCTCAGAACTTAGCCCCACCCCCATTCCGCCTCCTTTCATTACAAATAGTGCAGAGGGGCGGAGAGGAGGCAGAGAGGGGGCAGGAGCCCAGTTACTGCTCCTGGCTCTTCCATCCCCCCTCCCTGCAGATGAGGACGTTGTATATCGGCTCGGCGTGAAAACCGAGCCGATATACGTTCGTGTGAATCCAGCCTAAAGTAGTTTCATTAGGAACCTGTTCTTTCTATTGTAAATGATAGGTTCTAAAATTCCTTTTCTAGCAATAGGTAGTACACCTCTACTGATGCTGGAATCTGCAAATTAATGCAGGAATTGAAGATAAAGAGTGAGAGATTAAGTTACATAACTAATGCTATGAGGCTGGATCCTATCACTATAGAGCACCAGGACCCAACCCAGCTCCCACTCAGCAGCAGATAAAAATAACAAACTGCAAAATAGCAGCGTCACCAACCTTACTGGCTAAAAGTGCACCCCGTGTAGTCACATTGATATCTTGTAGGGGTTGAGACCCTTCTACACTGCTCCTGTTTACTTCCAACACCTAATTGGTGGTTGGAAACTTATTTTATGTTTGTGCGTCAGGCTCTGTATTCATTTTTTATTTATTATTATAAAGGTTATATTTTAGAGATAGGAATCTCCGCCATGAAAAAGTTTTCCAGTTATCAAGTTGATTCTTCTGCCCCAGTGAAAAATAAACTGAACAGGAACAAAAGCACACAAATAACAGTGATTTGAACTATAACAACACACCTGACTGACTATTCCATATGACTATTCAGACAAAAGTTGTCCAGTGTAAAGCCACCTTACACCTGTAACACACAAATGCCCTGTGGCTCTATTGAACTGTATTTAATTCTCTGTAGGATCCTAAATTGGATTTAGTAGTATCACAGGAGGTGAATAAATAATATCAAAGTCACATAAAAATGAATGTACCCAAAGCAGATTCAATATATTTAAGACCAAATGAAGCAATAGGCGAAACTCATGTTGGATGTCAAGGATGAACAAGGGCCTTTACTTTCCACTTAAATTCAGTTTGTCAATTTCCTTGTGTGCGTAGACACTGAACTTCACATTTAACAGTTGCCTTTTCATGTCTTTCAGTACTGAAATATTCCCAGAATTTACAGTAGAATCAAACAATGTAACAACCAGATGTCACAAAAACATTAATATGTATCAACACAGTAAAACAGAGGGTGATAATAACCAAATGATGAGGATGATGATAAATATGATGAAACTGACAGTG
The DNA here is from genome assembly GCF_035609145.1 of Eleutherodactylus coqui. Lineage (NCBI taxonomy): Eukaryota > Metazoa > Chordata > Amphibia > Anura > Eleutherodactylidae > Eleutherodactylus > Eleutherodactylus coqui. Next base: position 254,540,801 of record NC_089837.1, on the reverse strand, counting down.
AATACTGGAACAGATATTATAGAGCTAAAATAGCCACATAAATTATGCCATTAATGCTGGTTCTCTAGGTATTTCCCTATTTTTTTCCTAATACCATCCCTCAACACCATACACCATTGCCCCTAAGCAACCCTCAGTTGTCCCTGCTGACATTCCTGTCTGGAACACTATCCCCGAGAACAAAAGGGCTCTAGTACCCAGGCACAAAGCAATGGCAAAGAAGTAATGCTGAAATATGAACCATGGCAGACATAAGCAGACAGGGAATGATAAGACAAACCATAGGGTAGAAAACACAGACTGCACTAAAAATAATGAAGGAACAACACACACTGACAGAATAAATCTAGTATTCCTTGTTCTAGTATTAAATACTTTGTTCTAGTCTGGTTTGAACACATTGTCACAGCTATCAATCATTTGACACAGCACAAACCAAGGATATTTAAAAGGAGGGTAGGCAATATCAATTTATCCCTAAATAAAACACTGTAAACTGAACAATATCATCTGTGTATCGCTTCCAATTGTTCAGCTCTAAAAAAAAATTTAAGGTACCTTTACATATGGCAATTATTGCCTGAATTCTTTCTGGAAACTGCTAATTCGGGCAATAATCATCTTGTGTACAAGTGGCAGCTGACAAGGCACTGAGCCAGAAACTGCTCACCTGCTGGAGTTGTTTGGTTTTTAGCAGAACTAAAAACCAAGCAACTGTTGGGCCATGTAAACTAGAGCTGCCTAATGATCGATTGATTCCATCTTTTCAATGAATGAATGGGGCAGGCTGTAACCCCACCCCCATTTACTTGAATGTGCTTTACACTTTTATTTTTTTGGTTTACACAGGAGCAATAGTTTGGCATCATCCTGTAGTATGGCTGTCGGGCGCTTATGCATTTGACATTAAACCCATGGAAAGCACCTATAGAAAGCAGGAGATAATGATGTAGTAGGAGCCCTTCTGCTGATCATAACAGTGTGTTCTTACATTGACAGTACATTTTAATTAAACCCCTTAGTGACCACCACATCTGCTTCATTTCATCCACTGCAGCAGAGTGTGAAGAAGAAAAAAGAAAAGAGACATCAGTATTTCAATGCTCCAAAGCCACACAACATATTCCCGGTACTGGAAACACGTCCGGCACTTACAGATTTCTTTTTTTTTATTGTCGATGGTGGTAGAGGTCCACTGCTCTTGATTGTTCTGGGATGCCAGCACTTCCCAGGCCCTGTCCTTAAAGGGGTTGTCCCGAGGCAGCAAGTGGGTCTATACACTTCTGTATGGCCATAATAATGCACTTTGTAATATACATTGTGCATTAATTATGAGCCATACAGAAGTTATAAAAAGTTTTTTACTTACCTGCTCCGTTGTTAGCGTCCTCGTTCCCATGGAGCCCGACTAATTTTCGCCCTCCGATGGGCAAATTAGCCGCGCTTGCGCAGTCCGGGTCTTCTGTAGTCTTCTATGGAGCCGCTCGTGCCAGAGAGCGGCTCCGTGTAGCTCCGCCCCGTCACGTGCCGATTCCAGCCAATCAGGAGGCTGGAATCGGCAGTGGACCGCACAGAAGAGCTGCGGTCCACGAAGCAAGAGGTTCCCGGCGGCCATCTTCACAGGTAAGTATAGAAGTCACCGGAGCGCGGGGATCAAGGTAAGCGCTCCGGTAAGCTGTCTGTACGTCCCTGCATCGGGGTTGTCTCGCGCCGAACGGGGGGGGGGGGTTGAAAAAAAAAAAAAACCGTTTCGGCGCGGGACAACCCCTTTAACGTTTCTTTGCTGGTAGTCGCTCCAATTAAAAACCCAGTCCTGCACTGTCTTTTCCCACATTCCTGCTTTTTTAAAATTCTTTTTGTCATCTGGTCTACTAGCAACTGGCAAAGTATCTGCCTACAAATTCGTGCCCATCCGCAATGTAACTGAGGAAGAACTTTGATTCAAACTATTGATCTTTTATATTAATGCAACAAAACCTATTGTGAAGCAATTCAATGTGTACATAAACCACCCTCATAGCACAGCACACTGCAATATCATGTAACATTAAGAGGGGGCTACAGACCAGAGTATGCGTAATTGCGCATGCCTCAGTACAATGTATTTGTGCAGTGAACAAGTCTTTTTTGCACATGTATCGGCATAGATTTTGCATTTTTTTGTGCATTCAATCAATGAAAATTTGCATGCAAAAAATAAACACGCAAACAAGATCTGAACATATCATTTTTGACCCTGCCCACTGCAAACACCAAAAATAGTCCACACGTGTACTTTCTGAATTTATGAGCGTGAAGACAAGACTTCTTCGGAAAGGATGCTCTTTTGCCTTGGTTGCGGTCTCGCAGATTTGAACAGTTACGTGAGATGCCAGAGAATCTGCCTAGAAGAAGGAGGTTCTGTGTTCATCCTGTGGTATTGCAGTGTGCACATATCGGGCAATTCTATACGCTTTATACTGACTTGAGCTGCCATCTGGATAAGTTCATCGCCTTCTGTTGTTTGACGGTATAGCTCAATAAGTTTCTGAAGGAGGTGGGATCCAGAAAGATCCTAGTTAGTGATGAGTGAGCGTACTCGCTAAGGCAAACTACTCGAGCGAGTAGTGCCTTATGCAAGTACCTGCCCGCTCGTCTCTAAAGATTCGGGTGCCGGCGGGGGAGAGCAGGGAGGAACGGGGATGGGGGAGATCTCTCTCTCTCACTCTCTCCCCCCTGCTCACTCCCGCAACTTACCGCTCTCCCCTGCCGGCACCTGAATCTTTTGAGACGAGCGGGCAGGTACTCGCATAAGGCACTACTCGCTCGAGTAGTTTGCCTTAGTGAGTACGCTCGCTCATCTCTAATCCTAGTCATTCTGAGGTAAGTACATGGTCTGTTCTAGGTTCTGATCTCTCTGTTTTACAAATGCCTTCTACACTGTTGTTGTTTATGGTGGTGTGCTTTTTATAAAGTAACATTTTAACTAAAATTTATCCCATTCGCCTGCTTTGTGCAGGTTCCTGGCCACTGGGAATTCATATGCTTTGCTGCATTTCGATTTTCTGTTGGGGATATTTACAATTACTGGGATCGTCAGGGAGACCTGTAATGTCATTTTGCAGCGTCTGGTACCTTTAATTATGGCTCCGCCCTTTCATCATGATTGGATGGACATTGTCGAAGGATTCCAGGATGCTGTGTAGTTTCCCAACTGGCTTGGAGTGCTGGACGGCAAACACATCTGTGTTAAAAAGCCACTGCACTCACCGTCAAGGTATTTCAATTATAGGCAGTATTTCTCGATAGTGCTGTTTGCTGTTGCTGATAGTAACTATTGATTTCTGTGGATATTGGGGCCTATGCAAGTGCTGTGGACAATCGCATTTTGAGGCAGATAGACTATGTTCGAGGAAGCAGATGAACTGATCTCTCCAAACAGCATAATCTTTTTAAGCCCACTGTGCTTCCATATTTTTACTTTAGCTAGTTTATCAATGTGTAGAAGTTTGCCAAATTATTAACTCTCGCTAAGCCTCCACCCCCCCAAAAAAATACAATGAAGACGGTATTCAACTAGATCATTTATACTTTTTTTTTTTAACAAGAAAACCATGTGCAGTGTGTCAAAAGATGTAAACTTAGAAATGCTTAGGACAGCTGTGACTGTGCCGTTAACAGCTGAAGGGCACAGTAGTGTGCCTACTGTTTGCAGGTGCACTATTACTTTCAGGCATTATGCTAAACTACATGGGAGCATAGTGTATGAAAGCATTATAATAGCCTGCATCAACCATGTGTTGGGGTGTCTATATTGTCATTAAAAATAGAGTTGCTCATTACCGTGCTATTGTATAATTGCTGCGCCAAAAGTTGGCATTTCAAAATAGCTAAACTGTATACATGCACCTGTTTACCATGTCAGATGAATAAAGTACTACAATGCAGCTTGCTGAACAGAGAGTTTTATCAATCAGAAATAAACATTAATTGAACATTATTTTAATGTGTAATAAAATACATTTTGCTTAAACATAAAACAAAAATGGACAAACTAAAAAAGACTTTGACTAGTCATCAAAGTATCTTTCTGCTGGGGCCCGTGGGTCAAAGGACTCTGACCTTTGTTTCCTTTGCATTGTCCTGGGGACAACTTGTAGGGGATGTTCCATGAAGGAAGGGTTATTAGGATGGTGGGCAGACGGGGGCCATAATAGGCCTCCTTGTCTCTGAAACTGGCCATGGGTTTGCTCTGATGAAGTATTAAACCCATCGCCAGTTTCATATGGCATATACATGGGGTACTGGTCTTCTGGAGGCGCTAGAGTTGTAGTGTCCCAGAGTTGGGGTTCCACAGCTCTGTCATAGCTAACTCCTGTAGAGTGTCTATATGTCCATATATTTGTACTAGCTGATATACCCAGCTTCGCCCGAGTTAATTTGGTACTGGTGTTTATCTGGTGTTCACACGGAAAATCTTATGAAGTCGTCATTACTTTAGAGATACCGAGGAAAAAAATATGTTCACCATTTTGCATGGTTCTTTGCATTACCCAGGAAACACCACGTGGAGGTAACCATGCGATGTTTCCTTCATATAAAATGACATCAGGAAGTGAAAGAATTAGATTCCGTATGCAGAATTTGGATTCTAATTCTTTTGCACTTAGAATTAAATAATCGAGTTGGGAACCATTAACTTTTCCTATATATGACATAATCAATGCCCGTGCCAAATTTCAAATTTCTATGACATCGGGAAGTGAGAGAATTAGATTACATATGTAAAATTTGGACGCTAATTCTTTTGCGCTTAGAATTGAATAATCGAGTTGGGACCCCTTTACTTTTCCTATTTATGACATAATCAATGCTTGTGCCAAATTTCATGTTTCTACGACATTGAGAAGTGAATTAGATTCTGTACGTAAAATTTGGGCGCTAATTCTTTTGCGCTAAAATTGAATAATCGAGTTGGGACCCATTAAATTTTCCTATTTATGACATAATCAATGCTCGTGCCAAATTTCATGTTTCTATGACATCGGGAAGTGAGAGAATTAGATTCCGTATGCAAAATTTGTACGCTAATTCTTTTGCGTTTAGAATTGAATAATCGAGTTAGGACCCATTAGCTTTTCCTATTTATGACAAAATCAATGCGTGTGATGCTTGTGCCAAATTTCATGTTTCTACGACATTGGGAAGTGAGAGAATTAGATTCTGTACGTAAAATTTGGACGCTAATTCTTTTGCGCTAGAATTGAATAATCGAGTTGGGACCCATCAGGTTTTCCTATATATGACATAATCAATACTCCTGCCAAATTTCAAGTTTCTATGACATTGGGAAGTGAGAGAATTAGATTACGTATGTAAAATGTGGACGCTAATTCTTTTGTGCTAGAATTGAATAATCGAGTTGGGACCTATTAACTTTTCCTATTTATGACACAATCAATGCTGGGGCCAAATTTCATGTTTCTATGACATCGCGAAGTGAGAGAATTAGATTACGTACGTAAAATTTGGACGCTAATTCTTTTGCACTTAGAATTGAATAATCGAGTTGGGACCCCTTTACTTTTCCTATTTATGACATAATCAATGCTTGTGCCAAATTTCATGTTTCTACAACATTGGGAAGTGAGAGAATTAGATTCTGTACGTAAAATTTGTACACTAATTCTTTTACACTAAAATTGAATAATCGAGTTGGGACCCATTAAATTTTCCTATTTATGACATAATCAATGCTCGTGCCAAATTTCATGTTTCTGTGACATCGGGAAGTGAGAGAATTAGATTCTGTATGCAAAATTTGTACGCTAATTCTTTTGCGTTTAGAATTGAATAATTGAGTTAGGACCCATTAGCTTTTCCTATTTATGACATAATCAATGCTTGTGCCAAATTTCATGTTTCTACGACATTGGGAAGTGAGAGAATTAGATTCTGTACGTAAAATTTGGACGCTAATTCTTTTGCGCTTAGAATTGAATAATTGAGTTGGGACCCATTAGCTTTTCCTATTTATGACATAATAATCAATGTTTGTGCCAAATTTCAAGTGAGAGAATTAGATTACATACACAAAATTTTGATGCTAATTCTTTTGCGCTACAATTGAATAATCGAGTTGGGACCTATTAACTTTTTCTATTTATGACATAATCAATGCGCGTGCAAAATTTCAAGTTTCTATGACATCGGGAAGTGAGAGAATTAGATTACATACGTAGAATTTGGACGCTAATTCTTATGCACTTACAATTGAATAATCGAGTTGGGACCCATTAGCTTTTCCTATTTATGACATAATCAATGTTTGTGCCAAATTTCATGTTTCTACGACATCGGGAAGTGAGAGAATTAGATTACGTACGTAAAATTTGGACGCTAATTCTTTTGCGCTTAAAATTGAATAATCGAGTTGGGACTCCATTACTTTTCCTATTTTTGACATAATCTATGCTTGTGCCAAATTTCATGTTTTTATAACATCGGGAAGTTCGAGAATTAGTGGCGAGTCAGTCAGTCAGTGAGTCAGTCAGTGAGTCAGTCAGGGTTTTCATATTTATATATATAGATGTCTAGTGTGTTATGTGTATTTGGCCATGTCTGGGTCACCAAGGGTAAGGGTCTAGTGGTTTATCTCACTAATGTTTCATAACTTGGCAAAATTCTTCCTAACTTTCTCATCTACCTGTCCGTCTCCCCTGCCTAGTGTTGGGATTGGTAAGTGAAGAGTGTGACAACATTAGTGTGTTCATCAGCAAGCCTGTCCTGTCTCCCTCAACTCCTCCACGAATAACTTCCACTGACAGTCACGTCTTAACTTAGTCTGGTGGCTTTAGCCTTTAAAGGGAGAAGGAGTTGGTTCTTTCATGTCTACGGAAATTGTTGAAGTGTCTACTGCCTGCTAAAACTGCCAAGTGACTTTGTTCTGTCATTTTGCAAGAGCCAGTAAACTGTGTGCCATCAGTATTACTAAAGCTCTTTGGATTAGTCTCTTTCTTTCATCACTACATTACATGCAAAGGCACTGGTGTCACATTGAACTTGTACCATTTGCTATCACCAATCAGCCTTGTGTAATCTGTCTACTGCATGAGCCACCATTCTACGCCTAGTAGCCACCATTGTGACTAGGCCAGAATCAGAATATCCACTCGGGAATACTTCTGCCAACTCCAGCTGAGATCATTTAAGCCCAAGCAAGGATCCATTAAAGATCCAAAAGCTCGCTATAACATGTCTTTTTGTTAGCCATTAAAAGGTATCATATCTACAAGAATCAGAAGGCGGGGATTTAAAGCCCTTCGTAGAGAAATCAATGCTCTGCCGGGAACCAGGAGGGAGCGACAGCCTGCAGCAGCGCCGCAGAACGTCAGAAGAAGTAAGTAATGATTTTTATTCTTTGCTCCACTGTATTGCCGGCGTATAAGGTGACAGTTGGGGTGTCGTCTTATACGCCCCGTCGCCTTATACGCCGGTATATATTTTTATTGTAACACATTTCTGGATGAATTGCAGGGAAGGGCTTATATATTTAACCCCTTCCCGACAATTCATCCCCGCGCTCGCCGGCAGCCCATTGCTTTCAGTGGAACCTGCTGTATTGCTGGCTCCATTGAATTCAATGGGCAAACATCGTTCTTCTCTGTCACAGCTGTTGCAGCTGTGGCAGAGAAGAAGGATTTGTCTTCTATATGTTCTCAATGGGGTCGGCGCTCCTGCCGCCGGCCCCATTGAGCGCATATAGAGAAGATTTATGGCCTTAAGAAGGACCGTTGGGGTTCTTGAAACCTAAAATACTCCTAACACTCTCCCTATAGCAGCTCCAACACGATACCACTTTCCCTGAACTAATGTCAGAATGCATCTGTGGCGAGCCGCGGGAGGGGCCGATTTATATACTCGGGTGACACCTAATCTCGCCAGCCACTCACTGCAGGGGGGTGGTATAGGGCTTGAACGTTGCAGGGGGAAGTTGTAATGCCTTCCCTGTCTTTCTATTGGCCACAAAAGCGCGCAAATTTCTCAGGGAAGAAAATGAAAGTAACCCGAACACCGCGTGGTACTCGTTACGAGTAACGAGCATCTCGAACACCCTAATACTCGAACGAGTATCAAGCTCGGACGAGTATGCTCGCTCATCTCTAATTATGATACATAGTGTATTTCCCATGAAGCACAGTGTCCAAATGGAATCTTGCACTAATAAATGTCTGCATAGCTACCATGCAATTTCTAGCGGACTATATAGTGTCCTGACACGTAGCTGCACGCAGGTGGATGTGCAATTATGCTGCTTTTCAGACATGATTGTGCGTATTGCGCATATTTTGTGCATCCCTTTAATCTTCTATGGGGCTCTATTTTGCACAAATGCACAGGAAAATAGAGCAGGTCCTATTTTTTCTGTACACATAAAGATCATTAATAAGAACCAACCCAATGACATCAGTGGATTCTATTCTCTGTGCATTGAATGCGTATATTTTGCGTTTGTAAAAATATGTGCAAATAAGGCTAACTTCATAGGGCCCCATATCGCGCTCCCAAAGGATGCAAGGTATTTTCATGTCAAAACAGTCTCACATCACTTCGGGGAAGAAACAATCCTCCTGCCTTGGAGTTTTCTCCCATTGTCTGAAAAAAACAATGGGCGCTGTGATGTGAGAGCATGCAGAAAGATAGAGCATGCTGCAAGTTTGTTTCCTGCGTTGCATCACATCGGGGTGCCATTCAGGAACACATCGCACATGTGTATGGCCCCAATTCGCAATGCAAAAATCTTGCGCAAATTTCGCACCTGTGCAAAGGCAGGCTAAGAGTCAAGCTAAAGAAAAATAAATTTATATCTAGTCCTGCTCTTTATTGAGCAGTCAATATAATTGTATCCAGTGTAGACATTGTTATTTGTGCTAATAAGATCAACAAAAGATATACAAATCATTCCGGCAGTTTGCTAAAGTGTATTAGGGCTCCTGCACACGCAAACGTGCAGGTATTGTGAATGGAAAAAAACAGATAAAAATACAGCATTACGCATGCGAAAAAACTCATTTACTGCGCCATACATTGCACAGGAGCGAGCGTATTGACGCTTTCCCTTATTCTGAATCGCAGAATGCTTTAACAGACAGCATTACCCTAGTCTGGGTACAAATATATACAGCTGAGAAAAGGACTAGCTTTGTACATGGCACATAATGTTAAAGGGAACCTGCCATATTAAAAATGGTGTCTGCTCTGCAGGCAGCATGTTACAGAAAAGGAGGAGCTGAGCAGATTGATATATAGTTTTGAGGGAAAAGATTCAGTATAACTTGTATGTATTTAAATCCCTGTTCTTGTTCTTTCCATGTTTAGGAGTCCAGTGAGCTGTCCTATAAGTCTGTGTTCCCCAACTCCAGTCCTCAGGGACCGCCAACAGGTCATGCTTTCGGGATTTCCTCAGTATTGCACAGGTGATGTAATTATTATCAGCGCCTCAGACATTGCCACAGGTGTTCTTACCATAGGATATCCTGAAAACATGACCTGTTGGGGGTCCCTGAGGACTGGAGTTGGGGACCCCTGCTGTAAGTGATGGACAGCTTTCTCTGTATGACTGCGCATAGATACATGGCTATCAATCATTATGTATAGAGAGAGCAGGATTTAAAATAACTGAAATACAAGTTAGGCCGGCTGCACGCGGCCGTGACGGGCTCCGCCGCGGAATTCCGCGGTGGAGCCCGTCACGGCGCCCCCCAAGAGACCCCAATACTTACCTGCGGATCCGCGTCCTACGTACCGCATGACGCTTCGGCGTGACACGCCGCAACGTCATGTGACACGCCGGCCACGTCACATTACATGCCCACAGCGTCATATGACGCGGCCGGCCGTGTCATATGACGCGCCAGCAGTAGGCATGGAAGCAGTTTCACGCTATCTTCCGCTGTGCAGCGGAAGATAGCGTGACGGACGGCTTCCATTGACTGCAATGGAAGCTGTCCATGCGTACACCCGCGGCAAATAGAGCATGCTGCAGGTGAGGTCGGTTGATTTCACGGTGCGGAATTCCGTGATGAATTCCGCACTGTGAGCATTTAGCTATTAGGTTCAATGCGGGTATTACGTGGCGGAAATCCGTCCGTGGGAAGGAGCCCTTATACTGAATCTTTTCCCACAAAACTATATATCAATCTGCTCATCTTCTCCTGCTCGGCAGTGTGCTATGTTACATTGTTATCCATGTAAGATAAGTTACAAGATAATTGCATAGCTCTATACATTATTATGGAGAAGACAATAGCAAATCACCCCGCAAAAACAGTCTGCCAGGAAAACGTCACAATGTGACATCACCCTAGGATCAGTCATGACTCGGTGCTTTTACCAGAGGGCCTTTACTTTTATACATTATTAACCCCTTAAAAACATGGCCTATTTTGGGCTTAAGGACGCAACGATTTTTTGCGGATTTTCATCTCCATTTTTCAAAAGCAATAACTTAATTTTTCCGTCGACGCGGCCGTATAAAGTGCTTGTTTTTTGCATGGCAAATTGTAGTTTTTGATGGTGCCATTTTTGGGTATGTAGACTATATTGTAAAACTTTTAGTATTTTTTTTTAATGATAATAGGGAGAGAAAACGCATTAATTTTGCCATACATCTTTGTTTTTTTTTAAGGGCTTAGTCAGACGGGTGTTTTTTCGCGCGATTTACGCATGCGTCCGGCGATTTTATAAAACCATTGCTTTGCAATGGTATCGGACACATGAGCGCTTTTTATGCGCTCGTCCGATAAATTATAGAACAGAAATCGCAGATCGCACCTATCTGTGATCTGCGATTCCTGTTCTCTTCTCTATATGCGCTCAATGGGGCTGGCGGCAGCAGAGCTGACCTCATTGAGAACATATAGTAGACAAATCATTCTCCTCTGCCACAGCTGTAACAGCTGTGGCAGAGAAGAATGATGTTTGCCCATTGAATTCAATGGAGCCGGCAATACAGCCGGCTCCATTGAAAGCAATGCGCTGCGGGCGATCTCACGATGAATTTTCGGGGAGGGCTTAAATATATAAGCCCTTCCCTGCAATTCATCCAGAAATGTGTAAAAACAAAAAATATATATATACTCACCTGGTCTCGGCAGACGGAGTTCAGCCGCGGCCGGCGGCAGTTCTCCTGAACTGCTCTCTGTAGTATTCAGCAGCCGGGGATTTAAAATCCCCGCCTGCTGAATGAGCCGCCTCTGATTGGTCACAGCCTGACCAATCAGAGCCAGCTCTCACCACACGCATTCATGAATTCATGAATGGGTGAGTGAGTGCTGCCTCTGATTGGTCAGGCTGTGACCAATCAGAGGCAGCTCTCACTCACACCCATTCATATTGAATCTTTTCCCACAAAACTATATATCAATCTGCTCATCTTCTCCTGCTCGGCAGTGTGCTGTGAGGGTATATATATATTGCCACATATGTGTTTTTTATGCTTTTATACCTATATGCAAGTTATATTCAATTCCAAATGAAAAAAAACTTATATGGTCGCCTTACATCAGATATGCCAAGGCTTTGCCAGGCTTGAACAAAATGTATCAGCAAAGAAGAATCGGACGAAGGACACGTGTACTTGGCCGTTTTCCCAGAAACAAGATATCAAGATGTTCAAATGTACATAATTTTCACTGTCTTAGGCCGGACTTCTTAGAATTGTGTGGGTAATTCTTTGCACTGGAGTTAATTAAATACGTGATTTTCTGTATAAGCCAGAGGCGCCTCACTGTCTAAGGCGGAAATCCGGACTGCCCATATATGATTATGAGCCCATCACCCCCTAGTGGTGAGAGGGCAGAGGGTATAAGATCTCATGTAATCTGTAATAAAGTGCGCAGTTTTTTCTCCCGTGTGAGGAGCTAGACCAGACTCCTGTGTGTGGTGTCTCTTCTTACGGCCGGCAACGGAAAAAGTGGGGTGGGGCCGATTGGTGCTGCACTTAGAATTTTAACCCTCATAAATGGCGCAACCAACTGGGGCGGTAAAATCGGAGCTTACAGCGCAATTCACCCGGATCCACGCTACTGAGAAACCGTCCTACTGCAAACCGAGCCTGATCAACTCACTTAGAACTCCAGGTAAGACAAACATATATTTATGTTGTGTTTTACGCTGAGAGTCTTGCAGCAGGACTGACTATCTGTGGTTTGTGACCGGACGGGTTGGGTTAAGAGTTCTACACGGTAACTCGTGTGGGCTCCGGGTTTGCCGTCATGGACCACTGACCGTGATATGCGCACCAATGGCTCACCCAGAAATTAGTCTGTAGTCTATTTGTTGTTGAAGTCCGTAGCGTTTTAGCGATAGTGGAGATTGTTTGATTGTTTGTTGTATCTGCAGAATTTTTTTTTCCTCTTACTTTTCATTTGGTCTCACAGACGAAGGAACCCTCCGTTCGAGTTTATTTAGTCGTTAATGGTTTAGAGGAGAGGGAAGCACTCTGTGAGATAGGTCCCATTGACGAAGGAACCCTCCGTTTTAGTGTAGTTTAGTTGTTGATGGTTTAGCTGAGGAGAGGGATGTACTCTTTGGGACTGGTTCCATAAGAAGAAGATGCCTTCGGTTGTATTGCCATATATAAGGGGCTGACAATTCGGGTCAGAAGGATTCACTCTATGGAGCGTGTTATTTTTATTATTGTTGTTGTTCTAATATGCGTAAGACCTTATTAAAGAAGATAGAGCCCCTCAAGGGCTGCCGCCGTGTGGATGAATCTGTAGAATGTAAGAAAACTCTAATGAAAATGTGTGACACCGACCCGCATGGCAGATTACAAAATGGTGTCTGGGAGGAGGTCTTTAGGACCGAGAGGTGCCTTGGAAGACCAAGGTTTGCTAGAGAGAGAGAGACAGTCAGAGTAAGTTGTATGTACACATTATTTGTTTAAGAAAGTATCCGTAAGTGAAATGTTGAAAAGTACAGTAAGTGATCAAGAGGGCGTCAGGAGAGTGTCTATTGAAGGTTATATTGGCAGTTAGGTAGGGGAGAGAAGTACAATGCACGTGATTTGTTGGTAAAGAGAGATGAAAATGTGTATAATACAAGATAGATAATAGATATGTATAATCCATACTAGGTGGATATATATGTGTATATATATATACTGTATGTGCAAATAGTTAACAGCTTGCTCTTAGGGGAGAAGAGGTTGTTGACATATAGCAGCGACTCTGTGTAGCCTTCCAAGGTCAGGAAGATAACAGCGAGAGAGAAAATGTAATAACATCCTTGGTTAATATCTTGGCTTGCTTGCAATGAATTGAAATGAATTTAATTAGTTATACTGTCTTAGTAGGCAGGGAAATATAGTAATTTCTAATGTATATTCTTACTTATACAGGGGTTGAAAATGAATGTTGCAAGGTCCCAGCATATGTGTTAATTATGATTTCAAAATGTTTTTTTTTTCAATAGTTTGAGCTAAAATTGTGTTTCATAGTCGCGGAGAGATAAGAGATTTGTTTTGAAAAAGTGGGGGCTTTCAGAACTCACTCCAAATTCAGGGTCACAGAAACTAAATACTTCAGCGTTTAATACAGCATATAATAGCTTCAGTAGATAAGAAATATAGAATATTTCAGTCACTCAGCAAACTTTTTCACATAATTTGTCAAAGATAGCGCTCATTCACAATCTCATCTCAATAGAATCATGTAATTTATAAAATAATAGCACTCACCTCGGTGTTTTTCAGCTGATGTATGTATGTTTGTCAAACTTTTTTTGTCCGTGCATCTGTATGGACTGGTACACCTTTAAAGGGGGGTGACGGAGCAGACTTGAGAGCATGGATGGATGAGAGTTGGTGACCCGTGTTGGGGCTGTGGTGGAATGTGTGATGTGGAAATTGACTGGGGGTAAAAGTCCTACCCCATGCATGGGACTTTGCTTGGTTGAGATGTGGACGTGTGGACGGTTAAGCTGAAATGGTTCTGAGAAGACGGACGCAATGTGCCAATATCGAAGGGGTGGAGCTAGATGATGTAATAGTACGTAGTAATGTTTCATCCCTCCTCCACGAGGGAGGGGGTGAGCAGCTAGTTTTTTGTTTTGTTTTTTTTTTCTCCTGTCTGAAATTTGATAAAGATATTGCAGGCAGGATCAGACTAATAATGAATTCACTTAAAGGGATATCACATTTCAAATATTAGTAGAGGTTTTGTAGATTATTCTTCCCCGGTGTAACTCATGTTTCTGCTATTGGTGCTAACATCTTACAGGCCTTATCTGCATCCATCAAATCTTTTTACAATGTTATACTACCTTGAAACCGGGTGCTCTTGTTTCAATTGCGTACCCTGGTTTAAAGGGGGGGAGGAGAAGGCGTAGGTGATCTAGGTATGGCAAGTCAGCCATTTTAGGTATGGCAAGTCAGCCATTTTAGGTATTGCAAATCAGCCATTTTAAAAATTTTTTTGCAAGTCATTTTTAAATTTTTAAATTTTTTGCAACAAGATTCTGATCTTTTTGAAATAGAATACCAGCCTGATTGTCTAGCATTGATGCAACAAGAAAATTTAAGTTTAAAAAAGTTACTGAAAGCCCTTGTTAATAATGCATATTTTGAGTTGTTTTTTATAGATGGTACCCAGGGTGATTGACGACTCCACACTGGATATACGGTGGTTACACAACAAGATGTCCTAAAAAGCAGAATGTCTCCGCATGTCGCAGTACAAGAAGCGGAATTAAAAGCACTCACGGAGGCGTGTAGAGTGGAGGAAGGTAAGACGGCAAACATTTACACTGACTCCCGGTATGCATTTGGCATAGCTCATGATTACGGCCCAACATGGAAGGCCAGACAGTTTTTTACCTCAGCAGGACAGCCAATTAAGAATGATGCAATGGTGCAGAGTCTCATGGAGGCCCTACTTCTACCTGATAAAGTGGAAAGCTCACACCAATTCCTACACCGGAGAAGCAAGAGGCAACGCCATCACAGGCCACACAGCAAAAGCAGCGGCCCTCAAGCCGTGGAAGAAAGAAGAAAAGAAGAATTTAACAATAATCTTGGACTTTGATATGAACTTGGACTTTGATTATAGCTTTGAACTTTGACTAAAACTACTAATGGACTAAAAAGGGACGGCGTATGGTGAACAGTCAACAGAACTTGCTTACCATAGTCCCTGTGCCCCATGATGGCCCAGCTGACGCACGGAAAGACACACCTCTCGAAGCAGTAATGATGTCGACGCTTGAACAAGGACGAGTGGCTCCTTGGTTTTCTGTAGCTGCTGCATCATTTGTCCAATTTTGCATGATCTTTGCCGTAAGCAACAGGGCAGAAGTAAAATTTGCCACATCACACTTGCCGGGGCCACTCTACCCATTTCAGGGATTGCAAATTGGCTACACTCAGGTCCCACTTGTTGGGAAGCATGAATATGTGCTTGTTGTTGATTTCTTTTCAGGTTGGAGACCTACCCTGTTACCAAAGTAAATAAGCAGGTAACCGCACAGAAGCTCATGAATGAGGTAATCCGCAGATATGGGGTACCGGAAGTGATTGAGTCAAACAAAGGTACAAATGTCACAGATGAAATAATGCAATACATCATGTCTGTTTTGGGTATATTCCAGGTTTTTCACACACCCTACCGTCCGCGGAGTAGGGGGAAAGTAGATATAAAAGGCAATGAAGAAAATGGGTAAAATTTTGAATTGAGTGTCTTCCATTAGTGTTTCTTTTTTCCAGGAGGATACATGCCACAGTAGCAGAGTTTGGGGAATGATTTTCTTGTTAATGTTGTCATAGGTCTCTCCAAGGAATTGTTAGTAATGTATTCTGTAGTCTCTGCTTTTCTCTCAGGTCCTACAGATGAGTGTCACAATCTGAAACCAGGTGACAGGGTCTATGTGAAAAAGTTTGAGCGAGAAACCCGGTTTGAATGTCCTTACCAGATGTTGTTCACCATCCCAACTGCAGTAAAGCTCGAAGGAAAGCCCACTTGGATCCACACTTCGCACTGAAAAAACTAATGATCCTGCATATCCTTTACATGCTATAATGTGGTACAATTCCTCTAACACACACCTTTGACTACTGTACACTAGCCCCCTGTTTCAGAACAAATTAATATAATGAAATGTGCAATAAGCCTACACTGAGGGTTAGAATCCAACACCGCATCGTGCTAAGAGAGACGTTGACGCTCCAGGTGGTAACTTTGATCCACATGTATGCATAGATGCAATAGGAGTGCCAAGGGGGGTGCCAGATGAATTTAATTCTAGAGATCAGGTTAAAGCAGGTTTTGAGTTCTTATTTGCTATTGTCACTGTTAATAATAATGTAGATTAGATGAATTATATCTATTACAATCAGCAGAGATTTGTAAACTACACTAGAGATGCTTTTGCAAGGGTTAGCGGACCAGTTAGGGCCCACTGCATCCATGGCGTTCCAAAATAGAGTGGCCGTGGATATGATTTTAGCAGAAAGAGGTGGGGTATGTAATTTTCTGTATGTGTATTATCCCTTTGATCAAAGAGTATGAGTAAGGGACTGGATAATGTGACCAAAATTTCCCTTGTTTGAAAAAAGATGAAGAGCCAGTTCCGATAATGCCAACCACGTACGTTACCAGAAGAATGGAGAGATGGACTAGTACTGTGTCTGCCTCAGTCTCATAAGATGGACTGTCAGTGGATTTCCCATTTGCCTAGGGAAAGTGCAGAAGACCTTAGGTTCCGGCGAGGGCACACCCTGTGGGGTGTTAACTTGTACAGATAGAGGGTATGGAGGCCCGGAAATAAGCCCAGGGAATCCATGGCCTCCTTCTGAGGTTAGGTAGGGATCCCTTCCCTTTTAGGAGTAGGGACTTACGGGCAGTGGAGAAACCCTGACGCAAGGGAGAGACGACCGAGGAAGAGTGCAAGGTCTGATGCTTGATCTCCATATTAAGTTTTTTAGGGGGGTTTGTGAGGGTATATATATATTGCCACATATGTGTTTTTTATGCTTTTATACCTATATGCAAGTTATATTCAATTCCAAATGAAAAAAAACTTATATGGTCGCCTTACATCAGATATGCCAAGGCCTTGCCAGGCTTGAACAAAATGTATCAGCAAAGAAGAATCGGACGAAGGACACGTGTACTTGGCCGTTTTCCCAGAAACAAGATATCAAGATGTTCAAATGTACATAATTTTCACTGTCTTAGGCCGGACTTCTTAGAATTGTGTGGGTAATTCTTTGCACTGGAGTTAATTAAATACGTGATTTTCTGTATAAGCCAGAGGCGCCTCACTGTCTAAGGCGGAAATCCGGACTGCCCATATATGATTATGAGCCCATCACCCCCTAGTGGTGAGAGGGCAGAGGGTATAAGATCTCATGTAATCTGTAATAAAGTGCGCAGTTTTTTCTCCCGTGTGAGGAGCTAGACCAGACTCCTGTGTGTGGTGTCTCTTCTTACGGCCGGCAACGGAAAAAGTGGGGTGGGGCCGATTGGTGCTGCACTTAGAATTTTAACCCTCATAGTGCTATGTTACATTGTTATCCATGTAAGATAAGTTACAAGATAATTGCATAGCTCTATACATTATTATGGAGAAGACAATAGCAAATCACCCCGCAAAAACAGTCTGCCAGGAAAACGTCACAATGTGACATCACCCTAGGATCAGTCATGACTCGGTGCTTTTACCAGAGGGCCTTTACTTTTATACATTATTAACCCCTTAAAAACATGGCCTATTTTGGGCTTAAGGACGCAATGATTTTTGGCGGATTTTCATCTCCATTTTTCAAAAGCAATAACTTAATTTTTCCGTTGACGCGGCCGTATAAAGTGCTTGTTTTTTGCATGGCAAATTGTAGTTTTTGATGGTGCCATTTTTGGGTATATAGACTATATTGTAAAACTTTTAGTATTTTTTTTTATGATAATAGGGAGAGAAAACGCATTAATTTTGCCATACATCTTTGTTTTTTTTTTAAGGCCTTAGTCAGTTAAAAATATAAGTCCTTCCCTGCAATTCATCCAGAAATGTGTAAAAAAAAATATATATATATACTCACCTGGTCCCGGCAGACGGAGTTCAGCCGCGGCCGGCGGCAGTTCTCCTGAACTGCTCTCTGTAGTATTCAGCAGCCGGGGATTTAAAATCCCCGCCTGCTGAATGAGCTGCCTCTGATTGGTCACAGCCTGACCAATCAGAGACAGCTCACACCCATTCATGAATTCATGAATGGGTGAGTGAGTGCTGCCTCTGATTGGTCAGGCTGTGACCAGTCAGAGGCAGCTCTCCCTCACACCCATTCCATGAATGGGTGAGTGAGCGCTGCCTCTGATTGGTCAGGCTGTGACCAATCAGAGGCAGCTCATTCAGCAGGCGGGGATTTTAAATCCCCGGCTGCTGAATACTACAGAGAGCAGTTCAGGAGAACTGCTGCCGGCCGCGGCTGAACTCCGTCTGCCGGGACCAGTTGAGTATATGTATATATATTTTTTTTTACACATTTCTGGATGAATTGCAGGGAAGGGCTTATATATTTAAGCCCTTCCCGAAAATTCATCGTGAGATCGCCCGCAGCGCATTGCTTTCAATGGAGCCGGCTGTATTGCCGGCTCCATTGAATTCAATGCGCTGGACAGCGCTGCACTGCTCCCGCCCGTTTCTATTGAGCTAGGAGCAGTTTTTTCGGGCGATTTTTCTGCCCCGGTCACGCGATTGGCGGGTGCGCATCCGTCATGCGATCCGCAAATCGCCAGAAAAAACGCCCGTGTGACTAAGGCCTTACAGTGTAATTGTGCAGCATGTGGTTCCACTTTTCTGCAATAAAAACCCTTTTTTTGGAAATCCTTTTTTTCCTAAATCGCTGCATTCAAAGTCCTGTAACTTTTTAATTTTTTTATGTATGGAGCTCTATGAAGGCTTATTTTTTGCGAGGCGAGCTGTAGTTTTTATTGGTACCATTTTGGGGTACATGCGGCTTTTTTGATCACTTTTATTGCGTTTTTTGGGAGGCAAAATGCTAAAAATTAGCATTTTGCCTCAGTTTTTTAACGTTTTTTTAAACGATTTTTGCTGTGCAGCATAAAAAGCCTGTGCAACTTATTGTACACATCATTATGGACAATGACGATACCAAATATGTGGGATTTTAATTTTTTTTTTACATTTTTTTATGCCAATATGAAAAAAGGCACCTAAAAAGGGTCTCTTTACATTTTTTCTTTACATTTTTATTTTTTGTACATTATTTTGATCTTTTTTTTTTTACACCATCTGTGTCCCTCTGGGGGGACTTACACCATACCACCGATGATTGCTGTGATAAAGAATTGCAGGACTTCTTTTCTGCAATGACTTATCGCTTATTACAGCGATCGTGGGAACTGGCAATACAGGACGTCAGTATCTGGCATCCTGTTGCCATGGCAAACAGCCAGGCTTTCTGTGATTATATCGCGAGAGCCCGGCAATGTCACAGAGGGAGCGCACAGAGGAATCTGCATAGATCGCGGCAAGTAAGGAGTAAACAGTGGGGGGCACATCTCCGATGCACCCCCACTGCTGCAGAGGGAGGCTGGCTATCACTGACAGCTGGTTCCTGCTGCCGGATAGCATGAGATCGCCTATGATCTTGCGCTATCCCCAGGACGTAAGTTAATGCCCTGTTGCAGGAAGTACCCCGCTGCCAACACATAAACTTACACTCAGGAACGGGAAGGGGTTAAAGGTGTAGGTTTTAATATTTATTATTTTAATATATTGCTCCTCCAGTAATATGTTTCGTTTGTGGTGAAATCATATGATTTGTCATACTCAGCGATACATCTCTAATCCAAATTGTTCTATACATGCAAGTCCATTGGAAGCACAGTCTAGAATAACATTCATCCTATTAAGCCACACACTTGGTGACTACACTCTCCTCCTTTTTCAGGATGCAACAAGGACATCTGGATCCTGCAGCACCCAGTTGTGTCTTCCACAATCAATAAAAGTGAGCATAATAGCTGTTGCCTTCTGATGTCAGCCAATGTTACATATGCCCACATACTGCCCTATGTAGTGCCAGTACATGCTTTCTCCTAGCTTTTTCATTTTGCCAATAATAATTAATAATAATTTTTATTCCACCCAAATATTAATGTTCAGTTATTGTGGAGTGATTCATTTAGACTGGGTTCCCACAGGACGGAAATCTCGCGCAATGTACGCAGCGGAAATTCCACGAGGTTTACACAGCAAAAAAGCTGCTTCTAAACTCGCACCATTTGGCATGGGTTTAAAACAGCTTTTTCACCTGTGTTCCACTGCAAAAATTTCTCCCCATAGAGGAGAGCCCACAGTGGAAACGGCAAGAAAATTGACATGTCATGGATTTGAATTCTGCACCACATTTCAGTTTCCGTGTGGCTTGTCAACAGCGGACTCTCTGCAGCATGTGGATATTTTTGCAAATCTTGTCCACTTTGCTGCCTAAGACCCTTTTACACATAACGAGGATAGGGCACACGATGC
This sequence comes from Eleutherodactylus coqui, assembly GCF_035609145.1. Taxonomy (NCBI): domain Eukaryota; kingdom Metazoa; phylum Chordata; class Amphibia; order Anura; family Eleutherodactylidae; genus Eleutherodactylus; species Eleutherodactylus coqui. The sequence goes on along the minus strand of NC_089837.1, from coordinate 254,520,275 downwards.
CTGACACTCATCCCTGTGATGCTTGCTCAGTACAGGAGCAAGTATCACTGGAACGCTGACAGCGTGGTCAGCAGGGAGGCCCCCGCCCCTCTCCATTTACTGCAAGCAATGGCCAATCTCTGCATGCTGTTACAGGGACGATTATCGTTCAAAACCCCACGGGAGCACAGGAGCCTGAACAATCAGAACCATAATAATCTTGTGTAAGAGGGCCTTTAGTCTCAGGCTTAAGAATGCTTACGGAATTTCTGTGCAGAAAGTTTTCCATTTCGGATCATTTGAGCCCTTTGTCAGGCTTTAGCTTGGAAGATTGTTTGGCTGCAGGCTAATCCTTCATCTTTCGCTGAGACAGGGAAGGGAAGCTTCCTTTTTCACTGATGTCTTACGATACCCAGGGTTGTGCTTGCAATTGCACAACTAGTACTGGTGAACAGTATATCTCTACATTCTCTTGAATATCTGGACAATACAGGTTTTAATGTGGAATGTTGTACACTTCTCTCTTGTAGTAACCTAAAGTTTTAGGCCTCTTTCACCTGGGTGACAGCGATATCACCACAATAAAATCACAGCAATAGCATACTCGCAATCCCACGATTTTTGTGTGATATCGCTACACTTTCTCACAAGATCATCACAGGCGTTCATGATTTTCTCGGGCGACTTTCTACCGTGATTTTGCCGTGATGTTTTCGTGAGAAAGAGAATAGAACTTTTTAATGTTAGTCGCAGCACTCCGCACGAAAACTGCAATTTCGTGCGACATGATGCAACAAAAATGAAGGCTTCATAGGGAAACATGGGCTACAAAACATCGCAAATCGCAGCAATATGAAGCATGCCATGATTTTTTTTCTTGCAGGATAGCAGCAGACAAAACATCACCAATGTGAAGGAACCCATAGGAAAGCATGGGCTTCACATACATGCGTTTTGTAGCACTGTTGCATTTTGGCATAAAGCTGACCCATTAACTGCAGGACAGAGAGCGATGTCAGTGTCAATGGTGGGACCTGGAGGCCAGAAGGTAATGGAGAATACACAGCCTTTAGAAGAGGAGATACAAAACTGGATTCTTGACAGTAGAAGTCAGTGATAATATGATGGATTTCTCATAAATAAATTTTTTATAAAATTGGCGTGCATCTTTAAAGGGGTTGTCCCGCGGCAGCAAGTGGGTCTATACACTTCTGTATGGCCATATTAATGCACTTTGTAATGTACATTGTGCATTAATTATGAGCCATACAGAAGTTATCAAAAGTTTTATACTTACCTGCTCCGTTGCTGGCGTCCTCGTCTCCATGGTTGCCGTCTAATTTTCGCCGTCTAATGGCCAAATTAGACGCGCTTGCGCAGTCCGGGTCTTCTGCTGTCTTCAATGGGGCCGCTCGTGCAGAATGCCGGCTCCGTGTAGCTCCGCCCTGTCACGTGCCGATTCCAGCCAATCAGGAGGCTGGAATCGGCAATGGACCGCACAGAAGCCCTGCGGTCCACAGAGAGAGAGGATCCCGGCGGCCATCTTCAGCAGGTGAGTATGAAGACGCCGGACCGCCGGGATTCGGGTAAGTACTACCCGGTTTGTTTTTTTAACCCCTGCATCGGGGTTGTCTCGCGCCGAACGGGGGGGGGGGGGGTTAAAAAAAAAAAAAACCCGTTTCGGCGCGGGACAACCCCTTTAAGGTGAGCAATCAAGTTTTCTGATTTTTGGAGGAGCTTATATAGCACTTTAAATTAGCCTACATCTTTATCTGTAATTTTGTATTTATTAGCATACTATCTTTAATATGAAAAACCTTATTTCCCTCATTAATAAATCAGTGATCTGGACAACTTTTTTTATTTTTGTACCCACTAAGTATATGACTTAGCATTCTTTATCTTATATAAGTTGAATTGCGTTTTTTTAGAAACTTGATTTCCTTTTACAGCACTGGGCAACACTAATTTTAATTTAACACAAATTAGGCTTTTAGAGAAAGGAAATCTTTGATATGTTGAAACTTGCATTTAGAGTTGAGCTTGTATCATTCACCCAGTAAGTGCATTCATGCTCTAGAACATGTGATTCATACAAGATTATGTTAAATTTGTATTACAAACTAATTTTGCATTATATGCTATGATTAAGAACTTTGGATCCCCAGGCAATTTCCAAATAATAAATAATAATAATAAAGCTCATACACCACCACTCTAACTGTGAACAGTCAGATTATCCAGGCAGGTTGCTCTGGATCACTGACTTTACCTTTTTAGCACAGTTTGCTCAAAACAAATAGCAAAATTCAGATGTGCTATTTTGTTTCATTTGAATTAAACCATGTCTATTGCTGGGAGAGAAGTCATCAAGGGAGATTTAGCTACCAGCGCATAGTCAATTATGACCTCCTCCTTGAGACGTCTTCTTGATGTAATATTCCCATACAAGACAATTGTAGCTAGGAAATTCCCTCCCAGGTAGACACAACAAAGTAGTCTAGTGGTATTCTCACAGGGTTTCAAGAACACACTGCTACAGATTCCGGACTGCATGGTTAATCAGCTCAGTATTATGAATCCCAGGGATTTAAGATGTAATAAACTTATTGCGGCATAGGACTGACCTTTTTGTTGGAACTTATATTATGCCGGATGCCTGGATTGCCCCAATATCTGGTTGTATGTCTTTATTGTCTAAGAGCTAAGGGTGGTATTTCACCAATTAATTATGAGTGCCCAATTTGTGTCTTTGCTAGGTTATAAATAGATGTATCTTATTTGAACTAGTTTGATTCAATAGTAAATGATTGCAAAATATTTTATTTTTAGCTAGTTTATCTCTTAGGCCTCATGTCCACTAGCAAAATTGAATTGCGGATTCCGCATACGGATTCTGGGGGTGAAATTTTGCCCATAGAAAATCATTGGCTATCTGCAGGTCAATTAAATAGAATTTTGCACCCGTGGATGGCATTTTAATTAAAGATGAGCGAACGTGTCCGTTACGGACACATCCGCACCCGGACACCGGCTTTGCCGAACACTGCAGTGTTCGCGCGTAAAGGTCCGGGTGCCGCCGGGGGGCGGGGAGATGCGCGGCGGCGCGGGCGGCAGTAGCGGGGAACAGGGGGGAGCCCTCTCTCTCTCCCTCTCCCCCCCACTCCCCGCCGCACCCCCCCGCGCTGCCACGGCGGCCCCCGAACTTTTTCGCCCGAACACTGAAGTGTTCGCAAAGTTCGGTGTTCGGGCGAAAAAGGGGCGGGGCCGAACGTGTTCGCTCATCTCTAATTTTAATCGATTTGTGTTTTTCACGCGCGGAAAAAAAACGCAGTATGCTCCATTTTAGTGTGGATTCCACGCGGATTGGCCACATTGCTATCAATAGGTGCGGATATCCGCATGAAGAAAATAACATTTAAAGCAGATCCACGCGGAATCTGCTGCAGAAATCTGTGTTGATTGTATTTTTCTAGTGGACATGAGGCCTTAAACTTGGATCAACATGTTTTGAATAAACTGATCAGGAGACAGTTAATTTAAAACAAAAGAATGTTATTCAAAATGTAGACCGGGGCTATGCGTTGCCCATAAACTTTCAGTACGATTCACACCGATTGAATATTTTAAGCGGAAATGTACAAGGTCCTAAAACCCAGCTATTTAAGTTGATATCAGATACATATCTGTGCCTAAACTCTTTCCTGTTCTTGATTAAATAACCAGTGCTATTCCTACACCTCAACTAATAGAGCAAAACAGAGAATAATAGAAAACAATAAGAGTTCAGCAGCATCTCCAGCCTACCATCAATGATAACGGTGGTCATGTAAAGTAAAAAAAGTTTAAAGAGTCAGTGAGAGGAAATTAAATTATGTACCTAAGGCATCCGCAGACTTTAGCCTGGCTTCTACGCATGCGCCCATTGGCAAAATGGCGGACGCATGTGCAAAAGCCAAGGATTGCCAGGGTAATTTGAAATTTCCCTGCTCCAGGCTACCAAACATAGCCGGGAGCCTGGAGATTTAACAGGGGGCCGTGGTATGTGGTCCCTGGTTTCACCTCCCGTCATGGATCCGATCTGTGAGGCTGAGGTGAAATTACTTAACTAAGGCCTCTGGCGATGTCCCTCAATGGGATCTAAATCCTCGGAGCTTTCCCCAGCTTTGGCGCATGCGTCCATCAGCAAAATGGCGGATGCAAGCGCAGAAGCTGGGGAGGGCCCGGGAAATTTAAAATCTCCTTGCTCCTGGGCTGCTAAAGGTAGCAGAGAGTCTGGAGCAGTGACCGGAGGCCTCGTTGAGCGGTCCCCAGTCAGGTGATCCCTGTTATCCAATGGACAATGGCGATCATGTAAAAGTTGAAAAAAAGCTTACGTTTAATCTCCCCTCACCGATACGATCAGTGAATGGAAATGAAACTTCTTATGCTCAGGAGTCAGGGAGGGCCCAGAAAATTAAAAATCTCCTTTCCCCTGACTACCAAAGGTAGTCAAGAGCCTGGAGCAGTGATCAGAGGCCTTGTTGAGCGGTCCCCGGTCATATGATAAAAAGGTAACAATCTACCTTAGACTGGTCTCATATGACCGGATAGGAAATGCGGATTCTGCATGCGCTTCATCCGTAGTAATATGCGGATCAATCAAAGGCAATGGATTACGTAATCCACTTGAAGAAAACAGAACGCAGCATGTTCTATTTTACTGTGGATATCCGCCATATATTACGTGGCCATACACAGGACCATGGTCGGACTCACAACTGGATTCCACATACGGCCGTGTGAATCCAGCATTATTCAGATCGCTACCTGTAATGACTACTTAATTTACAAGAAGTCCCTCGGAATGCTCGCCTTCCTGCCATTCCAGGAGCAGCTTGTTGAGTGCCTTATGTTTGAAACCGCCGCACCTCAGCAAGCTTATGAAGCCTTACAGAGAACTACTTTTTACACCCCATCCCCACCATTGAGGTCAAAAAATACCCCCCAAAAAGTGTCAGGTTTGCAGCAAGTATGGGAGGAGGAGGGATACCCAGTTTTATTGCCCCATGTGCCCATCCCAACCAGGCCTCTGTAATTACCCCTGTTTTCAGACATACCACACACTTTACAGGTGGTCCCCGACTTGCGAACAGGTTCTGTTCCAGGAGTCTGTTCGCAAGTCAATTTGTTCGCAAGTCGAACAAATGGTAGTATGGATGGATCCCGCTCCATACAACATCGGGTGCAGGCTGTTCTTACAGCGGGCACCCGGCCGCAGCAGTTCCGATGAGCCGCGCCGCTCGTCTGAACTGTTAACACTTTAAATACCGCTCTGACAGCGGTATTTAAAGTGTTAACAGTTCTGACGAGTGGCGCGGCTCGTCGGAACTGCTGCCGCCGGGTGCCCGCTGTAAGAAACAGCCTGCACCCGACGTTCAGGGGGCCCGTACAGCGTCCCACGATGAGATCGCGGGATGCTGTGTGGTTGCTAGGCAGCCGGGGACCTCCTGAAAGGCCCCAGGGCTGCCTATGCAGAGTGCCCATCAAGCGCACGGCTTGATAGGCGCTCTGCATAGACAGCCCTAGGGCCTTTCAGGAGGTCCCCAGCTGCCTAGCAACCGCGATCTGACCGGACAGGCTTCTATCAGGCTTGATAGAAGCCTGTCCGGTCCCTGCACAGTATGATGTAATGCCATAGCATTACATCATACTGTGCAGTACAGATAGTTCATATCTAGCGAAATTCGTAACTCGAATGTTCGCAAGTAGGGGACTATCTGTGCATTATTACTTTTATCTAAAATTTAGGGAATGCCAAAAAGGAAGAGAGGGATTATTTTAGGGAGTCCATTTTTTTTTTTTTTGCAAAAGTGAGCAATTGGGCCTGGGATTTATTCAGTTGTGCCCTGAAATCCAGTGGGTGTTCCCTCCATTATAGGCCTAGCCATGTATCCTGTAAGTAGATGGGAGCTACAATGGGTATGTTTCTGAACGTAGGACAAACAGGGTATCCATTTTGCGGTGCAAGTCTTCATTCATGTGTGCTGTCCAAAAAAAAAAAACTTTAAAATTACACAATTGGCAAAACAAAATGAAAAATCCTAATTTTTTCCTTCTGCTTTACTTAGATTCATTTAAAAACTGTGGGATCAAAAAGCGCAGTACACCCCTAGATAAATTTGTTAAGGGTCTGGTTTTTTAAATGGTGTCATTTGTGGGGGTTCTCTATCGTTTTGGCCACTCAAGGGCTCTACAAATGTACAATGGGGCATAAAACACATTCAAGCTAAATTTCTGTTCTAAAAGCCACCGGCTGCTCCTTTCAGTTTTGGCTCAGTTGTGCATACGGACATAAGATTAGGGCCACAATAGGTATGTTTCTGTACACAGGACGAAAGGTGGTACACATTTTGGGGTGAAAGTCTTCATTCATATGTGTGGTGTATAGAAAAAAAGATGTATTTAAAATGACACAATTGCAAAAAAAATTAAAATCGTAAATTTTTTCTTCTGCTTTGCTTAGATTCAGTCAAAAACTGTGGGGTCAAAATATGCAGTACACCCCAAGATGAATGCGTTAAGGGGTCTTGTTTTCAAAATGGGGTCAATTATGGGGGTTCTTTGTTGTATTGGCAGCAGAAGGGCTCTACAAGTGTGCAATGGGGCCTAAATCACCTTGAAGCACAATGTCTGTTCTGAAAGCCATTGGCTGCTCCTTTCGGTTTGGGCCCCATTATGCATACAGACAGAAGATCAGGGCCGCAACGGGTAAGTTTCTGAACATAGGACAAATAGGGGTATCCATTTTAGGGTGCATATCCTCATTTTCATGTGCACTATAGAGAAAAAAACTGTCTTTAAAATGACAGATTTGCAAAAATAAGGAATGTTATTTTTTTTCTTCTCTTAAATTGCATTAACTCTTGAACAGAAACAGTACGGTCAAAATACTCCTGACGCCCCTCAGTGAATATATTAACATGTGTATTGTTTTAAATGTCATTTGTGGGGATGTCTATCATTCTGATACCTATAAGCCTTAGCAATCTTGGCTTGCTGTAGGAAAACAAAGTGTTCCTCAAAATTTTAATAATGTTAAATTTGTATGTCTTCTAAATGGTTAATAAAACTAGTTTTTCCAATGTGCTTCCAGAATGAAATAAACAGATGGACATATATACCTCATCAAAAATTTTGTACAGTATGTTTGCACATATTTGACTTATTACAGTTGAAAATGTAAAAACAAATGCCAATTTTTTCAAAATGTTCCCAATTTTGGCACTATTAACCCCTTCCCGCTGCAGGGCGTAAGTTTACGTCCTGGCAGCCTGGTACTTCCCGCAACAGGGCGTAAACTTACGTCCTGGAGATAGCGCGGGATCACATATGATCTCGTGCTATCCCGCAGCCGGAGCCGGCTGTCAGTCACAGCCGGCGTCCCGCTGCAACAGCAGGGGGGCATCGGAGTTGCGCCCCCGCTGTTAACCCCTTCCCTGCCGCGATCTAAGTAGATCGCGGCAGGGAAAGAGTTCACAGAGGGAGCGCGGCTCCCTCTGTGTCTCCGGCCAGAACTCGCGATGTCATCGCGAGAGCCCGGCCTGTCACCATGGCAACAGGACGCCAGACACTGGCGTCCTGTATTGCCTATGCCTAGGATCGCTGTATAAGCGATAAGGCATGGGAGAGCAGTAGCTCTGCCATGCCTTATAACAGCGATCATCAGGGCAGTGGTTAAAGTCCCTCAGAGGGACACAAACAGTGTGAAAAAACAAAGATTAAAAAAATGAATTAAAAAAAATGTAAAAAAAGAGTAAAAAAAAACATTTTTTTATGCTTTTTCTCAGATTAGCATAAAAAAGGTAAAAAAAATATAAAATCCCACATATTTGGTATTGTCGCGTCCGTAACGACGCGTACAATAAGTTGCACATGCTTTTGACTGTGCACGGAAAAAAACGCTAAAAAAAACGCTAAAAAACTGAGGCAAAATGCTAATTCTTAGCATTTTGCCTCAATAAAAACGCAATAAAAGTGATCAAGAAAGCCATATGTACCCCAAAATGGTACCAATAAAATCTACAGCTTGTCTTGCAAAAAATAAGCCCTCATAGAGTGCCGTACATCAAAAAATAAAAAAGTTACAGGACTTTGAATGCAGCGATTTCGAAAAAAAAAAGATTTCCAAGAAAAAGGGTTTTTATTGCAGAAAAGTGGGAAAACCTAAAAAAAATGTAATAATTATGGTATCGTTGTAACCGTACCGACCCGCAGAAAAAATGGAATGTCTCATTTATGCTGCATGATTAACGCTGTATAAAAAAAAAAAAAAAATCTATGGCAGAATTGATGCGTTTTCTCTCCCTGCTATCATAAAAAAAAAAAAAAAAAAGTTTTACAATATAGTCTATGTACCGAAAAGTGGCACCGATAAAAACTACAGTTCGCCACGCAAAAAACAAGCCCTCATACGGCCGCGTCGACGGAAAAATAAAAAAGTTATGACTTTTGATAAACTGAGAAGAAAATCCGCCAAAAATTGTTGCGTCCTTAAGCTCAAAATAGGCCATGTCATGAAGGGGTTAATATACACAAATTCTATTGGTCTATTTGTACCACCTAAATGAAGTACAATATGTGGCAAAAAAACAATGTCAGAATCACTTGGATATGCAAAACCTTTATGGAGTTATTCTATGTTAAAGTGGCACATGTCAGATTTCCAACATTTTACCTGGTCATTAGGGTGCAAACAGTCTTGGTCACTAAGGGGTTAAAAGTAAACATGCATTCATCGCATAAAATTTCACCTTAAAGAAATATAAAAAAAAGCAGGGAGACTGTAGTTGCAAAAAAAAGATTATGCAGGCTCAAAGAGTCTGAACATTTTAAATTACCTGCCTTACTAAATACATTAGGTGTGCAATTAGGAACATTGGAGCTAGTGCTCACTCCACCGACTCCAGCACAATCGGTTATGCACACTGAGTCACATAAACCAGCATGACCATGTGAACTAGTGCATATATAACACTAATCACTGACTGGTACCAGTGCTACTAATATACTGAAAGCACCACAATCAGTAGTAAGAAGATAATTGCTTACAACATACATCTCAAGCTAATACATAGCACTAGAGCTTCCCGGACATGTTTCACCAGACAACTTGCATCCTCATGGGTACATGAAGCTATAGATGCAGCGCCCAGCTATAACAGACATAGATCAGTAAGAGGCAGGATCAGTAACATCCCCACCACCAATCAGCTGTGTGAGAGATACAGGGTTCAACCAATAGTGGCTCTGGGTGTTATGCACAGACAGCAATGCAAAGACCAATAGGAGAATCAGTGTATGGTAGCCAATAGATGAACATATAACATTCAGAATGCCAAGATTTTGTAGAGATTTTTAATCTATCAGCTCGTTTTGATCTACTGAGCTTGCTCTGGCTGCCGAACACAGGAGGTGCCTTGGCAATGTGTCTCCCATTGGCTGAATGTTATGTCAGGTGAAATTTTATGTGATTTATAAAAGTTCACTTTTAAGGGGATCCATCAGGGTTGTTGATTTTGGCAAATATATTGGTCTTGGTATTGACTACAGAGGGACCCTGCTGGACCAGGAGCCTTTTCTTTTCCTCTTAACATTTTAATTTAAGATCTTAAAATAATAATTTGTTGGCTGAGTGATAACATTTTAATAGATTAACACAAATTACACAGGCATGTTACAATATAAAGGATTAGAAGTGCATTTCCCATTTTAACAAACGACACAACCAATGTAGATTGCATCTTGTCTTTTGACAACATAAAACACAAGAAATGCATTTGAATACACAGACAACTATACAGGCATTTCCCAAAAAATGGAATGACTTAAAAAAAGCTTTATTTTCAATCTATTTCTAATCCTTACACTATCCAGGGAGATTAAGCTGATGATTAAATATGCCATGCTTTTCTAGCCAAGTAATTTCCTTTTTTCCCAATATACTAAGCCAAGAAAATTAGATCAGCCCTCTGAAAAAGTGTGCTTATTCTTATCTATACTACCAATCATGCAAAGTACCCATTTATAATTAAAAACATGAGGCTTGTATCAAATCATTATAAAAATATCATATTTGATGTGAACTTTAGTGCATTGGATCTAAATCTAGTAGATAGTGTGATTCAATAACTGGTCCACATGGTCTGAGATTATAAAAACTGAATGTACCAAGGCATACTAACAATATATAATGTGGTGTGACTGTGGCATGGCAACAGGATCCATTACATGCCACCAAAAAACTGCTGTGCAGAAGACTCAGGAAACAGAAAACGTACAACATATTTTATCATTGCATATTCATGTAATCAGTTCCTAAAGCTACCTCCAAGGAAACTATTTTAATGTACTTCCAATTTTCATTGCAGACACTTTTTCATTAAAGGGGTTGTCCCGAGGCAGCAAGTGGGTCTGTACACTTCTGCATGGCCATAATAATGCACTTTGTAATGTACATTGTGCATTAATTATGAGCCATGCAGAAGTTATAAAAAGTTTTATACTTACCTGTTCCGTTGCTGGCGTCCTCGTCTCCATGGTGCCGACTAATTTTCGCCCTCCGATGGCCAAATTAGCCGCGCTTGCGCAGTCCGGGTCTTCTGCAGTCTTCTATGGGGCTCCGTGTAGCTCCGTGTAGCTCCGCCCCGTCACGTGCCGATTCCAGCCAATCAGGAGGCTGGAATCGGCAATGGACCGCACAGAAGAGCTGCGGTCCACGGAGGAAGAGGCCATCTTCAGCGGTGAGTAGAGAAGTCACCGGAGCGCGGGGATTCAGGTAAGCGCTCCGGTGAGCTTTCTTTACCTCCCTGCATCGGGGTTGTCTCGCGCCGAACGGGGGGGGGGTTGAAAAAAAAAAAAACCCGTTTCGGCGCGGGACATCTCCTTTAAACGCAATGTGTTAAAAATGCATAATTTCTAGAATAAAGTTATGAGATTTAAATATTCGCAGTACGCCCTTTATAACTAGCTATATATATCTATGCATGTGATATGCTGTTATTGTTTCACTAACATGTTTTTATAAAACATGCTGTGTGCATTTTATTTCTCACATAAATTGGTATGAAACAACCACAAAACCCTTAAAACATAAAAAAGACTCCTGCATGTCGACATCTTGATCTCACATTTACCCCTTTGTGACACACATATGATGAATTACATCCTATCTGCCTATACCTGCAGTTAGAACGTAAATAGCTGCCCACAGTACATGCTGTCTATGGCGCAGGCTCGGGAATGGAAGCCACTACATACACAGTGGCAACAGCCGTGATCAAAGAGAACTCTGATCATGTCTGTTAATCCAATTCTGACAGTGGAATTTAAATATCGTTATTGGTATTTAAATGTCACTAACATCCCCCGATAAGATCACGGGGATGCCAACTAAAGGCCCCAAGAGCTGCTATGATTATTTGCATGTTAAAGATGTGCATGTGGCATGCGTTTTATAGGCTGGCTGTTAAAATACATTAGAAGCAATCAAATGATTGCATGTTTAACAAAATAAAAGAAGGATTTGGCTGAGCGCTGCCTCTGATTGGTCACTGCACTCAGCCAATCAGAGGCAGCGCTTTCTGGAGGCGGGGATTTTTCAGCAGCAAAGGCTCCATTGAAAGCAATGGGATAGCATCGAGGTCCTCTGCCACAGCTGTGGCAGGGGATTATTTCGTCCCCACTGTCACAGTGTTCAGTGATGATGGGACTCCCCGCAGGGATTAACGTAACCCTAGGGAAGTTTCTTATTCCCACGGGGATAAATGGAACCCTCGGGAAGTCCCCTTAGCCCTGCAGGGACTAATGGGTTAACAGTGGGCCATTTAAAAGGTGCTTCTGGCCAGAAGCATTTTTTTAATGTTCTGCTATAAGCAGAGGAGAAGCTATTGGCAGGGCAGGAGTTTCTGTCAATTCCTGCTCCCATAGCAGTCAATGGAAACTCCTGCAAAACATGCACCTGTGTTTTTTAGGTGCCCGCTGTTTTGCACTTCTAATTCTGTGCCTATGAATGCTTCTATAGGAACCCATTGATTCTTTTAGAAGCATGCATAAAGCATGCGCAAATCACTCACTCGTGTGAATGAGGCCTCAATGTCAAGATGTTTTTTCTAATATCTAATCTGTGTCTCCTCCCATTGCTTCTAGTCTTTCCTTGTGCAAATGAGAATAGGGCTGATCCCTCTGCATTGTGACGACCCTTCAGATATTTGTAGACCGCTATTAAGTCTCCTCTCAGCCTTCTTTTTTGCAAACTAAACATTCTTAGATCCTTTAACAGTTTCTCATAGTATATTATGTGCAGACCACTCACCATCCTGGTAGCTCTTCTCTGAACTTGCTCCAGTTTGTCTGTCTTTTTTAAATTGGGGTGCCAAGAACTGGACACAGTATTCCAGATGAGGTTTGCTAAGGAAGAGTAGAGAGGGATAACTCTATGCTTCCCTTAATACATCTCAGAATTGTGTTTGCCTTTTTTTCTGCTGCATTCCATTGTTGATTCATGTTCAGGCTATGATCTATTAGTATACCCAAATCTTTTTCACATGTGCTGCTTAGCACAATTCCTCCCATTCTGTATGTGCTTTTTTCATTTTTCTTGCCTAGATGTAGGACTTTGCATCTCTCCTTGTTAAATACCATTCTGCTAATCACCACCCAAAGTTCAAGCTTTTCTAGGTCTTTTTGAATCCTCCTAGCTTTGTGTCATTGGCACATTTGATCAGTTTCCCCTCAATTCCCTATTCCAGATTTATAAAAATGCTGAACAACACTGGGCGCAGGACAAAGCCTTGTGGTACTGCATTTAACACATTCTTCCACTTGGATGTACAGCCATTTATTACTCCTTTCTTTGAGTACAATCACTCTGCCAGTGGTGAATCCAATTAACATTTGCCTTGTCAATATCATATTTGGTAAGTTTTTCAATTACTATGGTATGAGATACTTTGTCAAATGCTTTACTAAAAATCAAGATATACTATATCCTCGCATTTCCCTAATCAACCCAGTCAGTGATTCTGTCATAGAAGGAAATTAGATTCGTCTGGCATGACTTGTTTGTTAAATATTTTGAATGTAAAACCATTTCTCATTGTATCCCACAGTTCTTTAATATAAATACTTTTGAACCATAAAAATTGTGGAACAATTTCCAAAAAATATTTGTCAATGTAAAATTGCGAAAACGTTGAATATCCCACCATCTACAGCACATAATTTCATCAAAAGATTTAGAAAATCTGGAGAACTTCCTGTGCACAAGGGACATAGTTGACAGTCAATATCGCACACTCGAAATCTACATTTATGCATTAAACACAGGCTAATTCTACAATAAAAATGACAGCATGGGGAAATGAGTACTTCCGGAAATCATTGCCTCTGAACAGTTTGCCATGTAATCCACTAATGCAAGTTAAAGATGTATAATGCTGCATACTTCAGCAAGACAATGCAAACCGCATACTGCATGCATCACAACAGCATGGCTTTGCAGAAGAAGTGAATAGCTTGCTTGCTTTACTTTAGTTGTGACCTTTCACCAACAGAAAACATTTGGCACATTATGAAATAAAAAATCCTGTAAAGCCGACACAGAATTGCTGAGCAGCTAGAATCATATGTTTACAGACTGCTGCAAAAAAAGAGGGGATGCTACACAATGGTAAATATGGCTCGGTCCCAACTTTTTTGAGAAGTGTTCCTGACATCACTTTTTAAATGAGTTAATCAAACTACTAATGGCAACTTGTCTGTTTGTATGTATGTGAGTGAGTCTCATAGCTCAACTCCCTGGCGACATCATAGCCCCACCCCTGGTGATGTCATAGCCCCGCCCCCTGTCCTATCATAGCCAGCCCCCTTGCCCCTTCATAGCCCCATGTCCTGGCGCCGTTATGGCAGGTCCTAACACACTAATACAACTAAGCCGTTATTATGTCAGACACAACTCAGCCGTCCTGATAGGAGACACTGACCTATCGTCACCACTGAAATCTGGTGGGCTGAAGGAACTGTGGTGACATCACTGCTGTGGGAGGAGCATTACTGGAGTTTGGTAATACTGTATACTGGATAAGCTGACAGAAAGTACAGGACCTGTGATGATGTCACCATCATGTGATCATCTGTGTGGGTGGAATCAGGGATCACATGACCAGGGACTCATCACTTTATTCCAGGAGCTGTGTGTCATGTGTGCAGTCAGTATAAATGTAGTAGAGCTGCGAGAGGTTGCTTGTCTAATGTGCTGTGCATGTAATGTGTATAGTTAGCATGGATGTATGTCATGTGGCACAGCTGTGTTTGTGACACGCATGTCATGTAGCAGAGCCGAGTTTGTACCACGCGCATGTCATGTCTGTCAGGCGCATGTTATGTACCAAAGCTGTATTTGTCAGACGCATGGGATGTAGCACAGCTGTGTGTCTATCACATGCCCATATACCACAGCTGTGTGTGTGATGTGCATGTAGCAAAGCTGTGTGCCCCATTGCGCCACCAGAAACACTGGTACTATAATTTACTAATAATTACTAGGTTTTTTTTAATGAACTAGAAAAATGTCTCCCTTTCAACTTCTGATATGTGTTCTATGTTCTATTGTGAAGGAAATATGGTTTTATGTGATTTCAAAACCTTTGCATTATTTTCTCTTTACATTTATTTATATTTTACACAGAGTCCCAACTTTATAATTGGGGTTGTATACACAAACACAAACTGGTTCACCGAGGAGGAGTCCCTTTGCATCTGCTGACCCTGGAGCAATTTTCCTTGCCTCACATCGGGCCACTTAATGAAAATTTTGTGCAATAAAAGCTGGAGAGTCGTGTTATACCCAGAGAAAGCTTGGTAACCTATATTCTAATTATCCAGCAAATGAGAAGCAACACATGTTCTAAAAACAAAGTACTTGCTGCTGAGCAGTGATACCAGTATGTACGGCACATCATTTTAGCAACATGTAAACAAATACAGATGGGCAGACTCTAGAGCATCTCCACTAGACCAAAAGAACATTTTATTTCTTTAACCAGCAGATAACCCCTATAAGGAATGCATACCATGAAAATGTGGTAAAAGGGTTAATTGCCACATACCTGGTGGCATAGAGCAGTGAAGGGTACATTCCAGGTTGTCTAAGGCAAAGTAAGGGCTAATAGGCAGAACTTTGGTGACAAACAGGTTTAATTGGCACAACCATGGTGATCCCAAGACAGTGAGCAGTTAATAGGGCAGGGTTGCACAACATGCAGCCCAGGGGCCACATAGAGCCAACAGTGTCATTCTGTGTGCCTCAATCATCTGAGTATCACTGCTCACATGTAGTTTCTATGTCCAGGTGAAGAGGAGTGGCACATACCAGGCCAACAAAAATGGACAAGTACTAAGGGTACACTGTGTAGCCATGTCTGGGTCCCATATATATTAGGAGAATAAAGTCTCTTGACCTGTTTGGCATTCCAGAAATAAGTATATGATTTACAGGCATGATATATGCATGCAGCTCTCTCTTAGGACTTATGAAACTGTTACCTCGGCATTCATAATCTACAATGGACAAAGCACATGCATTGTCTCCTCCTCTCTGGAGTGCTAATTGGGGGAAAGGTGACCCCCATTCTCCCAATAGGTTGGAGTCCCGGAAGTGGGACTTTGATTTGCCATGGCATATACTTAGAATATACTATAAATGCCTCAGATGGGAATACCCTTGCGGCCCTTGGAAGTGGTTCAGTATGGCAATGCGGCCCTCAGACCAGAAAATGTTGTGAACCTCTGGAATAGGGTTAATCTTCTACCAGCCTACTCACTTTCTTTTCTGGACACCTGCTACTGTGCTTCTCCAATCCATGAAATGCTCCAAAAGTCAGGTATGTATATATAATTATAAAGAAGCAAAAGGGCCACTCCCGTGATTTTTTAAAATTCATTCATTATGTACTGTAGCTATTCCCCATTAGGCATGTGACAGGAAAGGTACTGCAGGGAGTGTATCCAGATGCTTAGTCTCGGTGAGATAAAAATCTAGTACAGGACTTCTTCTTGGGTCCCAGTTAACACAGCTGTTTTCACGGAGCTCAGCAGCAACAAGCGTTGCAGCAGGAACTCTAGGCACAGCAGGAACAAATTGCACTGCTGAAAGAGACTGTTGTCGGGTGCCCTGAAAGAAAGGAGGAAAGGGCTCCTGTGACTGTAAGTGCATGAAAGGCTGTGCAATAGTCTTTACAAAAGATGACTACTAAGGATGATATAGAAACATATTTGAGAGAGAGAAACTCCCAGAAGCAGAATGGGTGGAGGTTCTTGTACTGTATATCACTGCTGAACCTCAAAAAGCCTACCATGGTCTCAACAAGGACAAGGTAAAAGATTATGCAAAGCTAAAAACTAATAAGAGAGATGGAATAAAACCTCTACAGTGCCACCTACTGGAAGGCAGCATTCCTTCAAGCCAAAGTTAAGCCTTGTAACAATGACTTGGAATTAAAAGCAAAGCCCCATGTAAGCTGAGATACTTGCTCATCTGGGGGGGGGGGGGGGTCACAGCTGCCAGAGGTACCAGGTTCCAGATGTTTGACCCTTTTCCACCTGGACAAGAAATGGCTGGAACCAGATGTCTGCATGAAAGTCCAGATTGTAATAAGGGTTTTGGTTGATCGCTACAACTGTGCTCTCCATGTGGAGCTGCAACGCTAGGTCAGTCCCGGAGACCCCAAAGACATAAACCAACTGGTTGATCTTGTGAACAGATATATTGCAACAGAGGACTATCTACATGACATCCCTGCTGCCTAGACCTCCCCTAGTAGCACCTGGCTTATGGCTGGTAACAGACTTCCATCGGCTGGGGGAGGGTTGAAACATCCAGAGAAAGAGACAAGGGCTCCTGAAGTAGCACCACATGGGCTAGAGACTTATGAGTCCAAAGGCACAGTCAGCTCTAGAAAGGATTCTTTGCCAAAGCGAGGGCTGTTGTGGGGTTGGAAGTGCCAGGATTTAAGTCACGTATCAGCCATTTGCCCCTGGAGTTTAATGGAGATTAGCATCACTCTTTGCTTGCAGAGCCAGTTTGTGTTGCATAACCAGAATTAGAGACTGGGCCACAGCTGTGTAAAGTGAGTGTGAACATTTTTTTTAAGGCTTTTTTGGACTATAGCACTCTGGTCACCTTGGTTCATGCCAGCCTGGTAGCTGAAGGCTATTACCAGGAAAACGCATAAGTGTAATATGCATGTATGGTAATACAAAGGTCTACCCTGTACCTCTTGCTACAATAGAGACAGCAGTGGGAACGGTGTCCTACAAAGTAGGTGTGGTAAAAAAATTTGATACGTAGTATGGTATTGGGACGTGATTTCCCTCTATTTTGGGACTTGTGGGGATAAGCAACTTATCATATTAAAGAGGCTGATGTGACCTCTAGAAACCAGATGCTTCCTCCTGACAGAAGTGGACATTGAAGAAGAATGTGCCAATTTCCTGTTGCAGGTCTTGACTGGAGAAGATGGTGAGGATCCTCCTGTTCAGGGTATATCAGAAATGGAAGTTTCACATGAAAACTTTGGTACTGCATAATTGAGAGATCTTACTCTCACAGATGCATGAGAAAGTGTTGTCAAAAATAGTGTACTACAAGTACCAGCTGCTGACCAATTTTTCCATGAATAATATTTTGTATAAAGTAAATAAAAATATTGTAGAAATTCTTGAACAGCTGGTCGTACCTAAGTCATATAGATGTAAGGTTCTGGTTATGGCTCAATATCATCTACTTGGGGGACACTTGGGAACTGAGAAGATACAGTACAGATTCCTGCAAAGGTTCTTCTGGTCTGGAATTTATAAAAAAAATTAAAAGAATACTGTGAATCTTGCCCCACGTGTCAGATGACAGTCCCTATGTCACACTTTTGCAGCCCATTGGTGCTTCTCCCTATTATTGAGGTGCCATTTGAGAGAATTGGTATAGATTTAGTGGGTCAAGTTGGTGTGAGAACATTAGTATATTGTGCTTGTGCTAGACTATGCTACTTGTTATCCTGAAGCTGTCCCTTTAAGAAATAGCGCTACCAAGAGTATTGCATGGGAATTGTTCTATAGGTTTTCCAGGACAGGGATCCATAAAGAAATCCTTACTGATCAAGGACCACCATTCATGTCAAAGATAATGTAAGAGCTGCACCAACTCTTTAAAAATAAAGCACCTACATACCTCTGTGTACCACCCTCAGATAGATGGGTTGGTGGAGAGGTTTAACAAGACCCTAAAGCGGATGTTATAAAGGGTAGTAGAAAAAGATAGATGTTAATGAGGGGAATGTCTATTATCATATCTGATGTTCTCCATTAGTGAGGTACCACAAGCTTCTACAGGAGTCTCACCCTTTTTGTTGGTCTGTGGTCATCATTGAATTGGTCTGCAATACATGGTCAAAGAGACATAGGAAACCGACTCTAATCCCTACAAAAGTGTTATTGAGCATGTGGCACAAATGCAAGACTGGATTGCTACTGTAATGCCAATTAAGGGAACACTTTCAAAAAGCATAAGAGGCCCAGAGCAGAGTATAAAATTGGTCTACCAAGATTAGAATTTTTAACCCTGGGGACCGAGTCTTAGTCTTGGTGCTCATGGCTGAAATCAAATTTCTTACCAAGTGACAAGGTCCCTATAAAATCGCAAAGAAGGTTGGCGAAATAAATTATAAAGTAAAAGGGAAAAGAAAGCCTTACCAGATTTATCATTACAATTTAATTAAAGGGGTTGTCCTGCGGCCAAAACGAAAAATTTTTCACACCCCAGTCCCCCATGTTAAGCAAGCATTACAAACTACCCATGTAAATCGTTTTTTAAGAGCGTTTCTACTCACCATGAAGCTGTTTCATGACGTTATAAAAATCTTCTTCCAAGATGGCCACCGTCATTTCCCAAGGTGCACCGCTGGTCTTCTCCCATGGTGCACTGCGGGTCTTCTCCCATGGTGCACCGTGGATGTTCTTCTCCAGTCTGAGCTCCACTGCCGATTACAGCCACCTCATTGGCTGATCGGCACCACGTGACGGGGGTGGAGCTACATGATGACGCTGAGAAGGGGGAGGAGCCAGGACGCAGCTCATGAGCCCAGAGTCTCCAGAAGAGGATTCTTATCTGCGCAAGCGCGACTGTTGCGGCGACCAGAGAAGAAGGCTTCAGTCGTCGCCATGGAGACGGGGACGCCAGCACCGGAGGGGGTAAGTGTATAACTTCTGTATGGCCAATATTTAATGCACGATGTATATTACAAAGTGCATTAATATGGCCATACAGAAATGCATAACTGCACTTGCTTCTGCGGGACAACCCCTTTAAGCTCTAGAAGGTTAGGGAGTCTTTGGGTGACCTGTGTGTTAAGACGTAAAAGTTGCAGCAATCCATTCCCACCATCAAAACAGGCACACCCTCTCAGTATACCAACAGCAAGAGGCCACAGAGTTCCTGAAAAGAAATAAAATAAAGTTCTCTGACTTGCTAGATTGCACCCATTTCATAAAGCATGATATAATAAATGAATCTGGGGTAAAGATAAATCTGAAGGTGTACAGGATACTGGAAGCACGTAGAGAAGCAGTCTCCACCAAGGTTAAGCACATGCTGGAGTTAGAAGTGATTGAGGATTTAAAAAGTGAATGATCAAGCCCAATTGTTTTGATTCTCAAACCAAATGGCACTTGGAGATTCTGTAATGACTTTAGAAAACAAAATAAAATCGTCACGTTCAATGCATATCCCATGCCAAGAGTTGATTTAGAAATTAGGTAATGCTAGATCCATTACTACTCTTTTTTCTTTTATCAAATCAAGTTTTATTTAGATTTTTGATTGGTGTCACATATAATACAACAGTGAGATAAATGGAGGCAGAGATAGAAGATATCGTAATATAAAGTTAAAACAGGTTCTTTGACATAGTATAAAAGAGCACTAGAGGATCTGTCTCTGTAAGGTGTCTGAAAAGGTTCAGTTAGTTTTTACAACAAGAATCTTCAGGAGAGATGAACCTCTTGAGAAATCTGCGCTCCAGCAGAAATTAACCCCTTAACGACCAGCCCATAGTGTTTTTACGTCCTCCCGAAGTGGGCTTTATTCTCTGAGGACGTAAAAACATGTGTCCTGCAGAGAATAAAGCCCCTCGGGCTGTGGACGTGACAGCTCCATGCTGTCGGTGTCCGCAGCTAGCCGACAGCATGCAGCTGTCATCCCGGGCTGTATGGACCCCCCCCCCATTGCAAAAAAGTAAATAAAAGTACAAGAAAAGATTCGGATCCATCAGGGCAGCTGAAAATATTCACAGAGGTCCGCCGCACTGCTCCCCGCTCTCCTGCCGCTCCGGGCCCCGAAGCCGGTCTTCTGCGCATGCGCTCCAGGCGGCATTACGTCAGCCGCATGCGCAGAAGGCCCGGCGGCGCGGGAGATTTAAAATCTCCTGGCTCCCGGCTCCTGTAGGTTAACGGCGATAACGGCGATCGCGGAAAAGTGCAAAAAAGTTTTAAAAAAGTAAAGTTTCACCTCCCCTCATGGATCGGGTCCATGAGGGGAGGTGAAAATACTCACCTCAGGTCCGCCGATGTCCCCGGTGTTCCGGAACCCGAAGTCTCCATCAGGCGCGTGGACAGAGGGGCTCGAGCCCCGGGAAATTCAAAATCTCTCTGCTCCTAGCTGCCATGTGTAGCCAGGAGCAGAGAGATTATACCGGGGACATGATCACTGTTATCCAATGGATAGCAGTAATCATGTAAAGTAAAAAAAAATGTGTAAAAAGTAAAAAAAAAAGTAAAAAAAAGTTTTAAAAAGTTTTTAAAAAGTTAAAAAAGCGTACGTTTCATTTCTCCTCACGGATCATATCCGTGAGGGAGGATGAAAGTACGTACATAAGGCCCCCGGATTTATCCACGGACCTTACCCCAGCTTCTGCGCACGCGCCCGTCACCAAAATGGCGGATGCATGCGCAAAAGCTGTGGATTGCCAGGATAATTTAAATTCTCCCTGCTCCTGGCTACAAAACGTAGCCAAGAGCATGGAGATTTCACGGGGAGCCGCGGTGAGTGGTTCCTGATCACGTGTTTGCCGTTATACAATGGATAATGGCGATCACGTAAAAGTAAAAAAAAAAATTTGGAGTTTCATCTCCCCTCACCGATGCGATCGGTGAGAGGAGATAAAACTTTTTACCGGAGGCCTGCGTATTTGAACCCCAACGCGATCTTCTTCCATGAACTTTCCCAAATTCTGCACATGCGATTGCCGGCAAAGTGCCGGACACATGCGCAGGAGTCGGGGAGCCCAGGAAATTTAAAATCTCCTTGCTCTCAACGACCAACGGTCGCCGAGAGCCTGGAGCAGTGACGGGTGGCCTCGTTCAGCGGTCGCCGGTCACGTAATAAAAAAGTAGCGCTCTAACATAGGTCGGTCTCACATGACCGGATAGGAATTACGGATTCCGCATGCGTCTGATCCGCGGTAATACGCAGATCAATCGCATTGGATTACACAATTCCGCTCACATTATCGGGTTGGAATTGCGTAATCCACTCGCAGAAAAGAGAACGCAGCAGGTTCTATTTTACCACAGCTATCCGCAGCATAGAGCCTATTGTGCTCCATGGTCGTGGATATACCCGCTGCCCATACACAACTACGTTGTATACGGGCTGCGGGTACCCGCGTCATCTCTAAGCGAGGGTTCGGGAAATGCAAACAACAAAAAAGGTGTACTGCGCATGACCGCCTGTGTGAGTACGCAGTTATGCGCAGTACATTACGCGGCCGTACGCAGGGTCACAGCTGGGCTCACAGATGAGATCCGCTGCGGGCCTCCACAAGCGGATTCCGCCTACGGCTGCGTCAGCACGGCATTAGTCAGATCGCTACCTGTAATACGTATTTTACAAGAAGCCCCGGGAACGCTTGCCTTCATGCAGTTCCAGGAGCAGCTTGTTGAGCACCTTCTGTGTGAGACCGCTGCACCTCCGCAAGCTTACGGAGACTCACATTGCGCCACTTTTTACACCCCATACCCACCACTGAGGTCAAGAAATGACCCCCAAAAAGCATGAGAAGAGGGGGGATACACGGTTTTATTGCCCCATGGGCCCATTTCAACCAGCCTTCGTAATTACCCCTGTCTTCGGAAATACTACACAGTTCACATTATTACTTTTATCTAAGATTTGCGAACGCCGAAAAGGGCGCGGAGTGTGGGGGGGGGGATTTTTAGGGAGTCAATTTTTATTCCGTACAAATA
Source organism: Eleutherodactylus coqui (assembly GCF_035609145.1). NCBI lineage: Eukaryota > Metazoa > Chordata > Amphibia > Anura > Eleutherodactylidae > Eleutherodactylus > Eleutherodactylus coqui. The sequence goes on along the minus strand of NC_089837.1, from coordinate 254,497,964 downwards.
AGCAATGGGGCCTGGAATTTATTCAGTTGTGCCCTGAAATCCAACGGGTGTTCCCTCCTTTATAGGCCTTGCCATGCGTCCTGTAAGTAGATGAGGGCCACAATGGGTATGTTTCTGAACACGGGACAAACGGGGGTATCCATTTTGGGGTGAACGTCTTCATTCCTATGTATACTGTACAAAAAAACTGTTTTTAAATTTAAAAAATTGCCAAAAAAATTGAAAATCTTCCTTTGCTTAGATTCATTCAAATACTGTGGGGTCAAAATACGCAGTACACCCCTAGATGAATTTGTTAAGGGGTCTAGTTTTCAAAATGGGGTCATTTGTGGGGGTTCTTTATAGTTTTGGCCGCTCAATGGCTCTATAAGTGGGCAATGGAGCCTGAAATTTATTCAGTTGTACCCTGAAATCCAACGGGTATTCCTTTCATTGTAGGCCTAGCCATGGGTCCTGTAAGTCTATTAGGGCCACAATGGGTATGTTTCTGAACACGGGACAAACAGGGGTATCCATTTTGGGGTGAAAGTCTTCATTTATATGTGCGCTGTACAAAAAAAACTGTTTTTAAATTGATGCAATAGCCCAAAAAATGAAAATCGTAATTTTTTCCTACTGCTTTGCTTAGATCTATTCAAAAATTGTAGGGTTAAAATACATAGTACACCCCTAGATAAATTCGTTAAGGGGTCTAGTTTTCAAAATGGGGTCATTTGTGGGGGTTCTATATGGTTTTGGCCGCTCAAGAACTCTACAAGTGGGCAATGGCGCCTAAAAGGAAGTCAAGCAAAATCTATGTTCTGAAAGCCACCGATTACTCCTTTCATTTTGGGCCCCGTTGTGCATGCGGACATAATATTAGGGCCACAATGGGTATGTTTCTGAAAACAGTACAAACAGGGGTATTTATTTTGGGGTATAAGTCTTCATTCATGTGTACGCTGTACAAAAAAAGCTGTTTTTAAAATGACAGAATTGCCAAAAAAACAAAAATCCTAATTTTTCCCTTTTGCTTTGCTTGAATTTATTCAAAAACTGTGGGGTCAAAATATGCAGTACACCCCTTGATAAATTCGTTAAGGAGTCTAGTTTTCAAAATGGGGTCATTTGTGGGGGTTCTATATGGTTTTGGGCACTCAAGAACTCTACAAATGGGCAATGGGGCCTAAAAGGACTTCAAGCAAAATCTATGTTCTGAAAGCCACCGATTACTCCTTTCATTTTGGGCCCCGTTGTGCATGCGGACATAAGATTAGGGCCACAATGGGTATATTTCTGAAAACAGCACAAACAGGGGTATCCATTTTGGGGTGCAAGTCTTCCTTCATATGTGTGCTGCTGTTAGGAAAATACTAAATGTATGATTATTTAGATTTCATTAATTGCAATCTTGAGCCTTTGACCAGCATATACTGACTAGGTCCCCAAACCAGTTTTATGTGCAAACCAGAAGAGATGTCCCCTCTTTTGATGTGCAGATTCTATTGACTTGGAGACAAGTTGTTAACTCAACTTAATGGATTACATCCTGGTCTAGGAAGAGGAGTAATCAAGTTGTTATACAGACAATGCAGAGTCAATATTCATGACTTACAGAGCAATATGCGGCTATGTTAATTGTATTTACAATGCATACCAAATATATTTGATCTATACAGACATATGGTCTTTGGTATTGGCATAAAAAGGTCCTATCTTCTCAAGTTATTACTAAGAAGTAGTAGCTTTTGGAATGGAGGAGTAGTAGCTTTTTGAATCTAGGAGGAGAAGCTCTTGGAATCTTTGATGGAAGGATGAGAAGCTCTGGGTAGTACGGACTCTTCAATACCAGATGAGGATGTCATCTGTTGAACCCCTAGAAGTGAGGGAACCTTTGGTGATGGTAATATGCGATCCGTAATCTTTTAGGTAATAATGTAACTTGCTATTTTTATACTTTGTTATGTAACATCTGCAACCTTTATGTTTTGTACATAGCTATTATCACTTGTATATAGACATTATCCTTTGTGTATAAATCCAATAGTTGACAAACGTAGGACAATTATTCACCACTATGCTCAATTATCATTTGGTTTTAATAAATTCTTATTGTTAAACCTTTTATAGTGTCTTACTCTCTTTAAAGCGTAATCTGAACTAAGTCTTGCTCCTTGCAGCAATACAGCTGCACAAAAAAAGCTGTTTTTAAAATGACAGAATTGCCAAAAAAACTAAAATCCTAATTGTTTCCTTTTGCTTTGCTTGAATTTATTCAAAAACTGTGGGGTCAAAATACGCAGTACACCCCTAGATAAATTCGTTAAGGAGTCTAGTTTTCAAAATGGGGTCATTTGTGGGGGTTCTCTATGGTTTTGGGCACTCAAGAACTCTACAAGTGGGCAATGGGGCCTAAAAGGACTTCAAGCAAAATTTATGTTCTAAAAGCCACTGACTACTCCTTTCATTTTGGGCTCCGTTGTGCATCCAGACATAAGAGTAGGGCCACAATGGGTATGTCTCTGAACACGGGACAAACAGGGGTATCCATTTTTGGGTGCAAGTCTTCATTCATATGTGTGCTGTACAAAAAAAGCAGTTTTTAAAATGACAGAATTGCCGAAAAAACGAAAATCACTATTTTTTCCTTTTGCTTGGCTTGAATTCATTCAAAAACTGTGGGGTCAAAATATGCAGTACACCCCTAGATAAATTCCTTTAGGGGTCTAGTTTTCAAAATGGGGTCATTTGTGGGGGTTTTCAATGGTTTTGGGGGCTCAAGAACTCTACATGTGTGCTATGGGGCCTAAAAGGACTTCAAGCAAAATTTCTGTTTTGAAAGACACTGACTACTCCTTTCATTTTGGGCCCCTTTGTGGACTTAGATATAACATTAGAGCCACAATGGGTATATTTCTGAACACGGGAGAAATAGGGGTATCCATTTTGGGGTGTAAATCCTCATTTCATGTAAACTATAGGAAAAAAATATGTCTTTAAAATGACAGATTTGCAAAAATATGAAATTTTACTTTTTCTCCTCTAAATTGAATTAATTCCTGAAAAAAAACTGTGGGGTCAAAATACTCACGACACCCCTCAATGAATACACTAAGGGGTGTAGTTTTTAAAATGGGGTCATTTGTGGGGGTATCTTTTATTCTGACACTCATGAGCCTTTCCAATCTTGGCTTGGTATAGGAAAACAAAGTGTTCCTCAAAATGCTAAAAAGTAATGTTAAATTTGTACGTCTCCTAAATGGTTAAAAAAACCCGAAAGTTTTTCCAATGTGCACCCAAAATAAAGTAAACGGGTGGAAATATAAATCTTAGCAAAAATTTCTATATTATGTTTGCACATATTTAAGATATTGCAGTTGGAAATGTGAAAAAATGACGATTTTTTCAAAATTTTCCCAATTTTGGCGCTTTTAATAAATAAACACAAATTCTATCGGTCTATTTTTTCCGCCTAAATGAAGTACAACATGTGGCGTAAAAACAATGTCAGAATCGCTTGGATATGCAAAACCTTTCTGGTGTTTTTCCATGTTAAAGTGACACATGTCAGATTTGCCAAATTTGGCCTGGTCATTAAGGCGCAAACAGGCTTGGTCACTAAGGGGTTAAACAACAAATGATAGCAGACTAAAGATACAGAAGGGGGGGGGGAACGAAGGTTGAGGAACAGACTGGAGAATAATGTAGATAAGGGGGAGGTGAGGGGGTGACTAATTTGGCACCCACGCCATTTTTTCATCGAGACAAACTGATGCTTGCGAATGGTAACGTGGTGTGCGTGCCAAATGGAGAACTAAGACTTCGTAAATTGTTTTCAAATTGTGTCGGATATTAGGGAAATAAGTGCAAAACCCCCGAATTAGTGAAGAAAAAAAAAATAATGGGTGTAGGCGCAGCTAACCAAAATCTAAAATACAAAAATTAAGCTCAGCTTCTCCGTTTTATTTGAAACCAGCATAAAAAGCCACGTTTTGGGGCAATGCGCCTTCCTCAGTTATAGCTGGGGATACACCTTGTGTTAGCTGATAGTATGTGCATGATCTACTAGGCAGAGAGGGAGCGCTTAGCTCTTAATAAAGCATTGCTCAAATAAAGTATGGTTTTTGGGGATTTCAAACCAAGTCAACACAAACCCTAGGTTATACCCACTATGGCTTTCAAAACTTATATAAATTCCAAAGCGCTGGAGATCTGCTTCGCTCATTCCCGCAAACTAGCAGCCACTCTTGGTTTGCTCATACATCATGGACCCCAAAACAGATGCTCTCGAGAAAAGCATCCTGGTTGTGGATGGTTGACATTGAGAGTGTGGTTTGTACTTGAAAGTATTCTAATGTCTTAGTTAAACAAAAAGCTTATCCCTTTGGCGGACAGAAACTGAATGACAGGACGTTTGAAACAGTAGAAAAACTTTAATTTAGTTTGTAACTGCAACAATGCCACTCCAAGGCTTGCAACATGGTGTCATGGAATATAAAGTGTTAAGTTTCAGAATGCAATAAGTGTATGTTTCTTACCTTGTATTGGACTATTGACCCTTAAATAGAAGACTAAAACCTATGCTTTGTAGTGTCAGTAACTGGGATTTTAAGATAAGAAGTCAACAGACAAATTAAATAAGGCTAAGCTATGTTAACATAGAAGACACACGACTATTACAGAAATATTGTCTAATGCAACAGCAATTTCTGACTTAAGTAATTTCTATGTCTGAGACGAGCCTTAAGAGCTTTGAGACTATTTGGTAGATGTCAATAAGCCTTATGATCAATCAGCTTTGTCACCTATGTAACACTAATCTTTGTACCAAGTAACTTTGTATACGCCTTCTTCTTTCTGTATAAGAGTTGGTAATGTTGATAATAAAGTAGAATTCATTGAGTTCTCAGGGAGAAGTGTCTTGACATAACATGGAGTGATTTCATGCTATTGATAGATAATTGCTAGCAAATCTTCTCATCACGGGCTTCTATATCTACCAATTTGGCACCTGACAACGAGGTCATCAGATCGGTACCGGTGTGGTCCGATAACAATGGTGACTTGCAAAAATGGGGCGTTGGGAAAATAGCCATGGGGGTGAGGTGCGGGGGGAGGAGAAAAATCACAGTATGCCTTGACACACTACACAGTTGAACATTCTGCAAGCATTTACATACACTTCAACCCAGCTATGCCCCCTGCACTTCAAGAGCCTTTCTTGGCACGTCCGCTCTACAGCCATATAGGCCTGCTGCTTTGCCTGTAGTATGCTGACTTTCTATACTCCAATATAGTGATCAAATTGGTCTAAGGGCATTTACCACAGATTCAGGGGTTCTAAGTGGCACAATTCTTATTTTGGCCCTTTGGTTTGGTGGTAAACTGATTTGCAAGCCATCAGTTGAGGAGCAGGGAATTATGATCATGTTTCTATTTAATCAATGGAGGTGGAGGATCAGGCCAATCACCTTTAGCTGAAGCCATCTTGATATGACCTCTTCTATTGGCAAGGCATCCTCATTTAACGCTATGCATCAACTTTCTCTGGGGGAAAAGACAAACAACTGAGGGGCAGTGAGAGTGTGGGCAAAGCTCCTGTAACTGCTCAGTTTTTTGCATTCATGCCTATGTAATTAAATTTTGGCCCTGCACGACACCTTGTGAAGGAGCAGCAAACAGCTACAGTGTGCAATTTACCAGGCACAGGGGCAGCTGGGGCCCAGGGTCCACTGGCTGTGGCCTATTGATGTTGTGGGATGGGGAAGGAATGTCCGATGCACCGATGGGCTCGGGCGAAAAGTGACAGGCACCTGTTGCTGTGGGCAGAAAAGATACAGCATGTGTCAATGGGGTATTAAACAGCCGTACATTAGGCAAAAACATGCTAGGTCAGTAAAATGCCTACCCTCGAGTTGCTGGCTTGCTGCTGCTGTCACATGAAGGAGAAGTGGAACGGGCCCTGGGGTAAGTGCATATGTGTGTCTGTGTCTGTCTGTCTCCCTCCTTTATCTATCTATCTATCTATCTATCTATCTATCTATCTATCTATCTATCTGCTATCTATCTATCTATCTGCTATCTATCTATCTGCTATCTATCTATCTATCTACTATCTGCTATCTATCTATCTATCTGCTATCTATCTATCTACTATCTGCTATCTATCTATCCCATATCTATCTATATACTATCTATCTATAGATAGTATATAGATAGATATGGGATACATAGATAGTATATAGATAGCAGATAGATAGATAGATAGATAGATAGATAGATAGATAGTATATAGATAGCATATAGCTAGTATATAGATAGATATGGGATAGCTAGATAGTATATAGATAGATATGGGATAGATAGTATATAGATAGATATTAGATAGATAGTGTATAGATAGATATGAGATAGATAGTGTATAGATAGATATGAGATAGATAGATAGTATATAGATAGATATGAGATAGATAGCTAGTGTATAGATAGATATGGGATACATAGATAGTATATAGATAGCAGATAGATAGATAGACAGTGTATAGATAGATAGTGTATAGATATATATGAGATAGATAGATATGAGATAGATATGAGATAGATAGATAGTGTATAGATAGATATGAGCTAGATAGTGTATAGATAGATAGATAGTATATGGATAGATAGAATATAGATAGATATGGGATAGATAGATAGATAGATAGATAGTATATAGATAGATATGGGATAGATAGATAGTATATAGATAGATATGGGATAGATTGATAGATAGTATATAGATAGATATGGGATAGATAGATAGATAGTATATAGATAGATAGATAGTATATAGTTAGATATGGGATAGATAGATAGATAGATAGATAGATAGATAGATAGATAGTATATAGATAGATATGGGATAGATAGATAGATAGATAGATAGATAGTATATAGATAGCATATAGCTAGTATATAGATAGATATGGGATAGCTAGATAGTATATAGATAGATATGGGATAGATAGTATATAGATAGATATTAGATAGATAGTGTATAGATAGATATGAGATAGATAGATAGTATATAGATAGATATGAGATAGATAGTGTATAGATAGATATGGGATACATAGATAGTATATAGATAGCAGATAGATAGATAGACAGTGTATAGATAGATAGTGTATAGATATATATGAGATAGATAGATATGAGATAGATATGAGATAGATAGATAGTGTATAGATAGATATGAGCTAGATAGTGTATTGATAGATAGATAGTATATGGATAGATAGAATATAGATAGATATGGGATAGATAGATAGATAGATAGATAGATAGATAGATAGATAGATAGATAGTATATAGATAGATATGGGATAGATAGATAGTATATAGATAGATATGGGATAGATTGATAGATAGTATATAGATAGATATGGGATAGATAGATAGATAGATAGATAGTAGATAGATAGATAGATAGATAGATAGATAGTATATAGTTAGATATGGGATAGATAGATAGATAGATAGATAGATAGATAGTATATAGATAGATATGGGATAGATAGATAGATAGATAGATAGATAGATAGATAATATATAGATAGATATGGGATAGATAGATAGATATGGGATAGATAGGTATGGGATGGATAGATAGATAGATAGATAGATAGATAGATAGATAGATAGATAGATAGATAGATAGATAGATAGATTTAAGTAAGCAGGTTTAAGTAAGCTCATTAAAATCTCTGGGAGTGTTGTACTGCGGTTAGTATGGCGCTCGGGACACCACGCTAATAGCGGTAAAAAGCGGTGTGTGTGAGTGGCCTGTGGGGCTACAAACAAATGTTCATGTGCAGGAAATGCGTCATGTTTGGAAAAATTACGCCAAGGGGGAGATCATGTATGCAGCACGATCTAGGTATGGGTATGGGGAAGTGTGGGGTGGAGGCCCAGGGGGGGGGGGCAAGCTGAACTTTTGCACCCGGGCCCCATAGCCCTTAGGTACGCCCCTGCATTAAGCTGTGTGTTGGCTGAATTGGCATGGCTGCCGGGGGCGGCAGCACATTATCAGGCGGAGTACAGGGATGTTTGGTATAGGGTATATTTAGTGGGGAATAGAGAGAGAATAGAGCACCTACTTCTCCACTACGCCTGTCATCTGGTATCGGGGAATGGGAGAACTGCAGGCCATTGTAAGGCAGTGCAGCAGGGGAGGCCATGTCAGACTGCTGTATCCACGTTTCTGTGAGAGCTAGCAGGTTTAGGGATTTAGCAGTGAAAAAGTTGTGGATGGTGGGGAGTTTATTGCATGTTGACTGGCAGTTCCAGAGTGCACATTTAAAGGAGTCAGAAGAGAGCATGCATGGGATAGCAGTTGGGCTTAAGGGGTGTCTAAGTGAGTCAGGAAGGGGGTAATAATTGGGAGCAGTAGAGGATGGACCAGGATTGGGAGAGATATCCCCAGCTGCTAGAAGCAGCAGGATAGTGAAGGTGAGCAGATTGTTAGGAGATTTTTGAGGGCGACTGTTATGTTTGTCAGTGGCAACAGGGAGTTTGAGGCTTAGTAAGAAAGTAAAGAGTGCATGTGAACTGTGCATAGGTGGGGATAGTAGAGAGGAGCTGATGTGAATGGAATGTCCCAGAGGTGGGCGATGGAAAGAGGTTCTGAAACTGACAGCAAAGATGAGGACAGAGGTAACAGCATTAGTGATGGCTTTGAAATGCAAGGAATTTAGGCAGAGTTTGTGGCCTACCTGTCTCCTGCCTTGTCGAACTGCCATTTTCAGGAACGGCAGGAATAGGAGTTCATCTGAGAATCATGTGAATTCACTAACGCTGCTACTTCTGAGCTCGGTCCTTAATGACAATCTTCTCCGTTAGGATGACAAACTCTGGAACAGTCTCTAATTCAGCTCCCCTTCACTGTAACTCTGGTCTTTTAGGGGTCCTTCTCCACGTGTATCATGATGGCTCACTCTCTCCAGTCCCCAAAGCACACTTCACAAGATGGCCGACACACACTTCTCTCTCTTCTTTTAAGCTTGATCCTGCCTGGGCAGTGATGATGCACTTGCTCTCCCCTGTTGCATTACAGGCCACAATGACCTCTTGTGGTCAAAGAACAAAATGTCAGTTCTAACAACATAAACTTACTTACAGAAACAGGTACATTCACAACAGGAGAGCTGTTTCACCATCTTACATAAGCACCCTTCAAGGGAGATGTAAAGTTGGATGTGGGAAAAATCACTGTCTCGCTCAGTATTTTCGCCAAAAATTCACGCTGTAACAGCACAAATATCAGTCTAAAAATTCACACTAAAAGGCACAGCAATGCAAAAACTTTTGGCTCGGCCTGCCCTGAAACCCACCCCCACCAACAATCACCCCCTTCCCCCAACCCCCTCCGTCTACCCAGAACCGCACCCTATCTGATGTTCCGCGCTCCTGGGCCGAACTCAGTGCAAATTTTTAGCAGTATTTTGCGGCGCTTGTAGGCACGCAGAATAAAATAATCGGCAAAGAAATAAATTCGGACAACATTGTGGGCAGCCTTGGGTGCTGGCCTGCCTTATGGGGCGGGGGTACGAGTTGACAGATTGTATTGGTAACTGTAAACAAAACCCTTGTTTGAGAGTACATTAAAGTGGTTGACCAGAGAAGGAAATTTGGTGCACACGTTTGAACTAAGAAGCTGCTAGTCTACTCCAACGTTACAGCGGAATGTGCACAATCAAGACTTGGCATATTCCCCTAAAATATCTATTTTGGCACCCATCAAAATGAAATGTGACCAGATTATTCCTCACCCCCATCCCTCTTCCAAATAACTAGCTTGGCTAGGGGGAATACAGACAGCTGCTTTGGTGGAAAAGCAAGTAAATTTTAAGGTTGAATGCATGCGGCCAGAAATTCCACGGCGAGATTTCCCGCAGAATTTTTGCCCATGCACGCTGCCATAGGATTGCATGAATTTATGCTATCCTATGCAGATGGCCTCGATTTCACCTCTTGAAAACTTGCACAGTAAACAAATTGCGTCATGTCCTATTTCTGTGCGAGAACTGTCACCTCTGACACCCTGGCTCTGCTCTGCACATGTGCTGGCTGGGCGGCAGCCGGCACATAGCAGAGCAGAGGGGACGCCGGAGGAGGTGAGCCGCGGGGGTCACTGCAGGGGTACGGCGCACATCCCGCTGCAGGATTTTCATAGTTGGATCTGACTCGGCCATCTGCATGAGGCCTAATTTAGAAAAAAAAAACCTGCATAAACTCTTTTTAAGAAACAGATAGTAGAAATTAAAGATATCAACCAGCCAACATGAGACAGTGATGAAAACAAGCAGCTGTGCACATCGCTAACTATTTCCACAAACGGCACAGAACACTGCACTTTGCTAGCCACTGCAGCATCTGGTCAGTATACTATAGTAGGACAACACACTGTCACAGAGCAGTTACAATGGCTGTCCTGTATCCTTCCTTGCACAGCTGCCCTCTAGTTCCCGAAATGGGAAACACAGATGCTGTGCGGGGTATGGAAGCCATTTTGTCCTAACACACTTAAATAACGATCATTGGTAAACCGACACAACTTGGCCTCCTTTAAAAAGTAAACTATGCCATGAATACAGGCTGTGGCATTTCCCAGTTTAGCTAAAGAGCCAATGGCGGGCTCATTTGCAAGTGGCCAATAGTATTACCACATAGGGCACGTTTAATGGAAGACAAGTCGTGGTCCTAAACGTCCCAAATGTGGCAGGAAAGCATATGCAGGGAAGCAAGGTGTGGGAAATTGTGCTTAGCAAATGCCAACTGTGAACTAAGAACAAGGAATAGGTCCTGCCTAGCGACACATACAGCTTTTTGGGTGTCACCATTCGAATGCATGTTTGAATGTGATGGTTTGCAATCGGGCCAAACTGTTAACACTCCTGACCCTCTCGCATGCTTTGCAGAAAAAATGTAAGCAGACAACAGATTTTTGCACACAGAAAAAGGTTTCATTTGTATGAAACAAATAAACAGCATCAAACAATATAAAAAAATGTTTATCTAACATTCTAGAACTGAACACTCACGATATTGCAAATCACAAAACATTATAAACAAATGAGGTTGGTCCCTCACCCTGGCTCAAAAATGGCAGGGAGCCACGGGCAGCAGGGTATGGGGAATGCCTGTGGCCTTGCAAGTGATGCATTCCTGCCATCACTGATACAGATGCCTGAGTTTACCTAGCCTCACCCAGAGCCAACGGCATTGAGGGCCCCAAGCCAAAAGACATTTCTTGGCTTGCTGCCACATATGCCTGCCCAGAATGGCGGTAGTGAATAGTCAAGTCATGCTGGAGGGCAGGATAGGCCATGTGGCTGCTGTGTGCAGGATATGTTAGAGCAATTGCACTTAGTTACTGTAGATGCTGGGGGGGGGGGGGCGCACGGGCAGCTGTGCCCAGCCAAGGCCTTGCCCGGGCTCTTGCAAATAGGCAGTCGAGGTTGCAGGACTTGGCAAGGCTGAAAATACAGGCCGCTTCTGCATGGGCACATGCTATGCGGGGGAGGGGGTCATAGATGTCCCCTGATGGGCAACAACTCGGGCGCTAGGCGGAAGTGAGCCAACGTCTCCTGGAGGGGAAGCTGGGAGTCTTGTGGTGGTATTGGGGGGCAGAGCATGAGGAAAGACGCTGCATGGGCATGCCACAGCTCCTGCTGCCTGGCAGGGCTGCGGGGTCTTCACCCATTATCACATCCCCTTGGGGGGAGAGATAGTCATGCACTCATGGGGAAAGGCCAGGTTGAGGGACTGGCTCATAATTGTCCCTCTCCATGCACCTTCCACGGCCGTTGCAATTCTAGTCTGCCAACAGAAAACAGCACTGCTCAGTAGGCACTGGTTGCAACACAGTATCGAACAAAATCACCACCACCACCTTAATCTTGCTGATGAAGTGGGGGTGAAGCTGGCGGAAGTTGTGCTCTAAGGAACGACAGTACTGTGCCACCCAGTTTAACTTCTCCCTGCCCTGCAGGTACCAAAGGACAGCCTGGTCAACCTGAGAACAGAGAGATAGGCTGGGCCATACAGTACTGTCACTCCTTGGAGGGGGCCTCTGCCCACCCTGACGCTACGCAGGCCTAGGCCAATCCTCCTCAAGAATAGGATCTTAGTCATAGCCTAAAGATCAGAGATAGGTGGTCTGAAACACGTATTTTTGTTTCTGATTGTCATAGTCCTGTACCTTTACTTTTATAATCAATAGATTTTCATTGAACGTTTTGTAACAAAGAAGAGAGTGAAAAAGTAAACATTTCTATACGTCACAATGGTTGACAAAGATAACAAGGAGTCAGTACAGAGAAACCATCAGTTTTACGTCGATTCTAATATATTTTCTTCAAAGGTAGTCATCTATATTTGATAACAGGAACAATCAAAGACTTGTTTGTCTAAAACAAAGTATAGTGTTTGAATCAATCTTAATCCAAACCAGCAGTTTAGCTCTATTAAAACTGAACCGAGACACATGAAAGGGTGGTCAAGGGGGAGAGTGGGGAAGGACAGGGCTTAGCCATCATTTCAAATAATAGTAAAAGAATGAGTTTGGCATTACATAGGGTTATTTTCAGAAAGGAAAGCAATTTAGCCAGGGTGCCCAAGCTCTATCAAACTTTAAGTGCTCTTGTTGATAAGCTAGCATTATTTCTTGTAAGCAAATATAGATACAATTTCATTAATATCTGTTAGTGAAGGTATTGTAGGAGATTTCCAATTCCTTGTCAGGGATTTCTTCAATTCCAACTAACAGTAGGGAAGGTTCCAGACTAATAGGGCATGGGACTTGTAACATTTTGTATGCTTGCCCAAAACGATTTCAGTAAATTTCAGGACCAAAATATATGGTGTAATGACCCGTTGGAGCCACAATTTACCCAGCACAGGGAAAAAACTTTAGGATATAGTTTTCCAAGCTTAAATTGGGTATAGTACCATCTGGTTAATAAATTCAGGTATTGTTTTTTTATGATTTGCGCATTGTGTGTCCTTATGAACCCAAGCGATTGCAAAGTTCCACTGATGTTCCGAGATTATCCTCTTGAAGTCTTTTTCCCAATTTAAAATATTAGCAGTTTTGACAAATGCAGTATTCTTGAATAAGGTATTGCAAAAAAGCTTTGTGCCTTTAACATCTTTGTGTGTAGCGGTTGTAATAAAAGAGACCACTTGTCTTATTGAGCATTCTTTTGGAGATGTGAGAAAGTGCTGAATCTGTCTATACTTATATATTTCAGATGAGGGAAGAAGAAATAAATGAGCTAGGGAATGGAAAGGGGCTAATTAAGAATCTATAAATAGATCTTCCAGAGTTTGAATACCATGTCTAGACTAAAGATCTAATGTTAGAAAAAAAGAAACAGAAAGTGCTCAAGGACAATCTCTGTGCAACAACCAGCTGAAGAAATGAATAAAAACTAGTAGACTTACTCTACCAGGGATGTGCGTGGTCTCTAGATGGACCTCCATCCAGACCCATATCCAGAAGTGCGTAGATCAAAATGGGTGTTCCACAAGGCAGAAATATGCGATGCAAGAAGACTATTTAATAGAAAGATTTATTTGGGGACTAAGTATAATGACTAGAGATGAGCGAGCACCAAAATGCTCGGGTGCTCGTTACTTGAGTCGAACTTCCTGCGATGCTCGAGGGTTCGTTTCGAGTAACGAACCCCATTGAAGTCAATGCGCGACTCGAGCATTTTTGTATGTCGACGATGCTCGCTAAGGTTTTCATTTGTGAAAATCTGGGAAATTCAAGAAAGTGATGTGAACGACACAGAAACGGATAGGGCAAGCGAGGGGCTACATGTTGGGCTGCATCTTAAGTTCCCAGGTCCCACTATTAAGCCACAATAGCGGCAAGAGTGCCCCCCCCCCCCCAACAATTTTTACTTCTGAAAAACCCTCATTAGCAAGGCATACCTTAGCTAAGCCCCACGCTACCTCCAACAAAGCACAATCACTGCCTGCATGACACTCCGCTGCCACTTCTCCTGGGTTACATGCTGCCCAACCCCCCTGCACGACCCAGTGTCCACAGCGCACACCAAAGTGCCCCTGCACAGCCTTCAGCTGCCCTCATACCACACGCTGGCCTTATAGCCACACCACCCTCATGTCTATTTATAAGTGCGTCTGCCATGAGGAGGAACCGGAGGCACACACTGCAGAGGGTTGGCAGGGCCAGGCAGCGACCCTCTTTAAAAGGGGCGGGGCGATAGCCCACAATGCTGTACAGAAGCAATGAGAACTCCAATCCTGTGCCACCTCCGTCAGGAGCTACAAACGTGGGCATAGCAATGGGGAATCCATGTGCCACACAGTATTTATTCTGTCAAGGTGTCGCATAGCTCAATCCACACTGCAAGGGGAAAGACGTCAGCGCTCTGCCCCCTACCCAAGTCAGTCAGTGCCTTTGTGCCAGGCAGGTCAAACACCGCAATGGGAACTAAGTTTGCACCAACAGCATAGGTGGGTCCTAGGAAACCCAAGACATGAACAAAAAATTGATCTGAGCAGCCAAACATGGCAGACTTGCACCGCGCCCACGGCATACGCCTCGGCCCACAGATTCAGCAATCCAAGGCTGGAAGCGGACTTTCACTGCATCCAGGACATAGGCCTCTGCACAAACCCTCAGCAATCACGTGCCTACAGCGGACTCCAATGCTAGCGTAGCTGTGCACGTCTCATTAGCACTGTATTGCTCCTGTAGTTTGTCCCAATGCAGTGCCCCGGATAGTAGAGCTAAGGTCAGATTAAATACAGGTGGGCTTTGGCCCACACTGCATGCCCCAGTCAGACTGGGGTTCTTTATAAGTAGACACAGGCAGGTACAACTCCGTGTGGACCGACAGCATGGGTGGGTCCCAGGAAGCCACCGGCATTACATAAATAAATCCCATTGCATTGCCCAGCACTGCTGAGGTAACGTCAGATTAAATGCAGGTGGGCTTCGGCCCACACTGCATGCCCCAGTCTGACCGGGGTTTTTAATACATAGACACAGGCAGGTACAAATCCCTAATGTGAAGTCCGTGTGGACCCAAAGCATGGGTGGCTCCCTGGAACACATCGGCAGTACATAAATGTATCCCATTGCAGTGCCCTGCTCAGCAGAGCTAACGTCAGATACAATACAGGTGGGCTTCGGCCCACAGTGCATGCCCCAGTCAGACTGGTAATATGTACCTTAACAGTAACCACGTTGGTGGGAATGTGGTCGCGACTGCGGACCTAGTAGCGCGGTTTTATTTAGTTGGTTTTCGGAATGTGGCCAGGATTAAGTGGGCCGTGGCGGGTGGATGGTGGGGGGCTCTCTTGTTGTGTCGTTAAAGGTGAAATTCTTGGACTGCCACCAGACGGACCAATGCAAAGGTATTTGCCAAGAATGTTTTCATTGTTGGAGGAGGAGGGAGATGTTTTTGAGGCACTACGTGTCCGCTCCACGTGTCCGTGGTTATATGCACCTTAACAGTAACTGCGTTGGTGGGAAATGGCCTCGCCACCATCATGTCTTTGGGAAGCCTCCGTTTCCACACCCCAGTGACATAGCATTAGCAGCGGTATAGGCAGAGCCCAGAATTAGTAACATTTCAGCGGGAGCATTAGGAACAGGCCCCAGTGACATATCACTAGCAGCAGTATAGGGGGAGCACAGTATTAGTTCCATTTCAGTAGTAGTAGCAGTCAAGACAGGCCACAGTAACAATTCCGAAGCAGTAGTATAGGGGGAGCACAGTATTAGTTCCATTTCAGTAGTAGTAGCAGTCAAGACAGGCCCCAGTAACAATTCCGAAGCAGCAGTATAGGGGGAGCACAGTATTAGTTCCATTTCAGTAGTAGTAGCAGTCAAGACAGGCCACAGTAACAATTCCGAAGCAGCAGTATAGGGGGAGCACAGTATTAGTTCCATTTCAGTAGTAGTAGCAGTCTAGACAGGCCCCAGTAACATATCACTAGCAGCAATATAGGGGGAGCACAGTATTAGTTCCATTTGAGTAGTAGTAGCAGTCTGGACAGGCCCCAGTAACATATCACTAGCAGCAGTATAGGGGGAGCACAGTAGTAGTTCCATTTCAGTAGTAGTAGCAGTCTAGACAGGCCCTAGTAACAATTCCGAAGCAGCAGTATAGGGGGGGCACAGTATTAGTTCCATCTCAGTAGTAGTAGCAGTCAATACAGGCCCCAGGAACAATTCCGAAGCAGCAGTATAGGGGGGGCACAGTATTAGTTCCATTTCAGTAGTAGTAGCAGTCAAGACAGGCCACAGTAACATTCCCGTTGCAGCAGTTTAGGGAGATAACAGTCTCTTTCACATTTCAGTAGTTGCAGTATAGACAAGGCCCCAGTTGCATTTATGTAGCAAAAGTGTAGGCCAACCCCACACACCTTGCTGTACCATGAGTGCAGGCGAAGCCCATAAAAATTACTAGGATTATACTGTAGGCGAGGGCCCAAAAAAATTGGTGTACCAACAGTACTAATGTACCTCAGAAAAATTGCCTATGCCCAACCAAGAGGGCAGGTGAAACCCATTAATCGCTTTGGTTAATGTGGCTTAATTTGTAACTAGGCCTGTAGGCAGCCCAGTTAAAATAAAAATCGGTTCAGGTGCAAGTTTCAAGGCTTTAATGAGAATTGAAACGAATAAACATTGTTTACAAAAGTAATATGACTGAGCCTTGTGGGCCTAAGAAAAATTGCCCGTTCGACGTGATTACGTAAGGTTTCAGGAGGAGGAGCAGGAGGAGGAGGATGCATATAATACACAGATTGATGAAGCTAAAAGGTCCCTGTTTTTTATGGTGATAGAGAACGATGCCTCCATCCGCGGGTGCAGCCTACGTATTGTTTAGGTACCGCTGCTGTCCGCTGGTGGAGAAGAGAAGTCTGGGGAAATCCAGGCTTTGTTCATCTTTATGAGTGTAAGCCTGTCGGCACTGACGGTTGACAGGCGGGTACGCTTATTCGTAATGATTCCCCCAGCCGCACTAAACACCCTCTCTGACAAGACGCTAGCTGCAGGGCAAGCAAGGACCTCCAGTGCATACAGCGCGAGTTCAGGCCACGTGTCCAGCTTCGACACCCAGTAGTTGTACGGAGCAGAGGCGTCACGGAGGACGGTCGTGCGATCGGCTACGTACTCCCTCACCATCCTTTTACAGTGCTCTCGCCGACTCAGCCTTGACTGGGGACCGGTGACACAGTCTTGCTGGGGAGCCATAAAGCTGGCAAAGTCCTTGGAGAGTGTTCCCCTGCCTGCGCTGTACATGCTGCCTGATCTCCGCGCCTCCCCTGCTACCTGGCCCTCGAACTGCGCCTTCAGCCACTAGCGCTGTCGGATGGGAATTTTACCATCAGTTTGTCTGCCAAGGTCCTGTGGTATAGCATCACTCTCGAACCCCTTTCCTATTCGGGTATGAGAGTGGAAATGTTCTCCTTATACCGTGGGTCAAGCAATCCGTATTGGCCAGAATGTGTGTAACGCGAGGGTCACGAGAAAGGCATCCTAACATGAAGTCAGCCATGTGTGCCAGGGTACCTGTACGCAACACATGGCTGTCCTCACTAGGAAGATCACTTTCAGGATCCTCCTCCTCAGGCCATACACGCTGAAAGGATGACAGGCAAGCAGCATGGGTACCCTCAGCATTGGGCCAAGCTGTCTCTTCCCCCTCCTCCTCATGCTCCTCCCCCTCCTCCTCCTCCTCCAAAACGCGCTGAGATATAGACATGAGGGTGCTCTGACTATCAAGCGACATACTGTCTTCCCCCGCCTTCGTTTCTGAGCGCAAAGCGTCTGCCTTTATTCTTTGCAGGGAACTTCTCAAGAGGCATAGCAGAGGAATGGTGACGCTAATGATTGCAGCATCGCCGCTCACCATCTTGGTAGACTCCTCAAAGTTTCCAAGGACCTGGCAGATGTATGCCAACCAGGGCCACTCTTCTGTAAAGAATTGAGGAGGCTGACTCCCACTATGCCACCCATGTTGGAGTTGGTATTCCACTATAGCTCTACGCTGCTCATAGAGCCTGGCCAACATGTGGAGCATAGAGTTCCCCCGTGTGGGCACATCGCACAGCAGTCGGTGCACTGGCAGATTAAACCAATGTTGCAGGGTCCGCAGGGTGGCAGCGTCCGTGTTGGACTTGCGTAAATGTGCGCTGACCTGGCGCACCTTTCCGAGCAGGTCTGACAAGCGTGGGTAGCTTTTCAGAAAGCGCTGAACCACCAAATTAAAGACGTGGGCCAGGCATGGCACGTGCGTGAGGCTGCCGAGCTGCAGAGCCGCCACCAGGTTACGGCCGTTGTCACACACGACCATGCCCGGTTGGAGGCTGAGCAGCGAAAGCCAGCGGTCGGTCTGCTCTGTCAGACCCTGCAGCAGTTCATAGGCCGTGTGCCTCTTCTCTCCTAAGCTGAGTAGTTTCAGAACGGCCTGCTGACGCTTGCCCACCGCTGTGCTGCCACGCCACGTGACACCGACTGCTGGCGACGTGCTGCTGCTGACACATCTTGATTGCGAGACAGAGGTTGCGGAGGAGGGTGGTTTAGTGGAGGAAGCATACACCGCTGCAGATACCAGCACCGAGCTGGGGCCCGCAATTCTGGGGGTGGGTAGGACGTGAGCGGTCCCAGGCTCTGACTCGGTCCCAGCCTCCACTAAATTCACCCAATGTGCCATCAGGGAGATATAGTGGCCCTGCCCGCCTGTGTTTGTCCACGTGTCTGTTGTTAAGTGGACCTTGCCAGTAACCGCGTTGGTGAGGGCGCATACAATGTTGCGGGAGACGTGGTCATGCAGGGCTGGGACCCCGGGGAACTTTCCAAAGGTTGGCCATCGGTCACGACAAACTCCTCCGGTGGGAGAGGAACGATTGCTGCCCAATCTGGACAGGGGCCCGAGAACAGTTCCTGGGAGTCTGCCTGCTCCTCAGAATGTGTCATTGTAATGGAGTGAGGAGGCTGGAAGGAAGGAGGAGCAGCAGCCAGAGGATTCAGAGTTGCAGCTGTGGACGACATAGAAGACTGGGTGGTCAATAGATTGCTGGATGTACTTTCTGCCATCCACGACAGGACCTGCTCACACTGCTCAGTTTCTAATAAAAGTCTACCGCGTGGACCCATTAATTGTGAGATGAATCTGGGGACCCCAGAAACGTGCCTCTCTCCTAATCCCGCAGCAGTCGGCTGCGATACACCTGGACCAGGAGCTCGGCCTGTGCCCACACCCTGACTTGGGCCTCCGCGTCCTTGCCCGCGTCCACGTCCTCTAGGCCTACCCCTACCCCTCAGCATGGTGTATTACGAGTAGAGGAGAAACAGAACGCTGTAATTAAATGTGCCGCTTATTGGCCTGTGGTTGGAGGCTGACTTCGCTTACGGAGCGCACAGCAGAGCCAGGAAACAATTATGCGCAAGCCTGTAGTGACACCTAGGTGCATATGACTGAGCTACTGGATTTCACAGCAAAGAACCAGTCAAGTGGCCAAAGGCCAGTGGTAGGCCTTAAGTATTTTGCTTCAATTTTTTTAAATGGTGAGGTGAAAAACCAGACAGACACCATATGCAGCGTATATATTGTATACTCTTTTCCTCTGGCGGGATGACGGCGATCATGTAATGGACACAGCAGAGCCAGGAAACAATTATGCGCAAGCCTGTAGTAAGACGTAGGTGCGTATGACTGAGCTACTGGAATTCACAGCACAGAACCAGTCAAGTGGCCAAAGGCCAGTGGTAGGCCTTAAGTATTTTGCTTCAATTTTTTAAAATGGCGAGGTGAAAAACCAGACAGACACCGTATGCAGCGTATATATTGTATACTCTTTCCCTCTGGCGGGATGACAGCGATCATGTAACGGACACAGCAGAGCCAGGAAACAATTATGCGCAAGCCTGCTGTAACGCTTAGCTGGGTATTAATTAGCGACTACTACCCCCAGCAGACACGCAGTAAACTGAAGACGGTCACAGGCAGCCCAAATATAGTTTTTTTTCCCAATTTTGGGAAAAAAGCCCACTGCCTATATAGCCTGTATATGGATTTCCCTGTTGGAGGATGGCTGTGGTTATTGAAAGCACAGTGCAGCCAGAACAAAATTATGCGCAAGGCTGCAGTAACACCTAGCTGGGTAATAAGTGAGCGACTACTACCCCCAGCAGACACGCAGTAAACTGAACACGATCACAGGCAGGCCAAACTTTTTTTTTTCCCAATTTTTTTGAAAAAGCCCACTGCCTATATAGCCAGTATACCTCTTTCCCTGTACCACTGTCCCTGCCTCACCAGTACTGCCCCTATACTCAGTAAAATGACTGCAGACTGAGGACGCTATGGTCTGCACGCCCGATATACAAAAAAAAAAAATTTGCAAAACTGCTAAAAGCAGCCTCAACAGTACTGCACAGGGTCAGATGTGGCCCTAAGAAGGACCGTTGGGGCTCTTGAAGACGAATATAACAGCCTAACACTCTCCCTATAGCAGCTACAGCAAGACAGCACTTTCCCTAATGTCTCTCAGCATGCATCTGTGGCGAGCCGCGGGCGGCCCCAGTTTATATACTCGGGTGGCACCTAATCTCCCCAGCCACTCACTGCAGGGGGGTGGGATAGGGCTGGAACTTCACAGGAGGAAGTTGTAATGCCTGCCCTGTGTTACTATTGGCCAGAAAACGGCGCAAAATTTTCTGGGAAGAAAATGAAAGTGACTCGAACACCGTGTGGTGCTCGTCTCGAGTAACGAGCATCTCGAGTACCCTAATACTCGAACAAGTATCAAGCTCGGACGAGTACGCTCGCTCATCTCTAATAATGACACTAATGTATTTTTAGGTCAATTAATATATGGTCTTAAAAAATACTAGTATTAGAAGACATATAGGAGTATATATCTGGCACATTGATCATTCCTATTAATGCTTGAGAAAGGGGGAACAGTCTAACCCTTAAACATGTTGGATTGTTTTCCTTGTATTTATATCAATGATTAGCCATTTAATTTTTAACAACTTTTATTCATTTTATGTTTATTTTATTCTAATACTAATCTTTTTGCAAATAGATTGATTTTATGGTTCGCATCAGCAAGTTGAATACCATTTATATTAGAATTAGCCTTAATAGCTTCAGCAAGTAGTTCCATTATGAAAAAAATAGCAGGGATAGGGGGCAGCCTTGTCAGGTACGTGATGTGGAAGGGTTTAGAGTAAATACCATTAACTATCGCTCTTGCAGAGGGAGATGAGTAGAGGGCCCTGAATGAAGACAAAATAGGGCTGTTAAAACCAAAAGCTGAGAAGGTCTCAAAAGCAAAGCCTCAATGTATAGAGCTGGATGCCTTCTCCACATCAAGAAAGAGTAGCTGGGAAAGTGTCAGAAAAGACTTCATCACTGATATAAGATTGATAATCCTTCCTGTGCCATGTAGGACTTGTCTCCCTTTTGTGTATTGTATTTGCTTTTAGTAAAGAAATGGGTATATGGTTTGCAGGGGTGTCAGCAGGTTTATCAGGCTTGGGCAGTGTTATTAACATCATTTGAAGCATCATTGGATGCCTGTACCATTTCAATGAAGATATAAGTGCTGCAAATCCTATACTGTGGATGAAGTGGCACTTGTTATATAAACACAGAACTTTCCTTCCTGTTGATAAGAAACCACAAAAAAGACTACCAATAAAAGAAAACTCAAAGTTTAATGATCATTTCATTTTTTATTTTAATGTACATGTGATTTATAAGCAGTTTTGCAACATTTTGAATTCACCTATTCTGTGCATTTTTCATAGAAAAAAACTTTTGAAATGCTACCCCTATCCCTATTTTGCTATGTATTATGTCCATGCATGGCTTATCCTACACGGGCGTAAATATAATATCCTAAATAGATGAATATACACACAATACACTAATGTGTGTAACCCAAAAGTTATATAATAAAACCAAAAATGGCGAATATGGGAATACTGACCCTAAGCAACTAATGGAAGAGAGCCCTGCATACAAGCAAGGTGAGTGCCATGATAAGGACAGCACCACACCAGGACAATGGGATGACCCTGACTTTCTCTAGTTGATAACAGGGAATGTGCAAAGGAATAAGATCAACCACACTCCAGATAAGGTAATTAGCACTCAAACTTATGGCCTATTTACACGTAATGTTTATCACTCAAAATCCGTTCAAGAAACTAATTTGAGCGATAATCGTTCAGTGCAAATGCACAAAAATTGCTCACTTTTCATTCACAGTTTAAACTGGCTTTTCCATCAGCTTAAAAACATCGCTGGATCGTTGGCTTCTCATTACGTGTAAATGTTCCCCCCAAACTCTTCCGTGTTTACTTATGCAACTTTGATACCTTTTTCAAAAAGACGATTTGTAATCATTGGTCTATTGAGCACTTGCCAAAGTGTGTATTATTTAATTTATGTTTTGATACTTCATGAAACACTTTTACATTGCTTGTTTAATACCTGTCACAATTCTATAAAAAGAGAATTTAAAAGAAAAAGAGGGATTTATCTTAAAGTTCTCTTACAATTCTGACAGATGTTATTGCCACTATGAAAGCAGTTTTCAGGTTCCCATTAAAACATGTATCATATCCAAAGTTGATATTATTGAACCAATTTAATGAATGAATCTAAAAAAGACTTTCCAACATTTTTTCCAAATGCTCCACTTTGCTTTAATAACATGTTGCTGTGTCTACAGAAAAAAATTGCTTATGTATTCAAAGGAATATTTCAATATGCAAAGAGCGGCTCAAGACCCCATACCAAGCTATGCTGTCCATTCCCAGCTGTAACAGGAAGATAGCGAGATAATGGAGAAGAATTTTAATACCCGCTATATTTCAGAAGTAGTGCAGTACAAAAAAAAAACAAAAACTATCTTTGTTTGCCACCGAGCAGCTCTCATATTGTTTTCTGTCCTTGAAGAATAAAAGCTTCTCTGTTTGGTTGCTATGGGCAACAAAGATAGTTTTTTTTTAAACAGTTTTATAATCTGCTGCAGTGTGCATGTGTCGTGGCGGGCCAGTCATCAGCTCAGGAGGGACATGGTCACTGAGAGGTGGACTATCTGGGCGGGCTATTGGTGCTCCAAGCTAAGTTTTGGCCTGGGGTACTGGGAATCTGAATCTCTCAGACCTGAGATTGTTGCAGGACCAGCTGACAATATTGTGTTTTGGAAACTTGCTGAAACTCTTATTTCTGAGCGCTTCGCAACCAGCGAAATAAGGAATCTCCTGTACACAAGCTGAGCACATGTCTATACATGTCTACGACAGTATAATGCAATATTATAGTATTACATTTTACCGTATTTCAACAAACTGCCTACTACAAATATTCTAAAGGTTCATCCTAATAGGTAGAAATACATGGCCGCCCTGGGGGGCCTTCAGCACCTCCCCTTCCCCAAGATATTATCAGAAAAGACAGTGGCATTTAGAGCGTTGACAACCAAGATCAGAGTTATTTCTGATAGTTCCTATTGTGGGTGGATGTTGGCTGTCTTTGACAGACTGTCTATGAAGCAGGTTCGGCTTCCAGCTGCACGGGATATGTGCTATTAGGATGTAAATAGTCATATGTGTGTCATCAAAGGCTTAAACAATAAACAAACAATTTATATATTAATTTCTAACTTTTGCACAATTGTTTTAGCCACAACACCTATAAAGCAAAATTCCCAGAGGAACTACATGACCTTTAAAACTACCTTGGTTTCTCCCCAGGATCTGGTGATAAATTGATAGTTTCTCAAAATATGTTGAGCAAGGACTTAAACAGACTTGTGTGTTTAAGGCTGGATTCAGCCGAGCCGATATACGTTGTCTCTCTCTGCAGGGGGGGAGGCTGGAAGAGCCAGGAGCCGTGCTCTGAGGTCCCGCCCCCTCTCTGCCTCCTCTCCGCCCCTCTGCACTATTTGCAATGGGGAGAGGTGGGACAGGGGCAGGGCTAATTCGGGAAAACTTAGCCCCGCCCCGTCCCACCTCCTTTCATTGCAAATAGTGCAGAGGGGCGGAGAGGGGGTGGAGAGGGGGCGGGAGCTCAGTTCCTGCTCCTCGCTCTTCCATCCTCCCCCCGCTGCAGATGAGGACAACGTATATCGGCTCGGCATGAAAACCGAGCCGATATACGTTTGTGTGAATCCAGCCTTACTGTGATTTTGTGTGAGGGAAAATCCCACCCACAAAATGCAGAAAATAAAGCCCATTAATTTAAATGGGTTCATTCCCACTTATTTTTTTTTTTTGCAAAACAAAATGGGACCTACAGACACAACAAAATAGGACCTGCTCTATCTTGTGCGTGATTGCGTTCCAAAGCGCCCCATAAGGGTCTACAGGAGATACACAAACATGCAATTCTGCACAAGCGGGTATGTGCTAAACCCTGCACATACCCACAAAGCGCGTTACCCATTAGGATAATTAGCCATTTAAATCAGGGCATGGCGATTCCCCTGCCCAGGTGAATGAGCGGTGCCTGTACAAATACGCGCAGTATTTCCACAGACATGAGCGCGAAATACACTCAATTACTGTGCAATAAATTGAGCAGAAGCTAGCGTATTGCGATATATATATGCTCACCTGTGTAAGCGCTACGGCTGCATTCAACCCGCAGTATGTAAATTGCATCCGAGAAATTCAGGCCCAACTCGCATAGGACAGCACACAGACAACTATCCATATGATGTTCAATGTTTATCGCTTGTAACAGAACATGCAGTGATTCTTTTTACATGGACCATCAGTTACCCATCTTCAGTAATCTAGTATCTATAATTCATAATAATAATAAAAAAAAAACTTCTATACTAATAATGAATCTTTTTCCTCTAGACATAGTTGCTCTAGTTAGAGACCTGAATGTGAAATTATCACAAGACAGATATCTGTATTTACACTTGATATTTATACACAGTGATTAGGTTACCTCTAGGTCCGTGGTGGCAAACATATATCATGCGTGCCAGAGGGGAAGTACAAAGTCCTCTTTGTTGGCACATGCACCGATGGCTACTCACCAGAATAGTGATTACCATCTGGGGTGCCGCGGCTCCCCAGTCAGTAATCACTCAGCGGCGCTGCTAGCGACGCTAATCCCAGGTGCACACTCTGACGTCAGTGTGCGCACCTGGGATCCTCCTCCCCTGACCTCTCCTCCTCGTTTCCACTGGAGGAGAGGGGAAGAAGCATCAGAGCACACACCCAATATATGGGTCTCAGGGGGAAGCACTATTACTACTGGCGTTACTGTTACTACTGGGGTCTATATAGGGGACACTATCAGTAATAGTGTCCCCTATATCAGCCACAGTAATAATAGTATTACTACTGAGGCCACTGTGGGGGTCACTATTACTACTGAGGCCACTGTGGGGGTCACTATTACTACTGTGGCCACTGTAGGGGTCACTATTACTACTGAGGCTACTGTGGGGGTCACTATTACTACTGAGGCCGCTGTAAGAGGTCACTATTAGCACTAGGGCCACTGTGAGGGTCACTATTACTACTGAGGCCGCTGTGGGAGGTCACTATTACTACTAGGGCTGATATAGAGGGCCTCTCTGAGGCCACTCTGTACGTGGCAGCATATCTCAAGCTAACTTAGCGTATGTGTACATGTGGCAAATTCCATGTCATTTCCACATCCAAAAAATTGTCAAAATCCATACCATTGGTGCAGATTTTGACTGGAAATCAGCTGCATATCTGCAGCTGATTTCTTACTACGTGGTGCTCCCTCCACCTCTTCCAAAGGCTTTCCACTGTCAGTGCTGACAGCGGGAAGCCTACGGAGACGGTGACGGGGAGTGCTGCATAGTGTGAAATCAGCTGTGGGTATGCAGCTGATTTTCAGTCAAAATCTGCACCAATGGTACTTCAGTGCTCCAGCTAGGAAACAAGCACCGGCCGTGTCTCCCTGTCTATTTTGAAATGGCCCTGTCCTTTTTATAACAACAGAGGTAAAAATCATACATCATGATAAATCCCGCCCCTTGACGTGTTGGCATTTTGCGATAAAAAAAAGTGGATTTTCGGTTGCAGTTCAGGCACTCTGTCTCTAAAAGGTTTCCATCACTGCTCTAGGTTATCCTATTTTACCAAACAAAATAACCTCCATTTTTATAGTGTTTTGGAGTGCAGCGGTTCATTCCCTCCATTTGTTGCTATATGTGCCCACTTCAGTACCCACTCTAGCTTTCTTATATTTTTTTTCTGCCCAAAGCTGTACACATACAATAATTCATGTGTTGTCTAAGTAATGCTTTGTAAAACGTTGTTCATGTCATACACACTCATGTCCCTTTTGATGATCTATTTTGCCTTGGCACTAGTCACCAGTGTTCAGTTTGCTTTCATTAATAATCCCAAGTTTTTTTTCATGTCAGTTTGAGTCAGTGTCTTATTATTCAATATGGAATGGTGACATTTGTTTTCCTATTTCATGTTTATAACATTACGTCTGTCCATCATTGTGGCAGTATTTTGTGAGACACTGAGAATCACCTGTCAGTAAATCTCAGTAAGAGTACACGTTCTTTAATTGTAAACCAAAGTGCAGTGTTTTACTGCAATCAATAGAGTCTAGGAATAAACTTGAAAGCCAATAGCCAAGGAAAGTAAATGCTGCTAAATGGCCCTAATAGCTCTTTCATTAAAGGGGTTCTGACATGAATAATGTTTTTATGCTTTAGCAGCCATTGTTCCCTGGTGTGCCTAATGGACCCAGGGAACCCATGGTTTAATGGCTGCTAAAGCATAAAAAGATAACACTTACCTGTTCTTCTGTTGTTGTTGACATCGGGGGGGTAATCTCCCGGAAGGCGCTGCTCCTCCTCTTCTGTCTGCACGAGCCGCGCCGCTCCGGGATCGCGCGCATGCGCAGTCGAGAGGTGCCCTCTGACAGGAGTCAGGACAAGCTGCGTCTCCACTGTGCATGCGCAGCACTCCGGAGTTCAGCCGGACGGACGGGCCGCCCACAGCAAGCACTGCTTGTGACGTGCTTGCTGTGGCGGTCCGTCCGTTGACCTCGGAAGTGCCTGACGGACGGACCAGAGCAGGAAGCGGTCTTTTTGACCGCTCCTGCTCTGCTTTAAAGGCACAGAAGAAGATGCCGGCTGGAGGGGACATGCCTGGCGATCGGGCCAGGCCAGGCAAGGTGAGTACAATTTTTTTTTTTTGATGTCAGAACCCCTTTAATCTCTGGAAAGCGGCCTGATATAATTTCTTCTTATATAGTGCATTAAAGGTTCTATCATTAAAAAAAAATTATACTTATTCCTCCCCAGGCAGTCTACTTACCAGAACTACTTCTCGCTGACCTTCTCCTATCTCTTGCATTCAGGGGGTGGGGGGTCACCTTACCTCCAGCTGGCTGATTCTTCTGCTTCCTGTAACATTACGTACAATCACAGGCATTCTTCTTCCTGCCCGGTAATGTATTTTACACCCCTAGTTCATAGCCCAGCATGCCTGCTGTCTCTACAATAGATCAGCATTCCTTAGCCAGTGAACACAACATCACAGGGACGTGATCTCCACTGACCTGCAGGAAGAAGAATGCAAAGAATGTACGCTTCATAACAAGCCGGCTGGCTTGCAGTGAGCTGACCTGGGGGACTGAAGAAGATCAGCGATGCAAATCAAAGGTTTTGTCATGTTTTGAAAATCATGGCCGCAAAACATGACAAAAACACAGCCTTCTGAAGTAGTATCGTGTGTATTTACTGCATACTTACATGGGTCAATTTACTTTAATGGTACATTTCAGTCCATAATACAGACAAAAATAAGACAGGCTGTGCTTTTTTCATCCATGTAAATACATGTGTGAAAAGTTCAGGCCTGGAGGCCCCAATGCAAACCCATAGTGGTTCAGTATGTAAAAAATACGTGCGTAATACAGAGCGTATTTACACCTGTGTGGATGAGCTCTTAGTTGTGTCATATGTCTTTCTTGAGCTGCTGTATAAGATCAGTTCTCTGGCCTCCTCTGCAACTATTGAGTAAAATCTTAAAAGTTTTCCTAATCATGCAAAAAAGGGAGTAAACCTGATTTTCTGCATTGATTACTAATAAAATGTGGCATGGTTGTTATCTAAATCACAATTATAGATCAACATAATTTAACAAAATATAAACAGTTATACCATGTTTTTTGATTAGTGCATTGAGTAAACATTCACATTACAGGGAGAAAAGTAAATGAACCTCTGTTAGGCCTCTTTTTTGTTTTTGAATCCCCTGCTTTCCCGTGGATTCTCGGCACCCCTTCATAGTGACAGCTGCGGGTCTGCTCCGCATCGGACGGCTTCCATTGACTTCAATGGAAGCTGTCCCTGCGGGATCTGCAGAAAAATGGGGCATGTCGCGATTTCTTCCTGTGCGTGTGATTCACGTGCCAGGAAAAAAAATCCCATCTGCATGCTTTTAATTGCTGTGCGGATGCTAATGCATCTCTATGGGCATCAAGAAGTGTGGATCTCCAGCGCTGAAGACACGCATGGATTTTATAATTAAAAAAAGCAGATTGCTGATGCTTAGGGTCATGGCAGGGTGGGAGGCACAAAAGCTAACACCAAAAACTTATTTCTATCATGCTGGCTGGTACTAAAAAGCTGAAAATGTTCTGCTTTTTTAGGCCTCATTCACACAGGTGTTGCGATTGTTGGCCGTCTGCATTGCGGCCAAAAATTGCATGAACGAGAGAAAGCTGCAACCAAGTAGAAGAAATGAAGTTCAAATACCATATCTCCCCCCATTGGTATTTAAGCTCCATTTCCCATTACTGTCTCTTCATAGGCTTGAAAAAGGTGTTCATATTAACACTGAAATGCGTTGCCCACTTTTCAACACTGTTTATATTGGGTTTTTTTGGCTTTCTAGCCTGCCTTTTTCTCTTTTATTTAATAAATAAGATTAAGATTCTACTTATGTCTGTTGCCTCACTGGATTCCCTCCAAGAAGCTGAAGCCACATATGGGATTTGATGGCTTCTGTGGATTCAGGGATGGACCACCGATGTGATATTGCTGCGATTTTCTCGCGGTGATATTTCGTTGCCCATGTGAAGGAGGCCTAAAGCAGATAAGATGGATGTGAGCCTTTATCCATTCAATGGATGACGCTGCCCTTTTTTAGTTCCATTTTCGTTTTTTCCTCCCCCCTTTTAAAAAATCGTAACTCCCTTATTTATCCATTGACTTAGCTGTATGAGGGCTTGTTTTTTACGGGATGAGTTGTATTTTCAATGGTGCACAAACTGCAACAAAAATGACATGATAACTTTATTCAATTTTATCAAAAACAGAGAGGACTAATTGAAGGGATCCACCTGGTGGGAGAGAAAAACAATAGCAAAGTTCATTAAATAACATTTAAAATAACACATAATAATGGCACCAATCATTATTCTTGTCTTCATTCTTCAGAGGCTTAGGCAAGCAGCCTCTCAACCAGGGTCTAGGTGTGCCATCTCAAGGCTTAGGTATGCAGCCTTTTTGAAGTGTTATTGTCCCCAGGCACAGTTTGGGGCATACAATCCATAAGACATGTTACTGTATGGCTGTAATGAATTTGTAATCCACAGGAAAAAAGGGAAAAAATGGTAAATGTAACATGGTTCTCTGAGTAGATCCTCAGGACACAATCCTTAAAACATTGCAAACACTTAGCTGAGTAGTCCCTCAAGGCATAGTTCTTAAACAGGTTCTGAAACAAAATGGTTCAATCACAGTAGTTCCTTTAGCTCCTGTAGCTCACAGGAAGCTGTGCAATATTGCTCCTCTGTGAGCGTCGAATGGTTTGGATAGGTTCATCCTCTTGAAGATCAATTAATGTTGTAACCCATTGGATGATAGGTCAGTAGTGTGGATTGGATGATGTGGCATGGTCAGGTTCACAGACGGTTCTAAGTACCATGTCAAAGTGTTTGTCGGGTCAAACATATGGACAGTCATTTTAGTCTCTGTCTTCTCTGGTTGGGGTAACTCGTCTTTTGATTCTGGAATTTCTATTGGAATCTAGTCTAAATAACATGGCTTAGATCTGCTTCTGTGGACTAGTTTTGTTTCTCCATTTTCTTTGGTTATGCAGTATAAGTCCTTGTCAGGGAGTGGTAAGTCCAGAATAGTATAAGGTTGATCTTCCCGACGGGTGTCGAGTTTGCCAGTTCTTTGCTCCTTTTTTAACCAAACTTTGGATCCTTTGTGCAGTGTCTCTGCTTTGGCATGATGGTTAAAGCCTGTTTCCTGTTTTTGTTGCATATCTTCCAATGCGATGGCCAACTATTGCTTGGGCTTCCTGCAAGCGTCTTTGGTGGCCATACACCCAGTCTCTGGTTAGTAATTGATTGATGTCATTTGTTATTTGTATTCCCAAAGATAGGTCTGCGGGTAATTTGCCTTGTCTACTGAACATGAGGTAATAAGGAGTATATCCAGTTGAGCAATGAACTGTATTGTTATAGGTGTATATTAGCTCAGGCAGGATAATAGGCCAATCTGCTTTCTTGTGCACTTGTATTGTCCTGAGAAGGTTTAATATGGTCTGATTCATTTCCTTGTGGATGGTAAGCAGTTGTTCTTAATTTTGTACACTGATACAAATTGCATAGTTCATAAAACAGATGAGATTCAAAGTCTGGTCCTTAATCTGTTAATTTCTTCTCTGGGCATCCATATGGGAGTAAGAAATTTTTCCACAGTATATTAGCAGCGGTTTTAGCTGTGAGATCTCTAACTGGGAATGCCACAGTGAATTTTGTATAATGATCGATTATGGTCAACTCATAGGTACTACTGGTCCTACTTGGCTCAATCCTAAGGTGATCTAGAGCTATTAGAGCTTTTTGGTCAGGCTTGTTCAATCTTCTTTTTGTGCATGTTTCACATTCTAGGCACCATGTTTCTATATCCTGTCTCATTCCTATCCAGTATAACCTTCTGCGGATAGTACATTCTGTTTCATGCACTTCAAAATGTCCAGACTGATCATGATACGCTGTTAGAATAAAGTGTGCATCTCTTCTAGGGATTAGGATCTGGTGCATTCTGTTTCCTGTCACAGGGTCAATTGTTCCTTGGTATATAAGGCCTCTTTTTACAAATAACCTCTTCTGTTGTCTCCACAATCTATGGAATTCAGGATCAGTCTTTCCTCTTTTGATATTGGAGGGAAACGTACCATGTACCAGGAATTTGTGGATCTCTCCCATTGTTCTGCTATTTGTTTGAACGTCGATCCATTGTTTCTCAACAGGTTGATTGTTGGTGGTTCGAATGGCATTTTGTTGGACATTAGTGGTGTAGAAATTGGAATCTCTTCCCATTTATCTGGAGAAGGATCTATAGCCAGGGGCAATCTGGGTAAGGTGTCAGCATTTCCGTTTTTCTTGCCTGACCTATATTTATTAGTGAAATTGAAATTGGACAGCCTTGAAGCTCACCTCTGCTCAAGCGTTCCCAACTTAGCAGAATTCAAGTGAGCCAAGAGGTTGTTAACTGTGTAAACCACAAAAGAAGAAGCAGCTAGATAATCCCTAAATTTTTCAGTGATGACCCACACGAGGGCTAGGAATTCCAGTTTGAAGGAGTTATAATTTTGATAATTTTTTTCTGCTCCCTTGAGTGATTGACTTGCAAAGAAAAAGACTGCCCCTGATCCCTTTAGGCTTGCATCCATGTACAGAAAAAAAAGGTTTACTATAATCTGGATATCCCAGTATTGGAGGGGAATGCGTTTACTCTTTAATAGCTGAAGTGCATCTTCCTGTTCTTGTTCCCAATTAACATAAATAGTTATTTTCGTCTTTTCTTTGGAGCATCTCCTAATCAATTCCTGTAGAGGTTCTGCTATTCTTACTAAATTGGGTATAAACCATCTGTAGTATTCCGCGAATCCGAGGAAGCTTCTCACGTTGTTTATAGTTTTAGGTGTTGGCCAATTCTGTATGATGTCTATCTTTTCAGGGTCAGGTCTAATGTCTTCAGAGCTCACTATGTGGCCTAAATAGCACACTTCGGTTTTGAGTAGGGGGCACTTGGAAGGTTTATTTTTCAATACGTGTTTGATTAGGATTTCAAACACTCCGCCAGATCTTGCAAATGTTCCTCATATGTTTTGGAGTAAATCATGACATCGTCCAAATAAAAAAGCACTGTTTTGAACTTTTTATGCCCAAGGAATCTTTCCATGAGGCATTGAAATGTGCCGGGAGCATTACAAAGTCCGAAGGGCATGTTATTGAACTTTAAAAGTGCCATAGGTGTAGTGAGGCTATTTTCTCTCTGTCTTCCTGGGCCATTGGCACTTGCCAGTAACCACTTGTTAAGTCCATGGTGGAGAAATATGTGGCAGAGCCTAAGGCTGCCAATGACTCTTTGATTCTAGGCAGAGGATAAGCATCCTTATTTGTAGTATTAAGCTTTTGGTAGTCTAAACAGAATCTGATGCTTCTGTCTTTCTTTTTAACCAACACGAGGGATGCTGCCCATGGGCTATGACTCTCTTGTATCACTTTAGTCTCTTTCATTTCCTTTACTATTTTTTTAACGGTTTGATACATGGCTGGTGGAATTGGCAGGTATCTTTCTTTTATAGGGGGATGAAGATCAGTTGGTATGGTATGGAATGGTATGGTATGACATACATTCTTGGCTCTCCCAAAGTCTAGTGGATACTGACTGAAGGCGGAATTAAACTTTTGAGCTACTTGAACTACTCCTTCAACCTTTTAAATAGGAGTATCATCATCACCAACCTGTAAATCTGACCACTAGGAGGTGTGGAGTTCAGAAGCTGATCTCTGCTGATATTGTGTGGCTTGTTGCACTTCCACACTAGATGGGGTAAGAACATCTTCCATGTGTAGAAGCCAAATTTGCACCACTGGATAATACTTTTTAAGTTAAACTGGGGATTCTCCCGTATTTAGTATGTGAACGGGTATTTTTCCAGCTGAGACAGTTTCTACACTTCTATCCGCCATGATGAAAGGTTGTTCTTCTAGCTGAATTGGTTCTACAAGGGTTTGATGATCTTTTCCTTGAAGGCCTGGTCTGTTTATCACCAGATTAAAGTTTCAGTTCCTGGTTGCAGGGTAACGGGTCTTACGTCACTTATGCGTGCACACCCGACTTGTTCTTTCACATTAGTAAAATAGGGATAGGGCTTTTATGGCTTTTTGCAGGACTCTGCTGAGATTGGGAAGTGGATTGCATTGATTTCTGGAGAGCCTACAGCATCTCATCGTAACAATTTCGTAATATGTTCATGCCCAAAATCATAGTGGGGGCATTTGTTTCTTCTACATCTATAACTAGAATCCCCTGCCATGGCAATTTTGCTCTTCCTGCCAATACAGTTGCCTCCCAGTACCCTACCAAGGGTACAACTTGTCCATTGATGGTAATGACATCTAAAACATGTTCTGGTGGTTGAATCAGGATTTCACTCAAATGCGGCTCTTCTTATCGTGGTGACCTGTGACCTGTATGCCATTAAAATAGATGGTCACTTCAGAACAGGGTTCCACATATTTAAAGAGCCATCTTGAATGTTCTTAACCTAATCCTCTTTCACCTGAGGGGTGGTCCTTGACCTCAGGGGCTGTCCGTTTAACTGCCAGCAGTTTCTTTCAACATGTCCTTTCTTATGACAGTGTTTGCAGATGACTGGTCCTGGTCTATCTCGTCAGGGTTCGGCTTGTCTTTCAGCTGGACTGGAGTGTGGTCTGGATTATTAGGTGCTACTTTTTCTGGCCCATTGTTGGATCTGGCTTCCAACTTTTCAATCTTCTGACAGAGCGTGGACACACTATGGGCCATTTCTGCCATGCTCTTTTGCATTTCGGTGAGCATGTCAGCTGTACTGGTCTGAGACTGCTTTGCCTGTAATGCAATGACATGCTTTAAGGGCTTGACCGGTGGATGATCTACTTTGGGAAGGAAGGTGGTTTCATAGGTCTCTTCAGAATAACTCAGTTTCTTGACCTAGCACTTGAATGGGCAGCTCCTTAAAGTCAAGGAAGGAGGCATCTTTAGCTGCCTTCTCAAATCCTCTGTCGCTGCCCCTTCAATAAATTGCTCGCAAAGCATTTGGTCTGCTCCAGACACTTCTCTGGGATCTGTTTGGATCACTGCCTTCATGCTTTCTTGTAATGACAGGGCATACTCTTTCAGGGACTCGCCTGTTATTTGCTTCTTGTTGAAGTATTGTTTCTTCACTCCAGAGGTCAATTTCAAAAATGTTCTGTAATCTCTAAAAGATCTAATCCACTGTTTTCTTCTGGTCTTGGGGCCACAATTTACCTTCTCAAGCTGCAGCTCCCTCCAATTGACCCAGCAGCATTTCCAACTTTTGTTCGTTTGGTAACGGGACATGCTGGTACATGGATTGTTGTTAATGGACCTAATAAAAAAACATCCTTTTTTAAGGACATGCCTTATTGATTCTGTTGCACCCCGGATGCTGTTCTGATTGGCCATTTAAAGTCAAGGCGCTTTTGTAGGACCCATTCGGGTCACTACATATGGGTCAGTATGATTACTACGATACCAAACTTATATAGTTTGGTTTACTTGGTTTTTTTTTTGCCGTACTACTTTTATTTTTTCTCAAAGACATTTAATTTCTTAATTATTTTCTGCCACCATATTCTGCGCGCAATAACTTTCATTTTTACATTGACATAGTTGTGCAAGGGCTCATTTTTTGTAAGATGTCCTGTAGTTCCCGAATTTTGGAATATACTTTTTTTTAATCTCTTTTTTTTATTGCATTTTTTTCTTGGAGACAGGGGGACTTAAAAAGTGCATTTCTGGCGTTCGTTATTTTTATTTTTTTTGGATAACGTTCATCATGCGGAGTAAATAATGCATTATTTTGATAAAATGGACTTTTACGGATGTGGCGATACCGAATATGTATTTTTCTTTTATTATTTAGATTCTTTTGTTATAAATGTGGCAAAAGAGGGTTTTTTAAAACTTTTATTACCTTTCATTTTCTTTTGATAATAATTAGTAAAACTTTTTTAAACTTATCTTTACTTTTTTTTGGTCCCCAGAGGGGAGAAGAACTTTTACTGCTTTGATCGCTCCTGCAGTATAATGTAATGCTATAGCATTACATCATACAGTGATTGGACAGGCATTCTATCAAGTCCCCCCATGATAGGCATTCTACTATGACATCCCTGGCACCTTGCAGAAGCCCCCCCCCCCCTCCCCATTCCCATGACACCCACGATCTCATCATGGTGGGCCTTACTGGACCCCATAACATCGGTCAGGGGATTTAAATGCCGTTGTCAGAATTGACTGTGGCATGTAAAGCGTTAACAGCTCTGATGAGCTGCACGTCTAATCAGAACTGTTGTGGGTGGCTGTTAGCTGTAAGAAACAGCCGGCAC
This sequence comes from Eleutherodactylus coqui, assembly GCF_035609145.1. NCBI lineage: Eukaryota > Metazoa > Chordata > Amphibia > Anura > Eleutherodactylidae > Eleutherodactylus > Eleutherodactylus coqui. The sequence continues at coordinate 254,462,481 of NC_089837.1, read as the reverse complement.
CCACATTGTATGAAGAGAGATCGTTGCGCGAACTCTCTTCATACATACCTCGATGCTGCAGGACATAACTGTACATCCTATAGCATAAAGGGGTTAAAAGCATTAGGATAATTTAAAGATATGCCGTACGGCAGCCTCATGGGTCATTCACACAATGGACAGGGGGAGAACCATTGACTTTGCATAGGAGAGATTGTTCAAGGCAGAGGTCATTTTGCAGGGAGTAGAAAGTCACAGCTTATACCTCTTGTGAATGGTGTATCCTACATCCTATAATATCTACATAGAGGTGCTTACCTTTCAGTGTAATCCTACCTGTGATGTTAGTAGGATGATGTTCATACCTTGCTGGAATTAAGAAATTAGGAATAGGAGTAAACCATTGTGGCTCAATAAAGATATCTAAGGGGCTATAAACAGCAAAATAAAGCATTTAAACTACTAAAACAAGAAACCAGCGAAGAAGCACTAAAAACCAAGAAAAAAAATAAATTTATGATTTAGATTCTTTCATTATTAATATGATAAAAGGGGGGCAATTTAAACTTTTATTATTTACAATTAGTAAAACTTTATTGATCATGGTTTACTTTTTTTTAAGTCCTCACAGGGGACAACACCTTGCGTTGCTTTGATTGCTCCTGTAGTATGATTTAATGCTATAGCATTACATGATACTGTTATTCGACAGGCAAGTCTATCAAGCCACCCCACGGGCATAGCTTGATAGGCATTCTGCCATGACACCCGCACGGTTCCCTGTGATTTCACTGTGGGGGGCCATACAGGAACCCCAAACATTCAGGGAATTTAAATGCCGCTGTCAGAATTGATCAGAGCTGTTGCCACCAGGTGTCAGCTGTAAGAAACAGCCGGCGCCCGCGGTGTATGATGGGAGATCTAGACGCGATCTTCCTTCATACATTCCACTGCAACCGCAGGACATAAATGTATGCCCTGCAGTGGGAAGGGGTTAATGAAGGGCAAAAAAGTTTGGTTTCTGATAATTCTATTCTTCTCAAGAAAAATTGGTAAGTGTGAACCATGCCATGATGCAAATATCTTTAAAAAGATCTGAGAGGACATGTTATAGAGATGCATAAGTCTACAAAATCATTTCTAAAGACCTTCGTGTACATCAATCTGCAGTTAAACACATCAAACTACTAACAATGACCTGTCCATCCATGCGTGCTTGAGTGACTTACATGCTCCGTCCCTGATCACATGCTAGTGATGTCATCAAAGGTCTTGTAAGCACATGGCTGATGTCCAGCTAGGTGTTTGTTTGTATTGCAGCATCCAAGAGGTGGGTTTAGAGATGAGGAGATGGCGGGGAAGTTAAAGACTTTGACAGGGGTGGCTCTACCATCTCCTCACCTGAGGGTAGCTCGGGGAACGTAACCAAAAGTTACCTTGAAGCTCTTTGTCACTCATGACACCACCGTTCCGTCCTCTGCGGTGAATGTTGATGAAGTAAATAACTTAGTCCATACTCAGGGAAACTTTCTTGACAAAACCGTCCCCTTACTAGGACTCCAACAAAATTCACTTTATAACAACGGTATAGCATAGTTACAACAGGAGAAGGTGTTGTGACAGGGAGGATTTTCTGGGTACTCTGGACAATCCACAGTCCTAGTTATCTGTGTGCTCCCACTCCTGAAGACACTCTCACTCATATTCTCTCTTTCTCTCTGTCCAACTCTCTACCGGTCAACACTCACACTTCTTTTCTTGTGCTTTAGCCAGGCAGTGGTCCTTCTGTCACTCAGTACTTAAAGGTAGCACTGACACATCCCGGTCAGTCCCAGGCCAAGCAGAAAGGAATTGCTCACCTTCCTCCATTCTCCACACACCGACCAATCCGTGTCTGTGTGGCTCATTTGCTGACTCTTATAGGAACATTTGCTAACTCTGCACTCACTTTTGCAAGTCTCTCTTAGACTTTCCCAAGACTGATTTCCATAGACCAACTAACCTAGCATGCTTGCCAACACATATATAAGACATAGTCACATGACACACAACATGATACATTTTTCAGACATAACCCAGGCATTAACCCGTTCAGTGCTGCAGAGGTGCAATACACATAACTCACATACACTTCACAATTAAGACACTGACCACACAATGACACAAGACAGACATATAACATTATGGAGGGGCACCACTAACTCTGGGCCACTACAGTATTCCATACTGAGGCCTTAGTCAGACAGGTGTTTTTCGCGCGATTTGCGCATGCGTCCGGCGATTTTTTAAAACCATTGCTTTGCAATGGTATCGGACACATGAGCGCTTTTTATGCGCTCGTCCGATAAATTATAGAACAGAAATCGCAGATCGCACCTATCTGCGATCTGCGATTCCTGTTCTCTTCTCTATATGCGCTCAATGGGGCCGGCGGCAGCAGCGCCGACCCAATTGAGAACATATAGAAGACAAATCATTCTTCTCTGCCACAGCTGTAACAGCTGTGGCAGAGAAGAACGATGTTTGCCCATTGAATTCAATGGAGCTGGCAATACAGCCGGCTCCATTGAAAGCAATGGGCTGCCGGCGTGCGCGGGATGAATTGTCGGGAAGGGCTTAAATATATAAGCCCTTCCCTGCAATTCATCCAGAAAAGTGTTAAAATAAAAAATATATATATACTCACCTGCTCCCGGCAGCCGGAGTTCCGTGCGGCCGGCCTGCAGTGGGTGTGAAGGGGGTGTGAGTCAGACCTGCCCCCTGATTGGTTCAGCGCTGAGCCAATCAGGGGGCAGGTCTGACTCACACCCCCTTCACACCCACTGCAGGCCGGCCGTGCGGAACTCCGGCTGCCGGGAGCAGGTGAGTATATATATATATTTTTTATTTTAACACTTTTCTGGATGAATTGCAGGGAAGGGCTTATATGTTTAAGCCCTTCCCGACAATTCATCCCACACTCGCCCGCAGCGCATTGCTTTCAATGGAGCCAGCTGTATTGCCGGCTCCATTGAATGCAATGCGCTGGACAGCTCTGGCCCGTTTCTAATGATAGGCGGCTAGGAGCAGATTTTCGGGCGATTTTCGGGCACCGGTCACGCGATTTGCGGATGCGCATCCGTCATGCGATCCGCAAATCGCGCGAAAAAACGCCCGTCTGACTAAGGCCTGAGGCTGTAGGGGATTTGTAGTCCACCTGTAATCTGCAAAAGGATGCAAGACCTTTGATGACCTCACCGTCATGTAATCAGGGGCAGAGCATGATGGTGACGTCATCACAGGTCCTTCATCTCCAGTGCTGTGCTGCTTCTGATCCCTGTTCTATGGGATTAACAATGTATGTAGCAGTGATGTGCATGTAGCAGAGCTGTGTGGTGCATTGCACAACCGGAAGTACTGGTGCTATAATTTCCTAATAATTACTAGTTTTCTAATAATAGAAAACATTTAGAACTGTTTACTACTCTCTTTTGGAGGGGATGCCCAGTAAAGATTACTTTAGTGGCACAATGGACAACCCTAAAAAGGTAATAAACACAGCGGCTTGCGTTTAAACATACCGATTATAGTGCACTTTCCTTCCTTTGTTTGAATTTCAAATGTGTGAATACGCACACTTAAAATTACCTTTTCTATGCAGGCTCTGGTGTTGCTAAGTAACTAAAGCACCAATCAGTAAGCTGTTGCTGGGATAACTATTTCAGAAAAAACAGCTTTTATCTCAGGTGGGCCCCTTGAGGCTCATAGTGAGATCCAGGAGCTTATTAACTCTCTTTGACTGCTCTGTAGGACCCTCTGGGTCACTACACTGGCACCTGTAGAGTGGGTTATACAGTATTAGGTAGAAGGTGAATAGTCGGTTCCCGAAGTTGATTTGTTGGGAGCAGGAAAAATGGGCAAAGGTTAAGGATCTGAGTGACCTTGACAAGGTCCAAAATGGTAGGTCTTGTGGGTTGTTCCCAAAAATGGTTCACTTAAGGAAAATTGGTGAACCAGTAGCAGGGTCTTTGGTGCCCAAGCTTCATTGATAAGCATAAAGAGGAAAGGCTAGCACCTCCGATCCAACCCCACAGATGAGCCACTGTGCAACAAATTGCTGAAAAGGTTAATGTTGGTAAAAACAGGTCACAACACACAATGCATCACAGCGTGTTGTGTATGGGGCTACTTATCTGCAGACCGGTCAGTTCCCTTGCTTACCCTCATCAACCACTTAAATTGACTACAATGGGCACATGAACATCATATCTGAAACAATGGATAAAGTTTGCCTGGTCTGAAGAATAATGTTTTCTTTTACATCATGTGGACAAGCAGATGCATGTGCAGTGCTTACCTGGAAAAAAATGGCACCAGAGTGCACTTTGGTAAAAAGGTAGGCCAGTGTAGGCAGTAGGATGCTCTAGGCAATGGACCTCTGTTGTGGGATTCACGCGAATGCTACATTGACATGTACCATGTACATAAACCTTATTGCATTATTACTCCCTTTCATGGTTTCAGCAGAATAATTTGCCCTGCCACACTGCAAAAAATTATTTAGGCATGGTTTGAGAAACATTCTAAAAAGTTTAAGGTGTTTCCAATTAACTATCTGCGCAACGTGCTGAAAAAACAAGTCCAATCCATGGAAGCCCCACATCACAACTTACAGGAATTAAAGGGATCTCTCTCACCATATTTATATTTTCCTATATTAGTACAGCATAAACTAGTAACAGACAATGTAGTCTGGAATATTCAGAAAGTGTGGTTGTCAGAACAGATGAGTGACTTTTCTTCCTACACAGTATACACGGAGCAAGATTCATGCTGTGCTCGTGTCTGTGGCATAGAGACACTAACTTCAGGGTCTGAGTCCAGTGCTGCACTCAGAGTCTAGATCACTAGTTTATGCTGCCCTCAGTATGGTGCCAGGTTCCACAGGACATGCCTTTACAGTTCTTATGGAGTCCACGCCTCAACAGGTCAAAGTTGTTTCTGGTGCCAAGAAGGGAACTACACAATATTGGATGTTTTAATGTTATGGCTGATCTATATCTGAGCTTTTCTGAAATATGCTTCTCCAATACAACTCCAATTTTTGGATTTGCTGACCAAGTCTTTTTGACCTTTCATAATAATTTGAAGATACTAAAAATAATATGCAATAATAAGATTACTTTAATTCAAGCAAGCCAACTAATTTAACAGGCATATGAAACTGGGCATGTTAAAAAAGAAGGTTTTGATAGCTCAAATAGTATCCTTAAAATGCATAGTTTAAAAGATGCTGCAGAGCATGGTCCACCAGAAATTCAAAATTGTTCAGCTTGCATTCAAATGAAATCCTCTCCAAAGAAGCAAACAAAAGCAAGGATTCTGCCAATACATTGTCCTGGTGAGCTACTAATAGCACTTCAGGCGTAAATATGAGGACCTTTTTCTTGTAAGATACTATTTAAGCTGATAACAGTGGCTTGACTTTTTCTCTGTATACCATTTCCCATGATGCTCATAGCAGTACTGCTAGCTGAACTAGAGTTTTAGAGTCAATTAAAATACTTTAGGAGCATGCAAAAATAAAAATAGCAGCACAAGTACAAAACTAAAAATACAGTTATTTAAAAATGTAATTTTGAGCCCAGTGTTTCCACAGAAAATTGGCATTCATATCAAAATGAACTTTTATCCAATCAGTTGTCCAACCAGTCAAGAGAGGGTTAGTTCATAGAGCAAACAGAAAAGAATCAAATTTGTACAGAGATAAGGCATATTTAAACTTTTTGGCGTGGACAATACCAGTTTTACAATAATTTGCGCATTAATAGTAAGTCTGAGAAAAGATAGGACTTGCCCTATTTTTCTTGCACATAGTTAATACTATGCACAAGAAAGATAGAGCAGGAATTATCTTCCCACTTTTGTTTTTTAAAAATTGTGCGCAATAGTGCAGAGTTTGGATGGTACGGAGAAAACAAACCCCAGTTTATGCACAACCACAGTCTGTAGTGGCGAGTGTAGTTGCGTATACGTCCATCTGAAGATACCCTGAATAAGTAGCTTAATCTGCAGATTTCTACTTCATAGCCTGCAATGAATACATGCAGATTTCGGTGCAGAATTTTCTGCACCTTAAGGGTGCTTACCCACTTGCGATTTTTTCTCCTGTGATGTTTTGCGTTTTTTCTCAAGAGCAATTAGTATAGAATGTGTTCTTGTCCATCTGGGGTTTTTTTTCCGTTTCGTGGGGTTTTTCACATAGGAACTGTCAGTTGCATATGTCTCCTTATTTTTCTCTCAATGCACCCATGATTGTCAATGGAGGGCTGCAAAAAACGCGCACAAAACGCGCGAAAACGCCGCGTTTTTCACGCGCGAAAATCAGCAACGCAAGTAGGTAGGCGCCCTTAGGTATGTCTTACAGAAATATTCCACACGTCTGAAAGGTCACTTAGGAAATCTGGGGTTTGATTCTCTGTATAATGTCTACAACTCAATTACATCCAAAGCAGTGGCATTACTGCCATCTAGTGCGTGATAAATGCAATGCAGAAGGCAAATCAGTGTATTACAAATTTACTTTAGAGATTTTGCACTTTAATTTATTATAAAGAGCTGCTTTGAGAAATTCAGCAGATCATCCAGATGTAGACCAGTTTTTGGGAGGATATACATAAATTATTGATTAACTTTTATTCTTAGAACTATTGTATTACATTACATCATCTATAAAGCAAGCATTCTTTTGACTGCCAACATGAGGGTATAAAATTCCTATAGCTACTTTACACAAAAAAACTTTATCAATGCAGTTTCAAATCTATGCTCAATATATTGCAGGAATAGTCCCAAATATTATATTCATTCAAGATTTTGTGGTTGGGAAGAATAACTACTTTTAAAATGCTTTTATTGCTAAAATTACTGTATCTGTTTCACACTTTCCCTATTAAACTACTGCAATGTTTCTTTAAACCATTAACGGCACAGGGCGTAAGTCTATGTCCTGGCTACAGGTTATTTAACGCTACAGGACGTACACTTATGCCCCGTGGATAGTGCAAGATCAAAAGAGATCTCGCACCATCCGGCTGTTAACGAGAGCTGGCCTCCCACTGCAACAGCAGGGGTGCATAAGAACAGTGACCCCTGCTGTTAACTCCTAACATGCTGAGATCTATGTAGATTGCAGCATGTAAAAGGGTCATAGTGGGAGCGTGCTACCTGTGTGACATCATCGCGGAGGCCCGACTGGTTGCTGTGGTAACTGGATGCCAGATACAGATGTCCGGCTTTGCCATTGCCTATGATCACTATTACAAGCGATAAAGCATTACAGGACAGAAGTCCTGCAATGCTTTATCATAGCTGTTATGGTACAAGTCCCCTAATGGGAAATAAAAAGTGTAAACAAAAGATAAAAATTGTGTAAAAAAATGTAAGAAAAACCTTTTTTTGTCCTTTTTCCCCTTTTAGTATAAAAAAAATGTAAATTAAAATTCCCTATATTTGGTATTGTCGTATCAGTACAATAAATTGAGCACACCTTTTATCCTCTATGGCAAAAAGCGTTAAAAAAAATTCATATGTATCCCAAGATGGTACCAATAAAAACTACAGCTCGTTACACAAAAAACAAGCCCTCACAGAGAAAAATAAAAAAAGGACTTGCAGTGATTTAGAAACAAAAAAAATATTTCCAAAACAAAATTTTTTTATTGTGGAAAAACCTAAAAAAAATAATAAGAATTTTGGTATCGTTGTAATCGTACCGACCTGCAGAAAAAATGCATTATGTCATTTATGCTGCATGATTAATGCTGTAAAAAAAATCCTAAACAACATTGAAAGTTTTATAATATAGTCTATGTACCCAATAAAAACTACAGTGCACCATGCAAAAAAGCCCTCCTATGGCCATGTTGACGGAAGAATAAAGTTATAGCTATTGAAAAGTGGAGATGAAAATCCCCCAAAAATCACTGCGTCCTTATGCCCAAAATAGGTCATGTCCTTAAGAGGTTAGAGATATGAATAAGATTTTGTCTCAATTTGTGTGAGCGCAACATAAACGTGGCTAGCACAAAACTCACTAAAGATAGATGGCTGGGAAGATTGGGCGTCACAAACATTCAATATTATTATCTAGCCACAACTGGCTCCATGGTGGACGTCTGATACTCAAAAACACTGGGTTCATGTAGAGTATTATCAAGCCTTTCCTGTCTCAAGCAAGACCCTACTTGTAATCCCATTATGGAATTTGCCTCTACCCTCCCACCTTTCCCCAATGGCATAAATATCCTTAAAGGCATGGAATTAATGTCATGGTTATGCAAATCCCAGAGTGTATTTCTGAAGGATTACATTTCTTTGCTTCAATATGCTATCCTATACTTGAATATAGCAAAGTGGAACTCACTGGGTATTTCTAACCTTGCATACTTAATTGCAGGGGTAATCTCTTATCCCATTGCACAATTATTTCTGACTACTGGGGAGCATTATAAGTACCTACAGGTGCAACATTTCCTGAATAAATATAAGCTTCTACTATTCAGGGGCAACCCAAATATTCAAAATATTCTCTAAAGAAATGTACATTATTACATTAAATATACATTACAAGATTGTGCTAACTTTCAAAAATGTAACCATTAAGAGAGTGGGATAGAGAGTTGGTCCAAAAATGTTAGTGATGAAGAGTTGAAGCAAGCTCTATCTTTGACTCACAAAACACTTAAAGGCAGCACACATGTTAAGACATTGATTGAAATTACACTAAGATGATATTATACACTGGTACATTTGGCTGCAATGCACCCCAATCGCTCATCTGATTGCTTGAGGAAATATGGCAACAGGGGAATGCTGCTACATACTGTGAATTCACTACATTTACACATAAAACCACATATGCGCAAACTGAAATATATATACAGGCACAAAACATATATACCCATATATTACAAATACCTATCTTATGCAAGAGGGTAATGCTACTGCCTTGCTCCTTACTCAATGCAGCATTATACATTCCCCAGCTGGGAGGGGGAGTAGGGACATGGCAATCGGTGCTTCATATGCCACTGTCACATTCTCCCCTTCATATGCTACACTGTGCCCCAAAATAATCCACATTGTCCCCTTCATATGAAATAAACCACACTATCTCCTTCATATGTCACACTGTGACCCTTAATAAGCAATTCATTACAAACCACAATGTGCTTCGGCAATAACATTTACACACATTTTCCTCCCTGTGGTTCTGCTGCCTTGGGCTCTTCCAGTAAAAGTCCTGTGTAATGACGCAGATGGTGTAATGATATAATTGCCTTGGATGCTATATTACTTTAGGGGGCACTATTGGGGACATTATTACTACCAACGCTACTATTTGGGGAACTACTACTATAGGTGCCATTACTACTATTGGGGCTAATATTAGGGGCACTATTACTTTTAGGGCCACTACTGAGGGCACTATTGTTGGGGGCATGGCGACAAAGCAGAGTGTAGCTTCCTGCGCCGTCGCTCTCTCTGTCCATTGCATCCTTGTGTTATAGACATGGATGCAACTGACAAGAGAAAGAGGATAGAATGTGCATCAGTGGGCTGCAGGCAGTGGCAGCTCATCACAGGGGTAAGGCAGTGTTGCCCTCTAGGAATCTGTCCTGTCAAGCAGATTGCCAGTCTGGGTCTGGGAGCAGCATTGGCTTGGAGAGAGGAAAGGCGTGACATTCAGGGGCACAGTGCAGGAGAGGCATTACAAGAAACAAAGAGTTGCCTACTCCTAATTCCAGGGATTAGTTGATGGAACCTGTACTGCACTTTTTTGAAGTTGTTGCAGCAGAGTAAATGTGAACAGGTGTCCTATAGAATGTAAGTGCATTAGGAGAATATTCCCCAATTTTCTGGCAGGCCACTCTGGCACTACCTAAAAACTAGAACTCCTGAGTCCATGGCAATAACCAGGTAGTTCCTCTCAGACTGCTAGTCTATGTGATATCACCTAATTCATTCTTGCCAACTCTCCCAGAATATCTGGAAGGCTGCTGAAAAAGGGGAAACCTCCCAGACTCCCAAATAAGGTAAATTTCCATGGTATCACATTTTTAAATAATTCTTATCCGTACATCTGTGAGTAGTTATACATAAGGTCTGGGGCCTGTATAAAAAAGTAGTATGGTCTGATATCTGTTTAAATAGAGGACTCATCTGGGGTCATCATCTATGTCACATGTGCCAAATTCAAAACCTGAGGGCCAAGTGCGGCCCACCATGTCATTTTATGTGGCCCCCAACGAGGTCCGGACACAAAAGAACTGTCCTCCATACTTGGCAGAGGGCCAAGAAAGCCAGCACATGGAGTAGATGCCATCTTGGATTCTGAACTGTGGCGCACACCTCCACATCGCACATAGCCACCTTCCCAGGTAGGAAGCTCGGTGCTACATATCTATTCACCGTATACAGGACTTTTGACAACGTTCACTATGCGGGGAAAATAATGCATTACTTTAATAAATCAGATTATTATAGATGCAGCGATACCAAATATGTATTTTTGTTTTATAATTTAGATCATTTTTTTGTAAATATGGCAAAAGGTGTTCTTGTTTTTTTTTATTTTTTTCTTTTTTATTTAGTAAAACTTTGAATTTTACTTTTCAGTCCCCATAGGGGACCACAACTAGCAATGCTTTGATAGCTCCTGCAGCATAATGTAATACCATAGTATTACATCTTACTGCGATCGGCAGGCAGTCTATCAAGCCACCCCTCGGGGATGGCTTGATAAACATTCTGTTAAAACAGCCCTGGGGCCTTTCAGAAGGCCACCAGCTGCCATGACACCTGCAAGGCTCCCAGAACATCGTTTGGGTGATTTAAATGCCGCTGTTAATTCTGATTGCAGCTATTGCCCGCGGGTGTCAGCTTTAATAAACAGCTGGAGCCCATGCTGCATGAAGAGAGGTCGCACCGTGATCTCTCTTTGTACATACCCTGACGCTACAGGACGTAAATGCACATCATATAGCAGAAAGGGGTAAAGAGGTTTTTCCATGACTTAAAATAGCTTCACAATCACTGTGTCTATCCTGGTTGCTGCTGACCAGAACATGTGACTACTGCAGCCAATCACTGATTCTGAAAAGTCACTGCTGTGGCCAGTGATTGGCTGCAGCAGTCACAGGTTCTGGTCAGCAGCAACCAGGATAGACATAGTGACTGTAAAGGTATTTAAGTTGTGAGAAAACCACTTTAAATGTCCATCTTTTGACATGGCAGTAGTACAAATGGCAGTAATCATTCTATATGTGAGTTTGCTTAGGTACTTTACATCTCCATAATGATCTTGTATGGTTGCATAAAAACCACTTGATGGACAGTGATTTAATGCAACCACATTCTGAGGCTTAAACAGACAAATGTGTTTGTGCACGTTTTTACGCATGTGAAAATCACAACTGCAAAGTTCGGTAAATAGAAAGCATTGATTTCAATGGGTTAATTCTCAAGCACGTATTTTTGTGCGCAATTCCTGCGAGCATGCAAAGACATTACATGCTCTGTCTTTCTGCATTTTATACAGCAAGCTGCCATAGAAGTCTTTGGCAGGTTCAATAAAGCAAGGGAAGGGTGTGACACTGCACAAAATGCAGGAAAAAGAAGACAGCTGGCCCTTATTGTATTTGTACATACGCTTGTCTGCCGAAGACCTTAGAGTTATTGGATATCTGTTTTTCATAGTAAATGAATCCCACTGAGTAAAGAGACAATAATAAATAGGCAGCAGCTCTTGAAAATACCTCAAATTTGTGAGGGGAGGTATACCTCGGTATACCTGGATGATGTAGGCTCCAATGTAATGGATCTGAATCCGTGACCCATCCACACATGCAAAGTCCTTCATACGTATCCAGGGTACTGAAAATATAATACTCACAATAGGACTTCTCCATCTTTTATTGAGTAAACATAAGCTGACAACATTTCAACTGCATCACGCAGACTAGACAAAGGCTGTGGGATGCAGTTGAAACGTTGTCAGCTTACATAACATAGGATGGAGAAATTCCTATTGTGAATCATACTAAGTAATATCGTATATATTATAGTTTCAATGATTTTTTTGTGTGCAGATACTCATTGTGATTCATTTACAACCAAAAACAGATATCCAATAACTCTAAGACAAATATTAGTAAAGTTAGATTAAATTTGTTCTATTTGCTCTTATCAACAACAACCTGACAAAAAAATCTAATTTTATAACTTCATTTCCATTATTTTGGTTACAGTTCATGGAAATTACCTTGCAGTTGTGTAAATGTCACACATCTGTAGTGATGTGACATTCAATTATCGAGCTAGCTCTGAATCTTTCTGATAAAGATTACAATGATAGCTCTGCTTTGCATCTCATTGAGATAATCATGGCATTTTACTATAATCAAAGGGTAATTTTTTCATTATCAGTAAATTCTTGTTTTGTCATACATCTATTACTATGTCATTTTAATGAGGCTTTCATAAACGTTTCATGTTAATGATACCTTATCACTAAGTGTAAAAAATATTGGAAAAGAGATACATGTCTTTTAGAGTTTAATGGAAAATCCATTTTGTTTAAACATTATAATGAACATACAATGCCCATTGGCTTCAGTTCATAAAGAATGTTTTTCCACCACCATTATTGGAGAACAGCATATCTAGCTAGCCATGTTCAATAGTTTTAATGGTCACTAACGTTTCAAAAACTTGTGCTTATATAGTACCCATTGTGATAACTAGCAGAACTGCTATTTACCTAATCTGCCTCCTTTATTTACCTCAAATGATATTTTTATGCTAAAAACTCACTGTAAAGTGATGATCACTAGAAGTCTCATTCTTTAATCCATTTTTTTTGCAAGTGGGGCAACCAAAGACAGCAATGCTGGTATTACATTTGTTTTCTTATTTCCAGCCTTCACCATGTGGATTGACAATATTCTATTTCATTAGTTCTGACTTTTCATATGTGGCAGTACCAGTATTTAGTTTTAAATGTATTCTTGATGCAAAAAAGTTTTTTTTTACTTGTCCTATCGATCAGTGGGAGGGGTCTCCACTGATAAAGACTTTTGACATCTGAGATGTCAAAAGTTAGTTGAAAGTGCAGCTACTCTTTAAACTAAATTCACATCATGTTTGTATTATATTACTGGCACATCAGGGAAATTTACCATTGAAAATAACAATATGCCTTTAAACTTTAATGAGCAAATGTTTGCCATATGCTTTTTTTTACATGAGATGAAAATAAAACTAAGCAATAAAAAAAGCATTAAAAACGCAGATGAATTATGATTTTATACAGATGGTTACTGCTGAATACCAGACAAATTTTAATTATGCAAAATTTACAATGACAAATATTAAAATAGGGAGGTAAAAATGTAATTAAGAATGTTTAGCATGGCTAGCTACAAGATCTGAGCACTCCAATCTAGATATGGCTCTGTCCTGGACTCCTGGGCTCATCTCATGCTGTTTGGGACTTTCTGCTGACCCTGGAGAGTGTAGTATACCTTTAGCCCACCTGTATGCTCCATCTGCCTGGTAGTGAGGTTGCAGTTTAGACTGGCTGTGGAGCTGAAGGGAAATAGAAGTGCTGTAAGAACCCTCTCTTACACAATATTGGCGGCAGCACACTTGCTGGACCTGCAGTTCAGTTCTAAGGAGTGAATGTTGTGGCACTGCTTGGGTTAATCCACTGAGCAGCCCTCTGAACTCTCTTGCCTCCTATCCTGTGGAGCAGAGCACTCTTACAACAGGCGACCACAGATTGATTTGCTGGATTTAAATATTCTTCTATAATTAACAAAGGAAACACTACCAATCTACAAAAAATCTTATTATTCCCAGCCTAAAATAGCCAAGCAAACCAAATCTACAGCTCCTAGGAAACTTACTGATTTTTTTTTCTTCTGGCCCTCATGGCATCAGTGGAGATGCAGGTTCTTATAATCACTGCTCAGAACTAGAACAAACAGTAGCGGCTTCTCATAAATGAAGTACTCAAGTAGTTCCTCTGCTGGCTTTTCCTCATCTAAAACAGCAGAACAAAACCTTGTTTCCAGAGAACTCACTAAAAGAGGCACCCTACAGGCCTCCCACAACTCTAAAGGTCCTTCTTCCAAAATAGGAATTAATTCTAACACTATGGATGATATAAACTTTGAGAATTTCTCCTGTAATTTACAATCGTATCCAGGTATGGATAATCACTAGAGATGAGCGAACGTGTCCGTTACGGACACATCCGCACCCGGACACCGGCTTTAGCGAACACTGCAGTGTTCGCGCGTAAGTGTCCGGGTGCCGCCGGGGGGCGGGGAGATGCGCGGCGGCGCGGGCGGCAGTAGCGGGGAACAGGGGGGAGCCCTCTCTCTCTCCCTCTCCCCCCCACTCCCCGCCGCACCCCCCCGCGCTGCCACGGCGGCCCCCGAACTTTTTCGCCCGAACACCGAGGTGTTCGCAAAGTTCGGTGTTCGGGCGAAAAAGGGGCGGGGCCGAACGTGTTCGCTCATCTCTAATAATCACTTATAACCAGTAATACCATGCAGCAGCTGCTTTTGTCTCATCAAAAGGACATTTCTCAAGATATTCAAAAAATTTCTAATCAACTCCAATCAAATATTGACCACCTTGTTGAACAAAAAATGGGTGAATTCTTCACTGCCCATAATGAGTTCCCAATGTCTTGGGGAAGAAGATCTTTTTACGCGAAAACGTTATAAACCATGAACATAGGTCACGAAGAAAGAACATAAAATTCAGTGGGATTCCGTAATCTGTATTCCCTGCTGACCTTCCTTAATACCAACTCCAGCTCTTTCAAATTTTACTTCCATGCCTATCAGCACTGGAATATATCATTGGTAAAGCACACAAAATTCCTAAAGCTTGCTCAGTCCTAGAGGCTGCTCTACGGGACATCTTAGCTCGAATCCATTTTTATCAAACCAAGGAGAAACTTCTAAACACAGGAAAGGGAAGAGGATCTTTACCAATCCTATATAATGCCATACTAATATTCCCTGATCTCACTCCAGCAACTTTACAACTCCAAAGACAATCCTCATCAGTTACCTCTGCTCTTTGTGGTGCCCACATTAAATATAAATGGGGTTTCCCTACTAAGCTTCTCATCTCAAGAAATGGTGCATCCTTTGTATCAGCTTTTGTGATTAACGGTCTGTCTCTCCTGAAGAAGTGGGACATTATGTTGATCAAGCTGCACCTCCTTCAACAAGTAGGCCAGTATCTCGGATTATCCAAGAATGGTTTTCATACCCAAAATAAGTACTTTAACCCCTTCCCTCCCCAGGACGTACCGGTACATCCTGGGAGCCTGGTACTTCCCGCAACAGGACGTACCGGTACGTCCTGGGGATAGCGCGAGATCACATATGATCCCACGCTATCCCGCAGCGGGAGCCGGCTGTCAGTCACAGCCGACCTCCCGCCGCAATAGCGGGGGGACGTCGGAGATGCGCCCCCCCGCTGTTAACCCCTTCCCTGCCGCGATCTAAGTAGAGATCTATGTCATCGCGAGAGCCCAGCCTGTCACCATGGCAACAGGATGCCAGACACTGGCGTCCTGTATTGCCAATGCCTATGATCGCTGTATAAGCGATAAGGCATGGCAGAGCAGTAGCTCTGCCATGCCTTATGACAGCGATCATAGGCATAGTGCTGCAAGTGTGCTGCAAGTCCCTCAGAGGGACTCAAATAGTGTAAAAAAAAAGAAAAGAAAAATGTAAAAAAAAGAAAAATGTAAAAAAAACCCTTTTTTTATGCTTTTTCTAATATTAGCATAAAAAAAGGTAAAAAAAAAATTAGAACCCCACATATTGGGTATTGACACATCTGTAACGACGTGTACAAAAAGTGGAACATGCTTTTTATTTTGTACGGCAAAAAGCGTAACAAAAAACGCTGAAAAACAGAGGCAAAATGCTAATTTTTAGCATTTTGCCTCCCAAAAAATGCAATAAAAGTGATCAAAAAAGCCGTACATTCCCCAAAATAGAACCAACAAAAACTACAGCTTGTCTCGCAAAAAATAAGCCCTTATAGAGCTCCGTACATAGAAAAATAAAAAATGTTACAGGACTTTGAATGCAGCTATAGAGAAAAAAAAAGATTTCCAAAAAAAAGGGTCTTTATTGCAAAAAAGTGTAAAAACCTAAAAAAAATATGAGAATTTTGGTATCGTTGTAACCGTACCGACCTGCAGAAAAAATTTAGTGTGTCATTTATGCTGCATGATTAATGCTGTAAAAAAGAAAATTAAAAATCTATGGCAGAATTGATGTGTTTTCTCTCCGTTATCATAAAAAAAATAATAAAAGTTTTACGATATAGCCTATGTACCCAAAAGTGGCACCGATAAAAACTACAGCTCGCCGCGCAAAAAACAAGCCCTTATAAGGCCGACGGAAAAATAAAAAAGATATGGCTTTTGAAAAATGGAGATGGAAAAATACCAAAAATCGCTTTGTCCTCAACGCCAAAATAGGCCGTGTCATTAAAGGGGTTGTCCCGCGAAAGCAAGTGGGGTTCAGCACTTCTGTATGGCCATATTAATGCACTTTGTAATGTACATCGTGCATTAATTATGAGCCATACAGAAGTTATTCACTTACCTGTTCCGTTGCTAGCGTCCTCGTCTCCATGGAGCCGTCTAATTTCAGCGTCTAATCGCCCGATTAGACGCGCTTGCTCAGTCCGGTCTTCTCCCTTCTGAATGGGGCCGCTCGTGCCGGAGAGCTGCTCCTCGTAGCTCCGCCCCATCACGTGTGCAGATTCCAGCCAATCAGGAAGCTGGAATCGGCAATGGAATGCACAGAGCCCACGGTGCACCATGGGAGAAGACCTGCAGTCCACCGTGGGTGAAGATCCCGGCGGCCATCTTCGCAAGGTAAGTAAGAAGTCACCGAAGCGCGGGGATTCGGGTAAGTACTATCCGGTTTTTTTTTTAAACCCCTGCATCGGGTTTGTCTCGCGCCGAACGGGGGGGGCTATTGAAAAAAAAAAAAAAACGTTTCGGCGCGGGACAACCCCTTTAAGGGGTTAATGATAATATCTTTTTTTTTCTTTTCAAATCTTTTCTTACTTTTATACTTAATTTGCATTATTTAGGGATGAATGATGTTTGGATATGTTAGTACCCCTCAATTAGTGCAAAGGGCACTAGGTGAACACTATGATATTGCTTTACAGTTTTTTATTTGTTCTTCTGTTACTCTTGTTTTTGTTATATTAATGAGAGGTCTTTCTTTATGCTACGTGTCTACTACTCTCTGTACACCATGAAGACAGTGCAGTGTTAGTGAAATGAATATGACTTCATATTCTATCCTATGCGTAGCCATTTTGTGAACAGGTAGCCATCTTCTATGCCTATTTTCCCTTATTTTCATTTGTCCCCTTTCTTGAGGATTTATAGATATTAACTAGTTACTCAAAGTCTTGAGTAAAGAACTAAGCCAGAGCTACATCAGATAGTTATGTAGCATTCAAATTGTTTGGTGGGCCAAGATGACTTGTTCCTAGCTTTTCACATACCTTACAAAATATTCTCTCTAAACAACTTATTGTTTAGAATTACTGTATTTGTGTTCTAAGAGGTTAATCACTTATGATTCTTCTGTGCTTGCGCTGTGTTTGCCTTGCATTTTAGATGTTAAAATCTTTATCTTGCATATTTATATTGTGTTTATGCATCATCGACTAATGGTAATAATTGAATTATAATAGATTTGAATTATTGTAATTGAAGCATGTACTTCTATAAAAACTGCTGCCTGTCAATCAATAAACAGATAACTTTGATCACATTAAGTCGTGTGTGGTTTGACAAGTTATTTCTGAGCCAGTATATACTTCTAACCAATTTGGACCCCGCAAGCATATATAACAAATAGATTTATTTGCACTAACAGCAGAATTTTTTGTTTATTTTCACATCATGCTTATTACTATTTCTTTGTTAAATGCTAAGGAATTGAACAGTTCATTTAAATGTAGTTCACTAGGCAGGAGGCCCCAAGGCCTCTTTCACTCAGGCTACAAAATCATCACTACAAAACACATGTATGTGAAGCCCATGGTTTCCAATGGGTTCTTTCAGGCTACAAAACATCACTCATCAGAGAGAATCCATTGGAAACCATGGGCTTCAAATACATGCGTTTTGTAGCAATGATTTTATAACAAGATTTTGTAGGCCGTGTGAAAGGGACCTAAAGCTACATGCTAACGTATTCTCTACTCAAGAAACATATTATATAAAAGATAAATGCCCTAAATGTTCTCATCCTTAATTCCTGCATTTTTTTTTGTTTCAAACCCCAATAGAAATAAAAAAGGAATATTAATTGTAATTCAGTATTCTTTTTAATCTTTATTCAGTTATATCTTTAAAAAACATATATAGGGTAACAGGACAAAAACTGAACAGAAATGACAAGTAACACTTACAATATAGCTTCAGGTGGTGTAATAACCACTGCTATGATCATGATAGAACTACTATAATATAGATGCTTCTGTATTTAATAGATATTCAATACTAGAAGATCCAGCAACCTCAGGTCTCTAGTGTTATGAATTATGTGGGATAGATTAAAGATCTTGAATGGATCATGTGGCAAGATGGCTGTTGCTCACAACTTGTAATAAAAAGGATAGACTCAATAGGTATGGTCCAATGCATTTCTAAAGTCACGGAAAATCAGGAACCCCTAATAGTCCTCAAGAAGTGAATTCAGTAATATGGTGCTACTGGTGGATTGGGAATTACTTGATATTGAGCACAGAAGTTGTCTCAATTGCATTAGTGCACTGATGCATCAGGCTTCGTCCATATGCCAAATGGCAAGGCAATGGAGGAGAGTCCAAGTTGTAGCAGCTTAGAGTTCTCAATTCCCACAAATAGTCAGGAAACCAGTGTCGGAGCAGAATAACTCCCACCAAGGTCCTGTATTGAGGTATTAACCAGAATTTGCAGTCTCACCCTGATAGAGATGAAGAGGTGAATTGAGCTGCAAGAAACCGGTTATATAATAGCCCTGGGAAATCCAGCACTTGGCTATCTGCTATCTTATATTAGAGCCAGTCGCCCCCTCATTCCCTGCCTTATGGGAGGAAGATAAAGTCAATTTTACTAGAGGCGATTACTGTCTATGCTTAGCTAACTGGCTCAATTCATTCACCAGCAGTCCACCATCAGTTCACTAGCCTTTTCATCTTTCATTTCTGATTTTTTTTTTTAAGTTCTATACTAAGATAACTACTTAGATTAGGCAGCATTAGCCTTCTAATGAATAAGAACTACAGTTTGTCACACAAAAACAAGCCCTCATATGGCCATGTCGACAGAAAAAAAAGTTATGGCTTATGAAAAGTGGAGATGAAAATCCCCCAAAAATCATTGCGTCCTCCAGTCCAAAATAGGCAATGTCCTTAAAGGGGTTGTCTCGCGGCAGCAAGTGGGGTTATACACTTCTGTATGGCCATATTAATGCACTTTGTAATGTACATCGTGCATTAAATATGAGCCATACAGAAGTTATTCACTTACCTGCTCCGTTGCTAGCATCCCCGTCGCCATAGATCCGTCTAATTTTGATGTCTTCTGGCGTTTTTAGACGCGCTTGCGCTGTGCGGTCTTCTGCCTGGTAAATGGGGCCGCTTGTGCCGGAGAGCTGGTCACCGCGTCGTCATCGTAGCTCCGCCCCGTCACGTGTGCCGATTCCAGCCAATCAGGAGGCTGGAATCGGCAATGGAACGCACAGAGCCCATGGTGCACCATGGGAGAAGACCCGCGGTGCACCATGGGAGAAAACCGCAGTGCATCCCTGGGAAAGGACCGGCGGCCATCTTAGGCAGAAGATTTTTAAAACTTCATATTTCGTCGGATCGGTGAGTAGCAAGCGGCTTAAAAACCGCTTTAAATTGCTATTTTATGCCAGGGGGTGACAGGGGGAATGGGGTAAAGTAAAATTTTGATGTTTGCCGCGAGACAACCCCTTTAAGGGGTGAAAGGACCCTATCTGCTCTTTAGAACAGGTCCAATCTGTAATTCCTGATTTTGAAAAAGTTTCATATTAGAGGGTCAACAATACAAAAGCTCAATTGCTGGATGTTGGGATTGGTGATAAAACTAGGCAATATGTAATTAATTCATTCCATACCTTATCTAGGTATTCATTTAACAAGTTCTAGCTCCTTTACATTCACCACAAATTATTTGCTTAACTACATTCCACAAGTCTTAAACTGCATCTTTACTAAATTGCAGACTATTAATAACAATTTGATTTTGGGGAAACACTCATGCTAAAATTTAATTTTCCACTTTAGCTAAGCTCTATGAAATAGGTGGTATAATTGCCCCTGACATAAAGTGTTATTTTCACGCAGTAATTTGGGATCAAATCAAACATTGGTGGACATCTTTGAATAAAAGCTGGATATCAATTGAGTTCACCATCTTAGGAGCCCCTCTGATTTCTCTTTTGTGAGTTAAAACTTGCTAATTTGGGCCCATGTATGGCAGCATTATGTTTCCTCATAAGTATTTCTAGTTCCGATCTTGGTCCTTTTTTACATTTTGTATCCTCATACTCAGAGGCTTTGAATTTGGAGCTCGGGAATCTCTGAGCATAAAGAAAACTGGCAATTTATATGAAAATAATTCTATATTAGATTTTTCTACATGTTGCAAGTCATTTCCAATACCTAGTAGTATGTTTTTGACTTTCTAAGATTGCAACATGCTCTTTAATCTTTAGGTCGCTCTCAGACAGACAGCTTTTTACAGTCTTTAGCATGGTGATATAAAACACCTCAATTTCAATAGCATTTCTCAGACATTCAATGCCGCATTATTCGAGCGCTGTCTATTCTATTTTCAGCTTTTAAACATACTTAATAGAGATGAGCGAGCACCAAAATGCTCGGGTGCTCGTTACTTGGGACGAAATTTTCGAGATGCTCGAGAGTTCGTTTCGAGTAACGAACCCCATTGAAGTCAATGGGCGACTCGAGCATTTTTGTATATCGCCGATGCTCGCTAAGGTTTCCATTTGTGAAAATCTGGGCAATTCAAGAAAGTGATAGGAACGACACAGCAACGGATAGGGCAGGCGAGGGGCTACATGTTGGGCTGCATCTCAAGTTTCCAGGTCCCACTATTAAGCCACAATAGCGGCAAGAGTGGGCCCCCCCCCCTCCGAACAACTTTTACTTCTGAAAAGCCCTCATTAGCAATGCATACCTTAGCTAAGCACCACACTACCTCCAACAAAGCACAATCACTGCCTGCATGACACTCCGCTGCCACTTCTCCTGGGTTACATGCTGCCCCCCCCCCCCCCCCCCGCACGACGCAGTGTCCACAGCGCACACCAAAGTGTCCCTGCGCAGCCTTCAGCTGCACTCATGCCACACCACCCTCATGTCTATTTATAAGTGCGTCTGCCATGAGGAGGAACCGCAGGCACACACTGCAGAGGGTTGGCACGGCTAGGCAGCGACCCTCTTTAAAAGGGGTGGGGCGATAGCCCACAATGCTGTACAGAAGCAATGAGAAATATAATCCTGTGCCACCGCCATCAGGAGCTGCACATGTGGGCATAGCAATGGGGAACCTATGTGCCACACACTATTCATTCTGTCAAGGTGTCTGCATGCCCCAGTCAGACCGCGGTTTTTTATAAATAGTCACAGGCAGGTACAACTCCGCAATGGGAATTCCGTGTGCACCCACAGCATGGGTGGCTCCCTGGAACCCACCGGCTGTACATAAATGTATCCCATTGCAGTGCCCATCACAGCTGAGGTAATGTCCGATTAAATGCAGGTGGGCTTCGGCCCACACTGCATGCCCCAGTCAGACTGGGGTTCTTTAGAAGTGGACACATGCAGTTACAACTCCGTGTGGACCGAAAGCATGGGTGGGTGCCAGGAAGCCACCGGCGGTACATAAATATATCCCATTGCATTGCCCATCACAGCTGAGGTAATGTCATATTTAATGCAGGTGGGCTTCGGCCCACACTGCATGCCCCAGTCAGACTGGGGTTCTTTAGAAGTGGACACATGCAGTTACAACTCCCTGTGGACCCACAGCATGGGTGGCTCCCTGGAACCCACCGGCGGTACATAAATATATCCCATTGCAGTGCCCAGCACAGCTGATGTAACGTCAAGTTTAATACAGGTGGGCAAAAAATTAATTGGATTACACTGTAGGCGAGGGCCCCAAAAAATTGGTGTACCAACAGTACTAATGTACGTCAGAAAAATTGCCCATGCCCAACCAAGAGGGCAGGTGAAACCCATTAATCGCTTTGGTTAATGTGGCTTAATTTGTAACTAGGCCTGGAGGCAGCCCAGTTAAAATAAAAATTGGTTCAGCTGCAAGTTTCAACGCTTTAATGAGCATTGAAACGTAAAAAAATTGTTTACAAAAATTTTATGACTGAGCCTTGTGGGCCTAAGAAAAATTGCCCGTTCGGCATGATTACGTCAGGTTTCAGGAGGAGGAGGAAGAATATTATACACAGATTGATGAAGCTAAAAGGTCCACGTTTTTGATGGTGATAGAGAACAATGCTTCCATCCGCGGGTGCAGCCTACGTATTGTTTAGGTATCGCTGCTGTCCGCTGGTGGAGAAGAGAAGTCTGGGGAAATCCAGGCTTTGTTTATCTTGATGAGTGTAAGCCTGTCGGCTCTGTCGGTTGACAGGCGGGTACGCTTATCGGTGATGATTCCCCCAGCCGCACTAAACACCCTCTCTGACAAGACGCTAGCCGCAGGACAAGCAAGCACCTCCAGGGCATACAGCGCGAGTTCAGGCCACGTGTCCAGCTTCGACACCCAGTAGTTGTAGGGGGCAGAGGTGTCACGGAGGACGGTCGTGCGATCGCCAACATACTCCCGCACCATCCTTTTACAGTGCTCCCGCCGACTCAGCCTTGACTGGGGAGCGGTGACACAGTCTTGCTGGGGAGCCAGACAGCTGTCAAAGGCCTTAGAGAGTGTTCCCCTGCCTGTGCTGTACATGCTGCCTGATCTCTGCGCCTCCCCTGCTACCTAGCCCTTGGAACTGCGCCTTCGGCCACTAGCACTGTCGGATGGGAATTTTACCATCAGTTTGTCCGCCAGGGTCCTGTGGTATAGCATTACTCTCGAACCCCTTTCCTCTTCGGGTATGAGAGTGGAAAGGTTCTCCTTATACCGTGGGTTGAGCAGTGTGTACACCCAGTAATCCGTAGTGGCCAGAATGCGTGTAACGCGAGGGTCACGAGAAAGGCATCCTAACATGAAGTCAGCCATGTGTGCCAGGGTACCTGTACGCAACACATGCCTGTCCTCACTAGGAAGATCACTTTCAGGATCCTCCTCCCCGTCAGGCCATACACGCTGAAAGGATGACAGGCAAGCAGCATGGGTACCCTCAACAGTGGGCCAAGCTGTTTCTTCCCCCTCCTCCTCATCCTTCTCATGCTCCTCCTCCTCCTCCTCAACGCGTTGAGATATAGACAGGAGGGTGCTCTGACTATCCAGCGACATACTGTCTTCCCCCGCCTCTGTTTCCGAGCGCAAAGCGTCTGCCTTTATGCTTTGCAGGGAACTTCTCAAGAGGCATAGCAGAGGAATGGTGACGCTAATGATTGCAGCACCGCCGCTCACCATCTGGGTAGAATCCTCAAAGTTTCCAAGGACCTGGCAGATGTCTGCCAACCAGGCCCACTGTTCTGTAAAGAATTGAGGAGGCTGACTCCCACTGCGCTGCCCATGTTGGAGTTGGTATTCCACTATAGCTCTACGCTGCTCATAGAGCCTGGCCAACATGTGGAGCGTAGAGTTCCACCGTGTGGGCACGTCGCACAGCAGTCGGTGCACTGGCAGATGAAACCGATGTTGCAGAGTGTGCAGGGTGGCAGCGTCCGTGTGGGACTTGCGGAAATGTGCGCAGAGCCGGCGCACCTTTCCGAGCAGGTCTGACAAGCGTGGGTAGCTTTTCAGAAAGCGCTGAACCACCAAATTAAAGACGTGGGCCAGGCATGGCACGTGCGTGAGGCTGCCGAGCTGCAGAGCCGCCACCAGGTTACGGCCGTTGTCACACACGACCATGCCCGGTTGGAGGCTCAGCGGCGCAAGCCAGCGGTCGGTCTGCTCTGTCAGACCCTGCAGCAGTTCGTGGGCCGTGTGCCTCTTCTCTCCTAAGCTGAGTATTTTCAGCACGGCCTGCTGACGCTTGCCCACCGCTGTGCTGCCACGACGCGCGACACCGACTGCTGGCGAAGTGCTGCTGCTGACACATCTTGATTGTGAGACAGAGATTGCGTACGAGGAGGAGGAGGAGGGTGGTTGAGTGGAGGAAGCATACACCGCCGCAGATACCACCACCGAGCTGGGGCCCGCAATTCTGGGGGTGGGTAGGACGTGAGCGGTCCCAGGCTCTGACTCTGTCCCAGCCTCCACTAAATTCGCCCAATGTGCCGCCAGGGAGATATAGTGGCCCTGCCCGCCTGTGCTTGTCCACGTGTCCGTTGTTAAGTGGACCTTGCCAGTAACCGCGTTGGTGAGGGCATGTACAATGTTGCGGGAGACGTGGTCGTGCCGGGCTGGGACGGCACATCGGGAAAAGTAGTGGGGACTGGGAACTGAGTAGCGCGGGGCCGCCGCCGCCATCATACCTTTGAAAGCCTCCATTTCCACAACCCTATACGGCAGCATCTCCAGGCTGACAAATTTAGCTATGTGCATGTTTAACGCTTGAGCGTGCGGGTGCGTGGCGGCGTACTTGCGTTTGCGCTCCAACACTTGCGCTAGCGACGGCTGGACGGTGCGCTAAGAGACATTGGTGGATGGGGCCGAGCACAGCGGAGGTGAGGGTGTGGGTGCAGGCCAGGAGACGGTAGTGCCTGTGTCCTGAGAGGGGGGTTGGATCTCAGTGGCAGGTTGGGGCACAGGGGGAGAGGCAGCGGTGCAAACCGGAGGTGGTGAACGGCCTTCGTCCCACCTTGTGGGGTGCTTGGCCATCATATGTCTGCGCATGCTGGTGGTGGTGAGGCTGGTGGTGGTGGCTCCCCGGCTGATCTTGGCGCGACAAAGGTTGCACACCACTGTTCGTCGGTCGTCTGCACTCTCAGTGAAAAACTGCCAGACCTTTGAGCACCTCGGCCTCTGCAGGGTGGCATGGCACGAGGGGGCACTTTGGGAAACAGTTGGTGGATTATTCGGTCTGGCCCTGCCTCTACCCCTGGTCACCGCACTGCCTCTTCCAACCTGCCCTGCTGCTGCACTTGCCTCCCCCTCTGAAGACCTGTCCTCAGTAGGCGTAGCAAACCAGGTGGGGTCAGTCACCTCATCGTCCTGCTGCTCTTCCTCCGAATCCTCTGTGCGCTCCTCCCTCAGACTTACTCCAATTACTACTACCTGAGTGATAGACAACTGTGTCTCATTGTCATCGTCCTCCTCACCCACTGAAAGCTCTTGAGACAGTTGCCGGAAGTCCCCAGCCTCATCCCCCGGACCCCGGGAACTTTCCAAAGGTTGGGCATCGGTCACGACAAACTCCTCCGGTGGGAGAGGAACCATTGCTGCCCAATCTTGGCAGGGGCCCGAGAACAGTTCCTGGGAGTCTGCCTGCTCCTCAGAATGTGTCATTGTAATGGAGTGAGGAGGCTGGGAGGAAGGAGGAGCAGCAGCCAGAGGATTCAGAGTTGCAGCAGTGGACGGCGCAGAATTCTGGGTGGTCGATAGATTGCTGGATGCACTTTCTGCCATCCACGACAGGACCTGCTCACACTGCTCATTTTCTAATAAAGGTCTACCGTGTGGACCCATTAATTGTGAGATGAATGTGGGGACGCCAGAAACGTGCCTCTCTCCTAATCCCGCAGCAGTCGGCTGCGATACACCTGGATCAGGAGCTCGGCCTGTGCCCACACCCTGACTTGGGCCTCCGCGTCCTTGCCCGCGTCCACGTCCTCTAGGCCTACCCCTACCCCTCAGCATGCTGTATTACCAGTAGTGCAGAAACAGAACGCTGTATTTAAATGTGCCGCTTATTGGCCTGTGGTTGGAGGCTGACTTCCCTTACGGAACGCACAGCAGAGCCTGGAAAGAATTTTGCGCAAGCCTGTAGTGAGACGTAGGTGCGTATGACTGAGCTAGTGGAATTCACAGCGCAGAAGCAGTCAAGTGGCCAAAGGCCAGTAGTAGGCCTTAAGTATTTTGCTTCTATTTTTTTTAAATGCTGAGCTGATACAGCAGACAGATACTGTAGGCAGCGTATAATATTATGTATACTCTTTCCCTCTGGCGGGATGACGGCGATCATGTAACAGAGACAGCAGATCCAGGAAACAATTTTGCGCAAGCCTGCTGTAACGCTTAGCTGCGTATTAATTAGGACTACTACCCCCAGCAGATAGATACTGTAGGCAGTGTATAATATTATGTATACTGTTTCCCTCTGGCGGGATGACGGCGATCATGTAACAGAGACAGCAGATCCAGGAAACAATTTTGCGCAAGGCTGCTGTAACGCTTAGCTGCATATTAATTAGGACTACTACCCCCAGCAGATAGATACTGTAGGCAGCGTATAATATTATGTATACTGTTTCCCTCTGGCGGGATGACGGCGCTGATGTAACAGAGACAGCAGATCCAGGAAACAATTTTGCGCAAGCCTGCTGTAACGCTTAGCTGCGTATTAATTAGGACTACTACCCCCAGCAGATAGATACTGTAGGCAGTGTATAATATTATGTATACTCTTTCCCTCTGGCTGGATGACGGCGATCATGTAACAGAGACAGCAGATCCAGGAAACAATTTTGCGCAAGCCTGCTGTAACGCTTAGCTGTGTATTAATTAGCACTACTACCCCCAGCAGACACGCAGTAAACTGAAGATGGTCACAGGCAGCCCAAATATAGTATTTTTCCCCAATTTTTTGGAAAAAGCCCACTGCCTATATAGCCTGAATATCTCTTTCCCTGCCTCACCAGTACTGGCCCTATACTCTGTACAATGACTGCAGACTGCGGACGCAATGCTCTGCACGCCCGATATACAAAAAAAAAAATTGTGCAACACTGCTAAAAGCAGCCTCAACAGTACTGCACACGGTCAGATGTGGCCCTAAGAAGGACCGTTGGGGTTCTTGAAGCCTAAAATAACTCCTAACGCTCTCCCTATAGCAGCTCGATTTATATACTCGGGTGACACCTGATCTCGCCAGCCACTCACTGCAGGGGGGTGGTATAGGGTTTGAACGTCGCAGGGGGAAGTTGTAATGCCTTCCCTGTCTTTCTATTGGCCAGAAAAGCGCGCTAACGTCTCAGAGATGAAAGTGAAAGTAACTTGAACATCGCGTGGTACTCGTCTCGAGTAACGAGCATCTCAAACACGCTAATACTCGAACGAGTATCAAGCTCGGACGAGTACGTTCGCTCATCTCTAATACTTAAATGTGATGCATTGCTCCTTGGAAATCAATGCTGTAAAAAAGCTAAAAGCACAGTTACAATACAGGCAAAGGCTCACACTAAAAGCTGTACAAAGCAGCTCTGCTCTAGTAAAACACTGCGTTTACGAATGCAGCGTTTTTACTAACACCTGTGCGAAAGTGGCCTTAGATGTTCATAAGCCTACTTTCCCCTAAGCCACTTTTATTTTTTTTTTATTTACCTACTTGGGCATGAAAGGGTATTTCCATCTCTTATGATGATTTTTTTCCCCAACTTCTTAAAGCATGCAACATGCAACTATGAGTGCAAGTCTTTAAACATCAATTCTAACTGGAGGAATAGAGGATGGCTCTGTCTTGGACTAAAAAAGCTTCATATGGTATCAGGCATTGGGAATTGTTGCAAAAAATTATTTAAGCGTTGGTATCTAACTCCTACTAGACAAAATGAACAATTATATCCCTGAAACATGTTGGAGAGGATGTGGCTTCAAGGATACCTACTTCTATATGTGGTGGTCCTGTCATTTGTTTTTTTTGGAATATGATTTTGTCTATACTGTACCAGATCATTTTGTGGCCCTGGACCCGGCACTAGCTCTTTGCTTTTTGTCTACAGATGAACTCCCATCTTATTCAGTTATTATTCCCCATATCTTTCTTGCATCTCGCCTGGCAATTGCAAAAAATGGAAATCTTCAGATGCAGCTTACTTAACAAAGTTATTAATTCCATTAATCTAACGTTTAATTTGGAGGAACTATATTCTTATAAATACACTAGCTGACATACTCAGCTTTGCCTGAATTTATTTGGTACAGATGTTGTTCCTGTTATTCGCACACAAAATTTTATGAAGTCGTGGTTACTTCATAAAATTTTGCATGGTTCTTCACATTACCCAGCAAATACCACATGGAAATCACCATGCGTTGTTTCCTTTATAAAAAAAACTCCTCAATCAAACTAAAAGGTAGGATTTTCTCGTTAGATAATAAAAAGAATTGCATAATAATAATATCAGAAATGTAACTTACAACATAGGTAAGGTTAAAACTTTGTTTAAAATATAAATTTAAAACTTCCTCACATTCTTCGTAAATTCTATGAATAGCAAAAATATAAGTATTCGTATTAACTGGAGAGTGCTTTTTTGTACACTACATTAGCAGTTTCACCCCAGGAGCTGGTATCAACAGATTACTTGGTTGGCTGACTTGGGAACGCACCATATAGAACTGTCCTTGAGATAAACAGCCTTGTCTCACGTCTAACCCTCACGCCTTTGTCAGCGACTGCCCCTGTGACTTGTTAATAGTCATGGTGAAACATAACTTACTGGTGGTCTGAAGGGATGATAGGTATCCGTGGAATAAACACTGTTTTGCCTTCACCACAGCCTGTGAACACAGTCGCCTCAATAACATTGGGCCGAAGGGGCTTTATTTGCATCCTTGTTACACTGTACAGTTTTGGAGGGTTTAAATTCCATAACAACATTACAAGTGAACCGACCTTGTATAGAGACATTCAACAGGGTAGATCACAGTGTCCTCACTGTTAAGAACTGAGTCAAGTGACTTGTAAGTAGTCTGACTTCCACCAAGAGGTTCCAACAAAGAATGATTAACTTCAAGGCAGAAGCATTAGTTGACGTTAACGATGCTCTTTCTCAAAGCCAAGAGGCAGGTTTCTACCTGAGGTGTTGATTGTCAGTATACATTTTGTCTGAGGCTGTCTATATAATCAACAGCAGTACATAGGCTGGGTGCGATTCTAAGGATGCTATGTACGTTGTTAAGTTCTCAAATAGTAAAATTCAGAGTTATTTGGATGCACTGTATAAACCCTGCCAAGAACTCTGCCTTTTTTGACTTCTTGATATAAAATAATAAGTGTTCTTTGTTTCCTTCAAACAAACCTATATTTTTTCCCATAAATATGCATATATGTAGAGAGAAAAAAAGCTATCTCCGCGTTTTTTGCCACTGGATTAGTGGTTTTTAATATATAGTTAAAATCATAGCAAAAATCTGATTTTGCAACGCATTTATGCACTCTCTGGCGCTTTTGTCAAGCATATAGTCCATACAAATGCAACAGAATAAATGGCATTAAAGTACTTACTACATCTTATGACCACTTTAAAGTGTTTGTGTAGAAGCGGTAGAGGGAACGGCGGCCCTGTAACGTCACGGAGACTAGCATGGTCACATAACAGCTCATCTGATTAAACATGGCGCCCAAATGGAAAGCATCATGTGTTTCACTAAGAGTAGCTGTATATCTATATTAAAATAGTGAAATCACAAATGGTAACTTACTGAAAATAAAACAAGGGTCAGGGAGATTCCATTACGTAACGATGTATTCAATGTTCATACACAAAAAAGGGGAATATATCAAATACTCCTCTTCCAGTAATATGCTGATTACTCTGGCCATGTGCTTAATATGGCCGCTGAATGGAACGCAGGTGTATTTATTACTGCATGTGAGCTATATATAATGCTATGTTAGAACTACAGATGAGTGAGCATACTCGCTAAGGGCAATTACTTGATCGAGCATTGCCCTTAGCGAGTACCTGCCCGCTCGGAAAAAAAGTTTTGGCTGCCGGCGGCGGGCAGGGAGCGGCGGGGGAGAGCGGGGAGGAACAGAGGGGGGATCTCTCTCTCTTCCTCTCTCCTCCCTGCTCACTGCCGCAACTCACCTCTCACCCGCGCCGGCAGCCGAACCTTTTCTTCCGAGCGGGGAGGTACTCGCTAAGGACAATGCTCGATCGAGTAATTGTCCTTTGTGAGTATGCTCGCTCATCTCTAGTTAGAACATATTTAGGTAATATATAATGCTAATTCATAAATATTTTTGTCACAGACTGAAATCCAAGTTTTATTTCTTTTTTTATATAAAACTTAACCTTTAATAAATCATATACTAAAAAATCCTCATCAGGAAAAAAGCTTTCATAAAAGAACTGTTACTCAAGTATGCAAATAGTGCGTCTTCTTATTCTCTGTATACCTCATGGGTCATCTTCACCAGCATTTTATTGAAGACAATCTGTTGTGAAGTATTCACAGACCCTTTTGTAGAGCTCTGGTTTAGTTTCACACCAGTTTTGGTAAATGAGAGCGCACTAGATAATGTTTTATGCGCTCACTCGCCCTGGTTACTAGATATACAGAACTCAAGTAAATAAAGTATCTATGACCCCTTAAAAAATTATTAAATTAGTCACAAAGAGACGAATAATCTCTTTTTTGGTTCTGTTCTCCCATATATGTTGTGCTCAACGCGTTTCCTCGCTTGCGCGATTCGTCAGGAGCAAATGTAACTAGATGCATAGAACCACACGATAAAGTCAAGATCTGCAACTCTTCGTTCAAAAATGCTTTAATCCCAAAAGTTCTTCAGTTACCAATGGGATTAATTGAACGGAGTGCGTAAAATCAAAAAAATGACTAGCGTCTGCATACTCCATTACAAAACGTAGATTATGAGTTTGTAACGCTACGCAACCAAGACGTCATCCATCAAAAACGTCTTGTTTGGTTGCAATTATACTGCACATATGTTAGTGTCTATTTCTAGATCACTGGATAAGCTACCAGAAGTCGATCTAGAGTGCTACTTAGAGGTATGACAACGATCTGTCTTAAATGCCTGACAATTTTTCAGTAAAGCTAATCTAAAGTAGTCCCTAGATTTCTAAGGTTGCAAAACCCCCAATTTGTCAGGGTACTGGTATTTAACCTCAAGCCCCTTTCTATGCTCAGGCTCTGGTGCTAATCACCAGTAACCTGGCTTTGTGGAGTAGTCAGCAGCACACAAAATAACAAACAGAAGAATTCTCACAGCACCTCCAGCCTTGGTGGTAGGCTGGTGGTAGGCCTACCAGGGCGAGTGAGCGCATAAAACATTATCAGGTGCGCTCTCATTTACAAAAACTGGTGTGAAACTAAACCAGAGCTCTACAAAAGGGTCTGTGAATACTTCACAACAGATTGTCTTCAATAAAATGCTGGTGAAGATGACCCATGAGGTGTACAGAGAATAAGAAGACGCACTATTTGCATACTTGATTAACAGTTCTTTTATGAAAGCTTTTTTCCTGATGAGGATTTTTTAGTATATAATTTATTAAAGGTTAAGTTTTATATAAAAAAAAAGAAATAAAACTTGGATTTCAGTCTGTGACAAAAGTTAAATAATACACTGGTCCCTTGCAGCGGTGATTTTTTTGTGTTCATAAATATTGGAGAATCTAAGTATAACAAGTAAATATTCATGTATACAAACATGCATTTTGATTAAATAAAGTGCATGATTATTTAAAAGACTGCAATAAATAATCACAAATACATGTTCTCTTCATAATATTCAATACATAGGTACAGAAATTAATTAGCATTAAAATGATATCCAAGATGTGAATTATACGAAACATATGCGGATGGTATAGTAGTAAAAAATCCCATGATATGATAAAAATAGAAAACAAACATCATACTGTAAAAAGATTAATTGAGATTTTAAAAATATCATTTTTTTTCCAAAACCTCATTTAGACCTGCAAGGACACATGGCCAGAGTAATCAGCATATTACTGGAAGAGGGGTATTTCATACGTCCACCTTTTTTGAACATTGACCCTAGTTTATTTTCAGTAAGTTACCATTTGTGATTTCACTATTTTAAAACAGATATGCAGCTACTCTTAGTGAAATGCATGATGCGTTCCATTCGGGGGCCATGTTTAATCAGATAAGCTGTCATGCGACGATGCTAGACTCTCCGTGATGTCACAGGGCCGCTGTGCCCTCTACCGCTTACAAACTAACAGTTTACAGCTGCTATAAGATGTAGTAAGTACTTCAATGCTATTTATTCTGCATTTTTATGAACTATATGCTTGACAAAGGCATCAGAAATGCGTTGCATAACCTGAGTTTTGTATGCCAGCCTGTTATGATTTTAACTATATATTAAAAACCACTAATCCAGTGGATCAAGAAGCGCAGAGATACCTTTTTTCTCTCTAGATATATGCCTACTGTTACCACCCACTTATTTCAGAGATCTGAGTTTTCTTCTTATGCTGCTTTTTTCAAAACTCTGGACTACTGTGGAACCCTACTGTTTCATACTTAACAGGCCAGGACTACAGGTGCCAGCAGGTAGGTTTCGTATCTTGGAAACCCCCACCAGGTAAGTCCGAATTTCTTCTAATAAGTTTTTTTTTTTTTTACTAATTATCATACTTTAACTGTCTTGAACATGCCAAGCTGTGGAAATGCCTAAAGTAAATGGGAAAATCAGAGCATCTGGAAGAATTGATAAGATCACTTTATGAGAACCAAGAAGCCACAGTCAAGACTGCCTTTGGTAACACTGACTGGTTTAAAATCAGGAAAGGTGTCCGACAAAGCTGCATTCTATCCCCAGCCCTGTTCAACTTGTATGCCAAAATGATCAAAAAGTGATGCAATTTGGATGAATCCCCAATCGGAGTGAAAATTGGTGGAAAAAACAATCTTCAATATGCTGACGACACAACTCTGGTGTGGAGTTTGAAAAGCTGGCAGGGGAGAAGAAATTCTCCTCATTCAGGCGCAACTACGCTCCGTGCCATCAACTGTAGTTGTGCCCACATGCCTCTGAATCCGCCCTTATATATACTTTATATATACAGATGTGAAATTATCCTCAGTATATACACATAGAGGAGCACTAGATTCTCTTCAGTATATGAAAATAGAGATGGGGCAGATTCTCCTCAGTATAAACACATAGAGGTGAGCTAGATTCTCATCTGTATATACAGATAGAAAATCATTAGATTCTCCTCATTATATGCAAATAGAGATAGCACAGTTTCTCCTCGGTATATACAGAGGATCAGTTATATTCAATTCAGTTTATACAAATAAAGGTGAGGTAGATTCTCCTCAGTATATACACACAGAGGTGAGGTAGATTCTCCTCAGTATATACACATAGAGGTGAGGTAGATCCTCCTCAGTATATACACATAGAGGTGAGGTAGATTCTCCTCAGTATATACACATAGAGGTGAGGTAGATTCTCCTCAGTATATACACATAGAGGTGAGGTAGATTCTCCTCAGTATATACACACAGAGGTGAGGTAGATTCTCCTCAGTATATACAAATAAAGGTGAGGTAGATTCTCCTCAGTATATACACACAGAGGGGAGGTAGATTCTCCGCAGTATATACACATAGAGGTGAGGTAGATTCACTTCAGTATATACACAGAGAGGTAACATAGATTCTCCTCAGTATATACACAGAGAGGTGAGGTAGATTCTCCTCCATATAAATACATAGAAGTGAGGTAAATTCTCATCAGTATATACACATAGAGGTGAGGTAAATAATCAAGTTGCGACTTCTTTACCTTCCCAATTTACATATCGAATTTCCAAGATTAGCGTTTTGATCACTAATTGGTTGGATAATAAATTTCTAAAAAAGGCCTGCTTAGTATGCCTCCACGGCCTGAAGGTAGTGTATGTGCAAACAATCATTTCCCTAGGCTCTGTGGTTTTTGAGAAAAAATTATCCCATGTATAATTTCTTTTGCAAATTTTTGCACTTTAAATTAACCCCTTCATGACATGGCCTATTTTGGCGTTGAGGACCAAGCGATTTTTTGGTATTTTTCCATCTCCATTTTTCAAAAGCCATAACTTTTTTATTTTTCCGTGGACGCGGCCGTATAAGGGCTTGTTTTTTGCGTGGCGAACTGTAGTTTTTATCGATGCCAATTTTGGGTACATAGACTATATTGTAAAATTTTTTTTTATTTTTTTTTAATGATAGCAGAGAGAGAAAACGCATCAATTGTGCCATAGATTTTTTTATTTTTTTTTTACACCGTTAATCATGCAGCATAAATGAGACTTTCCATTTTTTCTGCAGACCGGTACGGTTACAACAATACCAAAATTCTAACATTTTTTTTAGGTTTTCCCACTTTTCTGCAATAAAAACCCTTTTTTTTGGAAATCTTTTTTCTATTCTAAATTGCTGCATTCAAAGTCCCGTAACTTCTTTATTTTTTGATGTACAGAGCTCTATGAGGGCTTATTTTTTGCGAGACGAGCTGTAGATTTTATTGGTACCATTTTGGCGTACATACGACTTTTTTGATCACTTTTATTGCGTTTTTAGTGAGGCAAAATGCTAAAAATGAGCATTTTGCCTCAGTTTTTTAGCTTTTTTTTTAGCGTTTTTTTCGGTGCACAGTCAAAAGCATGTGCAACTTATTGTACGCATCGTTACGGACGCGACAATACCAAATATGTGGGGTTTTATTGTTTTTTTTACCTTTTTTTATGCTAATCTGAGAAAAAGCATAAAAAATGGTTTTTTTACTCTTTTTTTTTACATTTTTTTAAATTCATTTTTTAAATCTTTCTTTTTTTTACACTGTTTGTGTCCCTCTGAGGGACTTTAATCACTGCCCTGATGATCGCTGTCATAAGGCATGGCAGAGCTACTGCTCTCCCATGCCTTATCGCTCATACAGCGATCTCAGGCATAGGCAATACAGGACGCCAGTGTCTGGCGTCCTGTTGCCATGGTGACAGGCCGGGCTCTCGCGATGACATCGCGAGTTCCGGCCGGAGACACAGAGGGAACCGCGCTCCCGCTGTGAACTCTTTCCCTGCCGCGATCTACTTAGATCGCGGCAGGGAAGGGGTTAACAGTGGCGGGCGCATCTCCGATGCCCCCCCGCTGCTGCAGCGAGACGCCGGCTGTGACTGACAGCCGGCTCCCGCTGCGGGATAGCGCTGGATCACATATGATCCAGCGCTATCTCCAGGACGTAAGTTTACGCCCTGTTGCGGGAAGTACCCCGCTCCCAGGACGTAAACTTACGCCCTGCAGCGGGAATGGGTTAAATAATCAAGTTGCACCCCCTTTACTTTTTCAAATTAGGACCTAAAGAATGGCCATGGCAAATTTTTTTAAGGCCTCCTGCAGAAAGTCAGGTTGGACCCCGCTGCGAGAATTCTCGCAGCGGGATGTGAGCTGTGCCCCTGCAGTGACCACTGCGGCTCACCTGGTCCTGGCATCTCCTTACTCTGGTATGTGCAGGCTGCCTGCCAGCTGGCACATGTGCAGGGTGGAGCCGGCACGTCACCAGTGACATTTCTGTGTGGGCCTCTGCAAGGCTCACAAAGAAATAGGACAAGCTGCGATTTGTTTACCGCGCAAGATTTCACGGCTGTCTGCATAGGATTGCATTATCTGATGCAATCCTATGGCAGCGGGTACGGGTGGAAATTCTGCTGGAAATCCCGCCGCAGAATAACTATTTGCACGCATGATCTAGTAACACAGACAGTGTCAGCTAATCCTTTTGAGTCCAGTAGTGGAATTTGGACACAGCCATTTATGCATCTGAGCTATATGAATCATATGGTAGACCAATTGTTCTGCCTTATGGTTCTCAGTAGGACTTGCTTTATGGCTCATGTCATTTTACAGTGAATTAGTCTCTATTGAGGCTTCACTATACTGGAAGCCAGCCCCTCTAATTTTTGTTTACTGAAGCCTATTGCGAACATGATCCAGTAACAATAAGAAATTGCGTGTTGTGTTTTTTGTTTACGTTAAGCCCTTGTCAAACTTGAATTTAATCCTAATAAATAACATTATTTTAATGTGTCTGTAACTGTGAAGGGCTTCTTGATACTCAATTTAGACAATTACTCCCTCGGTGAAGAGTATTATTGCACAGTTTATGTAGCAAAATTTTTTGTCAGAAGTTGATTACTCACCCCATCAACAGCCAATCATAATTCAATAATTTCATAGCAAATCATAGTAAGTTTAAGTCTTGTGCACATCCATGTATCTATAGCTGCACAAGCATAGAAAACTCTTGTATACATTATTTTCCTTGAAATAGAACATAATCTTTGAAAAAGACACTAAGTACATAAGCAAAGAACAATGCAAAAATATCTAGAAACATGATTATGAATACAAGGTCATTTGTTAAAGAAGACAGTGTCAGACTCACGTGCCAGAAGTGAAATAGCTTTTTGTACACTCATGCAATTATTTTAAATGTAGACACTCTTTAACACCTATTGTTCCCATATTGTGATATGTCTACCGAGTCTTTGCTGTAGACCTGGGCTGTTACCTCTCAAGTTTGCTTTACGTTAATTATTTCAAAATTATTTCAATATACAAATAATTATTCAAAAAAGGCTTGGCTTTTGACCGTAGTTATGGAACTCTACTTACCCTCCAAATTTTCCTATAATGAATGGTGCTATTCTGATGATCATTTGCAGTCCTTGTTATGCCTCAGGTGAAGCCTGTACTGACCATGACAATACAACAACCTAACAGGTTTTCATGAGCCACATAGTATCAGCATAGGAAATGCCATACTAAAATTGTCAGATATTTATGGCTCTGAACAAAAGCTGAACATTCAAAGTTTTGTTAAAGTTGCAAAAAAAAAAAAGAGAAAATTCAATTTAAGAATGCATTACCTCCTGGGACCATTAGATGTCCTCAGTAGACTGCAGGTTTCTATAGGTTTGTGATAAAAACCTTTACAGCCAGGTGTCTTTTCTGACGAGTGGACATATCTATTTTTTGTGCTGTGTATTTAATTGTCCACAAAAATTATGAATAGATTTCTGTATAGTTTAATGCCGAAGTGGCAATGTAAATGCCCTCTGCACTGAATATTTGTGAGTTGATTAGTGTGTGTATTTGTCTATGTGTAAAGTGTGGGTCAGGCAAAAACACTGATATGTTGGTGCGAGCTTTTAGACACGTAAGCACTTGTTTGTGTTTTAAAAGGAGTATTTCTTAGATAAAAAAACAGCATGAAACACCGAGCGTTTCGAGGCACATGCACCTCTTCCTCAGTCTTGCCGGAGACACACTATATACAGTTCACATTGTGATACGTGCTTGTGATGACATAATACATGATATGGGTGCATAAAGTTGGCTACAACAGTGGTATCAGGTGGTAAATAAGAAATGGATATGAAACAAAAGGAGAAAAGCAAAAACAATGTAAGGAAAAATGAGGGGGGGGGGAATATATATATATATATATATATATATATATATATATATATATATATATGAAATGAATAAATAAATCTGAAATGATCCAATGAATGAATGTATAGGCATTCAAAAATCAAGATGTTAAATATCAGACTGGAGGCTGCACTGCACGGAAGTGAGCATAATATACATGGGAGATGTCCAGAGTGTGACAACCAATCAGGCGTTCACTGGAGTGGCGCTTTAACACTCTTCCAATGATGTACCCAAGATATTGATCTTTAGTTTTAAGTGCATATTTTTCAGATTTGATTGTAAGGCCGGAATCACTTATGGAATCCAGTACAGCTTGCGTTTTATTGGGCTGCCTTTTCCAATCTGAGCTAAATATGACCACACCATCCAGGCAGGCAGCGAAATAGTAACAATGTGGTACCAAAATCAGGACCACCTGCCTCTGAAAGGTACAGGGCCTCCTGGAAATCCAAACAGCATCACTGTGTAGTAGAACAACCCATCTGAGGTTGAAAAGGCAGTTTTTTTTATTTCTCCTCCACTAACCCAACTATTTGGGAGTTATACACAGAGGTATATGTATGTGTGTGATTTTAAGCAGCTCGCAAATCTCTTTCATTACCTTTAACATTAAGGTTGTGCCTTGGTCGGTGAGAATTTCTTTAGAGATCTCTGTAAAACAACTTTCATGCAATATTTAAAGAGGCAGTGTTACTTAAAATTGCAACTTCAAGATAAGACATTGCATAATCAAGATCCATCAAAATATATTGAAGTCCACTTGCTGTGTATTCTCATCTGTATCTTGTCAGTCCCAAAGTGTCTGCCACTACAACTCTGCCTAAAACTAGTATCAGAGCAAGGGGGCTCTGCCTACACTACTGGCCGAAAATCAATAGTAATGTGCCAATGGGTTACCATAGCAGACAGAAACCTAACCATGGGCTCAAGGTCTGCCAATTAAGGAAGGCTGTAAGGCCCATCCAGAGGCATGGTCTAATAGGAGATCTGTCAATACACTAGTGACAGGCATAATACACTGCACCAGATCACATCTTCAAGTCCTCATGTAAAGCTGTTAGGGCTCTTTCACATGGGTAGAATTATTTTGCCAGAATGCAGTGGAATTGGCCGATGCAGAAATGTGCATCAAAATCCACTTGGTTAAATGCAGATTTAATCCATTTTCAATTCCACATAAAAATCTGTACATTAGCAGTGTGGATTTTGATGTACAATTTTTCTTTTCACTATATCCTGCAGAATTATTGCACCTATCTACAAGCTTTCTAACGTATCAGAAAAATTTCAATAAAGTGTAATATAAAAAGTAACAAGTCTGGCTAATTTCATAACAAGTCTGCAATTTGAGCTGTGAAATTTGGCACTATTTATATGTCGCCACCTACTCTATGCTATCGGTGGCAATGCATTACCTGCATCACAAAGGAATACAGCAGCATTGCCTTACTGTGCCTCCTTCTTCTAGGCTGGTTGAATCTAAGCCGTACTGACGCTCAAGCCATGTCACTGTCTGTGTCACTGATGAGGTGGAGCTTTTTCCAGTTCTTTTGTGTCACAAGGGAAGAAGAGGCTTGTGAACAGGACAATCAGAGCAGTTCTCCTCCACTCACAGTTGCAGGTTGTAAAATTTTAGGATTAGATTCAATCGGCATTTTTCTTGAGACAGTACCACTATGCTTCATGGGTTGTGTTTAGTATTGTATCTCCCATTGGCTAAAAAAAGATGGACCTTTCTGTTTTTTCAGGGAATTCAAAGCTTTGCACTAAAAAAAATGGAGTTCTGACTTCAATTTCGCTAAATTAAAAATGTTATATTTACTTGTAGTCTCCTTCTACTTTTGCCAACACAAACATAAATCATCATTTGTATTGGTAAAAGTGGCACCAAGAACTATTGCATATGTGCTGTGGTAGCGGCTGCTGCTAAAACACTTGCTCTCCTGATGGCTGCTGGGCTGTACTTGCAATTAGTGCTGTTAAACAAGCGTTAACAGTGTGTTTACAATAGCCAATTCAGACTGAGAGGAACTTTAAAAAAAAGTGGGAAGATAGGTCCTGCCCTATCTTTCTTGCATATAGAAAAACTGCGTGCTAGAAAGATAGGTCAAGGCCTATCTTTTCTCGTGTGTAGTATTAACAAAACTAAATCAATAGACATCAAGCCCGTAACACGGAACAACATCATGGCTGTCTGTTGAAGCCCTAAAAGTAACCAAGAGATCATGTTCAAGGGTGCAGCTAAACATTAGTGCTTTAGTAGGCATCAAAAACATACAGACATATATTTTAAATATGCATGCATTCTGTGTTTCACTTCTCTGAGAATGATTACCATTGATTGAAAATAGAAAATGCATGCGTTTTTCAAACGTATTTTTTAGAAGCAAATATAAATGCTAACGTGTAATAGTGCCTTTAGAGTACACATGCTGATGATCTCCCCTGCAGATGTAGGCAGAGCTCTGCTGATTGCCATGTGACTCATACCAGTCAATTAAAACAATGCAAATCCAGGAGCCTTCTGTGGCATTGAACCACAGCATGTATGGACACTCTTATGGAATTTTTCTAATCTTATTATGGGGTCACATAAGCGTTGATTTATAATAATAATCTGTTTTTCCTTAGTCCTAACAGCAGCACAATCATGGGGTTAATTCTGACCCTTTGTACTATCAGGACAGATGGAATTTTTAATTAATCAAATTAAACCTAATTAACTACAGCCATCTAAACTTATAAGAAAATGTCTAGCTGCTGTTAAGACTAAGGGAAAACAGATTAACATTTGAAATCAACACTTCCCTTACACCCTACAGCAGCACAACCATAGGAATTTTTAAGAAGTCAATCCTATATGGAGGGTCCTCATGTATGGCGGAATTTGAAATTGACTGCCCAAGAGCCGCCTCCTTAGAGAATTGAAATTTTCACCTATAACGGTTGATAAATATATAATGTGAGCTCCAGGTTGCATGATCAATCCAATTCCAACATCAGACTTTACTCAGCCCAAGAGGTGGAAACTGGTCTAGTAGTATGAGCTCTAACAAAATTAGGTAGATTAGCGTTCCGAAATATGTAAACTATACTAAAGGCCCCTTTATCTACTAGGTTTAGGAAAGTCTTAAGTCACAAATAATAAATTCTCTACCTTACTGATCTCTACTATTAACTAAATAGATATTGGGACAACAGGACAGATCTAGGAAATGGAGATTACATTCCTCATGACAGTCAACTGTCAAAATCCATACAATTGGGGCAGATTTTGACTGGAAATCAACCCAGTGTGTGAAGACACCTAGGGGTTGAGTGGATCGTATAGTCTCTCCCCAAGAAGAACACCCAGAGGGGTGTGGGGACACCTAAAAGCTGAGTAAGAAGACTTATAAGGCAATGCTCCTCTGGGAAATTTATGCAAATAAGAAAGGTGTCTCCGCACACTTTTTGGGTGCTCTACTTAAGGAGACACGACACCGCTTCTGAACCAAGGCCTAGGCCCCTCACAGACTAAGCCAGAATCCTACTGCATACTGATGATGGGCAAGCACCCCAAAACAGTCTGTCTGTGCATGGTTTCTGGCTTGGTTTAATATTCCCAATCATTGAGAACTTGTTAAAAGGTAACTTTGAATTTAAGGAATGCTGCCATCCAATAGATGGTGCTGTAGATGTATTTTTCCATCTTTTTTATTTGCAAAAATATACAGTATAAAGGCACAAGATTCTCCAGTAAAGCCCCGTGTATTATAATATGAGGACTGCTGACTCTACATGCTTTGTTTCCAGCCAGGAGATTTAAACTGCATGTGGTCCCCTAATTCTATAAAATAATAAGACTGCGGCATGTAAGAGGCTGACCAAAGAAGAGTGCTGTCCTTCATCCATCGTAACCTCATGATGTCATCTCGGAGTCCTAATGGGTTACTATGCCACCTGGTGGCTTGAAGATGGCCTCTGAGTCTGCCACCTACAGTATCCTATGAGGCTGAGCCAGAGACCCTGTCTTATAAGCCAATATAATACACTGCAATGTTGAAGTATTGCAGTGTATTATAGAAAAAAGCAAATGTAATAATATTCAGGTTCTTTAGCGGGACAAAAAGAAAAAGAAAAAAGCAGAAAAATCTATTAAAGAAAAATAACAAAGTCAAAACCCCACCTTTCCCCCTTAGTATGTGTACAAAATTAGAAAAAACATTTTAAAAAACTGTATAATCTTGGTATTGCCAGAATTGGGCTGACAATTGGGCTGAATGTTACCACAGTATTTATTCTGCTGAATGCCATAAAAATTTAATTTCAAAAAACAATGGCACAATTTATTTTTTTTCCAAATTCCAGGGTCATTGGGTCTAACCCCTGCTCAATGCAAGATTTGCAAAAGGATCCCAGACAGATGTCTGTCCAGCTTCTGTTTGAAGACTTCTGTCAAAGGAGAAAACTCCCCCCCCCCACCCCCTTCCTTGTGAAAAACTGTTCCATTCATTGATCATCCTGTTAGAAAGTTTTTCCTAATATCTAATCTTTCTCTCCTCCCTTTTAGTTTCATCCCATTGCTTCTAGTCTTTCCTTATGCAAATGAGATAGGGCTGATGCCTCTGCACTCTGATGGCCCTTCAGATATTGGTAGATAGCTATTAAATCTCTTCTAAGCCTTATTATTTAAAAGCTAAACATTCCCAGATTCTTATCCATTCATTATAGAACATGGTTTGCAGACCACTCACCATCCTGGTAGCTCTTCTCTACCTCTGTGAAGTTAGCACCCCATCTTTCAAAAAAGTTAATTTTTTCATAAGTTCTGGATGCACCCCAAAGAGTTCTAGAGTTCCCAATTAATTTTTAAAATAGTTCTAGCGAATTAAGCAAAAAAAATCAACAAATGTATCTCTGGGGTTTTAGCTTCCAAAAATGATATTACTAAATCAGTGAGAACTTTGTAAATATGGGTTCTAGAGCTTCGAGAATTAAGAGTTTTCTTCAGAACTCTTAAGGTGCTACTCAGAACTGTTATAAAATCACTGCATTTCCCAAAAATTTTTTTACACATAATAACTCAAATTTTTTGATCCGACATCTAAAAATCAGCGAGAACATTGTAAATATTGGTTCTAGAGCTTCGAGCATTAAGAGTTTTCTTCAGAACTCTTGAGGTGCTACCCAGAACTTTTATAAAATCGCAGGATTTCCTAAAAATTTATTT
The DNA here is from genome assembly GCF_035609145.1 of Eleutherodactylus coqui. Classification (NCBI taxonomy): domain Eukaryota; kingdom Metazoa; phylum Chordata; class Amphibia; order Anura; family Eleutherodactylidae; genus Eleutherodactylus; species Eleutherodactylus coqui. The sequence goes on along the minus strand of NC_089837.1, from coordinate 254,419,633 downwards.
ACACATAATAACTGAAATTTTTTTCATCCGGCATCTAAAAATCAGCGAGAACGGTATAAATATGGGTTCTAGAGCTTCGAGCATTAAGAGTTTTCTTCAGAACTCTTGAGGTGCTACCCAGAACTGTTATAAAATCGTGGGATTTCCCAAAAATTATTTTACACATAATAACTGAAATTTTTTGATCCGGCATCTGAAAATCAGCAAGAACGGTGAAAATATGGGTTCTAGAGCTTCAAACATTAAGAGTTTTCTTCAGAACTCTTGAGATGCTACCCAGAACTCTTATAAAATCGCGGGATTTCCCAAAAATTTTTTACACATGATAACTCAAATTTTTTGATCCGGCATCTGAAAATCAGCAAGAACGGTGTAAATATAGGTTCTAGAGCTTCGAGCATTAAGAGTTTTCTTCAGAACTCTTGAGATGCTACCCAGAACTCTTATAAAATCGCGGGATTTCCTAAAAATTTTTTACACATGATAACTCAAATTTTTTGATCCGGCATCTAAAAATCAGCAAGAACGTTGTAAATATAGGTTCAAGAGCTTTGAGCATTAAGAGTTTTCTTCAAAACTCTTGTGGTGATACCCAAAACTGTTATAAAAACGTGGGATTTCCCAAAAATTTATTTACACATAATAACTCAAATTTTTTGATTCGACATCTAAAAATCAGCGAGAACATTGTAAATATTGGTTCTAGAGCTTCGAGCATTAAGAGTTTTCTTCAGAACTCTTGAGGTGCTACCCAGAACTTTTATAAAATCGCAGGATTTCCTAAAAATTTATTTACACATAATAACTGAAATTTTTTTCATCCGGCATCTAAAAATCAGCGAGAACGGTATAAATATGGGTTCTAGAGCTTCGAGCATTAAGAGTTTTCTTCAGAACTCTTGAGGTGCTACCCAGAACTGTTATAAAATCGTGGGATTTCCCCAAAATTTTTTTACACATAATAACTGAAATTTTTTGATCCGGCATCTGAAAATCAGCAAGAACGGTGTAAATATGGGTTCTAGAGCTTCGAGCATTAAGAGTTTTCTTCAGAACTCTTGAGGTGCTACCCAGAGCTCTTATAAAATCGTGGGATTTCCACAAAAAATTTATACATAATTGAAATTTTTTGATCCGGCATCTAAAAATCAGCGAAAACATTGTAAATATGGGTTCTAGAGCTTCGAGCATTGAGAGTTTTCTTCAGAGCTCTTGAGGTGCTACCCAGAACTCTTATAAAATCGTGGGATTTCCCCAAAATTTTTTTACACATAATAACTGAAATTTTTTGATCCGGCATCTGAAAATCAGCAAGAACGGTGTAAATATGGGTTCTAGAGCTTCGAGCATTAAGAGTTTTCTTCAGAACTCTTGAGGTGCTACCCAGAGCTCTTATAAAATCACGGGATTTCCCCAAAAAATTTTTACACATAACTGAAATTTTTTGATCCGGCATCTAAAAATCAGCAAGAACGTTGTAAATATAGGTTCAAGAGCTTCGAGCATTAAGAGTTTTCTTCAGAACTCTTGAGGTACTACCCAAAACTGTTATAAAAACGTGGGATTTCCCAAAAATTTATTTACACATAATAACTGAAATTTTTTGATCCGGCATCTGAAAATCAGCAAGAACGTTGTAAATATGGGTTCTAGAGCTTCGAGCATTAGGAGTTTTCTTCAGAACTCTTGAGGTGCTACCCGGAACTCTTATAAAAACGCGGGATTGCCCCAAAAATTTTTTACACATAATAACTGAAAATTTTTCAGACTTTTTTGAAAGATGGGGTGCTGACTTCACAGAGGTCTCTTCTCTGAACTTGCTCTAGTTTGTTGATGTCTTTTTATAAAATGGGGTAACCAGAACTGGACACAGTATTCCTGATGAGATCTGGAAACTGTTTTGGGGGGTGCTTTGCACTCTTTGTAGTCAAGCAGGAGAGTATTCAGGGGATAGCCGATGTCTGGTACACAAAATGGCAGTGCAGCACAGAGGGTTCAAGCAGTCTGAGAGTAGTCAAGGAATAGCCAAGGTCAGTTACACAAAGGACAATCTTCTTTTGTAGGGAGCAGGGATACTAAGGAGCAGGTTTAAAGGCTGAGGTTCAGAGCACAATAAACACCCAATGACAGAAGGACAAGGCCAAGTTTAAATAGGAAGTCCATTCAGTGCGGGGTGGAAACCATTCGGAGCTGGATTGCAGGAAGTAGGTTGCAGGAACAAGGAACCGGGCCAAGTTAAGCAGGGGCACTATCTAGCAAGCTAAATAGCCCACTAGGGAGAGACACCATCCAGAGCATAGGAGTTCCTAGGTTCAAGTCATGACATATGCATCCATTTATTATAACTCTTTGAGTATGATCATTAACCAGTTGGGAATCCACTTAAGGTCGCTTTCACATGGCCGAGAAAATCTTTTGAATGGGGTCATATACATGAGGGGTAAGTCCTATCTTTGGGCGTTCCCTTGGAATTCCTCGCCAATTGTTTTCAATGGAGCCAGAAAACACATCGCCAGCATATGATGTGCATGCAATGTCATGCGAGGTTTCCCATTGAAAACAATGAAGTGATGTGAGGCGTTTTTGACACAAAAACGCCTTGCATTTGCAGGGAAATCGCGCATTCACCTGTGTGAAATAAGATTAACAATTGCCTTGTCGATTGCCATATTTGGTCATTTATTTAATGAGGAAGCTTTGAGACACTTTAGCAAATGCTTTGCTGAAGTCAAGATATACTATATCCACGACATTTCCTTGATCAACTCATTAGATTCATCTGACATGACTTGTTTGTTACAACCCATGCCAGCTCTGGTTAATTGCTGCATTCTCATCCAAGTACTTGCATACATGCTGTTTAATAATTTGTTCAAAGATCTTTCCTGGTATAAAGGTCAGGCTCACAGGCCTTCAGTTTCCTGGGTCCACCCTCTTTTGAAGATTGGGGAAGGGCAAATGTTAACCCTATCTTCTGTGACTTCTCCTGGTTAAGCAATTACCTCTGCAATCTCCTGCAGTACCCTGGGATGTAATTAATTTGGACCTGGAAGCTTGAACTAATTTAAGTTAGCAAAGTGTTCTATCACCATCTCTCTGTTTATAGATAGCCTGGATTATTTTATTCCTTCACTAGCACAGTGAGGATCAGTTGATATTATATTTACTTTCTGAAAAAAAAAACAGATACAAAATAGAGATTTAAAATTTCAGCCTTCTCATTATTATTTTTAACTAATTAACCATTTTTATACTGTAAAAATCCTATAGCATTGTTGAGTTAGCTTTTGGTTTCGACATGCCGCCTAAATCCTTTTTTATTGCTTTTGGCCTTTCTTGCAAGCCTTAATTCATTATTAGTTTTAGCTAATAAAAGTTAATAAGTGTTATACAATAACAATACATTATATGTACTCCGAAATGATGCCATTACTAAATACAACCTGTCCTGCAAAAAAACAGCCATCACACAGCTATGTTGATGGAGAAATTAAACAATTATGGCTCTAGTAATGCGATGATGAAAAAAAAAATGAAAATGAATTTGTCATTAAAGGGTTTTTTCGGGTGAAGCCTTTTGATAACCTATCCTCAGGATAGGTCCTCAATAGTCAACTGCTGGGGACCTGCCACTCGGGATCTCCAGTGATGAGCTGACCGCGCTGTTAGTGCAACAGGCCGAATGTTCATCACAGGAGACAATAGTGGAAGTGGCCTAGCTGAAATTAATAGCAGCTGAAGCATCTATTACACTTCTGTAGCTGTTCCCAGTGTCAGACACACAAGTGCCAAAAGTGAAATAGCTGTTTTCAGCCCATTGATTGCAATGGAAGTGAAGCCATCTAGGGCTGGCCACTGTACTGACAGCGGACGGACGATCAGCTCATTGCCAGTGATCCACAGCAGTGATTAACTATTGATAACCTATCATAAGAACAGGTCAGTAATAGTTTTACCTAGAAACGTCCAAAAGGAGCAGAGAGGCTTCGTTTAAGGGTTAAGAATTTTTAGATTGTGTTAAACATGACAAACTTTAGAAGTGTCTGAAGCAAATGGGCATCCCAGAACATATTGAACAGCTTATAAGGTCGCAACCAAGACGCAACAGTCAGGACAGCTTATGGAAACACGGGTTGGTTTGAAATCAAGAAAGGCGTACGGCAAGGCTGCATTTTATCACCAGTACTTCTCAATCTGTACGCAGAAACGATCATGAGGTGATGCAATCTAGACGAATCAGAAATCAGAGTCAAAATCAGTGGCAGAAATGTCAACAATCTTCGATATGCAGATGACACCATCCTGTTTGCGGAAAGTGAAAGGGACCTGGAATACCTTATCCAACGAGTGCAAAAGGAAAGCGAACACATGGGACTGTACCTCAACAGCAATAGAATGAAAGTCATGACCACGGTAAGCAACGGCACAGTGAACATAAAAATTAACAACGAAGAAGTTGAGTCGGTCCAAGATTTCATCTTCCTTGGATCCAAAATCGATGGCAACGGGCAATCTGGACCTGAGATCAAGAGACGGATTACACTTTGTAGGATCATAATTCAAGGAATGGAAAAGATCTGGAAAAGCAAGGACACTAGCATTGCAACAAAAAACAGACTGATCAATGCAATCGCCTTTTCCATTACTATGTATGGCTGCGAAAGTTGGACACTCAGGAAAACAGACAGAAGGAAAACTGATGCATTTGAACTATGGTGCTGGAAGAGAATACTATGAATACCTTGGACTGCCATGACAATGAATAAATAAGTGTTAGATCGTGTCAAGCCAAAAATATCACTAGAGGGCAAAATCACCAAACAGCGGCTCTCTTTTTTTGGAAACGTGATGTGCACTAACTCACTGGAAACAGTACTGATGCTTGGCAGAGTCAGTGGAAATAGAAGATCAGGACAACAAAAAAACAAGATTGCTAGATACAATCAAGGCCACCATGAGCATGTCAATCGATGAACTGTAAGAAGCTATGAAAGACAGGAATGGGTGGAGAACATTGATCCATAGAGTAACCAAAGGTCGGATGCGACTGAATGGATAATCATTATCATCATTTCTCATTCTAAATGTCACAGTTGGTTAAGAAAAAATTTTTAGTATCCTGCAGTTTTCACATGGACCACTAAGCCTAATAATAATCTGGCACTTCCTATTCCATTAAGAGAACTTTTCAGCACTTATCTCATTATCATTACTGGCGAGATTACAATGGGAGGCAACATCTATCCTAAGAACAGGTTAAGAACATCAATAGTTTTACCTGGAGAACACTTAAAGATGAAAAAAGGCTGTCTAAGGTCTAAGAATTTTGGGTGATTTTTTTTTTCTTCATTCTTAATGTCACAGTATGTTGAAGAAAAGATTTGGAGATTTTTTCTTCATCTTCTGGCTCAGTGGGTGTGGAATTTGGTGTGACATGTTTAGTCGCACCTGTGGATAATTACTAGGGCTATTTAGCCTGGCTTGAGACTGAGCTGGACTGCGGTTGAATTTTCAGTCTCTCCCTGATTGGGCTAGAAGTCAGCAGCTTTCTACTGGATCATTCAGTTACTTGCTGCAGCTCAAGCTAAATACTTCATTTGTTTGCATAGTGATTTTGGTTTTCTGGGTTTGTTTCCTTTCCCCTACGTATGGTCAATTAGAGGCCAAGGCATGTGGACAGGGCGATTGCCCTGCTTTCAGGCAGGGCCATTCCCAGTGTTTGGTTGTATAGGAACAGTGTTTCCCACATTTTGGTTCCATTCTTGTTTGTCCTTATTTATTTGCATTTTTGGTAGACCTGCGAGTGACAGATCCAGCGTGTCCAGGTTGGACGTAACCATATCCTGCAGTTTTCACATGGACCACTAAGCCTAATAATAGTCTGGCACTTCTTATTCTGTAGAGAAAACTTTTCAGTACTTTATTTCATTGTTATCACTAGCAAGATTACAATGACAGGTAACCTCTACATATAAATAACATCATTCCTTTCACAGTAACCTTTGCACAGAATTCTGGCTCAGCTTAATAGGTAACACTGAAAATTACTATATACTGAAATACTGAAGTACAAGCGATCAAATCAAATGATAACAAGTCCAAGTCCCTTATGGGGAATAAAAAAATGTAGAAAAAGGTTTGATAAAATGTTTAAAATAGTGAAAAAATAAAGATGAAAAAAAGCATTCCCCATTTTTCCCATAAAGAGTCACCCACCTTCTAAAAAATGGTGCAATTGCTTTTTTTTCATGTCAGCCTACTTGAAAAGATTTTTTTTCAATCTTATGAATTTTATTGGGTTTTCAAAGGTTTTACAAGTTTACATTTTTAATTAGAGTACAATTTTATAAAGCACAGGCAACAAAGAAATAAAAAGTTTTGCCCTAGTCAAGCCCATTTCCTATAGGCACAAAACTGTAAACCTGACTTTAAAGGGGTCTAATGACAACTATTCATAAAAACACTTAAACAAATTTGGAGGTCACATATCAAACTGCCTGCATGTAAGTGGAACTCATCACTAAAGCAGGCAGTCCCCACTAGTGTCTAAGTGCACTCATCTTAATTGGCTACTCTTAACCCAAGAGAACCAGAGAACAAACAACCAGAAAAAAGGGAGTAAAAGAAAATATTAGGCTTGTCTGCATGATGCCAGTGGACAAAGGACGTCTTCAGAGAATAAGCCATGATAATACCTGCAACTACGACCAGATGACTTAAGAGCAACACCAGCATCACTGTCTTGCGGAACAGCTTCTGCCACAGTAAGGGGAGATGGGAAAGACTAAAAAAATAGAGTAAAAAACAGTAGGAAGAAATAAAAAGAGGAAGAGATCATAGAAAGAAGAAAACAGCTTGTGGATTAGCCTGTACTGGGTGACTTCGCAAGGGGTGAGTGAGAATTGAGTCGCTACTTAAGAGGTCTTCTTGTGACTGGTACAGTAAACACATGGGGATCACACCCATTTTTTCTTATATTATAGCTGTCAGCTTTTCATTAGTCATGTACCATGACATAAGTCCCTTCACTTAAGAAAAAAAAATTAAGCATAGGTTTCCTCCAGGAAGTTGCTATAGTTTGTTTCACGGCTAAGAAAACTAAATTAAAACACAAAAGTGACGGAACAGAGAAGGGAGTTTTTTTTTATGGAGAAAGACTTTCCATGGATTCTTAACTAAATTATGACCTGCAAGGGTAAGGATAAGAAAATATGTATGTATCCAAAGCTGATGCATCTTATGGCAGAGCTACTAGATATAATACATATACCCAGGAACCTGGCATCCCATAATGCAATTGGAAGAATATAATTTGAAACCACTTTAGCTATACGGGTTGGAGTCAAATACCATCTCAAGAGGACTTTTATCTTGGTTTCTAGCATCAGTGTAGCAACAGTGCAGAGGAGCATGAGCCCACTCAGCATCAGTGAGCTCTTTACCTAGGTCAGCCTCCCATTTACGGACATATGATAGGTCACGACAGTAATGTGTTTGGGTATATGAGAATATATTTTTGGAATATATGAGAATTAATCCCCAGAGAATGCAGGTCTTCGTGGGAATGCAGCTCAAACTGTGTGGCAAATTGAGGGCTGAGCTATGCTAATAAGAGCCAGCAGAAAATACTTTATTTGCAAATCTCGAAATGGGCAGAGTCCCGTTATCCTGAAGATCTGGGAAAGGTTCCAAAGGAAAACTATCACGGGCCTCACAGCATCATAAAATAAGTTATAGTGCTTTTAGGGAACGTGACAAGGACCCAGGTGAGGTATTTTTTATACTCAGCCTCTTCCAGGATCCAGCAGTGTCCCCTTCTGAAGAGTGTCTTCTGGTGTGGGTGACTTGGCATTCCTGACAACTGATGGAAGGTGCTAATTTGGAAAGCTGCTTGATGTAATGTTAAATAATTCTCAGACTTCTGAAAAGAGTGGCAATTGATCAAAGCGCCCCTGAATCATAAAATACTTTTAGGACATTTTAAATGAGGGCTCCTTCATGAAGGTAAAAAAAGGAACGTCGCAGAACTGATGTGGAGAATAGTAATTTCGTCAGTGCTGCGTGTTTAAAGTTGGCATTTTTCTTTACGATGTTGTGGAATTAGGATGTGCTAGCTGTACTGACCACTAGATGGTAGAAGTGAAATACTATCCAGTGAAAGCGGCAATGCAATTTATGTTGGTGAAGATAAGTTTCATGGAGGCTGGACAAAGAATATCTCACTATAGAGATTCATTAATGAATTTTGTTCACTTATTTCTATATTCCTCTTTACAGTTCTCTCTGTCCTTGTGAATAATATTCTGATTGCACCAACAAATATTACTCCTTGTTTTGAAAGAGGAACACAGGTGCCCTTAATGGCCAGTTAGTAGAACAATCTCTAATGTACAGCACTCAGAGACTAAGGCCGCCTGCAGACGGGCGGGTCGGATCTGGTAGCGAGAATTCTCGGCGCGGGAGCACCTGCGCCCGTGGCTCCGGCTGTTGATGTGCCGGCTTGCCGGACAGCCGGCGCATGCTCAGACCGGAGCCAGCAGCGGGTGAGTGACGTTTCTGTGTGGGGCTAGCAATAGGACATGCCGCGGTTTGTTTGCCGTGCGAGATTTCGCGCGGCCAAACTGCGGCCGTCTGCATAGGATTGCGTTTGTTAACGCAATCCTATGCAGGCTTCCAGCGGCAGAGATCCCGCCGCTGAATTTCCGCTCGTGTGCAGGCGCCCTAAATTAGGATGAAATGGTAGGAAGTTGTGACGCCTATCTGGGACTGCAGGTCATTAACAGCATTCTTACAGGCTCCTCTTCTGCTGGGGATTCCCCTGTGCTTACCACAGCTTGCAGTACAATAGGCTGTGTCATCCAGCTCAGCCTGTGCTTAGACCCGGCAGACCACTGCTGCTGTATATACTGGTTTCCTTCACTCTGCTGATTTCAGGGGGTTCCACTGCTAAACATAGGGTGGGTGCTGACACTCTGCTGTATGAGTTGGGGGTTGTAATGCCCAGAGTAGCACTGTGTGTGGTCTGCCCCACTATGTAAAGGGTAGAAGGCTACTCCAAGTAAGGGATTAGGGGGTGGATTCAGGTGAGCAGCAGATATGGTAGGAAGGCTGTGGGTAGGCCATAGGTATAGCAAGTGCAAGATGAAGTGCCGAAACACTTCAAATAGCTGCCACAGGACCTGGGAGTAAGTCTGGGAGTGCTCTTGTGAGATCATCAATGGCACCAGGAGCTCTTGAAAGCTGCGTCCGCTCAACTTGCTGGCTAGTCACACTCCTTGCAATTAAAATGTTTTAGAAGCTTTTCAGTACATTATATGGTACATTTAATGGTACCAAAAACAGTGTTTTTAGATGCAGTTATTTCCACATAGTTTATCATGAACATTTCCCATAAAAAATGCATGCAGACTAGTGTTGCAGTTTTTGGTTGTTTGGAATATTTGCCATAATAAAGCACACTGCATAGGCAAACTTAAATGTCAACAATTGCAGATGTTTTTTTTTAGTTTGGCTATACATAGTTCTACACTGCGTGCCATCTAACCTAAGGCTGGTCTTTGTGGCCATGGAGTATATAAATAAGAATATATACTATTTGCTCAAAATCCTTAGAATGTCAACTTTATACATGACTGGCTCTTAAAAAGTCACATGTTTACGGATTTTGCTGATGGTGGATATGAATGTTTATTTATAGCTGCATTACTTTATTTTTGGGTGAACAGAAGTTCATTGGTGTACTCTTAGGTTAGATTCCATGTATTCCTATCCTAATCTATTAAAATGCCATTGGCTCTCAGATCGCTAAAAAGACATTTGGTTCTTTGCTATTCATAGTATTAGGCCCAATGTCCATGGGCAGATTTTGTTTATAAAATCCGCGCATGGCCCCTGCATGGGAGATCTGTGTATCTTGCTGCCCATAGGGCTGCATTAGCATCCGTAGGGCAGCTAAAAGCATGCGGATGGGATTTCTTCCGGGCGTGCGGGTCGCACGCACGGAAAGAAAACACAGCATGCGCCATTTCCCTGCGGGTCTTCCGCATGGACGGCTACCGCGGCTTCCGTTGAAGCCTATGGAAACCGTCCATACCCATGGCACACCCGCAGCTGAATTTCTGCTCTGCTGCAGAACCGCGGGAAAGCAGGAATTTAAATAAAAATGTGCACGGCGCATGTGCGCGGCACACTACCGTCATGCTGAGCACATCCGCCGGGCCGAAGAAAGAAGATCCGGCTGCCACGTAGGGGAGATCTACAGCGTCCGGACAGGTAAGTAATAAGGATTTTCTGGCCTCACGTCTGCGGAAAAGGAGGGATCTGCGGCGGGATTCTGCATAGAGAATCCGCGCCGGCCCGAATTTTCCCATGGACATGAGGCCTTAGACTTCAGTTTACCAACACAGTCATTGAATTGTAAAATTAAATCAATGCAAAATCTTTTGATCTTTACACAACTTGAACTTTGACCTGAAATAAGCAAGATATGCAACATAATTCTTAGAAACATGGGCTTGTGGGTTTGTACATTCACAGATCAGTTTATTAGAATAAATTAATATAATATATGGTAAGAATATAGTGGTATAACGTCTTCTGCCATGTCAATCAGTGTGGTGATAGTTATCACTCACCACTCAGTACCAGCAACCTTACTGTACTTTTTTTGGTGACAATGTAATACCTAACAAAATTTAATCTACAGGTGAATAGACAAACACAATCAACAGTATATGGGTATTACTGTATCTTGACGCCATCGGAAGCTAGGGGTTTGACAGGGCTTCTAGGGAGGGACGCCCCTGTCACACCCCTAGCTCCTGATTGGCGCAAGTATTGAAGTTCCTAGCAGCGTGTGTATGCCAGCCAACGCACACTGCTAGTAGCTGTGCATGCATCTTAGCTAATCTTCCCTGGCGCCAAGATATTGCAAGGCCCTCGCCCCTGCATTCCTTCTCTTTCACCGGTTGAAGTGGCTTCCCCACAGCCAGCCCCAGCTCCCTGCTGTCCTCCCCCATTTAGTCGCGCTGGCTGAGATTGTGGCCTGCGTGAGTGTGTGTAGTGGAGGAGTACTGCACTTTAGCGGAGGACCGGAGGAGAGCTGCAAGTGAGCAGCGATGGCGTGGAGGGGGGAGGGGGTAGGAGTGTGAGCTGCAGAGCTCACCACTCAGCTCTGACCACAAGAGCACTGAGGCAGTGACCTCAACATCACCATGCTCCTAGGGCCGAAGGGGGGGGGGAACATAAGCACGCTGCTGGGACCAGAGGAGCACAGGAACAAATCCCCGATAGCAGGGGGGGCTAGTGTCAGCAGGGGAGCACCAATCCACTTCAGTTGGCTGAACATCTGAACGCTGCTATGAGCATTAGCGATGGGAGCTTGCATCAGGGATGGCACTATTATACTGAGCTGCCAGGATCTGCAGGGGAGCGATGTCGGCAGCCAATCAGCTACAGGAGGCATCACACCCCTGTCACTCTTTTCTCCACAAGTACTTCCTGTTGGCATCAAGAAGATACAATAATACCTAGTATTATGTGTAAATAAAATAGTATACGTTATATAATGTACTGCAAGCAAATATAGTGATCCCTCAAGTTACAATAGCCTCAGGATACATTATTTTCGCCATACAATGATCTTTCTCAGACCATTGTAACTTGCAATCAGATTCAAGATAGAATGTCAAAGACAGTCCGATTCTGCAGTGTGTGTGATTGACAGGAAAATACAGCCAAACAGCATATGGGCCCTTTAACTGGTAAAACCTTTGTATTATTCAAGTGCATGCACTGATTGGCCATCTAACAGCACCATTGCCTCTCATTGCCAGCACATCTCTACAGTACAGTGTGGTGCTGCGTATCCTATACTGCTCACTGCCTGTGACATGATGAGCAGTTCCCTTGGAGACCAGGTGAGGGCAGCTCAATGTTATTTTTAAGTACACTTTGTGTACTTACTGTACTGGACCCTGAAGATATTCCTGTCCTCAACACAGAGGTGATTTACAGCCCCCAGCAGTTCTTTCTGGCTGTTAATTATAACTTGCTTCATCTGGGCTAGTTGTAAGCTTCATTTTCTTTACTCTCCATTTTGTGTTACTTTTGGTTGAAATTTTGGAGGCATTGGAACCAATTACAAGCTTTCCATAGAGCTATAGTCTCATCATACAATATTCTCAACATAAAATGGTTGTCACCAAACTAATTGATATTGTAGGTTGAGGAACCACTGTATAAATTAAAGAGATAGCTTGACATAAAGCGTTATCAATCACACAAGGCTTTATTTGCATACAGTCTAGAGGACTGCTGCAGCCAGTCACTTGCCTCAGTAGTCTTGTGCTATACACCACTGAGGCTAGTGTTTAGTGACAGTGGTCATGTAGGTATAAAGGTACATCACTGCTACAGTAATCCAAGCAAAGCCCTGAGTGGAGCATACAATCAGTGGCACTGGAGCTGCGAGGGATCCAATCAGTAAGTATACCATCTTTTTAATTAAAAATATTTCCTATCTTTGAAGGAAAATATTTCTTGGACAACCCACTTTAACTTAAAAGTATTTGCATAACAATGTTGCTTTTGTACTTTTTTTGAAAGTAGAAGATTCTACAAACTGAAAAAAAAACTCTGTTCATGTGTCCACTAGTAGAAAATAAGGGAGATGGAATAACTCCTCCCTAAGGAGAAAAGAGTGTTTCTGATCCACTAGTAGAAAAACACAGAAAAAGGATGGTGTTCATGAAAGGACACAACTATGGAAAAACGTTGTTGTCCCCCAAAAAAACTGTGAGGCCAATCCCAATTTTGAAATCACTTGGATGTTTAAAAACGACAAAGCTTCTGGGAACATGATGTATAGACAGTTTCAAAATTGAGTTTTTTAGCAAAAATATACAAAGTTATGTTTGAAGGAAAAGGACCACTGCACACCAACTCCTGGTCACAATTATGAATAATGGTGGAAGGAGTGTCATGGTTTGGGGCTACTTTGCTGCCTCAGGACCTGGATGCCTTGTGATCATGGAGGGAACAATGTATTCTAAGATTTATTAAAAGGAAAATGTAAGGGCAGCTGCTCATGACTTCAAGCTAATAAATGGTTCAAAAGGAAGATTTGTATTTTAGAATGACCAGGTCAGAGTCCTAACTAGAACCCTATTGACAGGGCATGAAAGGCACAGTTACATTGATGAACTGAATCAAAATAAGCTGGGTTGAAGTTTCTCCTCAATGCGGTTTCTCCTCAATGCGGTTTGCAAATGTTATTTGCAGCTTCAAGAAAGATTTTGATGGAGGGGATCACTGCTAAAGGGGAAACTACATATTATTAAATGTATAGGTTCACTTAATTTTTCTTCCTGCACAGTTAATGTTTATTCAATCTAATCAATAAAATATATGAATGGTAACAATCACACCATATTTTATTGACAATTAATGTGGAAATCATTGAATGGCTGTGATTGGTCCTTGTGCTCAGCCAATCAGAGGCAGCACTTCCAGGAGGCGGGGATTTTTCTTCTGCTGCTTCTTCAGAAGCAATGAAGAACAGTGCTGGGAAGAGAACAAGCGCCAGAGCCAGACAGCACTTGTAGGTGATGTATTTTTTTAAAATTATTTTTTGATGCATCTAGGGAGTTGGTGTTCTTTTTACCTGCTAGAAATAGTCCTTAGCAAAATGTATGACATTGCTTTTAAAATAAGCAACACACCTGCAGTCAACCTCGTCACAATTTTTGAAAGGTTACTGCTTTTCCTTGGAGGATAGGGAAGCAGTGTGTTCTTGGGTGTTCTGTTCATAGGGTACAATTTGTGCTTTGCTAAATTTATGACATTAGTTTTTAAATTAGCAGCACACCTGATTTTTAGCTTAGAATAATTTTTGATAGCTCTACAGTTGTTCCTTGGAGAAGGGCTAAATTTCGCTGTTCTGTTCACCTGTTGGAATTTATTAATTTAATAATTACTTTTTAAAACAATCAGCACACCTGCTGTCTTACTTAGCATACTTTACAATAGCTCTACAGCTGTTCCTTTGCAGGTTTCTTCACCTGGTAGAATTTGTCCTTTGCAAAATGTATGACATTGCTTTTAAAACAAGCAGCACACACTTGCAGTCTTGCATAGTGTATTTTTGATAGCTCTACAGCTGCTCTTTGGAGGAACTCCATGCTTGGCTGTTTGGGTCAACTGACAGAATTTCTCCATTGCAAAATTTATGATGCTTTTAAAACTAGCATCACAACTACTGTCTTTCATGGTACAATTTTTTGATAACTATACTGTTTTTCTTGAGGAAAAACAAGCATGAGGATTGAGCTTAGGTGTTCTGTTCACCTGGTAGAATTTGTCCTTTGAAAAATTAATTAGAATGCTTTTAAGATGAGCAGAAAACCTGCGGTCTTCTTTTGCACAATATTCATAGCTCTATAGCTTCTCCTTGGCTTTCCTGTGCACTTTTCTACAACTACTCTGGAGAATGCCCATGTTTGGCTGTTCTGTTTCCCTCGTAGTATTTGTCCTTCCAAGATTTATGACATTGCTTTTGAAACAAGCAACACAAATGCTGTCTAGTTTAGTGTGATATTGGTAGCTCTTCAGCATCTCTTTGGAGAAGGCCCGTGCTTGGCTTTCCTTTTCAACTGTCAGAATTCGTCCTTTACAGCATTGAGGACATTGATTATAAAACAATTAGCCCACCTGCTGAATTGTCTAGTGTAATTTTGGATTGCTTTACAGCTGTTCTTAGGAGAGGGCACATTCTTGGCTGTTTTGTTGCCCTGGTAGAATTTTGCCCTTTGCAATATTTAAAACATTGCTTTCAAAACCAGCACCACACCTGCTATCTTGCTTCGCTTACTTTTTAGTAGTTCTGAAGCTTTTCCTTAAAGTGGGCCCATGCTTCGCTGGTGTGTTTACCTAGTAGAATGTGACCTTAGCAGAGTTTATGACATTGCTTTTTAAACAAGCAGCACACTTACTGTTTTGCTCAGCATTCTTTTGTTAGTTCTTCAGCTGTTCCTTGGAGAGAGCCCATGCTTGGGTGTTCTACTGTTTCAATTTGCCCTTTACAAATGTTATGACCTTGTTTTAAAAACAAGCAGCTCACCTGCTGTCTTGCTTAGTCTAATTTTTGTAAGCTGTACTGCTTTTCCTCGGAAGCCAATGTTAGGGATTTTGTTCACCTGGTAGAATTTGTCTGATGCAACTTTAATGATATTGGTTTTAAAACAAGCAGGACCCCTGCTGTCTTGCAAATTGTACGTTATTTTTTTATTTTAAATGCACCATGCCTGCTGTCGTCCTTGCTGAAGTTCTCGTAGTTTTACTGTTTTTATTTGAAGGAGAACGAGGAGATCCGAACTTTGATTTTCAGTTCCTGTAAACTTGTCCTTTGCAAAAACTATGACAAGAACCACACCTGCAATCTTGCTTATTGTAATTTTTGGTAGCTCTACAGCTGTTTCTGGGAGAAAGCCCATTACTGGCTGTTCCCTTCACCTGCTAAAATGTTCCCTTTCCTCATGTCCACGGGGAAAATCAGGCCCACCGCGGATTCTTCATGTAGAATCCGTAGCGGGTCCCTCATGGCCCGCGGACATGAGGCCTAAAAATCTGAATAAACTCACCTGATCCGGACGATGCGGATCTTCCTTCCTTTGCAGCCGGATCTTCTTTCTTTGGCCTGGCGGATGCGCTTCGCATGCCAGCAGCGTGCCACGCGCATGCGCCCGGCACGTACGCCGGGCCGAAGAAAGAAGATCCGGCCGCGAAGAAGGGAAGAACCACATCGTCTGGAGCAGGTGAGTTTAATTCTGGTACGGGTCTCCCGTGGATCCGGACAGCTTCCATAGGCTTCAATAGAAGCCTGCGGGAGCCGTCCCCGCGGGAGACCCACACGAAAATGGAGCATGTCCATTTTTTTTTCCACACGCGGATCCGCGCCTGACGGGAAAAACGACATACGCAGGTATTTAACTACCTGCAGGTGTCCAATGCATGCCTATGGGGCGCGGATCCATGTGCGGGAGAAACGCTGCGGATTTTAAGCCCATGGACATAAGGCCTAAATGTATGACATTCATTTTAAAATAATCCCACCGGATATATATAATTTTTAGTAGCTCTACAGCTGTTCTTTGGAGAATGCCTGTGTTTTGCTCTTCTATAAATATGGTAGAATTTCTACTTGGCAAAATTTATAATATTGCTTTTAAGGCAAGCACTACAGTTGCTGTCTTGCTTTGCATCATTTTTAGTAGCTCTACTGCTTTTCTTTTGAAGAGGCCTGTGCTTGGTTTTTCAGTTCACCTGGTAAAATTAGTCCCTTGCAAAATTTATGACAGTGCTTTTAAAACAAGCGGCACATTTGCTGTCCTGCTTAATATAATTTTGTTAGCGCTACAACTCTTACTTGGAGAAGGCCCATGCATTGCTTTTCTGTTCATCTGGTGGAATTTGTCCCCTGCAAGATTTGTGACAGTGCTTTTAAAAAGAGCAGCACTAATACTATCTAGTTTAGCGTTGCTTTGGTAACTCTACAGCAGTTCCTTGGAGAAGGTCCATGCTTGAATTTCCTGCTCAACTAATAGAATTTATGCTTTGCAAGATTTATGACATTGCTTTTAAAAAAAACAGCTACACCTGCTTTCTAGTTGGGGATAATAGTGGTAACTTTACAGCCTTTCTTTGGAGAAGGCTCATACTTGGCTTCCCCATTCAACTGATTAGAATTTTATGATTTTGCTGTCAAAGCAAGCAGCACACCTGCTAATTTGCATAATGTAATTTTTGTAATTATAGGAGGCCAATGCTTGGGTGTGCTGTTACCCTAGTAGAATTTGTCCTTTGCAAAATGTATGATGTTGCTTTTAAAACAATCACCATACCTGCTTTCTTGCTTAGTGTAATTTTTGGTAACTATACAGCTTCATCTTGGAGAAGGACCATGGTTGGGTGTTCTGGTTAACTAGACAAATTTGTCAGCTGCAAAACTTATGATAATGCTTTTAAAACAAGTAGCACACCTGCTGTTTTGGCCTGTGCTTCACTTTTCTTTTCACTTGGTAGAATCTATCCTTTACAAAGTTTATAACATTGCATTTAATACAAGCATCACACCTGCTGTCTTGCTTAGTGTAATATTAGTAGCTCTACATCTGGTCCTTGGAGAAGGTCCATTCTTGAGTATGCTGCCCACCTGGTAGAATTAGTCACTTGCAAAATTTATGGCATTGCTTTTAAAACAAGCAACACACCTGCTGTCTTGTTTAGCATAATTATTTGTAGCTCTACAGCTGTTCCTTGAAGAAGGCCCATGCATTTTTTGTTCTGTTTACCTGGTAGAATTTTCCCTTTGTAAAATTTATGATATTCCTTTGAACAATTTTTAGCAGCTTTATAACTGTGGCTTGGAGAAGAACAAGCAGGAGGTTTGTGAGGGGCTATTCTGTACACCTGGTAGAGCTTGTCCTTTGTAAAATTTATGATAAATCAGCACACCTGCTTTATTGCTTTGCGAAAGGTTTGGTATTTCTGCAAGTGTTTCTTGGAGATGGACTGTACTTCACTATTCTATTCAACTGGTTGAATTTGTTGTTTACAGAATTTATGACATTGCTTTTAACAAAGGCAACTAATCTGCAGTCTTGTTAGTGTAATTTTTGGTAACTCTACAACAGCATCTTGATGTAGCCCCATGCTTGGCCCTTCTGTTCAATTAATGGAATTTGTCACTGCGAAATTAGACATTGTTTTTAAAACAAGCAGTACACTCCTGCTGTCATGCTTAGTGTAATTTTTGGTAGGTCTACAGCTGGTCCTTGGAGAAGGTTCATGCTTCACTGTTAACGTCATCTAACTTCTTTATCTCTTTGATATAAATATAGCACCAGAACTAACCTCAGTATATAAATATGTCACCAGAACCATGCTCCTAATATGTTTACAGGCCCAGAACCAAGCTCAGTAAGTAAACATAGTACCAGAACCAAGCGTATAATATAAACACAGAACTAGAATGAATCTCAGTATATAAATACAGCACCAAAAGCAAGCTTGTGATATGAATACAGCACTAGAGCGAACCTTAGTGTAGAAATACAGTACAAGAACCAAGCTCGGGGGTTCATGGCCAGTCTGCCCCTGCTCTTTAGCAGAATTTTGCACAATTCATTGTACAGTGGATATAAAACAGCATCACAGATTCCATAATAAACAGAGCTAAAGCTAGAGTAAATAGTAACTAGAGATGAGCGAGCATACTCGTCCGAGCTTGATACTCGTTCGAGTATTAGGTTGTTCGAGATGCTCGTTACTCGTAACGAGTACCACGTGATGTTTGAGTTACTTTCATTTTCTTCCCTGAGAAATTTGCGCGCTTTTCTGGCCAATAGAAAGACAGGGAAGGCACTACAACTTCCCCCTGCAACGTTCAAGCCCTATACCACCCCCCTGCAGTGAGTGGCTGGCGAGATTAGGTGTCACCCGAGTATTAAAATCTGCCGGCCCACGGCTCGCCACAGATGCCTTCTCACTTAGCTGAGGGAAAGTGCTGTTGATGCCGGGGCTGCTATAGGGAGAGTGTTAGGAGTGATTTTAGGCTTCAAGAACCCAAACGGTCCTTCTTCTCTATATGCGCTCAATGGGGCCGGCAGCAGCAGCGCCGACCCCATTGAGAACATATAGAAGACAAATCATTCTTTTGTTACAGCTGTGGCAGAGAAGAACGATGTTTGCCCATTGAATTCAATGGAGCCGGCAATACAGCCGACTCCATTGAAATCATTGGGCTGCCGACGATCGCGGGCCGGAGTTCCGCGCGGCCGTCCTGCAGTGGGTGTGAAGGGGGTGTGAGTCAGACCTGCCCCGTAATTGGCTCAGCGCTGAGCCAATCAGGGGGCAGGTCTGACTCACACCCCCTTCACACCCACTGAATGGGTGTGAGTGAGACCTGCCTCTGATTGGCTCAGTGCTGAGCCAATCAGGGGGCAGGTCTGACTCACACCCCCTTCACACCCACTGCAGGACGGCCGCGCGGAACTCCGGCTGCCGGTAGCAGGTCAGTATATATATATTTTTTAGTTTAACACTTTTCTGGATAAATTGCAGGGAAGGGCTTATATATTTAACCCCTTCCCGACAATTCATCCCACGCTCGCCCGCAGCGCATTGCTTTCAATGGAGCGGGCTGTATTGCCGGCTCCATTGAATGCAATGCGCTGGACAGCTCCGCCCGATTTTCGGGCGATTTTCGGGCACCGGTCACGCGATTTGCGGATGTGCATCCGTCATGCGATCCGCAAATCGCGCGAAAAAATGCCCGTCTGACTAAGGCCTTAGTCAGACGGGTGTTTTTCACGCGATTTGCGCATGCGTCCGGCGAATTTTTATCGGACACATTAGCGCTTTTTATGCGCTCGTCCGATAAATTATAGAACAGAAATCGCAGATCGCACCTATCTGCGATCTGCGATTCCTGTTCTCTTCTCTATATGCGCTCAATGGGGCCGGCGGCAGCAGCGCCGACCTCATTGAGAACATATAGAAGAGAAATCATTCTTCTCTGCCACAGCTGTAACAGCTGTGGCAGAGAAGAACGATGTTAGCCCATTGAATTCAATAGAGTCGGCTGTATTGCTGGCTCCATTGAATTCAATGGGCTAACATCGTTCTTCTCTGCCACAGCTGTTACTGCTGCGGCAGAGAAGAACGATCTTTATGCTGACAGTGCGGGGGGGGCCCCACTCTTGCCGCTATTGTGGCTTAATAGTGGGACCTGTGAACTTGAGATGCAGCCCAACATGTAGCCCCTCGCCTGCCCTATCCATTGCTGTGTCATTCCCATCACTTTCTTGAATTGCCCCGATTTTCAAAAATGAAAACCTTAGCGAGCATCGGCGATATACAAAAATGCTCGGGTCGCCCATTGACTTCAATGGGGTTCGTTACTCGAAACGAACCCTCGAGCATCGCGAAAATTTCGTCCCGAGTAACGAGCACCCGAGCATTTTGGTGCTCGCTCATCTCTAATAGTAACCAAAAAAAGGATCTCATTCTCTGAGTACCTGACATAATTGTGCATAGACTGCTCATTGTTATCAATGGACACTATTCATTTTCCTTGCGCTAGTGTTTAATAAAGGTCCTAACAACAGGACTCTGTCTTATTTGCTCACTGTCAGCATACTCTTTTGATTAAAAAAGAGGATTCTTAAAAAGCAGACAAACCTTTTAAATATGTTTAATAAATAATTTAAATCTTATATTTAACAACTCAAAAATCTGATCTATAAGATAATAATATGACCCAAATCTGTCTATTCTGTACAATTCCAATGTTTAGCACAATTGAATACTGGGAGGAATTAACAAATCATCAGCTTTCACATAAAAAGAATTGACATATTCTCATGTATTTTCGAACTTTAAAGCTATGAGCATCACCCTCTGTGTGAACTTTCACTGACCATTGCTCATGAAGTAAATCAAATGCTATATTTCTCCTATATTTAGTGACAGAGATAAATTTTATCCCAGAGATCAAAGATAATCAAACTACACCTGGTTATTATTTGTAAAGACTTTACTAAGATTTTAATGATTAATTTATCTGCCACATAATGTTGTAATAGATCACGGAAAACATCAAGGGAAGAATGCAGTGCAGCATTTTAAAGTCCCTTTTCTAGGTCTCTGAATGATAATAGGCATGGGAAGCTTCATTTATCATGTTCAGTGATTGTTTCTTCAGGAATCCCCTATATATTTCCTTTCATGAGGGAGGTAAGACTGATTCTATAGGGACTTGCGCATAAACCATTAAACTATTGGGATGTGGCTAAATTATCATTCTCGTCATCATTTCCATAAATCAAGATCTGATGTAAAGAATAAATGTGTTATTCTTATTTAACACATCAACATTATACAATATAACAAACTAAATACTTTAAATTAATATAACACATTTGCTGTAATGTTAAACAATCTCATTTATATATTATTTAGTCAAGGATGTACGTTGATTATGGAGCATAAAAAAATTATATTTTGAACGTTGATAAATTTAGAAATGGTACAACTGTGAAATACATGATATGAGTATTCCTTTTAGAATTTGATATATTTACACTTTCATCTTACATTCAAATATTGTACAGTGCCCTAAAAAAGTATTCAACTCCTTTTCATTTTTCCTGTTTTTTGCACTGCAACTTAAAATTAAAATCGATTTTAACTTAGTCTTTATGTTATAGAGCTGACAAAAATAGTCCAAAATCTCACAGTGGAACAAAAAAAACTGGCTAAAAAATACATAAAACCTAAAAGTTGTTAGTGTATATCTATCCACCTTGTTTGCTATTAAAATTCTAAATAACATCTAGTCCAAGAAAGTGACTTCAGAAGTCAAATCACTTGTTGACTAAGGTACCCTTGTGTGCAATCAAAGTGTCACATGATCTATCACATGATGTAAATATAAATACACCTGTTCTGAATGACTCCCAAGTCTGAAACCCCATTAAGCAAGTAACATGAAGACCAAGGTGCTCTCCAAACAAAAAGAAAGTTATGGAAAAGTATAAATCATGGTTAGGTTAAAAAAATATCCTAAACTTTGAGCATCCCACAGAGCACCATTAAATCCATTACAACAAAAACACATGGCTATGGCACAACTATAATTATAGAAGTGAAGATCATCCACCAAAACTCACAGACAAGGAGGCTATTAATCAGAGGGGCTATTAATACAACAAAAACGCTAAAGATAATCCTGAAGGAGCTCCAAAAACTTATAGCGGAATTGAAAGTAGTTGCCCATAGGACCACTATATGCTGCACTGTTATGAGCAGTACTGTTGGCTTCCTCCTTCTACCCTGCTACATTATTTTTGATCCATATGTTTGTGGACAAAGTCTTCTTGGATATTCTGGTTACACCCTTCTCAGCCCAACCACAGCACCAATACCTGCTCGGCTTCTTGGCTCTAGACTCAGCTACATCCACCTAAATTTCATGCTGTAATCTGTTCCGTGAATATATATACCATTCATATTTTTTAGAGAAGCACTACATAAAAAAATTATATAAATTTGGTATTGCTGACAACATGTCTTTTTTTTTGCACCATGAACACTGTAAAAATAATTTCCCAAAATGGTCATTGCATTTTTTTCCGATTTTGCCCCACCTGGAAATATTTTAAAGTCTTTCAATTCCTCATGTAGCACATTTAATGGTACCATTGAAAAATAGTACTTGTCCCACAAAAAGTTAGCCCACTTGTAGATATGTCACCTAAAAGTAGGAATACCAGAACCTCAGATTGTGACCTGTACGCAAGAACGTCAATGACCCTTGGTCATAAAATGATTAAAGAAAAATGAAAAAATAAATTTGGAGTTTCCCAAACACATAAAAGAAAGTACTTTGGTCAGATAAGAATAACTTGTACCTTTTAACTATTATGGGAAATGCTATTGTTTCACACAAACCCAACATTTCCCTCCACCCCAAGAACATCATTTTCACATTGAAGTATGATGGTGGCAGCATTTTGACTGGGATAGAAGTTTATTTTCAAGCATGACAATGGCCCTAAACATGCTTTTTGAAATACGCCGGTTAGTTTAAGGCTTAACATTTAAAAGTCGTAGAATCGCCTAGTCAAGTCTCTGGCATGACTGCAGTACACTAACATAATCCATCTAACTTGGAGTTGGAGCAGTTTTGCTTGGAAGAATGGTCAAAAATCCCATGTCTAAATGTGCTAAACTCAAGGCCCATTTACATGCAAAAGACAATCTTTTAAATGATTGAAAAATTGACAGTTTTAATGATCATTTTGCATAAAGTGTTAATGGACACTAATTTCCATTAACAAGAATTTTACAGAGGCAGTATCAGTCCAGAGAAAAGATTTAGCAAAACTTACTGCGTGGACCCTCAAACTAATAAATTTAAAATATAACTTTTATTCGCAATATTTAAAATAAAGCATCATATTAGCATCAAGTGGGGATACTCTATTCTGGCTAGAGCTTTAGTATCGTCTGGTTGTGATATCTATATCTAATTTAACCCTAGCTGGTCTCCTTTTTTTTTTTTTTTTTGCAACAAAAACGGCGTTATATTGACTAGGAACCATATTTATGGTCTTACATTACCTAGGAGAGTAGATTTTTATTTGAATTCTCTTCTTTATTATCGCTGAGGGATAACAGATACGTTATCTTTTGAAGATTTTGTCTTTTTTGAAGCCACTACCCAGCTATATTATCTTTTGCTGGTATTTATCTATTACAGCTATTATCCGGTTTTACGATTTTTTTGCTGGAATTGTTCTATTTGAACCCCTGGGGAACCCACTTTTTGTGGGGGAAACGCGTAGGGTTTTTACCATCGCTCAGGTTTTCCGTGATGTCATCCCTAATTATTAGGATGACACCTGAGCAACAACGTTAATTACCTTTCTGTAAATCCCAGGACAAAGATTATATAATAGTTGAGTGCAAATTTTTGTCATTCGACCTGGCTGGTCTTTATTTCCTTGAAAAAAGTGGCATCGGGTCATACTATTGCTCAGGCATTGGGAAGGTCACCCCTTATTAGGATGACACCTGTGCAATAATTTTTCTCCATCTTATTGACTCAGGACCATCATTACAGAACAGTTGAGTGCAAAGAAAACTTTTTGGCTACCACACTTGATTGGTCCACACCCACTTATAAGTGGCATCGATCAGAATTTATATAAATTTTTTTTCTGATACGTCCTCATCTTATATTATATATGTATGTGTGTTTGTTCTTCTTTATTTTAAGTATTGCTAATTTCCATTAACAGTTTATCATTTGTGTGTAAAAAGGGCCTCCACGAGCTGTTTGCTGAGCCCAGAATAGGGGCTGGGCTCCACATACAGCTGTATTGTTCTCCTATGGGACGTCGGCAGAATACAATGTAATCTTCCGCACCCGCTGAGAACACAGTGTGCAGTCTGTGTTATCTATCTCCGGCTGAATGATGGATTTTAAGCTCACCTTAAAATCATCTTTCAGATGAAAAGTGAACAATGGCTGCATTTACATGCAACAATTGTCGCTCATTAGCTTAAGTTTGAATGAAATTTGAGCAATAACTGTGTGGGTAAATGGACTTTAATTAAGACATACCCCAAGAGACTTGGATCTGTAATTGCAACAAGGGTGGCTCCACAAAGCATTGACTTTCAAGGGCTGAATACTGATGTCTAATAAAGTTCTCTGTTTTTTATATCTTAATTACTGTTTATGTCACAGTAAAATATATATTGCACCGTCAAAGTGGTCAGCATGTTGTGTAAAGCAAATGGTGCAAAACCCCCCAAAATCATTTTGATTCCACATTGTAATGCCGCAAAACAAAAAATAAGCATCAGGGATGCTATATACTATCTCAAGATACTATACATGGCAATTCAGGTAGTGGGCATATATAACTACTGATGATAGCAGAACAGATACATTTATCAAGCTAATTCTGGCTCCAATCACCACCATGTTTATATACAGAGAACCACAGATAGCAGCCACACTCAGGCACCAGTATTATTAACAGCAAATGGTAGGTGGGGGGCTGTTACAGAATTTGCACTGGGAGCAAGGAGCTATGCCTCTGTAAAGTACTGTTTCAGAAGTTATAAAATTCCTCTACAATGACATGTATGTTTATTATAGATAAGCGCTGTAAACATAAATTTTTTTTTTCCCTGGATGAAATGGAATAAAAATGTCAACATAAATATATCCCAAATTAAATTAAGGCCTCCTTCCCACGAGCGTGACGGGCTCCGCCGCGTAATATTACGCTGTGAAGCCCGTCACGGCGCCCCCCAGAGCCCCTATACTTACCTGCGGGAGATAGCGTGAAATCGCTTCCCCACCCACCGCCGCCGCGTCACCGCCCGTCACCGCCCACCGCCGCCGCGTCAACGAGCGTGTCACGTGACGCGGCCGGCCGTGTCACATGACGCGGCCGGCCGCGTCATATGGCGTCATATGACGCGCGGCGGTGGGCGGGAAAGCGTTTTTTCACGCTATCTCCCGCTGGTTACAGCGGGAGATAGCGTGAACGGACGGCTTCCATTGACTGCAATGGAAGCCGTCAGTGCGTACAGCCTGTCCTCACCCGCAGAAAATAGAGCATGCTGCGGGTGAGGACGGGAGAAATCGCGGTGCGTAATTCCGCGGTGGAATTACGCATCGTGAGCATTGTGCTATTAGGTTCAATAGAACCTAATAGCTGCGGGCAACGCAGCGGATTTTCGCCGCGAATTACGCGGCGGAAATCCGTTCGTGGGAAGGAGGC
Organism: Eleutherodactylus coqui; assembly: GCF_035609145.1. Classification (NCBI taxonomy): domain Eukaryota; kingdom Metazoa; phylum Chordata; class Amphibia; order Anura; family Eleutherodactylidae; genus Eleutherodactylus; species Eleutherodactylus coqui. The sequence continues at coordinate 254,394,272 of NC_089837.1, read as the reverse complement.
CTAATTGCAGCTGCTCATTATTTCTAAGGGTAACCGCTGCTGTTAAATTAAAATGGTTGTCGTCAATACTGTCTGCGTCATATTGTAAGTTGGATGGGTTACGTGCTGCTTGAGATCTGACGGGAGGTGATGGAGCATAATATTTCATTGCTTGTTCCTGTTATGATGACTGGTGCTAAACCTGACATACCATTAGAGGGCTGCAGCTTCAGTAGCTGGTTGTAAAAAAACTGAGGATTTTGTGCTTTTTCCCTAAATTATATTCTTGGATTGATTTCTGACAGGCCGCAAGGATGGTGGCCATTTTAACTTTACAAAAGTGATTACCCTGTAGACAAAAACGAACATCTGCAGTTCATTAAAGGTACTTAGGAATTTATTTATGTTGACATTTGCTTTAATTTTTTTCATTTACCAGAGAATCCCTTTAAATTCATTTAAATTATTCATTACATAATTTGCCTACTGATTCATTGTTCACTATTCTTTCTAAAGAACCTTTCATGCAGAACAGAAAAATATCTGTGCAGACATTTCTGCATCCCAATGTTATCCCTATGGGGCTTGAATTCCACTACAGTTATAATCCACACGTCTTTACTTCAAAATCGCAAGATTAAATTCTGCAGCGGGAAAGCTTTCTGCTGCGGAATTTAAAATGCCTCCTGGAATTGTTGTTGTAGATTTCTAACATGCAGGAAATGTAATTTTACAATTAAAGTCTGCGTAAAAAAACAGAAGAAGAATATATACCGCATCTCCATTCCCCTCTGGGTAAAAGGTCCCATAGGTAGCTAGTTTATCTTTTACCCGTTTCAACCATGCCAAATATTCTGAAGTGCTGGGTGGCAACCCCACTCATACAATGCAAATTGAGTCTACTGCTAAAATGGTTTGCAACCCTGCTTTGACATAAAATTTTATTAACAGCTTCCTGATGATCCCAAAGAACTCTTTTCCACCCAGTGCACTTGAATCAACAAGTTCCCCAAGCTACGCACTTGCACAAGTGCGATAGGTACTGCTGTTCTGTCTACTGTATAGCAGGCTCTAAGAAATGTATGGCACTGTTTAGAAACTATGCAGTAAACTGAATTTTTCACTTAGCTCGTAAGGGTAAGGAGATAATTCATGGGACACTACAAACATTTTGTCTTAGGGCTTAGTCAGACGGGTGTTTTTTCGCGCGATTTGCTCATGCGCATGCGTCCGGTGATTTTATAAAACCATTGCTTTGCAATGGTATCGGACACATGAGCGCTTTTTATGCGCTCGTCCGATAAATTATAGAACAGAAATCCCAGATCGCACCTATCTGCGATCTGCGATTCCTGTTCTCTTCTCTATATGTGCTCAATGGGGCCGGCGGCAGCAGCGCCGACCCCATTGAGAACATATAGTAGACAAATTATTCTCCTCTGCCACAGCTGTAACAGCTGTGGCAGAGAAGAACGATGTTTGCCCATTGAATTCAATGGAGCCAGCAATACAGCCGGCTCCATTGAAAGCAATGGGCTGCCGGCAAGAGCGGGATGAATTGTCGGGAAGGGCTTAAATATATAAGCCCTTCCCTGCAATTCATCCAGAAATGTGTAAAAATAAAAAAAATATATATACTCAACTTGTCCCGGCAGGCGGAGTTCAGCCGCGGCCGGCGGCAGTTCTCCTGAGGTGCTCTCTGTAGTACTCAGCAGCCAGGGATTTAAAATCCCCGCCTGCTGAATGAGCTGCCTCTGATTAGTCACAGCCTGACCAATCAGAGGCAGCTCTCACTCACACCCATTCATGAATTCATGAATGGGTGAGTGAGTGCTGCCTCTGATTGGCTCAGCGCAAGGACCAATCAGGGGCAGCTCTCACTCACACCCATTCATGAATTCATGAATGGGTGTGAGTAAGAGCTGCCTCTGATTGGTCAGGCTGTGACAAATCAGAGGCAGTTCATTCAGCAGGCGGCGATTTTAAATCCCCGGCTGCTGAATACTACAGAGAGCGGTTCAGGAGAACTGCCGCCGGCCGCGGCTGAACTCCGTCTGCCGGGACAAGGTGAGTATATATATATTTTTTATTTTTACACATTTCTGGATGAATTGCAGGGAAGGGCTTATATATTTAAGCCCTTCCCGACAATTCATCGTGAGATCGCCCGCAGCGCATTGCTTTCAATGGAGCCGGCTGTATTGCCGGCTCCATTGAACTCAATGCGCTGGACAGCTCTGGCCCGTTTCTATTGAAACGCGGCTAGGAGCAGTTTTTACAGGCGATTTTTCGGCCCGGTCACGCGATTTGCGGATGCACATCCGTCATGCGATCCGCAAATCGCGGGAAAAAACGCCCGTGTGACTAAGGCCTTATACTGTAGTTCTTGAAAACCTTTCTTTCTTGCAATAATATTAGTTCAGCTTATGTTTCCCACCTTTTCTGCTCATTATTATCACTAATGGACAGACTACGACCTTTTAATTTTACATATAAATTATTCTTACATCATGGCCAGCAATTAGAAAAATAACAGAGCAAAAACTAGTGCAAGGAAATGAGCAGTTGTCCACTAATTATATTTTGTTTTATTTCTATGATGTTTATGCTGCTGAAAACTTCATTCTGTGCGTCAGCATGATTATGGGGTTACCAAACCTATATGGTTTTTGGTATGTTTGACTGTTTTACAAAATAAAAAGGCCTGCCAAAAATACTGCGTTGTATTGCCATTATGAGAAGCAAGATATAGGTTTTATACGTATCATTTTGAGTTTCATTATGTCCTTTTCATTAGTTTTTATTCATTTTTTTGGAAAGAGGTGAGGTGACCAAAGAATAGTAATTCTGATTTTGTTTTATTTTTCTTATGGCATTTACTGTGTGGAATAAACAACATGATATATTAATAGATTGAACTTTTACAGAAGCAGGTATACCAATTTTTTTCTTATTGTTTAAATTTTTTACATAAATGGGAAAAGAGGTTAGCGAGGGGTAGAGATTCTCTCACTGCCCCCCACCCCCCTTGCTGGCCTCCCCTGAGCCTACTCAGACCAGTAAGCAGTTACTCGAGAAGAGCAATGCTCACTCGAGTAACCGCTTTATCTGAGCGTGCTCGCTCATCTCTACTAAACACATTTCCTGTGGTGGTAAATATCGAATGCTATTACTGAGTGGAGTGTAGCTGGACTTGAAGAGACAAGCAGCAGTGCATAAAATAACAGATAATCTGAGTCAAAGATAAAATTGTATCCTGCAATGCATATACTTTGTGCTTGTTCACAGTACATTGAATTGCTGCCAGAAGGAGAATCATCATCACATACAGGTAGAGGTATGCAAAATCAAAACACCAAGTTACTAGGCCCATAACAACTAACACAAATGACAGAAAGTAGCTTGCTGATTGTCAAAAATTATCACTAAAATGTATTAGTATTTGGCTCTTTCCCAAGCTGATTCATTTCTCTACAATACTTAGCTCAAGTTAAAGAGGTTTTCTGGACCATTTTTTTAAAGTGCTACAGGCATCCCAAATTACATCTTTAATTATATTAAAGGGGTTGTCCCGAGGCAGCAAGTGGGTCTATACACTTCTGTATGGCCATAATAATGCACTTTGTAATGTACATTGTGCATTAATTATGAGCCATACAGAAGTTATAAAAAGTTTTATACTTACCTGCTCCGTTGCTAGCGTCCTCGTCTCCATGGAGCCGACTAATTTTTGGCCTCCGATGGCCAAATTAGCCGCGCTTGCGCAGTCCGGGTCTTCAGCAGTCTTCTATGGAGCCGCTCGTGCCAGAGAGCGGCTCCGTGTAGCTCCGCCCCGTCACGTGCCGATTCCAGCCAATCAGGAGGCTGGAATCGGCAGTGGACCGCACAGAAGAGCTGCGGTCCACGAAGGTAGAAGATCCCGGCGGCCATCTTCAGCAGGTGAGTATGAAGACGCCGGACCGCCGGGATTCAGGTAAGCGCTGTGCGGGTGGTTTTTTTAACCCCTGCATCGGGGTTGTCTCGCGCCGAACGGGGGGGGGGTTAAAAAAAAAAAAAACCCGTTTCGGCGCGGGACATCTCCTTTAAGTGCCTTTCAGTAGAAATTTCTCCAAGCTACATGTCATTCTGAATGCTATTGCCATGCGCAACTTGTTTACCACCCGCACTTCCAGCCATATCCCTTTTTTTATTTCCTTCAGAGTAACCAGTACCCAGGTTTCCTTCTGCAGGGGATCACAAATTACTGCGTTTGAGCAGGATCCAGAAGACACTGTACATGTGTACCAATTTCTCTTGGCATAATCCCAACACAATCTGGACAGGCAATGTTCCTGATGCTACTAGTGATACGCTGTCGATTTCCTTGACAAGAAGAGAGATATCAGTGGAGTTCCTGAAGTTACATATGCTCAAGGCTATATGACTGGAATGACAACCAAAGAAACTGCAAACTTACTTGTTAAAAGAATATCGAGTATGCTAGTTGTGATTGAAGGAGCATAAATTGTTTAATCCTGGACAGTCCCTTTAATTGACTATGCTATATTATTTATGTATTAAATTGTTAAATGCAGATATTCTGTGTTGTTTTGTAAGGGGCGTGTCATAACCCTTTTCTATATGGTGAAAAACTGTAGTTTTCATGTTTTTTTTGTTAAGAAAATTTTATAAATGATGCCTTTAAGGGCTTGTACAGCTTGTTTTCTCACGTTGTGACAGGAGGTCAGGTAGTAACAGATACATAGGACTACTGTCTAAAGCCAGAGGAAGTGAGCAGAAAGCACGATTTTACCCTAGTGTGTCCAACAAAATAGATAGGGACACAGCTTCAAATGCGCACAGACTCACATTTGTTAACAATATACGGAAGCATCAGGCATCTTGTCAGCATTCAGGAACTCTGTTCATAGCATTCATCTTTCCACTACAGTGAGAAACGGTGACACAGCCTTCTAAAGGACTTGTACCAGTTAAGGTTCCAGTAAAGTATATTTTTTTGCAAGTACTGCCATGTGGGCTGTGGATTTGTCTAGAGAGCTATAGTTGCTGAGGGTCAGATGATCCTTGGGCTGCCTACAGTTCAACCCAGTTACCACCTTACAAGGAACTGATCCCAAATATCAGAGTTAAGTGATTGCATCCCCTATACCCTCCTCATCCCCAAAAAACTGAGATACCAATCCTGAGAAGAAATCTACAGTTTATCCTTTTTTTTTCTTGTTAAGCACCGGAATGAACATATTGCTAAGTAACAACAACAAGTAATAATCACCTTTATTTATATAGCGAATACATATTATGCAACACTTTATATCAACTGTTATTGGGTTCTGCAGCCATTGGGTCTCATAGTCTCTATTCACCTAACTGTCTGTTTTTGGAGTGTGGGAGAAAGCTGGAGTACCTGGAGGAAACCCATGCAAACATGGGGAGAACATATGAACTCCATACATGTGCTGCCCTACTGCATTATGTCTGGTTTAGCTTAATTCTATGTCTACACAAAACTTTGCAAACCACATTTGGTTCTTTCTGATAGGTCATTCCACTTGGTTGCTTTGCATGAATTATATATATGTGATATAGTACATACAGTGACATTTTTCGAAATTCACTACATTGAATAATTCATTTTTATGTCAATTTGGTTGTAAATCAATCAGGATTTTTGACTTTTTCCATATTTTTTTTTCCGTTTGGCATTAGCTTTATTCACGTTTACATATTTGTATATGTTTCAAATGAATTTGTTTCATCCGTTATATACGAAATGTTCAAAGCAACATTTTCATTTATAAATGAAAAATGCATGTTGTAATGCACAAAGGAAAATCTCAGGTATGTACATTACCGCTCCCTTTTTTAGCTGGACCTTGATACTCCCTTTTTCTTCCTCACAAATGGGTCTGGCTGCCTCAGCTCATTGATTACAGATCATTGTTAATAAGGAGCATTTGTAATGCAGCCATGGTGATACAATCTCTACAAGCCAGTTCATGATGGCCCTTCAGTCTCCACAATTAAGTCGTCCAGCAGGCATGCCCCCTGTTGCAGCTGCTCTGTCAATCTCATTTTGTACTACAAATGAGCTTAGGCCCAGTGTTTGACATGGGGTTTTAACACCAAAGAAGGCAATTCTGCTACTTCAAATGAGCCTAATTGGTTGTGCGCTCAGGCGTTCACTCAAGCTGCTTCAGTCCATCAGAGAAAGATTTTTAACCAATTGGACAGCATGATAAAAATACTAGAATTCTCAGTAAGCAACAAAGAAGAGCAATATTTATAATAACAATTTACCCTTAAAATCAAAACCAGCCACCTGTCAGTTTTACACAGTCATAGTCAATAAGCAAAATGGAAAAATAACACATTTTATCTAAAATGGTATTGATACTAGTTTATGAATATAAGTGTCTAATTAAGCCAAGACTGCAATTTCACTACTTGCTCAAATAATATTAACCAGTATTAGTCTAATGAAATTACCCACATAAATTATAAAATTAAACGACTTGAATTGTCAGCTGATAAGTGCAGAAATATGATTTATGAGTTTCATATGTGATTTTGTAAATCGAACAATACAGCAAGAGATTGAAATACAAAATAATGTGATTTACATTCTAAACATATTTCATTTGTTATCTTGGTCAGTCAGACCAAGACAACTGGAAGCTTCACAAAAACAATTGATACTTCATTTTTATGACTATTTAATATATAACAGATTAAGTCTCATTCCCTCTAGCATTTACCAATGACTATTTTAATATAATTCCAAAGCATGTAGGGAACAAATCTGTCACTGATCACACTGACTTAATTGATATATTTATATTTTTTTTTCTTAAAATACAGTTTACACTCTTTTACACTATAGTCTTCAGATGTTCAGATCATTATAGTTTCCATGACTTGTATTTTTGTCAACTTGAATAAGCTTTGCCCTGTTACAAGTCTCGCTAAAAGAAAATCTGACATTGACGTGCAGGAATACTGCCTTCCAATATGTGGCACTGTAGAGGTGTTGTTCCATCTTACCATTTGCATATTTCCCAGAGGAGCATGGATGGCCTTTTAAAGCTCTTAACACCTTTTAGGTGCTCTCCCTAAGGAGAAAAGATACTCTTCCTGACCTTATCATCAATCAATTATCAATCAGCTTCAAATACGAAATTATTGGAGAGAAAATAAAACCAGAGTTATTATTCAAATTAGTAATATATGTGTAACTAGCTGATATATCTGGCTTCGCCCGAATTAATTTGGTATAGGTGTTTACATGTTGTTTGTACAGAAAATTTTCATGAAATCATGGTTACTTCAGAGGAACCAAGGAATAAAATATGTATACACACAGAGGAGCATTAGATTCTACTCAGACTGCATGTACCGATGTCCCTCTGCAGAATGTGCCACCCCTCCCATTCTCCTCACTTTTTACTCTTAAAGGTAATATCCCATTTTTTTTTTCAAATTTAACCCCAGACTAGAGGTTACAGTCCTTTCTTAGCCTTAAAGGCATGCTTCATCCCTGCAGTCCATAGCCACTTCCTTATGTACTTTACAACCTTTCAGTATATGCACATAGAGGTCAGTTAGATTGTCCTCAGTATATACACATAGAGGTGAGGTAGATTCTCCTCAGTATTCAAATCATTTCCTTAGGCTTTATGGTTTCTGAATAATCAAGTTATGACCCCTTTATTTTTCCTATTTAGGACCTAAAGAATGGTCATGCCAATTTTCATGTTTGTACAACACTAGGGAATTTGAGAATTAGAGTAGGTACATTACATAGGGGTGCCAATACTTTTGCACTTAGCATTGAATAATCAAGTTGTGACCCCTTTACTTTTTCTATTTGGGACCTAAGGAATGGTTATGTCAAATTTCATGTCTGTACGACACCGGGAAGTTAGAGAATTAGAATAGGTACATTACATAGGAGTGCACTTACTTTTGCAATTAGCATTGAATAATCGAGTTGTGACACCTTTTTATTTCCGAATTAGGACCTAAAGAATGCTCGCGCCAAATTTCAGGCTTGTATGACACCAGGAAGTTGGAGAATTACTGGCAAGTCAGTCAGTGAGGGCTTTCACCTTTATAGATATATAAATTGCAAGAACACATACTGGTTTAGTCTGGTGACACATAAGAGTGAGAGTATGGTTAAATTTTCTCTCCCTAACATAACCCTAGGTCTTAGGTCTTGAAAACGGTTGAGCAATCACTGGAAAAAAAGGCATATAAATCATGCAAGTTTTCACTCAACAATAAAAAAATGTTTGGTACAGTGTTAGCCAGTAGAGCAAAATGTGATTGTTTCTAGCTAGAGAAACCAAGTAATCTTGTATATGATACCTTTTAATGGCTGGCTAAAATTCTAATTCAGAGACCATAAAACCTTCACATCTTTCCAAACCTCTTAGGCCTTAGTCAGACGGGCGTTTTTTCACCCGATTTGCGCATGCGCATGCGTCCGGCGATTTTTTAAAACCATTGCTTTGCAATGGTATCGGACACATGAGCGCTTTTTATGCGCTCGTCCGATAAATTATAGAACAGAAATCGCAGATCGCACCTATCTGCGATCTGCGATTCCTGTTCTCTTCTCTATATGCGCTCAATGGGGCCGGCGGCAGCAGCGCCGACCCCATTGAGAACATAAAGAAGACAAATCATTCTTCTCTGCCACAGCTGTAACAGCTGTGGCAGAGAAGAACGATGTTTGCCCATTGAATTCAATGGAGCCGGCAATACAGCCGGCTCCATTAAAAGCAATGGGCTGCCGACATGCGCGGGATGAATTGTCAGGAAGGGCTTAAATATATAAGCCCTTCCCTGCAATTCATCCAGAAAAGTGTTAAAATAAAAAAATATATATACTCACCTTGTCCCGGCAGACGGAGTTCAGCGCAGCCAGCCGGCAGTTCTCCTGAACTGCTCTCTGTAGTATACAGCAGCCGGGGATTTAAAATCCCCGCCTGCTGAATGAATTGCCTCTGATTGGTCACAGCCTGACCAATCAGAGGCAGCTCTCACTCACACCCATTCATGAATTCATGAATGGGTGAGTGAGTGCTGTCTCTGATTGGCTCAGCGCAGGGACCAATCAGGGGCAGCTCTCACTCACACCCATTCATGAATTCATGAATGGGTGTGAGTGAGAGCTGCCTCTGATTGGTCAGGCTGTGACCAATCAGAGGCAGCTTATTCTCTGAGCAGTTCAGGAGAACTGCCGGCCGGCCGCGCTGAACTCCGTCTGCCGGGACAAGGTGAGTATATAATTTTTTTTTTATTTTTACACATTCCTGGATGAATTGCAGGAAGGGCTTATATATTTAAGCCCTTCCTGACAATTCATCGTGAGATTGCCCGCAGCGCATTGCTTTCAATGGAGCCGGCTGTATTGCCGGCTCCATTGAATTCAATGCGCTGGACAGCTCCAGCCCGTTTCTATTGAAACGCGGCTAGGAGCAGTTTTTTCGGGCGATTTTTCGGCACCGGTCACGCGATTTGCGGATGTGCATCCGTCATGCGATCCGCAAATCGCGGCAAGAAACGCCCGTGTGACTAAGGCCTAAGGGGTTATAAACAGCAAAAATAATGCATTTAAACTACTAAAACAGCCAGCAAAGAAGCACTAAAAACCAATAAGGAAAAATACAAATTATGTAAAGATCAGATAAAAGCAGCAAAGATGCAGACAGAGAGACTTATTGCCGAGGAGAGAAAAACTCACCCTAAACTGTTCTTCTACCATATAAATAGTAAAAGGAAATAATACTAAAAGTGTAGGCCCTTAATAAAAAAAATATAGGAAAAATTGTAGAGTGTGATGAGGAGAAAGTAAATCTATTAGTTTTTTCCCCCAAGTGTATTCACAGAGGGAAAAAAGTGTCAGATAAGATGCAAAGTGATAAAGTAAGATTTCCAATAAATGTCACCATGTTAAGGCTGCCTGTCCACGGGCGATGATCTGCTGGTGATAAGTCGCCCGCAGATCACGCTCTGTAAAGCTTTTTTAATAGAATTGCACTGGAAAGCGCAGCGCCGGCGTCCATGACTGGAGAATCATAGTGATTGCTCGCTTGTGGGATTTAAATCGTGACATGCTGTGATTCTCCGCTGTGAGCCTACCTATTAGATAGGCTCATCTCGGAGACCTGTCAGTGCCCCCCCCCCCTCCCCCTCCTATCGCTAGCGATATTCCACCTCGTCCGTGGACAGGGGGACTTACACAGGAAGAATTGCCGAGCTGCCTTAAAAAAAATTGAAATAGACAAATCAGGTACTGATGGCATACAGCCCTGGGTTGTAAGGAAAATTAAGTAATGTGATAGACCATTGTCTCTTATATTTTAAGACTCTATAGTGATGGGGTCTTTTCCACTGGATTATGGTGTAGCCAGTATGGTGCCAATTTAAAAAAAAGGGGGGGGGGGGGCGAAAAGTGTACCTGGAAACTACAGGTCCGGAAGTCTTACTTCTTTTGTGGGTAAAATGTTTATAGGGTTTCTAAAGATGCTATCACTGAGTATCTCAAGGAAAATAACTGTATAACTGGAATACTGTATAAAGTTTTGGGGACCAGTGCTCAAGAAGGACATATCAGTGCGTGAGCAGGTCCAAAGATGGGCAACTAAAGTAATAAATGGAATGGGCGGACTACAATAGGTTATCAAAATTGGGTTATTTAAAGACTGCTGAGAGGTGACCTAATAATTATGCACAAACATTACAGAGGACAATACAGAGATCTCTCCCACAATCTGTTTATACCTAGGACTGTGACTGTAACAAGGTGACATCCTCTACATCTAGAGGAAAAAAGGTTTCTTCACCAACAGAACTCTCTGCCTGAAGATGCGGTGATAGCGAATTCGATAAAAGTTAGGGATGAGCGAACGTGTCCGTTACGGACACATCCGCACCCGGACACCGGCTTTGCCGAACACTGCAGTGTTCGCGCGTAAGTGTCCGGGTGCCGCCGGGGGGCGGGGAGATGCGCGGCGGCGCGGGCGGCAGTAGCGGGGAACAGGGGGGAGCCCTCTCTCTCTCCCTCTCCCCCCCACTCCCCGCCGCACCCCCCCGCGCTGCCACGGCGGCCCCCGAACTTTTTCGCCCGAACACTGAAGTGTTCGCAAAGTTCGGTGTTCGGGCGAAAAAGGGGCGGAGCCGAACGTGTTCGCTCATCTCTAATAAAAGTGTTTTAGAGAGGCCTAGACGCCTTTCTTGAGCGATACAATATTTTATGTTATAGCCACTAATTACATCAGAAGGGTTGTAGACCCAGGGATTATTCTTATTGCCAGATTTAGAGTAAGGAAGTTTGTTTTTACTTTAAACGAGGAAAATTGACTTCTACCTAATTTGAGTTTTTTTACCCTCCTTTAGATCAACATTGGGGGTAATAGGCTGAACTAGATGGACTATGTGACTATGTCTGCTGCCAAGCTTTCTCTACAGATCAGGAACTGATATATTATTATTAAATTCTGTGGTCAGTGTGAAAAATTAAGGATTTTTGGATTCTTTTTAAATACAGATTAGGAATAAAAGTTAAAAAGAAAATCACCAAAACCTCTTAAAATATGTTTAACGTAAATATGGGATTTATACAATTGGTCAGTTTCTGATTACATGTTCTCTTTGAGGCCTCAGTCACATGGGCGCATCGGCGCCGATGCGCCCGTGTGACTGCAGGAAGGAGACGGACGTACCTGCAGACAGCCGTCTCTCTGCAGCGCCGAAGGAAAGAACACATGACCGGCAATGAAGCCGGTCACATGTTCTTTCCTCCAGCGCTGCAGAGAGACGGCCGTCTGCAGATACGTCCGTCTGCTGGTGTCAGTCACACGGGCACATCGGCGCCGGTGTACGGGTGCTGATGCGCCCGTGTGACTGAGGCCTAGGTAAGAAAACAGACTAGAAAAAAGATTCAAAATAAAATATTTGTAATACAAAAACACTAGCACAAATCTAGTAGTTAATTTATATTACACATAGCTTAACCCCTTAACGACCAGCCCATAGTCTTTTTACGTCCTGCTCAAGTGGGCTTTATTCTCTGAGGACGTAAAAAGATGCGTCCTGCAGAGAATAAAGCCCCGTGGGCTCTGGACGTGACAGCTCCATGCTGTTGGTGCCCGCAGGTAGCCGACAGCATGGAGCTGTCATCCTGGGCTGCGGGGACTCCCCCCCCCCGGCAATGGATAGCGCCGATCGCAATAAAGTGTAAAAAAAGTTTAAAAAGTTAAAGATTCAGCTACCCTGATGGATCGGATCTATCAGGGCAGCTGAAAGTACTTACTGGGCTTCCCCGATGTCTGCTGCGGAGAATGGGTCCTCCGGGACCCGGCGGTGCTCTTCTGCACATGCGTGCCAGACAAATTACGTCACGCGCATGCACAGAAGAATGGGAGCCCCGGAGAGTTTAAAATCTCCTGATTCCCGGCTCCTGAAGGTAGCCAGGAACCAGGGGATGTCCCCGGGGACTGCAGCGAGCGGTCCCTGGAACCGCGATCGCCACTATCCAGTGGATAGCGGCGATCGCGAAAAAGTTTTTAAAAAGTAAACATAAAGTTAATTTCACCTCCCCTCATGGATCGGATCCATGAGGGGAGGGGAAAATACTCACCCCCGGTCCTCAGCAGTGTCCCGGTCTTCCGGGACCTGAGTCCCCTTCTGCGCATGCGCGCCCGATGTCACAGAGAGGCTCAGGACCCAGGAAATTTAAAATCCCTCTGCTCCAGGCTGCCATCTGTAGCCAAGAGCAGAGGGATGTCCCTGCAAAGATGATCACTGTTATCCAATGGATAGTGATCATTTAAAGTTAAAAAAAAAGTGTAAAAAAGTAATTAAAAAAAGTGTAAAAAAGTTTTTAAAAAAAGTTTAAAAAGTTAAAATAAAAGTTTAAAACGCTTACATTTCATCTCCCCTCACGGATCATATCCGTGAGGGAGGATAAAAATTACGTACCTAAGGCCCCCGGATTTATCCGCAGACCTTACCACAGCTTCTGCGCACGCGGCCGTCGCCAAAGCGGCAGACGCATGCGCAAAAGCTGTGGATTGCCAGGATAACTTAAAATCTCCCTTCTCCTGGCTACAAAACTTAGCCAAGAGCCTGGAGATGTCACGGGGGGCCGCAGTGAGCAGTTCCTAATCACATGTTCGCTGTTATCCAATGGATAATGGCGATCATGTAAAAGTAAAAAAAATAGTTAGTTTCATCTCCCCTCACCGATGCGATCAGTGAGAAGAGATGAAACTTTTTACTGGAGGCCTCCATATTTGCACCCCGATGCGATCCTCATCCGTGAACTTACCCGGATTCTGCGCATGCGACCGCCGGCAAAACACCGGACACATGCGCAGGACACATGCGCAGAAACTTAAAATCTGCTTGCTCCCAGCGACCAATGGTCGCCAAGAGCCTGGAGCAGTGATGGGTGGCCTCGTTGAGCGGTCCCCGGTCACGTAATAAAAAAGTAGCGATCTAACATAGGTTGCTCTCACATGACCGGATAGGAATTACGGATTCCGCATGCGTTTGATCCGCGGTATTACGCAGATCAATCGCATTGGATTACACTACTTCGCTAACATTAGTGGGTTGGAATTGCCTAATCCACTCGCAGAAAATAGAACGCAGCAGGTTCTATTTTACCGCGGATATCCACAACATAGAGCCCATTGTGCTCCATGGTCATGGATATACCCGCTGCCCATACGCAACTACGTTGTGTACGGGCTGCGGGTGCCCGCTTCATCGCTAAGCGACGGTGCGGGAAATACTACCAAAAAAAAGGTGTACTGCGAATGACCACCTGTGTGAGTAGGCAGTTATGCGCAGTACATTACACGTCCGTACGCAGGGTCACGGCCGGCTCACAGCTGGGATCCGCTGTGGGCCTCCGGCGTTATTCAGACCGCTACCTCTGATACGTATTTTACAAGAAGCCCCTGGAACGCTTGCCTTCCTGCAGTTCCAGGAGCAGCTTGTTGAGCGTCTTCTGTGTGAGACCGCCGCACCTCATTTTTAGGAAGTCAATTTTTTTTCCATATAAGTGGGCAATGGGGCCTTGAATTTATTCAGTTGTACCCTGAAATCCAGCGGGCATTCCCTCCATTATGGGCCTAGCCATGTATCCTGTAAGTAGTTTAGGGCCACAATGGGTATGTTTCTGAACACGGGACAAATGGGGGTATCCATTTTGGGGTGAACGTCTTCATTCCTATGTATACTGTACAAAAAAAACAGTTTTTAAATTGACAAAATTGTCAAAAAAATGAAAACCGTAATTTTTTCCTTCTGCTTTGCTTAGATTCATTCAAATACTGTGGGGTCAAAATACGCAGTACACCCCTAGATAAATTTGTTAAGGGGTCTAGTTTTCAAAATGGGGTCATTTGTGGGGGTTCTCCATCGTTTTGGTCACTCAATGGCTCTACAAGTGGGCAATGGAGCCTGGAATTTATTCCGTTGTACCCTGAAATCCAACGGGTGCTCCTTCCATTATAGGCCTAGCCATGTTTCGTTTAAGTAGATTAGGGCCACAATGGGTATGTTTCTGAACACGGGACAAACGGGGGAACCCATTTTGGGGTGAACGTCTTCATTTCTATGTACACTGTACAAAAAAAACTGTTTTTAAATTGACACAATTGCCAAAAAAATGAAAACCGTAATTTTTTCCTTCTGCTTTGCTTAGATTCATTCAAATACTGTGGGGTCAAAATACGCAGTACACCCCTAGATAAATTTGTTAAGGGGTCTAGTTTTCAAAATGGGGTCATTTGTGGGGGTTCTCCATCGTTTTGGTCACTCAATGGCTCTACAAGTGGGCAATGGAGCCTGGAATTTATTCCGTTGTACCCTGAAATCCAACGGGTGCTCTTTCCATTATAGGCCTAGCCATGTTTCGTTTAAGTAGATTAGGGCCACAATGGGTATGTTTCTGAACACGGGACAAACGGGGGAACCCATTTTGGGGTGAACGTCTTCATTTCTATGTACACTGTACAAAAAAAACTGTTTTTAAATTGACACAATTGCCAAAAAAATGAAAATCATAATTTTTTCCTTCTGCTTGGCTTAGATTCATTCAAAAACTGTGAAGTCAAAAAAGTTATCGTACCCCTAGATCAATTCGTTAAGGGGTCTACTTTTCAAAATGGGGTCACTTGTGGGGGTTCTCCATCGTTTTGGTCACTCAATGGCTCTACAAGTGGGCAATGGGGACTAAATCTCCTTCAAGCAAAATTTCTGTTCCGAAAGCCACCGGTTGCTCCTTTAATTTTGGGCCCCATTGAGCACCCCGACATAAGATTAGGGCCACAATGGGTATTTTTCTGAGCACAGGACAAACAGGGGTATCCATTTTGGGGTGCAAGTCTTCATTCACATATGTGCTGTACAAAAAAACTGCTTTTAAAATGACAGAATTACCAAAAAAATGAAAATCGTAATTTTTTTCCTTCGGCTTGGCTTTGAATCATTCAAAAACTGTGAAGTCAAAAAAGTCATCGTACCCCTAGATAAATTCGTTAAGGGGTCTACTTTTCAAAATGGGGTCACTTGTGGGGGTTCTCCATCGTTTTGTTCACTCAATGGCTCTACAAGTGGGCAATGGGGACTAAATCTCCTTCAAGCAAAATTTCTGTTCCGAAAGCCACCGGTTGCTTTTTTCATTTTGGGCCCCATTGTGCATCCCGACATAAGATTAGGGCCACAATGGGTATGTTTCTGAGCACAGGACAAACAGGGGTATCCATTTTGGGGTGCAAGTCTTCATTCATATATGTGCTGTGCAAAAAAACTGCTTTTAAAATGACAGAATTACCAAAAAAATGAAAATCGTAATTTTTTTCCTTCGGCTTGGCTTTGAATCATTCAAAAACTGTGAAGTCAAAAAAGTCATCGTACCCCTAGATAAATTCATTAAGGGGTCTACTTTTCAAAATGGGGTCACTTGTGGGGGTTCTCCATCGTTTTGTTCACTCAATGGCTCTACAAGTGGGCAATGGGGACTAAATCTCCTTCAAGCATAATTTCTGTTCCGAAAGCCACCGGTTGCTTTTTTCATTTTGGGCCCCATTGTGCATCCCGACATAAGATTCGGGCCACAATGGGTATGTTTCTGAGCACGGGACAAACAGGGGTATCCATTCTGGGGTGCAAATTTTCATTTTCATGTGTACTATAGAAAAAAGTCCTGTCTTTAAAATGACATATTTGCAAAAATATGAAATTTTAGTTTTTCTCCTCTAAATTGCATTAACTCCTAAAAAAAACTGTGGGGTTAAAATACTCATGACACCCCTCAGTGAATACGTTAAGGGGTGTAGTTTTTAAAATGGGGTCATTTGTGGGGGTATCTATCATTTTGACTCCTATGAGCCTTTCCAATCTTGGCTTGGTGTAGGAAAACAAAGTGTTCCTCAAAATGCTGAAAAGTAATGTTAAATTTGTACGTCTCCTAAATGGTTAAAAAAAACAAAAACGTTTTTCCAATGTGCGCCCAAAATAAAGTGAACGGATGGAAATATATATCTTAGCAAAACTTTCTATATTATTTTTGCACATATTTGAGATATTGCAGTTGGAAATGTGAAAAAATGACGATTTTTTCAAAATTTCCCCAATTTTGGCGCTTTTAATAAATAAACACAAATTCTATCGGTCTTTATTTCCGCCTAAATGAAGTACAACATGTGGCGAAAAAACAATGTCAGAATCGCTTGGCTATGCAAAACCTTTCTGGTGTTTTTCCATGTTAAAGTGACATGTGTCAGATTTGCAAAATTTGGCCTGGTCATTAAGGCGCAAACAGGCTTGGTCACTAAGGGGTTAAGTGTAAGTTTAAAATATCCTCATAGAAAAAAAATTGTGGAACTAGTTATGTGCTTGTAGGTGTCCTAGGAGAAGGACAACAGCTCAAGTGAAATTTTGCATAGCATTACTTTGAACAGGATGTACTATTGCGTAAATTTACAAAGAAAATTAGGCAAAGACAGTGCTATGGTAGTGAGAGGAGCAGACCCTATAATGTCTGCTTGGTCTTCTATTCCTGTCGAAGATAACATTTGTAAAGCCCACCTCAATTCAACAGAGAATTTGAGCCTTTAGGTCCCTAATGTGTAAATCCAATAGGTGGCGCTGCAGAGGTATTGTTCCATCTTCATTGTTTGCAGGTCTGAAGGCGAGATTTAGGAGGTGGTTTAGTTTAAAGCATCTTATGACATTCCAGAATCTCTAATTGCTGATCATTAGTACCCACCAATCCCTACTAATCACTAGAATTAAGGGACTGCAGTGCTTGGATCTTTGACTTTGTTCTTGGTTTTTTATTTATTGCAATGAGAAAGGAAGAACATATTATTATAAAACATGTTTAACCCTTAAGTGACCAGCCCATTGCCTTTTTACGTCCTGGCCTGCTGGTCTTTATTCCCAGAGGATGTAAAAACATGCATCCTCTGGGAATGAAAGCCCTGCAGGCTCTGGACGTTACGGCTCCATGCTTTTGGTTACCGGAGGTAGCCGACATGCTGGAGCTGTCATCCCGGGCCACGGGACCCCTGTCCCGGTCACGCAATCACCGGTATCCACCGGATACTGGCGATTGCATTAAAGTCAATGTGAAATAAATAAAAGTTAAAGTTTCAGCTCCCTTTACGGATCTGTAAGGGG
Source organism: Eleutherodactylus coqui (assembly GCF_035609145.1). Lineage (NCBI taxonomy): Eukaryota > Metazoa > Chordata > Amphibia > Anura > Eleutherodactylidae > Eleutherodactylus > Eleutherodactylus coqui. The sequence goes on along the minus strand of NC_089837.1, from coordinate 254,376,590 downwards.
AGCTGAGAATACTCACCCCGTCCTCAGTGATGTCCTCTGGCATTCTGGTCCTGCAGGACTTGACGCGGGTGTCTGCACATGCGCGCCTGACAGTACTACGTCATGCGCATGCACAGAGGGCCGGGTGGCCTGGGAAATTTAAAAACTCTCTGCTCCTGGCTAGCATGAGTAGCAAAGAGCAGGGAGCTGTCACCTGGAGCTCCTGTATGCGGTTCCCGGTCACATGATTGCTGCTATCCAATGGATAACAGCAATCATGGAAAAGTTAAAAAAAAGTTTTAAAAAGTGTAAGAAAAAAAGTTTGTTTCATCTCCCCTCATGGTTCACATCTGTGAAGCGGGTTGAAATTAGGTACCCAAGGCCACCAAATTTATCAGCGGATCTTAACCCGGCTTCTGCACACGTGCCTGTCGCCAACATGGCGGATACATGCATAAAAGCCGCAGATTGCCAGGGTAATTTAAAATATCCCTGCACCTGGTTACTAAATGTAGCCGAGAGCCTGGAGATTTCATGGAGGGGCACAGTACACGGTTCTTGGTCATGTGATCACCGTTATCCAATGGATAACGGCGATCATGTAAAAGTGAAAAAAGTTAAAGTTTCACCTCCTGTCATGGATCCAATCCATGAGGGGTGGTGAAATTACTTAAATAAGGCCACCGGCAATGTCCCCCCGACGGTATGCTTATCCATGGACCTTTCCCCAGCTTTGGCGTATGCGCCCATTGCCAAAATGGTGGACGCAAGTGCAGAAGTTAGGGAGGGCATGGGAAATTTAAAATCTCCTTTCTCCTGGGTACTAAAAGTAGCCTAGAGCTTGGAGCAGTAACCGAGGGCCGCAGTGAGCAGTCCTCGGTCACATAATCCCCGGTATTCAATGGATAATGGCGATCACGTAAAAGTTAAAAAACAGTTCAAGTTTGATGCTCAGTTCAGTTTTTTGCCCCATTGTGCATCCAGACAGAAGATTAGGGCCACAATAGGTATGTCTCTAAACACGGGACGAATGGGGGTATCCATTTTGAGGTGACACATTCATATGTGTGCTGTACAAAAAAAACTATTTTTAAAATGACACACTTGCCACAAAAACAAAAATTGAAATTTTTTTCCTTCTGCTTTGCTCCGATTCATTCAATTAACTAAATGGTTAAAAAAACCTACAGTTTTTCCAATGTGCGCCCAGAATAAAGTAAACAGATGGCAATATATATCTTATCAAAAATTGCTATATTATGTTTGCACATATTTGAAATATTGCAGTTGGAAATGTGAAAAAAGGACGATTTTTTTTAAATTTTACAAATTTTGATGCTTTTAATAAATATACACATTCTATCGGTCTATTTTTACCGCCTAAATGAAGTACAACATGTGACGAAAAAACAATGTCAGAATCCCTTGGATATTCAAAATCTTTACGGTGTTATTCCATGTTAAAGTGACACGTGTCAGATTTCCAAAATTTGGCCTGGCCATTAGGGCGCAAACAGGCTTGGTCACTAACAGGTTAAAAAATGTTTCAGTACTCGTAATACTTGTAACAAGTTTCAGTTCGAGCATGTTTGATATACAAGATGCTCGTAGATGTTTATGTACATTTTCTCATGGAAGTTCTGCATAAAAAGATCACCTAACATTTTGCTATAGTGGCTTGAGCAATTCCTTGAAAATTTACATGTTAGGCCAGATTCACATGAACATATTTGCACAGCGCTTTGTATGCAAAATTTGCATGTGTATTGTGTAGTGAATAGAAATGGATTTCAATGGGTTCATTCACATAAGCGTATTTTGCATGCGCATTTTGTTCCTGGAAAAAGTACGAGCATGCTTTATTTTCCTAAGCATTTATGTATTAAAATAGCACATATTGAACTAATTAACTTAATTGCCCATTTTAATAAATGTGAACATGGTTGCCTATATTTTATGCATTCAAATGGGCACGATTTGTGTGCGCAAAACTTACAGTAAAACATACAGAAACACATATTACCCATTGAGTAAATGCGTGCATAAATATGCTTACGCTTCTGTGACACTGGGCTTAACCTGTTGAGTCATTATGTAGCAGTATTACAAATACAGAACACTTAGTGTTGTTAACGAAACTATTCAACGTTTCTTAATTGTTCTTAAAAGTCAACTAATAAAAATAAATCTTCAGCCTCTGTTAATACACAAATTTATAACTTTCTTAGATCAGGTAATTTTACCCCCGTGGTGGGAAAACTGTTCTTTAATCTTCTGTGAACAAGTGTAAAATGTAACAACTGTTTGTAACTGCCATGATGGTTGAAGCCTGAAACACTATATAGCACATAAAATGTCAGTAGCTCTTTTTGGATTCTCACATTCCTTAGTGTTTGAAGGCAATGTCACTAAAATTCCAGAAGTGTTAAGGAAAATCCAGTGTGAAATGTAGTATATTTTAACAAGTAAATCCAAACAATCCAAAGTATTTTTAAAGTGACTAGTAATAAGGGAAATAAATACCTTCTGATTTAAGAATGACTTGCTGAACCTTGATGTTCTGCAACTGTACAATTCTCATTTATATACAAAGTGCTTAAAAAAGTGACCTGCATAATGGTGCAATAGTAGCAGGTGTAATAATAACAAGAAAATAGGAAGCACCATAATTCCAACCTAAAAGTACATTTCTAAAATCAACAGATAAAAATGTTCTAAAATTTTCTTTTGTTTTGCCAATGTCTTCTGGATTTTCCCATATATGTAAATTAGTTATGCTTCTCTACTTCTGTTTCTCTTGTAGCTGGCTCCAGGAATTGGACAAGTTGCAACAGCTATTTTATGGTGCTATCAATGAGGCTTTGTTTACACTCACATTAATGAAGTACACTAAGGTCTTCAAATAGCACAATGTGCAGGGCTTTTCTTTGTCAAAAATATTGGAAGTATATGAGAACCAATTATGTGAAAGAGTGCCCTCTGCTTTGAAGCATCTCCAACAGGTCGAGGGATATTCCGAGTCGATTCTGTGGAGGAGCTCGGGAATTTTGTACCACCTGGAAATTATTTTAGAATTCAGTTCTTGGTATCTCACCAAAGTTGAGTTTGAGTGTGAGTTGCTTAACATATTTTGAACTTCATCTTGTGAGAGTGTGATACCGAGATCTCTCTCCCAGCTGGAGATATAAGTGGGGTTTTCTTTGGATGAGTACATTCTTTGGAATGGAGTTGAGGCAAACAGAGTGTCTCTTGGAGATCTTGCATCGAGATAAACAAGTTATTATGGAATAACTTCAAGGATGGCACATTGTGGAGATTCAAATGTTGTGAAAGGTAATTTTTAAGATGTTTCAGCTTGTTTGGCAATAGATTTGGGAATAGAGTGTATCCGCTAACATAGGGTAAAAACCTCTGTTTCTTGTTAAGTTTGTGCCAGATTTTTAAAGAGAATGCAGTGAGAGGAGTGGTGATTTATAGGTTCTACTCTATCTTTCCCACACGTAGTATTAACTATGCGCAAGAATGATAGGGCAAGTCCTATCTTTTCTCACCCATACTATTAATGGGCAAGGATACCACTAACGAAAACAAAACCATTGAAATTAATTATTTAGTTTCGTACTGTAATGCGGCCGTGATTATTATGGCTGCATAATGGGACGAAATCATGCCCATGTGAAAAAGCTCTAATACTGAGACGCTAACTTTACGACCAGGTCGAAAATGGTCATTTCCGCATATATCACCAGAAGTGGAGCGCAATTTTGTCTGTGCATGCCAATCGGGAAATTTCCCATAGGTAATAACTGCCTCTTTACTTAGAATGTTATACAGGTGGATATATTACACCAGAATATTATTGTAGATTACTATAAATAGGTGCACATGGAAACAGCTGATACCTCTGAGAAAACCCGACAAGTGGTGATAAATGTTTGGTTCAGCTGCCTCTTCTCATCATTGGTATTGATGGGTATATGACCAAAATATCCTAGCCAGATGTGAAACGTTGAAAGACCTTAAACATATTATTGATTTGTATTATTAGGACAAAAAGCATTTACAACATTATCATTTTCTTTGGGGGAATAATAAGACTTTATTGCCTATTATGACATGTGCTTTTAAGTGTTTTTAAAGGTATCTGTTTCTATGTGTGCTTTCATAAAGTATACTTGTGTTTTGTTCTTTCAGGTAGACAATGAATACATCCCACTATCAGGTTCTCTTTGTGTATCTTTGGTGAATTTTAGGTTGTGCGGCACCGTTTACTTGTTAATAGGCAAACTTCATGGAGGAGTGCTATTAGGAATACCTGTTATGTCTATACATAAAACCAGCTCAGGGCATACCACTACATAGCATCCCCCAATGTAGAAAATTCTATCTATATAAATAAAGACGTAATGTCAGTATTAATTAACCTGGATGCTCTTAATGATAAAAACTTGAAAGAAAGAAGACACAACATTTAAAGTGATGATTATACATCAGGCAATGTAAAAATATTGTCATGTTGTTTCCTGTAGCTAGTAAGTTAATTTTCAGATATATCCCTGTTTCCAATGTTTTCTGTTGGTTTGAGATGTACTTTAATATAGATGAAATGTTGCTTCTGACTCATTGTGTTTATGTAAACCGCTAACAGAGACTCCTTTAATTAAGTACATATCTAAATCTGCCAATGAGGACCACATAACAGCAATCATCAATCACTATTTACTTTTTCATGGGGTCTTTTTACATGGAGCAGTCACTCCCCATGAGGATTGCTGATCAATGAGATTGGTAAACATCTGCCTGGTCTTCACATAGGCCAATTCAGATTCTATTAGGAAATGAACAATCATTCATACAATTGACTGTCCCTATAGAGTAGCATTTTTGTTGGCAGCACATTCCTTATTTACATGGTGGAATGTGTTGCCGACAATTATTATTTTTTGTGCCTCATAAAAGTTGTGATCACCCAACAAACAAGCGTTTGCTCATTCATCGAGTCATTGGTGGCACATTCAGTCAGGCCAATTATCGGGAAATAAAACATTCATGCCCAATGATTGGCACATCTAAAAAAGCCCTTTAAGGGACTTACTTATGAGCAAATTAAATGGGTCTTTCATGGCAAAAGATTATTTTTAAACAAATTAAATTGGTCTTTCATAGTAAGACAGTCTATTTAAACCCTTAGGCCTTAGTCAGACGGGCATTTTTTCGCGCGATTTGCGGATCGCATGACGGATGCGCATCCGCAAATCACGTGACCGGTGCCCGAAAATCGCCCGAAAATCTGCTCCTAGCTGCGTTTCATTAGAAATGGGCCGGAGCTGTCCAGCGCATTGCATTCAATGGAGCCGGCAATACAGCTCCATTGTTGTGTCCAGCGCTGAGCCAATCAGGGAGCAGGTCTGACTCACACCCACTTCACACCCACTGCAGGCCAGCCGCGCGGAACTCTGGCTGCCGGGAGCAGGTGAGTATATATATATATTTTTTTTTTAACACTTTTCTGGATGAATTGCAGGGAAGGGCTTATATATTTAAGCCCTTCCCGACAATTCATCCCACGCACGCCGGCAGCCCATTGCTTTCAATGGAGCCGGCTGTATTGCCGGCTCCATTGAATTCAATGGGCAAACATCATTCTTCCCTGCCACAGCTGTTACAGCTGTGGCAGAGAAGAATGATTTGTCTTCTATATGTTCTCAATGGGGTTGGCGCTGCTGCCGCCGGCCCCATTGAGCTCATATAGAGAAGAGAACAGGAATCGCAGATCTGCGATTTCTGTTCTATAATTTATCGGACGAGCGCATAAAAAGCGCTCATGTGTCCGATACCATTGCAAAGCAATGGTTTTAAAAAATCGCCGGACGCATGCGCATGTGCAAATCGCGCGAAAAAACGCCCGTCTGACTAAGGCCTTAGGGTGGGTTCACAGGAGCGTGTTTTGGTGCGTACTTAGGTGCGTACATACATTCGCACCTAGGTACGAGCAAAAACACGCGTGAACACAGCTGCGTGCTTGTTGTCAATGGAGTCATGACTGCTGTCGGAGGCTCCATTGAAAACAATGCCCTGCCGGCCCCCTGCATTTCCTTTTTTTCCTCCCCCCTTTAAAAAAATCGTAACTCCTTTATTTATCCATTGACGTCGCTGTATGGGGGCTTTTTTTTGCTGGACGAGTTGTATTTTTCAATGGGGCTATTTAAAGTACCGTTTAATGTACTGAAAAACTTTTTAAAAATTCTAAGTGGAGTAAAATGAAAAAAAATGACATTTCGCCATCTTTTAGTGCGTCTTGCTTCTACGGCGCACAAACAGCAACAAAAATGACATGATAACTTTATTCTATGGGTCTGTACAATTACTACGATACCAAACTTTTATAGTTTTTTTTTTACTATACTCTTTTTTTTTCAAAGTCATTAAATTTTTTTCAATTATTTTCTGCGGTCATTTTGTGCGTGCGATAACTTTTTTATTTTTCTGTCGACGTAGTTGAGCAAGGTCGCATTTTTTGTGGAATGTCCTGTAGTTTCTGTTAGTACCATTTTGGAATACATACGACTTTTTGATCGCTTTTTATTGCATTTTTTCTGGGAGACAGGGTAACTAAAAAAGGGCATTTCTGGCGTTCTTTATTTTTTTTTTTCGGACGACGTTCACCATGCAGGAAAAATAATGTGCTACTTTGATAGTTCGGACTTTTATGGACATGGCGATACCAAATACATATTTTTAATTTATTATTTAGATTTTTTAATAATAGATATGGCAAAAGGAGGGTGATTTAAACTTTTAAAACTTTTTTTTTTTCAATTAAAAAAAACTTTATTGATTTTTTTTTACATTACTTTGAAGTCCCCCTGGGGGACTTTAAGATGCAATGCTTTGATCGCTCCTGCAGTATGACATAATGCTATAGCATTATGTCATACTGCTTTTTGACAGGCAGTCTATCAAGCCACCCTGTGTGGATGGCTTGATTGTCAGTCTGTTAAGGCAGCCCTGGGGCCATTCATTAGGCCCCCGGCTGCCATGACACCTGCACGGCTCCCCCAATCTCACCGCGGGGGGGGGGGGGCGTGCAGGACCCCCGGATGTTCGGGGGATTTAAATGCCGCTGTCAGAATTGACAGCGGCATTTAAATGGTTAATAGCCACTCGCGGCCGCTCGCAGCTATTGCCCGCGGGTGTCAGCTTTTATAAACAGCTGACGCCCGCACTGTATGAAGAGAGGTTGCATCGCAACCTCTTTTCATACATACCCCACGGCCACAGGACGTACCGGTACGTCCTTGGTCGTGAAGGGGTTAAAGTGGTTTAAAAAAACTAAAAATACTCACCTCCCTTTAGCTGTTGGGGCACAGCCACGTCTTCTCCTGCTGTCCCCTGCACTGTGGTGCTGATCTATCAGCAGCCGGAGATTTAAAATCCCCACCTGCTGAAAGAGCTGAATGTGATTGGCTGAGGTGCTCAGCCAATCACAGGCAGCTCTCATCTGTCATTCATTTGGGGAGAGCTGCCTGTGATTGGCTGAGCACCTCAGCCAATCACATTCAGCTCTTTCAGCAGTCGGAGATTTAAAATCCCCACCTGCTGAAAGAGCTGAATGTGATTGGCTAAGGTGCTCAGCCAATCACAGGCAGCTCTCATCTGTCATTCATTTGGGGAGAGCTGCCTGTGATTGGCTGAGCACCTCAGCCAATCACATTCAGCTCTTTCAGCAGTCGGGGATTTTAAATCCCCGGCTGCTGATAGATCAGCACCACAGTGCAGGGGACAGCAGGAGAAGACACAGCTGAGCCCGCCCCGGCAGCTGAAGGGAGGTGAGTATCTATTTTTTTGCTTTTTAAATCACTTTTACTTTATTTTCAGGGAAGGGCTTATATGTAAAGCTCTTCCCTGAAAAACAATTCAGGTGTGCCAGCAGACCATTGTCTTCAATGGAGCCACTGGCAGCAGCAGCGGCTCCATTGAAGTGAATGGCTGCATTCTTTTTTCTTTACACCAAAATTTTTCTTTTTCAGGTAAGAGCATATATGTAAAGCTCTTCCCTGAAAAATAATTCAGTGGTGCCAGCAGACCATTGTCTTCAATGGAGCCGCCAACAGCAGCAGCGGCTCCATTGAAGTGAATGGCTGCATTTTTTTTTTTTACACCAAAATTTTTCCTTTTCATGGAAGAGCCTATATGTAAAGCTCTTCCCTGAAAAACAATTCAGGTGTGCCAGCAGACCATTGTCTTCAATGGAGCCGCTGGCACCAGCAGCGGCTCCATTGGAGTGAATGGCTGCATTTTCTTTTTCTTTACACCAAAATTTTTCTTTTTCAGGGAAGAGCCTATATGTAAAGCTGTTCCCTGAAAAACAATTCAGTGGTGCCAGCAGACCATTGTCTTCAATGAAGCCACCAACAGCAGCAGCGGCTCCATTTAAGTGAATGGCTGCATTTTTTTTTTTTTACACCAAAATGTTTCCTTTTCAGGGAAGAGCCTATATGTAAAGCTCTTCCCTGAAAAACAATTCAGGTGTGCCAGCAAACCATTGTTTTCAATGGAGCCACTGGCAGCAGCAGCGGCTCCATTGAAGTGAATGGCTGCATTTTTTTTTTCTTTACACCAAAATTTTTCTTTTTCAGGGAAGAGCCTATATGTAAAGCTCTTCCCTGAAAAAGAATGCAGGGAGCCAGCAGAGCATTGTTTTCAATGGAGCCGCCATAGCATTACATCATACTCCATTCTGACAGGCAGCCTACCAAGCCACCCTGGACGGTTTGATGGGCAGTCTGCCAAGACAGCCATGGGGCCTTTCAGAAGGCCCCCAGCTGCCATGACACCTGCACAGTTTCCTCGATCTCACTGCGGGGGGGCCATACGGGACCCCCGAACATCAGTCTGGGGATTTAAATGCCACTGTCAGAATTGACAGCGCATTTAAAGGGTTAATAGCTGCGATCAGCTATTATGCGAATAGCATGCGGCCGATTGCAGCTATTGCCCGCAGGTGTCAGCTTTAATAAACAGCTGATGCGCGAGCTATCTTTCTCCATACACGTCCTGCAATGTTAGGATGTAAAAACACTATTGGGCCATGACTTAAAGGGTTAAAGGGCTACTCTGGTGATTTTTTTTAAATTTATTCATTTTATAGCTATTCTCCCAGTATATATAAGTAAGCTAGTTTTACCTTGGTTAGTTATATCTTTTATCTGAAACTAACAGCCTCTTTTCCTTAGATTGTCATGTGATATCAGTTCTGACCAGCTCAGGTCCACTTTGGGGTTATGCATTCATTTTCTAGTCAGATTCTCAGTTTGTGTGATGCTGTTACATGATACCTACCACTGAAATTGCCAGGAGGAGGATAGAGGCACTCCTGTCACAGTTACCGATGATGATCACACACCTCTCTTGCACAGCTATAATAGAGATCACAGCTTCTCCTTCTGACTGTATTGTATGGTGTGTGGCTTATTTAGGTGACTATAGAAGGCAATGATAATTAAACTATCCCCCAGCAGACAGAATCTTAGCTAATACAGCATAGATGTAATATGAACGATAATAATAATTGTACATTGCACGTACAGTATGCAATATTATTTTGGGGTGTGGTCTTAGGAAACATGTCGGTGCTTAGCTGTTTGTTACGCTGTTCTTAAGCCTGAAAGAGTACACTTAGGGGCCTAGTTTTTTTTTAAGCATGGCTCATCAGAAAAGTGTGTCCATACATGAACTTTTACATTGCTTTAACATTAAGCTGGTAAATGCTCATGATCGGAGGTGAAGCATTTAAAATTTTGATATGTGGCCCAGCCTTTTCTAGTTATGTCCTAGTAACATAGTATGTTAGAGGATGCCCCCTTGTTATATGTGCATAAATAGATGATGGGAGAGATCTCTGTATTGTAGCCTGATATATTTAGACATAGTTATTAGGTCGCCCCTCAGCCATCTTTTTTCCAAACTAAATAACCCCAATTGTAATAACCTCTCTGGGTAGTGTAGTCTGCCCATTCCATTTATTACTTTAGTTGCGGACCTTTGAATCCACTAAAGCTCTGATATGTCCTTCTTCAGTAACAGTGCCCTAAACTGTACACAATATTCCATGTGTGGTCTGACCAGTGATTTGTAAAGAAGAAGAACAATGTTCTTGTCATGACCCCTTAGACCTCTTTTGATGCACCCCATGATCCTATTTGCCTTGGCAGCAGCTACCTGACACTGCTTGCTCCAGTTGAGCTTACAGTTAACCAAAATCCCCAAGTCCTTTTCCATGTCAGTTTTGCCCAGTAGTTTCCCATTTAGTGTGTAATCGTGACATGTATTTCCCCTGCCTATGTGCATAACCTATCATTTAAACCTCATTTGGCATTTTTCTGTCCAAACCCCCAATTTATCCAGATCAATTTGCAACCACATTCTGGCCTCTCTTGTGTTAATTATTTTACATAGTTTTGTATCATCTGCAAATATTGATCATTTACTGCACAATCCTTCTACTAGGTCACTATTAAATATATTAAAAATTGGGCCCAATACTGCCCTCTGTGGTATCCCACTAGTAACAGTGACAAAACTGTGTACCATTAATAACCACCCTCTGCTTTCTATCACTGAGGCAGTTACTTACCCACGTACACACATTCTCACCCAGAGCAAGCATTTTCATTTTATATACCAACCTTTTAAGTGTCACAGTATCAAAAAGTCCAGATACACAAGATCCAATGACTCTGCCTGATCCAGTCTAGAACTTACCTCCTCATAGAAACTGATCAGATTGAATTGACAGGAGTGACCCCTCATAAATCCATGCTGATATGAAGTTATACATTTATTGAGGTACTCCAAGATAACATCTTTTAGAAACCCTTCAGATGAAACAGAAAACCGAAAAATTAAGATTTGGCAATTTTTGTTTTGGCAATCAATTTTAACATGCAACACACACTAATTATATAATAGAGAAGTTAACTTAATGTATATCTTAGTTACAGAAGTTGCAGTTAATTTGATGTATATCTTCATTTAATCTTGAATTTTACACATTCTATGGTAAGGTGATAAAATAAAATAACACTGTAATGCATTTGTATCCTTTTTCTAAATTACTTTAAATACGTGTCTTTAAACCCACTGTGTATATTGAATGTGATGTATAGACACCTGTTATTATGGCGAGCTGCAGTTTTGTATATAATTAATGTAACATCAAACACATCTATGCTAACTGATACATGGCAAATCATTCACTTTAGTACTACCATATCTTTAAAGCGCTTATACAGTTAAAGCTATGTAATAAACAACATATCTACATTCAAAACATTGAGGAAGTATTGACTATAGGTTTAAGAGGAAACAAAAATGTTTGGCTTATTTCATAAGCCAATTAAGCGCAATTGACTGGGAATTAATAAATAGTTCACCCTAGCAAATAGGATCAATAAGAAGTGTGTGATTGGATTACTAATGCAGTCAGTGCTTTGTGCTAACGTATTGCAAATGATCCTTTATTTAAAATGATATGTACACTGTGCAACCACAATTGTCGCAATAGACTAAAAGAAAAAAAGCTATATCTGCATAGCAGTACTTAAAGACACAAACTGTACTCCTAGAACCAAAAATTATTCAAATAAGTTACATTAAACTTAAGGTCAAATTAAATTTAGAAGTGAAGATTAAATTAAAATTAAGGGTTCATATCTAATTTTTATATATATATATACCGTATATATATATATATATATATATATATATATATATATATATATGTAATAGAGACATGGGACTGAAACTAAAAATTAACTCAATAACTCCTACTGCCTCACTGGTAGTAGGAAAAATATTCGGTCTGTACACACTTTATTGCCACGTTTTCTCCAATATGTACATGGTTACAGAAGCAATCATATCACATATCTTATCACTCAAAAAATGGACCAATTATCCTTTCCTTCACTTCATCACACCAAAATTCAATTTTGGGCTATTTCGGACATGTTCTCTGTAGACATGAGGATTTTCGTCTCCCTATATCCGTGCATTATACCAATTGTTCTGAGAAACAAGCAAAGTTAGAACATGCCACACCGCATTGGGGGAAAAAATCATTTATGTGTATGATTCCATTCAAAAGAATGAGGTTCATATTCATGTAAGATTTGTGCATTGAGCCCCCTCTCCCCCCCACTCCCCGCTACAACCCCCCACTCACCCACGGCGCCCCCTGAATCTTTTTGCAAGAGTACGGAAGTACTTGAAAATCGCGGTGCTCGGGCGAAAAAGGGGCGTGGCCGAGTAGGTTCGCTCATCTCTAATAATAACATAACTGCTTGATCACTTCTATAATGTTTTGTAATACAAAGTATTGAAAAGAATTGTTGACTGTCAGTGTTACACTGGCAAACAATCTATTAAGTTTTGATACTGGCAAGGCCTAACAGTCAGACACTAAAGGTATTCCTGGGAGCCTTTGTTAGTCCCAAGCAGGCTGCTGTGTTGACCCATGGATGTCTCACAGTCACATTCTAAGGTACTAATGATTTGACAGAAGGAGCCCCATCTATGTGTCAAACACTTTAGATGGCACAGTCAATAATGACAATGGGGTATGGCTTTGTGAAAAGGAAGCATGGCCTAAATGCAATATAAGTGCTAAAGATTAAGCTAACTAATAGGTGGTATAAAGTTATGATTTTATACAAGATTTATCATCTAGCAGAGTCACTGCCTAACTATTGGTCAATATTTGTAAATTTGCCTAAATATGTGTTTTAAAGGATATTTTTACCCCATCACTTCTGAGCCATTTTAGTTTTCCTCTTCTGTTTTCAAAAAATCATAACTCCTTTATTTTTCTGTTGAGATTGCTATCTGAGAGCTTGTTTTTTGCAAGACAAGTTACATTTTCAATGCTACCATTTAATGTACCATATAATGCATTAAAAAAGATTTCGAAGTGGAGTAGAGTGGAAATAAACACAGCTGCACCATTGTGGGGTTTTTACAAAATACATGAAGGTACCATATTTTTTCACTTCATACAACACACTTGATGATAAGATGCACCAAGGTTTTAGAGGAGGAAAATAGGAAATAATTATATTTTGAACTCACCTAGACCAGGCAGTGAGGGAATTATTACAGGAGGCATAAAGAGTAGTAGTACCATCTCGGAATGAAGATCTCATATAATAAGGATCCAGTATGTCCATGCATTACATGGGCAGATCATTGATTCCAATTGGAACTGTGTAATGAAGACAGTCATGAGGGTTCCCAAAAGTGAACACCCCAGCTTATGTTAGAGAACATAAGTTAGACAATCAATAGCAAATGTCTAGGGACATAGTTTACCTGTTTTCCAGATTAAAGCCAACATGCCAAAATTTAGACCCAGATAGCAGCTGTGTGATAAGGATCATACGTCCTTATTACACAGCTGCCAGCCAGGTCCTCTCCATAACAGGGAAAGAAAACCGCCCTTACATACAACTGATTGGTGGAGGATAGGAAAGAGTAGCAGTTCCCACCACACCAATCAGCCATACATATAGGCGTCTCTCCTCTCCTGTGGAGCAGACCACCATAACTTTTTAATTTTTCTGTTAGAGGACTACCTAAGGGTTTGATTTTTGTAGAAGTACTTTCTACTTGTACCATTTTGTGGTAAACATGACTTTTTGACTGCTTTTTGTTACTTTTTGTTTGAGATGGGGTGAACAAAAAAACTGCAATTCTGACAGTGTATATTTTCTTTTCTGATGGCATTTAGCATGTGAGATAAATCTGTTATTTTAATAGATCTGATTTTTATGGATGTATGTGTGTTTTCTATGTTATAAATTGGAAAAGCTAGGTTGAAACTTAATATTTTAAATTTTTTGTAATAATTTAGAATAAAATTTCATTTAATTTATTGTTGCATTATTTAAGACCCCATAGGCGATTAAACTAGTGATTGATTGTTTGATTGCTTATACAATATACTGCAATACCTCAGTATTACAGTATACTGTATTTCTGCAAACATACTTTTAAGCCATGTCACAGGCATAGTTTAAGCAGAAATACATGGCAGCCCTGGGGATTTTCACAAGGCCCTGAACAGCCATGACACTGAAATACACCCTGCGATTTTATTGCTGGGTGGCTGTTTGGGAGATAAGGTACACTAAATGGTTAACAGCCATGATCAAAGTTATCTTCAGTTGTGATGAATGAATGAATGAATGAATGAGATGTTGGTCAAAAGAGATGCTATGTGTTATACTCTGTAATCTGTATTCCTGTTAGACTATATTGATATTAGTAAAGTATCATTGATCTCACACAGAAGATATTACTACTTTATAGTTAATAGTACGTATGGTGTCTAGATAATCGAAGGTGAAAATTCAATTGCTTACTCATTAAGACTGAATTGTTTGCTTCTATTCAGGTTCTTTCAATAAAGACTTTGTGTTCTGTTTACTCCATCTGCTGTATTGTATCTTGCTACTTGCACCACAATCCCTTGGCACATTACATTCCCATGACAGCTCAGAACTACTTACAGTCTATATGCAGTGTACTGTCTGGCACCTATACCAATGCTATCCACATATTGTGTTTATCCAGAATGAAATAGTTTGTAAGGCACATCTGCATCATAGTTTCCATTCATAAGCCATGATACTGTGCTAGATCTAATACACATTTAATATCTGAAAAAAAATGCATAACTGTTGTATATACTAATGAGCCATGCAGCAGAAATGCAGTCCAAACTTCTCGCTCACGACCTGAAGGTTGCAGGTTCAATCCCCACTTGGTTTAGGTAGCCGGCTCAAGGTTGACTCAGCCTTCCATCTGAGTCATTGAGTAAAATGAGTACCCAGCTTGCTGGGAAAGATGACTGTGCAAGGGAATGGCAAACCACCCTGCAAAAACAGTCTGCCAAGAAAACATGATGATGTGACCTCACCATAAGAGCCAGTCATGACTCAGTGCTTGCACCAGGGGAATTTACCTTACTTGTATATACTAGCCACATAAAAATGCAAGGTTGTTAGTGCATATTTGGATCAAAACATGCTTTCTGTTTCACCATGTCCAGGAAACAGGAAGTAAAGCTGGGAGAGTGGGGAGTTTAACTTCACCCCCTTATGTGCAGCATTGGTCATCTTGGAAAAGTGCACAGGCACACAAAGAGAATAAAAAGCAGAGTGACACAGCAGTTTAGAGATGGAGTGTGCTACAGTAGTGGCCATTTTTATGAGAAATAATTGCTATGTTGACACCATATTATGAGACCTGTGACTGTAAGCTCTGCCCACTACAAGTCAACATGGCATACTTAAACTATCATGGCATGCTGGGTTTTGTAGTTTTATCAGAATTGTCCTCCATCTGTTGAGACATTGATAGAACTACAGCTTTGAGTATGCCCTGACAGTTGCAGACCTTCAGGTCATGCTGAGAGTTGTAGTTTTATCAAAATCTGGTGGGACCACTAGGCCTTATTAAGATGGCCTTATTTGTCATCAGTCTACTATCCGTGTATTTCACAGACAGCTCATAGACTCATTATAGCCTATGACGCTATTCACATGAGCTTTTTTCACATAGACCAATGGTCTGTGTGTAAAAAATTGCATGTGCTATTCTCATCTGTATCACGGATAAGGTTGGGACATCGAAAATCGATATATCGAAATATCGCTATATCACTAATGCTTTGGCGATACTTTTCACCGATATTGTTATGTCCGATATATCGGTAACATCGATAGTTTAAGGCGATATAATATTGATTCTTGTAAAGAAGGATCGTGTCTTGTGGTCTAGGGACCAGATTCTCTTTCTTTAAATTCTGCCCTTTCCTTTATGTTGGGACAGGATGTAGTTTTGCTGGAGGCACTAATGAACTTATAAACCAGTTCTAGAAACATTTGGAAAGTGTGAGGTGACTCTTTGTCACCAATAAGGTTTGCTCCAGGCAAAACGACTCTCAGAAAAAGTGGGGTCTTAGGCCCCTTTTCCACATGCGTTTGTTCATGGCGTTAGACGCAAGCTCTGAACGCTTGCGTCTAGCACGATGGCTGTGGGCAATGCTTTCTAAATGAAAGCATTTCCACATGCAGATGGAGGGCTGCGCTGAAACGGAAGAAGGTCGAGTCCAGAAAAGGAGACGCAACATGTTGTGCGTTCAGCGTCTAACGGGAATTCAGTGCCCATAGAAAAGATAGGAGACCCAGCTAATGCAATTACAACTGTGTTTGGGGCACTGCGTTCGCGTTACCAGTCCCTGCATTGTTTGCAAGTTGCCATGGAGACCGTTGGTCCCTCAGCAGCAACTTGAAAAAATGCAGGGCACGCAGCCTCACAAACACACAGATATCATGCTCACATCCCATCAGGTCCAGCGGCCAGCTTCTGGCTTCCTTGTAGCTGGCGGACCTTGTTTCAGTGTGTTTGTTAGCTCATTAGATAACAATTATTGGGGCCAATGATAAAAAACTTCTTTTCATACACCTAATTTTAATTAGATGTCTCATCTGTAATTTTTTATTTTCATTTGTAACTAATATATTTTCATGTTATTAATAGTTAGAAGTTAATAATAAATTCAACAGTTTAAAGTGCTAAATGAAAACTATAATTTTTTGCTGATTGTGTTGCTTTATTAACCCTAGACCTGTTTTATTTTTATACAGCAATTAAAAAAGTCGATATATCGAAATATCGATAGTTTTCCACCAATATTTCGCAATAATCAATAGTTTGTTCAGCGATAGTCGATACTATAGACTATTGATATTTTTAAGTCGATGTCCCAACTGTAATCACAGGCATGCAGTGATCACTGCCCCCGCAAATTAGACAGCACACAGATGAGTGTACAAGTGCCGTCCAATACAAGTTGCACCCAAGATTCTTAGGTGGAACTCGCATGGGGAACTCGCATCTGGATGAGGGCTTAGGCTAAAGGTACAAAGTGCAGCTGATCCCATGTGGCAACTTAGACTATATTATTTTAGTCTTAACTCCTTAGTAACTGGATTATTTTGTGCCTTATTGATAAGGTGACTTTTTATTTTTTAAAGGGGTTGTCCAACTTGTTTTTTTCTCCCTTTAAAAAAAAACAAAAACATGTACCCCATGCAGCAACATAGCTGTGTGTCAAAAGATGTGTGTGTCATTTTTATGACGCCGAGATTTCTCTTCATCAAAAGATAGGACACGTCCAATCTTTTGACAGCATAGCGCCGGCGGCTTCCATAGACTCCTTATTTTTTGACCAGTGCAGCTTGGTGAAGTTTTTTCTTTTTTGCAGAATGAGTTGTAGTTTCCATTGTGACCATTTTGTGGTACATGCAAATTTTTGATTGTTTTTTATTGTGTTTTTTGGCAGGAAAATGAATAAAAAATACAAGTTTTGGCAGTTTTGTTTTTTTTATGCGCCGTCTACTGTGAAGGATAACAGACATAATATTTTTATAGTACAAGTAATTGTGAACACAGCAATACTTAATACGTATATATTTTTCTATAAAAAGGAGTTTTTGTAGGAAAGAACATGCTTCTTTTTTACGTTTTTTAATTGAACTTTAACTTTTATAGATTTTTGTTATTCCTCAGTGGACTTGAAGATGCAATCATTTGGTCACTGGTTTACTACACTGCACTACATATGTAGTGCAGTGTAGTATACATACAGTTAACAGCACTCCTATGAGACTTTGCGGGTGGCAGGGTCTGATAGTCTGACTTCCATTGCAACCCAACAAACAAACATGTACATGGATGTCAGCATGTTCAAAGTTGTGAAATTTATTAAGGCAGATATAGTACACCATACAGCACAATGTTTCAACCCTGCTGTAGGGTCTTTATCAAGCAAAACAGAAAGCATATAGGTACATGAGCAATTTTATATATAACAGGCAGCGAGTATATACAATCATGAAACCAATCCAATTAATAATTTTAAAACATTTATAATATCACCTGTGAACAAAAGTATCCATGGCAATCGCATCAGATTGTGCTGATGGGTGACAGAGAATCACCCTCCCTCAGTCAACGGCCTACATGCAACAATTACTATTGACTGTGACATGCAAGGGGCTAAACGTTTGGAATTGGAGGTTTCTCTGATCACAGCTATTAGTGCAGGAGTCCAGCTGTCAGTATAGAGCCAAGCTCTTACTGGCACCAAACTCCCATGCCAGCCTTAGAGTAGGCCACTGTGTTCGACCACCTTTAAAACATGTATGGCTGGTTACTAAGACATTTAAGTGACATTCAAGGCATACTCTTCTACTCTATCAGACATTGCATGAGAGAGAGATGTGGCTACACAGTAGGTGCTTGTCATGGCCTGTGTTCAATGCTCTCTGGCATCATACAGTTTTATCAGCAACTGTACTGCCCTTACAGCAACCTCACTCCATACCTAATATCAGTTTGGGTGGGAAAGAATTCCTGGAAGAACACTTTAAGGGCAGTTTCAGATGAGTGTATTACATTACAGGGGCTTATGATGCTGTAAAAATACAGGCAGATCTATAATTGATCTATAATACTTGTGGTATTTGTAGTTTATTATATATATTTTTTCCTATTCTTGTAAGACCTAAAACTAGCAGATTAAATATGCTCATGGTATTTGAAGAAGGAGGCTAGGTATGATTTGGTGTGGTCAGGGATAGGTATGGTTTTGATCAGGGGACCGTCACTGGTTGGAAGCTATGTACAAGTGAGTTTTGGTGCCATTTTAGTTCAAGGCCTTGTTTATGTATTTAATAGTTATTTGATATGATGATACAATGTTATATGTTTATTATGCTTGTAATGGCCCGGCAAGGCACCTGATAGAGAGTAATAATGCGTATTTTGAGTTATATGTAATATTAGAATGCAGTCGCAGATAACAATATACCCAATAAGGATTCCACTCACGTCCGATGGATTTCTGAGGATTGGTTATGAGAAATGTGGACTGCATGGTTAAACAGAATTAAGCCATGTGAAGTCTATATTTAGTGAAGATTTACTTGCATGTATTATGTGCCTAAATTCTGGCAGAGAAGTATAATGGCCCTGTATGTGGGAAGTATGTTGTATACTTAGTGTGAGTAACTAATGAGTTTCCACACGATATGACAGGAGGGAGCTGGACATGGAATCCCATGAGCTGCAGGTACAAATGAGAATACCTGAAAGCATGGTTAGAGCCCAGTATGTATGTATATCAGAATTAGTGGGAAGATGCCAAGTTTGTGTATAGATCAGGCACATATAGAGGGACACCAGTACCATAGAAGATACTGGTGTAGCTTGTCGACATCGGAAGCTAGGGGCTGACCTGCCTTAGCTGGAGTTGACACCCCCTGTCACACCCCTAGCTTCCGATTGGCTGATGGTCTATCTTAATATCCTGTATAGATTTATCCCTCGTCGTGTAGGCTTTAGCATTGTGTATAGCCGGTGCTCAGCAGCCACAATACTGTGCTATTACAAGGGCTGAGGGGGAACCCTGCTCATGGTCTCAGATGTTCAGGGCTGCTGTTGTGAGTGGTGCGTGGTGACTAGGGATTCTCAGACTATTGTTATTTGGCACCTGCTGAGTGAGGTGGCGGGGAGAATGTGGGGTGAGCGTGGAGATGCAGTGTCACAGCAGTGTTTGCGCAGCGAGGACACAGAGCACCGCAGAGGGGACATGGGAGCAGGAACACTGAGCGCTTTGGATGCCGTCAGCGGCCATGTGAGGGTGAGGGGAAGTGTAGCACACCAGCAGGGATCAGTGAATGCATGGCAGTGGCTACCAGGACACGCTGCCAGCGCATAATACCCTGAGCGGAGATGTGAGGGTGGAGGGTAGTGTAGCAGCAGACCAGCCAGCGTGCCGCAGGTTAGGAGTACACGCTGACAGCGGCGCTCTAAGAGCCACTGCGGCTGCGCAAGCAAAGGCAGATGCTAGGCACAGACTTACACCTCTGGCATCTGATCATGGAAGGCCATGGGGTACACTGAGAACCTCCTGCAGTGTTTCATCATCCAACAAGCCCATCGGCTACATTGAGAATGTCCTGCAGCCAATCAGCAACTGGGGGCGTTACCTGGCTGTCAAACAGCCTAACCCTTGTCTCCACCCATCACTTCCGGTGGAGACAAGATACACCCGTACCCATATAGAGAAGGCCCGCTACATGTGCCTTGCTGTTGCCAGTTTCAAAAATCAAAGAGGCATTGTATATGCCATTGTGTTATGCTGTATTTGGTAAACAATGTTTTGGCTTTCAGTGACTATTCACTTATTGTGACTTTAAGAAATGTACCAATGTTATGATGTAACATTAAAGTATACCCAACCTTCATACACAGTTATTGCTGCATAAAAGTTGCCTCTATCTTCATCTGTCAATACCTTACCATACATACCATCAAGCTGTTTCACTGTATGAATTAAATCTGACAGAATTGCTGGTGGAAAGTTTCAACGCCTGCGCCATTCATCTTAAAAACCTGTAACACTGGGCATAAACTGCAAATTCTCCAAAAAGTCCTGAATGCATTTAAGATGTTTCATAAATGTTAGAAGCTTCTCAATGCAGTCTCAACTAAACTGCAGGCAGTGCATCATTCTTGAGTGGCATTGTTAGGATCTTTTCAGAGATCTACCAGTTAAAAGATGTGTGCTTTCACAAACTTTAAAAAATGAAGCAATTAGGTAGATATTCTCAATTTAAAGGGACACTGTCACTACTGAACAGCACCATAAAATAAGTTATGGTGCTGACCGTGAGCTCACAGGAGCCGATTATGTATTTTTTTACACTTGCCCACTCCCCCTTTCTCGCTGCGAAGTCTATGGGAGAGCACATACACAGCAGTAAAGAGTCAGATTTTCAGAGTGCATACCGACTTTATCTGGGGACACAGCGGGAATGGGGGGGTAGATGAGTATAAAAAATACATCTCTCATGCTCCAGAGGCGTAACTTGAAGCTTGTGGGCCCCAATGCAAAACCTGTAACAGAGCCCCCTACTATAATGTTTTATTCATGTACTGGGCTCCCTATATGAATAAGAGAGGTCTTATGGGCCCCCTAAGGCTCCTGGGCCCGGGTGCAACTGCATCCCCTGCATCCTTTATAGTTACGCCCCTGCGCAGCTCCATGTCATCCCTCTGAACAGCTCCATTTTGAATATATAGCTTCTATGCAGAAATGTATGCCTTCATCAAACTTAAAGCAAGCATAGGCTGATATACAGGCTGATTATGCAGCTAAAAGCCCATTCATACAGCCCCATAATAATTGAGCATGGACGTTCATCCAAACATTCAACTGCCTGATTATCGTGCTGTGTAAAAGCAACACTTATCAGCCGACAAGCGAGCAAGATGTACAGCTGGCCTATAGGGAGGAAAGATTGTAACTAATCGTCAATTCTCAACTCATGTAAAACTAAATTAAATGTGAGCTGATTAACATGCTTGTTGATCGCTGCTCAATACATTGGGCTGAGAATTTAGCTTGTGTAAAAGCATTGTTTGTTATTTCACATATGTATAAACAACATAAGGTTTGAACATTTCAGCACCCTTCCCATATTTGTTAGCTTTTGCCTTTAAGCTATATTCCCACAATCAACTATATTCAGTAATATTTTTATGAAAAATTCTAATTAAAAGCAATTTTCGTTACATGCCCCTTATTGTACTGAAAAGAAGATTAGAAATACGTAAGTTAGAAAAGAAAACAGAACTTATCACTTTTATTTTAACAAGCAGGAAGTCTTTGTTATTTTCTGTATGTATTGACTTGCATGGCTGCATCTGGAAGAGACAGAATTGATTTCTTTACCGCACAATCTTTAGAATGAGATCAAAATCTAAAGCTCCATTTTAAACCAGACAGAAGTACTAAAGATTCTTTAATTTCTAAAACTGCAGAGGGAGATTTATCCAAACATCTCTAGGGCTTTAATACTGGATATCCATAATTCTCTGAATTGTATTCCCTTCACAGTGATATTTTGTAATTCTGTTCTATTACCCTTGCTAAACATTAATGAGATAAAAAGATCACATTATGGCGATTGATGTTCTTCAAATTAAATGCACGTTTCATTGTACAAAGCTGTCTGCTAATTTAAAAACCTAGCAAGTAACATGGCATCATGATCATGGTCATCGCTCAGCTGGGATCAGATAGCATTTTTATCTATTCATTGGATTTAACAAGACAAGAGATGGAAGCAGAATACAAAGTGTGGACAGATTATCCTGCATCCCCTTCTGACCACTTCTTGGCAATTTCTGCCAGAAAGCTAAGGCTTCATGTTGTCATAGAAATAAACCTCAAGGTCAAAGGGGCATATGGAAGGACGGACAATGACAATGGAGCATCTGAGAGGCCATCTGGATGAATGACCTGACATAATTAGTCATTAATCCCACTCTGGGGAACAATAGAGTTTTCCAAGAATGTGCGTGGACTTTGATCATGGTCAGAAAGATCCCATGAGGAATAGCAGAGAAAGCTCCACTTTGTAACTAAGCAGATTAACACAGCATGCTGTTAACTATGGAAGAGTAAGCAGTGGAGACCAGGGGGATATATACACTTTACATATCGTACTCTTCCTTTTCTCATGTGAGATCTCATCTTCCAGCATGCCATGTGGTTGTCAGATTAGTTGCTGGTTAACATTTCTTTTACAGTACTACAATGAAATGAAAGATGAAGCCCAAAAACATTTGCTTAAAATCCTAAAACAACAGATGGGGAGATAGCCGAGTGGCCAAAGGCATCAGAGAGCTTGGTTTACAGGTGTCAATATTTACTGAGCTGAGTTTGCCACAATTCCTGTGGGAGAGCAAAGGATCTTAGATAATCTGTGAGACATTAACAATCAGCTCAGTCATAAATCACAGCAAGGATGATAAAACATGGGATGAGCTATCTCTCCATCTGCCTTTCAGTTAAATGGTGCTACACAGGCATGTTTGAGAAAACACAAATACTAAAGTTTTATAGTTTAAAGAGACTGTCACCATCTTTTTTGCACCTCTCTCTGATGGCAGTATAAGGTAGACCCAGGCACACTGACTTCAGTGATATGTCTGCTGTGTGGATCTGTGCTGTAGTTTTGGAGAAACTTACATTTTATCAGTAGTAGTACATGCGCAGAGGACTACTTGAAGTAGTCTAGCATATTCATGAGCTGCAGTCTAGCTGCGCCCGTCCTGTCCTCTAGCCACTGACTGACTGCTGTGTGCTTATTACTGTGCACAGAGAGAGCTGCAAATCATTGGCTGGAGCAGAGGCGTAACTATAGAGGATGCAGGGGATCCGGTTGCACCCGGGCTCAGGAGCCTTAGGGGGCCCATAAGGCCTCTTATCTCCATATAGGGAACCCAGTACTATGAGTAACGCATTATAGTTGGGGGCCCTGTTGCAAATTTTGCATTGGGGCCTGGGAGCTTCAAGTTACGCCTCTGGGCTGGAGGGCTGGTTGAGTGTGGCAAGCACTTTAAGGCCGCCTGCACACGGGTGGAAATCCCGCGGCGGGATTTCTCGCGGGATTTGCACTACTGAAAGCCTGCGTAGGAGTGCATTGCAATACGCACTCCTATGCAGACGGCCGCGGTTTGGCCGTGCGAAATCTCGCGCGACAAACAAACCGCGGCATGTCCTATTTCTGTGTGGGGCTCGCAGAGGCCGCTGGCTCCGGTCTGCGCATGCGCCGGCTGCCCAGCAGCTGGCACATGAAAGAGCCGGGGACGCCGGGCACGGGTAAGTACGCTTTCCGCACTGCAGGCGCTGGGGTCGGGTCCCGCGGCGAGAATTCTCGCAGCCGGATCCGACCCGCTCGTCTGCAGGCGGCCTAACTGTGTGGATTGTGCCACAGATTTTGTTGTGAATATACCACGAGTATCAACCTTTGCATTTCAAAGGCTTAAATCTACAGTGAAAATCCGTAGCATAAATAGACATGTTTCGGTTTAGAGTTCACAGCATATTTCTAATACAATGCAGAATCTTTGTGCGGATATTTTTGCTCCATTGCCTGTACTGTAAATACTGTTCAATTTCCGCAGAAAAATCCACTGCAGAAATTCTGAAGTATTTACAGCATGTCTGAAGGCACCCTAAAAGTCTAAAATAATGCAGGCGGTCATTCCTGCACTTGCAGTTTGATAATGTCAGAAAATTATGTCAAGTGACCTTAAAACTTATTTATCTGGCATTTTAGTTAGGCCAATTGGCCATATGTTTGGGATATCAATTGATCAAGAGATTGATCATTCCTACAATCACTAAGGCCTTAGTCAGACGGGCGTTTTTTGCCGCGATTTGCGCATGCGCATGCGTCCGGCAATGGTATCGGACACATGAGCGCTTTTTATGCGCTCGTCCGATAAATTATAGAACAGAAATCGCAGATCGCACCTATCTGCGATCTGCGATTCCTGTTCTCTTCTGTATATGCGCTCAATGGGGCCGGCGGCAGCAGCGCCAACCCCATTGAGAACATATACTAGACAAATCATTCTCCTCTGCCACAGCTGTAACAGCTGTGGCAGAGAAGAACGATGTTTGCCCATTGAATTCAATGGAGCCGGCAATACAGCCGCCTCCATTGAAAGCAATGGGCTGCCAGCGAGCGCAGGATGAATTGTCGGGAAGGGCTTAAATATATAAGCCCTTCCCTGCAATTCATCCAGAAAAGTGTTAAAATAAAAAATATATACATACTCACCTGCTCCCGGCAGCCAGAGTTCCGTGCGGCCGTACTGCAGTGGGTGTGAAGGGGCTGAGCCAATCAGGGGGCAGGTCTGACTCACACCCCCTTCACACCCACTGCAGGCCGGCCGCGCGGAACTCCGGCTGCCGAGAGTAGGTAAGTATATATATAGTCTTTATTTTAACACTTTTCTGGATGAATTGCAGGGAAGGGCTTATATATTTAAGCCCTTCCCGACAATTCATCCCACACTCGCCCGCAGCGCATTGCTTTCAATGGAGCGGGCTGTATTGCCGCTCCATTGAATGCAATGCGCTGGACAGCTCCGGCCCGTTTCTAATGAAACGCGGCTAGGAGCAGATTTTCGGGCGATTTTCGGGCACCAGTCACGTGATTTGCGAATGCGCATCCGTCATGCGATCCGCAAATTGCGCGAAAAAACGCCCGTCTGACTAAGGCCTTACACCAGCTGCAATACAGATCAAATGTTGGCCAAAAAGCAAATTTTTTAAAGGGATTTTATTTTTTTAAGCATATATGAGCACACAGTTTATGTGCTCATATATGCTTAAAATATATTGTATTGTACAGTGAATGGTACCATTCAAAAATATAACTCGCCCCACAAAAAAACAAGCCCTTATGTAGCTATGTCAGCAGAAAAATAAAAAGGTTATGATTTTTTGAAAGTGGAAAGAAAAAAATTAAGATGAAAAAAACAAAAAAGGGTTGCAGTGGGAAGGGGTTAGACAAATGGCCCAACTACAAGTCTAGTGACTGGAACTAACAGCAATAAAGGTTCTAATAAGACCCACAAGTAGGCTGTGATTTGCATGCATATGTGAACGTAAAAATGTACTTTTATTATAATTGTTTAAGGTCTGTGTTACACAAGCGTATGCGTTTTTGCGTGTGCATTTTTGCCATGTTTTGCGCATCGTTTTTTTGTGTATTTGTGTATTTTGCTGAACTTTTTACACAGAAAAAAACATAATTGTGCATAAAAAAAAATACACTGATGCTGTCAGCCATTGAAATGACCAGTTAGTTTGATGACTTCAAGGTGTGTTCTTTTCCTGTGCAGTAAAATAGAGTGTGCTGCATTTTGTTTATACGTCTGAAATGTACATGCGAGATATGGGTTTGTGAACGAACCTACTGAAATCAATAGGTTCTATATTCTGTGTTTCATGTGCAAATGTGCCCATGTGACATAAGCCTTAAACTGGCCTTAGCCTTTGCCGGGAAGTAAAAAAAACTGCAAGCTCCTCAGATCCATCTATAGTCTGGTGCTAATAAGGGTGAAGCTAAACGAATCACCAGGCAGCTCTCTATTAGGTTGACGGTTAAGTACATATAAATGGCTTAATTGCTTTGTTTCCTTTGTCTGAGCAGTTACTTTGTGGCAATTAGAACAAGTATTTATTGCCCATTTTCTGCTAAGCTAACAATGATGTATAACTAGCAATGATCTAACAAATTCTAGAGGAAAGTGATTCTGATATTGTTAACCCTTTCCAATCTACTGTCCTGCATATTTTTAAAAATGTGTCTGTCCTCGTCAGACATTAAAGCTAAGCAGGGAAATCTTAATGTTGGATGAGGGCCGACAGTAGATTGGAAAGGGTTAAATTCAACAAAGTTTGAAAATTACAAGGAAAAATCTGAAGGATGAACTGATTTTTCTATTACTTAGCACTGAGATTACGCTGCATCCTCAGTCTTAAAGGGGTTATCTATTTGTAAACCATTGATGGCTTGTTCTTAGGACAGGCTATGAATAGTAGATTGGCGGCTGCCCAGGACCTTCAATGATCAGCTGTTTACTAGGCTGGTGTATTCATGCCAGTCAGATGATTTCTGCAGGAAGCAGACAGCTCCATTCCCACTGCAATTACTAGCTTTGGCATCACAAGCAAAGTTCCTATTGAAGTGAATGGGAACTTTACCTGTAATACAAAGTCTGGCCACTGCAGTGGGAACAGAGCTGTCTGCTTCTTGCAGACAGCTGATCATTGAGGGTCCCAAGCAGCAGACCTGCTGATTTAGCATTGATGAGCCATCTTGCAGAAAGGCCATCAACAGCTTACCACTGGACAACCCCTTTTAGTAGTCAGATGTTCTCAACATGTACATGTAAGGGATCATTCACACGAGTGTAGGCAATTTTCAGTTGGCCGTGTCATTGCCACAGCGCGACTAAAAATCATGGGAATCAGATCTCCCATCTGTGCGCCCATTCAGATAGCCCAGGTGCGGCGAGTATACGTCTGCATAACATCGAGCGGGGGGAGACAGTTTAGCGTTAGCGGGACAGGGTGGGAGCTAGAGTGCTAAGCTCCCACCCCCTCTTGGCCCCTTGTCGGCTGCCAGCAATGGGATAGGCGGGAAGGGGCAGGAGCTTAGCAACTAGCTCCCACCCCATCCTACCCCCTCCCATTGCAAACAGCTGGCAAGGGGCTGAGAGGAGAGGAGGAGGAGGGAAGGGGGTGGGAGTTTAGCAGACACGCTGCTAAACTCCCTCCCACCTCCCTTCTCCGGCAGCTACCATAGGCTCCCATAGGAGTCTCTGGGAGCCACCACCATATTCCGTCTGGAAGATAGTTCCTGAACTATCTTTCCTAGCCGAAATAAAAGCACCAAGTCGAAATGCGCACTGTATGCGCTATCTTGACGGGCCAGGCACTTTAATGCAGCGGCAAAACGCCCATCTGTACTGATGCGTTGTAAACCAATGCATCAGATGGTAGCATATATCCGCCGGCTGTGAAAACAGGGCTAAAATAAAGCCTACCACAACCATCAGATATCAGTGCTTCTCCCCCCCCCCCCCCCCTTCCCCCTCCTTCCCTCGTGTTTCCAAATAGGATAAGTTTTGTTTGTTTGAAGGGGAAACTGCATTCCTCGACCTAGTCATAGCCAAAGGAGATTCTAATTCCCATAGACTCCATACCGGGAGGATGTGGAGAGGTGGGGTAGTGGAGTATAACTATGGAACTCCTACTATTTGCCAAGAATCGTCCTCTGTTCTGGAGAGGGGACTACCTAACGCGGGTGACCAGAAGTCAACATCTTGCTCACTGGTGGAGCACAACGAGAACCCCCCCCCCTCCCTTCCCCCTCTATCGTTTACCCCTTTCTCCTTTCTCTTTTCTTTTTTTTTTCTTTTTTATATTATCTTTTTATATATATATATATATATATATATTGTTCATATTTTGAGATTTTACGACAGTTCCGTAAACCAATTTGTTGTCAGCCAAGTGATATGTACAATAAAATTTATTTGAACTAAAATAAAGCCTAAGGCCTCATGTCCACGGGGAAAATCAGATCCGCTGCAGATTCTACATGTAGAATCTGCAGCGGGTCCCTCCTGCCCCGCGGACATGAGCGCCGAAAATAAGAATTTAAAAGTATTTACCATCCGGCGCGGGCGGAGAAGATCAGCTGTTCCTCACGGCCGGATCTTCATTTTCGGCCGGCGGATGAATTCCTGACGCCGGCGGCACGTCGCCGGCACGTCGCCGACGTGCCGCGCGCATGCGCCGGGCACATCCGCCGAGCCGAAGCAAGGAAGATGCGGCCGTGAGGAACAGCTGATCTTCTCCGCCCGCGCCGGATGGTAAATACTTTAAATTCCTATTTTAGGTCTCCCGCGGATCCGGACGGCTTCCATAGGCTTCAATAGAAGCCCGCGGGAGCCGTCCCCGCGGGAGACCCGCACGAAAATGGAGCATGGTCCGGATTTTTCCATGCTCCATTTTTTTTTAAATCCCTTTTATTGACGATCCGCGGGTATTTATCTACCCGCGGGTGGTCAATGCATCCCTATGGGATGCGGATCCGCATGCAGGAAATCCGCTGCGGATCCTAAATCCTATTTTGCCCGTGGACATGAGCCCTAAGGCTGGTGTAAATTAAAGGCTGCTAGCCATCATTCTAGTGAAGAATCCCGGCCTTATAATTTGTATTGCAAAAAATAAAATACAGGTTTAAAAGTAAGAATAATACTGAATATGTTACACATAGCTATAATTTCACTTTTAGGCCTAGTTCGCACGAGCGTGTATTTGTGCGTACATGTGTGCCACAAAACTGCACGTCTATTAGGATCATCGTTTTCCTATGACAGAACGCTGCCTGTGATTGGCAGCCAATCAGACACAGCCCTTTCAGGAGGTGTGGATTTTTAAATCCCCGGCTGCTTAAAGTGCTTCGGAGCAGTGCCGGGGAGACAAGCAGCAAAATGCATCAGCGGCGGAGAGGTGAGTATATATATATATATATATTATTTTACACCAGCTATGGATGATTTTCAGGGAAGGGCTTATATTTCGAGCCCTTCCCCAAAAATCCCTGCAGGGGTTGCCTGCAAATCATTGCTTTCAATGGAGGGGGGGTGGGGTGGGCAGGAGTGCCGGCCCTATTGAAATCAATGGGAGAGTTTGGCTGTTCAGCTGTAGCACAGTGTTCAGTGATGAGGGAACCTTTGTGGAGCAGCTGCTCCAGTGAACGGGCAAAGTTTCATGCGCAAACTTTGCCCATGCATGTGTATTCCGAGGAGCGCATTTTTTTTCACAAACATAGGCGCACAAAAAAGCATGCTCTGCCTTATGCCTTCTTCACACTGTTGAGAAAACGCGTGATTTTCTCACAATGCGAGAGTGTGTGAAACTGCATGATTATGAAACCAATGATTTTCAATTGTTTCATTCTCATCTGCGATGTTTTCACTCCTGCAGTGCTGCGTGAAAAAAAATTGCAGCATGTACTTTCTTTTTGTGATATCCTCATTGCTTTCAATGGGGCCGGCGGCAGCAGCGCCCTGCTGTGGCAGCAGTATCAGCCCCACTGAAAACAATGGGAGAACACTGCAATCTCCTACCGCTGCTGTGACAGCTGCAGCGGGAATGAAGGGAACTCTCAGGGAGCGAGGCTGTTTCCATGTGAAAAAGCCTGGCATCACTGGCCCGATATTGCCCTCACGAGTGTGAAGGAGCCCTTAAAGTCAGTACATTTAGTAAAGGCCCATTTAGATGCAACGATTATTGCTCAAAATTTGCTCAAAAGCCATCCTTTGAGCGATAATCATTTTGTCTAAATGTGCTGCCATCGTGCACTGTTTGTGCACTATTTATTCAAAGTTCATTTCTAGCAAGCTAGAAATGAGTGATGAGCCTCATCAGTGCCGCACGCTGATTTTCTCAGCGGGCGGCACTGATAGCATTCTTTCAGCTGAGATCCCACTGGGGCTTCCCAGCGGGATACCAGCTGAAAGCTCCGAGAACAAAGCGGGACACCGCAAGAGCAAAGCAGCTGTTTGCATATACAAAACAGCTGCATTGTTCTCCGAGCTATTGCAGCAGTATCCTGCTCAACCTGCATAACTCTAAGGGCTCCTTTCCACTAGCGAGGTAATCAGTGTGATGCGAGAGTGCGAGCTCTCGCAGGAAAGTCCCACTCATGTTGTTCTATGACAACCTTTCCACTAGCGATGTTTAAGGGCAAGCTGCGATGCGAGGATTAAAAATCGCAGCAAGAGGATTGTTTCAGCGTTTTGCATTTTTCTGTCGTCCATACAGTGCAATGGCAAAACAGATTCTCGCATCGCAACGCAAAAGCTTTTGTGCGATTTTGCAGCATTGCGATACGATTTTAACACTGAGATTTTCTCACAGCTATATCGCTATCGCCAGTGGAAAGGAGCCCTTAGGGCTCTTACCCACATGCGTTTTTTAAACGCTGCAATATCGCTGCGTTTTTTTTAACGCAATTGTCAATGGGACTTTCTAATGTTAAAAACACATTGCAAGTTGGAGCTTTGCAATTTTTGCACGATGCGTTTTTAACATTAGAAAGTCCCATTGACAATTGCGTTTAAAAAACGCAATAATATCACAGCGTTAAAAAAAATGCAAGTGGGTGTTCACCCTTAAGTAGCTAATTAGCTAGAGTTATGCAAAAATGATCGCTCAAAACTGTCACTCAAACTGTCATTTGAGCGAATTTTGAGCGATCATCACTCCGTGTAAATGTGGTGGTTTTTTTGACATAATGGAATCCTTAAAAGCAAATTACACCACCTTCTAGAAGAGCAACACGTTGAAGGATTATTGTAAATGACAAAACAGCAAATGGTGTGACCTTCACTTACTTTATTACTTCAAATAATGACCATACACTTTTCTTCACTAATAAAGAACTTTCATTTTAGATGTTTTTTAAGCACTTACTTATCTGTCTGTTCTTTGGCGTTAGGTACTATCTTTGTTTTAAGTACATGGAAAAACACATTCCTATTCCAAGGTGTCTAGCCTTAAACCATCCACATAAATGAGAGAACTCTTGGATGATCATGCGTTTATTTCAATGGGTAGAGGGGAATAATCTGCTGTCATATTTATGTAATTGTACAAACCAGTACAATTAGTGGAACATTCCTTGCTTAAAAGATATGATAAATGACAAATGAGCATTTTGTCATTTGTTGTTCAATCCCTTGGCATATTCAAACTGGGCAAAGTTTGGGAACAAATGTTCAGACAAACATTTGTTCAGATAATTATCCCCTTTTGTTAAAGGGCCTTTACTATACATTTATTGTTGACTGCTATATCTAATTTATAATCTAAAAAACTAAATAAGATTTGAAGGAATTGTCCAGTTACTGGATAATCCTTTTTCAATAGGACTCTGTGTAAAAATAATAAAATAAGAGATACTTACCACTCAGTTGATGACGGGATCCAGTGCTGCAACATACTACAGCCTCTGAATTTGTTGTGACAGATGATGTCACAGGGATATGATTGATGCAGCCAATGAGAACATTCTTGAACTCCTGGCATCATTGAACTTAGCATGTGAGTGTCAATGTCAGGAGGACGGCTTGTGATGCTGCAGCCTCTCACTGGCCGCAGTGGGGACCTGATTTCCTGCCCATTGGGGGGTAAAAAGATTTGTAGTGAACACGCATTAGCATCCGTGATTTTTTTTAATTTTAAAAAGTCACACTGTGCATGTTTCTGACGTCATAATCTTCTGCTGCCAGAGATCTCGCAGCATTGTACTCATACGCCCATGGGAACTAGTCCTTATAGTCAGAATAATACCCTAATTCTTGTGAAGTCATTTATAGTCAAATAATAAACAAAACATGTTTAATTTCCAGGCCTTGGAGCAATGTTTCACAATGACCAAGCTGGATTTGTCTATAGCAGGCAGACCAGTGTCTGTACTTGCAGAGTCATTACACTGCTTCATATTGCCAAGACCAGAATACCTATTTCCTTTATATTGGACATTGATAAAGCATTTAATTTGGTTCCTTGTGCATATATGGCCCTCCACTATGCTTTCCTGTTCACCTATATAATTTTCATTAAAATGACATGACCGCCAAAATTGATTTTATATAATAATGCGCTGCCATGTGTATGGCAGCACAGTGTGACTTTTTTTTTTTATTCACCACTATGTCTCATAGCAGGGTTGCATATGAATCGTCACATACGCTACCCATAGAAAGGAATACGGCTGTTGTTGTATAATACGGGCTGAAACAGAACATGCTGCTATGTTTTTCATGCACGTATCTACATGCAGTGTTTACACACTAGAATGAATGGATTAATGAAAGTCCATAAACTTTCATTGTCTCCATTCACTGCATATCATGCGGCTGTGCATCGTGTGCGTAATGCGCGGTGAAATCACGTTCGTGTGAATGAGCCCTTAAGGTCTCTCCCCATTTTCTTCAAAATAAATGCATTACTGTCTCTGTTGAACAAACATATTCTTTCCTCAGGCTCTGCAAATTATGCTGACTTCCATTGATGGTGGTCTAATGGAATTAGCTAATTATACTAACTACTCACTCTTCTCCGAGGAGTTACATGCAGCCAAGAACACCTCAAGTGGCAAAATATTCTAATATGTTCAACTTAAGAATTGGATCACCTCTGTATATTACAACACTTTAAAGACCAGCAATTTCTCAAATTCTCAGGTTTTTTTATTCACCCCATTTTTTGAGAGCTATAACTTATTTTTTTGATTTAACGTTTATTTTACTGTTGACAGTCATATGTGGGCTTGTTGTTTTGCAGGACCAGCTGTATATTTTAATAGTACTATTTAATGTACTATATAATCTGTTGAAAAACATTTACAACTTCTTTAAGTGGGATAAAATAGAAAAAGACCCACAATTGTGCCATTGTTTTGTGTATTTTGTCTTCACAGTGTTCACAGTGCTGTAAAAATGAAATGTTAACTTTATTCTGTGAGCTAGTATAAATGTAATGTTACCAAATTTCTACAGTTTTTTATGTATTATTAGTTTTAAGAAATAAAAAAACAATTTAAAACAAAAAAAAATTGCTGCTGATGTTCCAGAGGGGCTGGCTGCTTAGATGCGCTGTCAACTTTGACAGTGGCATCTAAGCAGTTAACAACCACAATCATTGCAGGCAGGTGGCACTTGTCTGAAAGAGAGCAGCCTTTGCTTCTGAGCCCGCTACGCACATCACCTATGACCGCCCGCCATGTACATTACAGAGTTGATGAATGCTATCTCCACTATTGATAGGATCTGCAACTCTAATTTTAATTTTAACCCCTTAATGACACGGCCTATTTTGGTATTGAGGACCAAGCGATTTTTGGTATTTTTCCATCTCCATTTTTTCAAAAGCCATAACTTTTTTATTTTTTCATCGACGCGGCCGTATAAGAGCTTGTTTTTTGCGTGGTGAGCTGTAGTTTTTATCGGTGCCACTTTTGGGTACATAGACTATATCGTAAAACTTTTATTATTTTTTTTATGATAACAGGGAGAGAAAACGCATCAATTCTGAGATAGATTTTTTTTTTTTTTTTTTTTTACAGCGTTAATCATGCAGCATAAATGACACACTAAATTTTTTCTGCGGGTTGGGTACAGTTACAACAATACCAAAATTCTTATATTTGTTTTAGGTTTTTACACTTTTCTGCAATAAAAAGCCTTTTATTTGGAAATCTTTTTTTCTCTATAGCTGCATTCAAAGTCCTGTAACTTTTTAATTTTTCTATGTATGGAGCTCTATAATGGCTTATTTTTTGCGAGACGAGCTGTAATTTTTATTGGTACCTTTTTAGGGAATGTACAGCTTTTTTGATCACTTTTATTGCATTTTTTGTGAGGCAAAATGCAAAAAATTAGCATTTTGCCTCTGTTTTTTAGCGTTTTTTTTAACGCTTTTTGTTGTACAAAATAAAAAGCATGTTCAAGTTTTTGTACACGTTGTTACTGATGCGTCAATACCCAATATGTGGGGTTTTAATTTTTTTTACCTTTTTTTATGCTAATATTAGAAAGCATTAAAAAGGGTTTTTTTACATTTTTTTTTTACATTTTTCTTTTTTTTACATTTTTCTTTTCTTTTTTTACACAATTTGAGTCCCTCTGAGGGACTTGCAGCACTGTGCCTATGATCGCTGTGATAAGGCATGGCAGAGCTACTGCTCTGCCATGCCTTATCGCTTATACAGCGATCATAGGCATAGGCAATACAGGACGCCAGTGTCTGGCATCCTGTTGCCATGGTGACAGGCCGGGCTCTCGCGATGACCGATACGTCCTGGGAGGGAAGGGGTAAAAGGCCTTTTCTATAAACTAATCTTAACACACTCTAAGACTCACCTACAAGCATATGTTAATAAAAGCGTTCCAATGGAATTCAGTTTCCCGTTGGTCTATTAAGATTGCCACTATAGAAACAGTATATAAAGTTCCTATGTGATGGTACTTGGTCACAAGTCACCTACCCGATACAGAGTTAACCTATCATGCCACATGCTTCCTTACTTGCCCTTTAATAGGGATGTGTTGCATACCTGGTAGTTTAGTCCTAGGCTCAACAGGTTTTGGAGCTGACCTTTTGGCCTACCCCTGAAGTGGCTTTGTTTCATATTGAATCTCCTTCCCTTATGCATATTCAGATTACTTGCATTTGTTCTTTTAGTCACAAAACAGACAATTGCATTTTTTTTTCTACAGCACTTCTCTTCACTATGGCTTAATCACATGCTGTACATACATGCTCATTTCTTATGGGCCATAGTTGGCCCTAAGGTTACTTAATTGTTTTACATAATTCCAAGTCAAATTTTTTGACTACAATACCCAAAGAGGTTATCAAAATTAGGATTATTTAGTTTAGAAAAAAGAAAGCTGAGGAGAAACCTAATAACTATGTGTAAATATATCAGGGGACAATACAGAGATCTCTCCCATGATCTGTTTATACCCAGGACTGTGAATGTAACAAGGGGGCATCCGCTGCATCTAGAGGAAAGAAGGTTTCTACATCGGCACAGCAGGGGGTTCTTTATTATAAGAGCAGTGAGACTATGGAACTCTCTGCCTGAGGACGTGGTGATGACAAATTCAATAAAAGAGTTCAAAAGGGGCCTCAACACCTTTCTTGAGCGATACAATATTATATGTTATAATCATTAATAACTTGAGAAGGGTTGTTGATCCAGGAATTATTCCAATTGCCAGATTGGTGTCAGGAAGGATTTTTTTCCTTTAAATGGAGAAAACCGTCTTCTATCTCATTGTGGTTTTTGTGCCTTTCTCTTGATCAACATTGGGGAGTAATAGGCTGAACTATATGGACATATGTTTTTTTTTCAGCCTTACATACTTTGATATGTACATTAAAAGCAATTTTTGAGCAAATGTGATAATTTATACTATGATGTAATAATAATGATCTTTATTTGTGTAGCCCCAACCTATTCCGCAGCACTTAAGCACATAAGCATGTAAGCAATGATCTGTAAATGCTGCCACTAGTATGACCATGGGATTCTGTGATATGCTGCTTTTGTACTGGTACATTTTTATATAATGATTCTTGAGAAAACAAGTCTTATTTACATAAACTACTGACTGACACAGGACATCATACTATATCATAGAAAAATAATGTATTATTATATCTACTACACTTGTAAGCCATCCAACATACAATGCATTTCAAACTCATCACTCTCATACATAAACTTCTTCACAGTGCTGCACTGACCTATATCTACTCCATCATTTCTGTCTACCATCCTAACCATGCTTTCTGTACTGCTAATGATCATAGACTAACTTAATTCCTTAATTAGAACCTTCTACTCCTGTTCACAAGATGTTTCCCAAGCTGCATCAGTTCTCTGGAATGTGCTACCCTGGACAATCAGGTTAATAGCCAATGTCCACAATTTTACAAAAATACATCTTTTTAGGGAGGCCTATCATATTTCTTAATCTAACGCTTTTCCGTTTACTCTGCTTCTTTTGTTCCAAGGGTGAAACCTGTTCTTGTTCAATAGTGAGGGATATATTCCACACTAAGCGTATGCAGAAGTATCAGGTTTTCGCTGTAGGGAACATTCCTGGATGTTACCTCAGGAGTGGTTTCAGTACAATGACAGCTTGCCCAAGTGGGTCAAAAGTATGCTACCAACAGATCAGGTTAGGCGAAAGTCAGATAACAGGCTGTGGTCAGGATAGGCAGAGTCTGTGCAATCTGGTAAATATGCAGGAGGTCAGGATGGACTGCGTTCAGATAAGATGTGGTCAGTAAACTTGCAGAGGTCTGAACAGGCAGAATTTGGAACAGCTGAATATTCAGGCAAGGGGTCAAAACCAGAAAACAAGCAGAATACATAAACCCTTTCGCTGGCTGCAGAGCAGGTGAGAAGACAGAGAATGTTGGCAGCCAGTGGCAGAAGGGAGCAAGAGGTGTCGCTAATCACGACCAGCAGCCATCACATGATATTTTGTTTCTCATAAAATTGGTTGTGTGGATGGCAGGGTTAGTTAATTGCTGAAGGCCACTGGGCTAATATTGGACGAGGTTGAATTGTACATCAACATTTTCTGTTTTCTATGTGAGGAATTTTAAATGTGTGGAAAAACCTTACTAGTGACTGACATACTAATTAAGAGTGTTTGCCAAAACAAGCTGTAGTTCAATAGGGGGAGAATGCTGAAAACTAACATCATGGTTATTGCCTTGAAAAATCTAGTGTTTTCAGCTGTGGATACACGGACTGTGTTTGCATGGTCTTTTCATGCTTATTCACGGTTGTTTTAAAATTCCTAATACCTGTGCTGCTTTTATCCTGGGAGTTTTTCTAGATCAGCAAACATTCCAAACCTTTCTCACATCATTTTACAGAAAGATTACACTAATGAAAAGCAAGTCTAAGCCAATAAGTACCAGGCCAAGATCTTGTATAATACACTTTTTGTTACACTAAGGTCACATTTATATGAGATACCCACAATAATCTATTAAATGGATGCAAAATAAGCCATTAACATGTCCTTTGAAGACAGACCTGGCTCCCACATGTTTTCACTGGCCCCCATACCAGAATTCCACGGCGTTACACTCTGCCCCCCTAGCCCATCCACCCTCTACCCCCCTAAAAATGTTATGGTAATCTGAGTGTTTTAGTCAAGGTGAGAAAAAAAATCAAATGATATATAACAAAGTTATTTTATTAGATAAGTGTTCATGGAATACAAACTACAAAGTGAGTGTTCCAAAAGTAGTGCAAAGCTTTTTGAGAGCTTTCATTTGAGCAAATTGATTTATGATATCTGAAAAATCAACAGTTTTTGCAAATTCATTTTTTATGGCCAGTAATGCTAACTTTTCAGCCTTTCTTGCAATGTGGAGCTCCTCTGCCATGTTTTTAACGTACATGCAAGTCTGCTGAAGGAGCTTTCTGCAGATGCCACTGTGACTAGTATGGTGCACAAGAGCCAGACAGAAATTTACAAATATCCCTTGTAAATTAAAATTGTAAATAGCTTGAAGTAGACACAGTGGGTCCTTTTCTTCATTAAAAACTGTTTTATAAATACTCTATATGTGTACAATCCCTTTGAATAAATCCTCAGTCAAATCCTTCTTAAAGCTCTGTACTAGGCTTTTTACTCTATTTTTCATTTCTTCGTTTTCAATATACATAAGGTTCAAGATCGGGCCAAACAAGTCTTGTTTTTATGTCACTAATTATAAGGTCTATATCAGAAAACATAACTGAAATCTTAAATCTACTGTTCAGAGAAGTCTGGCCAGAAGTGGTCTTCATGGAAGAATTGCGGCCAAAAAGCCATACCTTCCACAAGGCCAAGCAAATAAACTATGCACGATAAAATAAGAACTGGGGAAAAAGAAAAATGGCAGCCGGTGCTCTGGACTGATAAGCCAAAATTGAAAATATTTGGCTTTGACAGAAGACATTTGCTTGCTAAAGGGCAAAAGAGCAGTACAATAATGAATGTCCGCAGGCAACAATAAAACATAGTGGGGGTTCCTTGCAAGTTTAGGGCTGCATTTCAGCAAATGGAGTTGGCAATTTGGTCAGGATTAATAATGTCTTGAATGCTGAGAAATACAGGCAGAAACTTATCCATTTTGCAGTATGCAGTACTGTATGCAGGGAGGCATGTGATTGAGACCAAATATGTTCTAAAGCAGGACAATGATCCTAAAAATACCAACAATGTAATTAAGGACTATCTTCAGTGTAAAGAACAACTAGGGGTCCTGGAAGTGATGATATGGCCCCCACAGTGCTCTGATCTCAACATCATCCAGTTTGAGTGGGATTACATGAAGAGACAGAAGGATTTGAGCAAGCCTATGAAGCAGATGGGTTTTGTGTAAACAACAGTGGTGACAGAAAGGCAAATATTTTTACAAAGAAAAAAAGCTTAAAGGGGTTGTCCCGAGGCAGCAAGTGGGTCTGTACACTTCTGCATGGCCATAATAATGCACTTTGTAATGTACATTGTGCATTAATTATGAGCCATGCAGAAGTTATAAAAAGTTTTATACTTACCTGTTCCGTTGCTGGCGTCCTCGTCTCCATGGTGCCGACTAATTTTCGCCCTCCGATGGCCAAATTAGCCGCGCTTGCGCAGTCCGGGTCTTCTGCAGTCTTCTATGGGGCTCCGTGTAGCTCCGTGTAGCTCCGCCCCGTCACGTGCCGATTCCAGCCAATCAGGAGGCTGGAATCGGCAGTGGACCGCACAGAAGAGCTGCGGTCCACGGAGGAAGAGGCCATCTTCAGCGGTGAGTAGAGAAGTCACCGGAGCGCGGGGATTCAGGTAAGCGCTCCGGTGAGCTTTCTTTACCTCCCTGCATCGGGGTTGTCTCGCGCCGAACGGGGGGGGGGGTTGAAAAAAAAAAAAACCCGTTTCGGCGCGGGACAACCCCTTTAAAGTTTGGGTTTTCTATCCATTGGAGGGAACACATTACTTCAATATTTCATTAAACATCACACAGCATTAAAATAAAGATGCAAACTGATAATATGACATGTATGTCATTAGAACAAGGCACTTTGAACATGGCGTGCAACTCTCATCTGTGTCACTCGACATACCATATTTTCAGAACTCTGCAGCAAAACACGAATCTCACAGACTCAATGAACCGTAGGTGTAACAGTCACTTTCTGTGACACATAGCGATGCTTCTCCAAGAACAGGTGCCTTCTCACCTGTTATAATAAAACAGAATAACAGATGTATCAGACCAGGCCGCAACAAGTCACCTGATTACTAAATACTGGCCATTACTGACTCTGCTAACTTTAGCCTAGGCCTTTACCACCCCATTGGGGTTGTGTCTTTCCAAACAAGGAGTAAAAGAACGTCTTAGACGTAAATTTCTTCTTCGGCTTCATCAAACCTCACTGCTACACTTTCAGCGACAGGTGACCTGTTGCGCCCTTACATACATAATACTGTGGGATGTACAGGTGATTGTCAGGTGAACTTGTACAGGTTAGCATTTATTTGCATTCACCTGGAACATGATGGAACATGAAAGTCCTTAGCACTGTCTATTGTGCATGTGCCGGCATAGGGATTTTATGTCAGCATTGTGGTAATCAGCTGTTTATCTCTACATGTACAACAGAGCCCAGCATATCGAGCACTTCACATTGCACATGCACTGATTTATGTGTAACAACA
Source organism: Eleutherodactylus coqui (assembly GCF_035609145.1). Classification (NCBI taxonomy): domain Eukaryota; kingdom Metazoa; phylum Chordata; class Amphibia; order Anura; family Eleutherodactylidae; genus Eleutherodactylus; species Eleutherodactylus coqui. The sequence goes on along the minus strand of NC_089837.1, from coordinate 254,336,813 downwards.
GATTGCTGAGTATTACACAATAAGCATGTGTTTGCGCTTGTGGCATAATAGTTTCCAGTGTGCTAGGGTCCATGTACTGCACATGAACTGATTTTGATATCAATCTTAGGATGGCCTCACACGAGTGTATGTGCAAATACAATGTGCATGTTTGTAACACAATAGAGTTTAGCATCCTATCATTCATATATTTCATATGTGCTGTTATTGACACTTGTCATGGGAATTGGGTTGCACTATGCATACATCAGCCTTTCTCTTTTCTGTGTGCCCTAATAATTATTTGTGAGGTTCTGCAATAGTTCGCATCTTGTAATGATAGGGTAAGTGTTACTGCACATGTAATTTCTACTGCTGTTTCATTTGTTATATCCTTTGGATACTTTTAATTATATTAAGAGCTTGTTATTGGATAATCCCTTTGTGTGCCTATAAACTGCCTGCTTGCTGGATAGAGAAGATTGCCGGTCAAGCACACATAATGGAGAGGACACGTCCTCTTATGCGCCAATATGCAGCTGAAGGCTCATTTGTATGGGGAGGCAGCATTTCAGTGAACATAAGGGTAAAAAGTATAGATTTGTACTAAGTGTTCTTTATAGTATTCATTCATTATTTTAGTTTATGGGAGTGGTCAGATGACTTTAAACTTTATTCATGTTAAATATAGATGCTAAAATATATCTTTGTTTTACATCTTTTTCAAATTGCAAATCTGGGAATGGAAATTTTTCGACATACTATATTCCTTATTTTCAAAACAAATAGTTGCAGTATAATAATACAGAAACCCAATGTTATTCCCCAAGACAAAAGTACTTCATACTCTAAGTATTCATGAATTATTTACTTTAAAAACACAACAAAATCAACCACTGCTCAATTGTTAAATTCAGTTGTTAAAAAAGGTATATCAGATAACTGACATAGAATCACACAACACACAATAATGAATGCAGACCAGAGCCAGGAGTTTGCTTCACAAGGGGGATATGCATGACAATATAACACTTCCTTCCATACCAAGCAGCTCATTTTATGCTGACAATATTAAGGTGCAGGAGCTTTATGACTATTCGACATTAGGAATGCATAATAAAAAGTCTTCATAAATAACACAAAAAAAGAAAAGGTTAAATGTCACAGTTAACTAAACAATTCACCACATGATATATTCACTACTGGGGAAATATGTTTTATGAGGAATGTCCGAAATTCACAAGTCTCTTTTAGAGGAAATACAAAAAAAAGGTAATTTAAATCACTAAGATACAGAATATGAGAGATGTAGAAGAAGAGAGAGAGGTGAAGCAGAGAAAAAAAAGTTATATTTACTGATCAGCCATAACATTAAAATGTGTTATGACTAGAGATGAGCGAACGCGTTCGTCCGAGCTTGATATTCGTGCGAATATTAGGGTGTTCGGGATGTTCGTTATTCGTAACGAACACCATGCGGTGTTCTGGTTACTTTCACTTCCTTCCCTGAGACGTTAGCGCGCTTTTCTGGCCAATTGAAAGACAGGGAAGGCATTACAACTTCCCCCTGCAACGTTTAAGCCCTATACCACCCCCCTGCTGTGAGTGGCTGGCGAGATCAGGTGTTCGCCTAATATAAAAGTCGGCCCCTCCCGCGGCTCGCCTCAGATGCGGTGTGAGTTAGATGAGGGACAGTGCTGTTTATACCGGAGCTGCTGTAGGGAAAGAATTGGTAGTTAGTGTAGGCTTCAAGACCCCCCAAAGGTCCTTATTAGGGCCACTGATAGCTGTGTGTTGGCTGCTGTTAGCAGTGGGATTTTTTTTTTTCTCAAAATCGCCTCTGCAGACCGTTGCACCTGGCATTAGGGACAGAAGTGCTGCATAGGCAGGGAGAGTGTTAGGAGTGAGTGTAGCCTTCAAGAACCTCAACGGTCCTTTCTAGGGCCATATTTATCCGTGTGCAGTACTGTCCAGGCTGCTGTTAGCTGTGCTGCATTTTTTTTGGGCTTCTCAAAATCGCCTCTGCAGAGCATTCCACCCTCCATTGATACTGCAGGGAAAGAATTGTATAGGCAGGGCCACAACACAGTTATTATTCATAGAATATACGCAGTGCTGCCTTTTGGTGGGAAAAAACTGAAAACAAATCTATTTGTCCAGCCTCTGTCCGTCCTTACGGGCGGTGGAGACGTGTGAGCTGCGTGAAGAACAGTGCTAAATCATACGCACCCAGCTACGCTTTACTGCTGGCTTCGCCATTTGCTTTCCTTAATTGGGAAAAAAAATACCTGCTCTGCCAGAGTTATAATAACTCTGCTACCCTCACGTTCTGTGACACATAAGCAGGGACACAGCACAGTTATTAAACTTCTCATGTTCATAGAATATACGCAGTGCTGCCTTTTGGTGGGAAAAAACTGAAAACAAATCTATTTGTCCAGCCTCTGTCCGTCCTTACGGGCGGTGGAGACGTGTGAGCTGCGTGAAGAACAGTGCTAAATCATACGCACCCAGCTACGCTTTACTGCTGGCTTCGCCATTTGCTTTCCTTAATTGGGAAAAAAAATACCTGCTCTGCCAGAGTTATAATAACTCTGCTACCCTCACGTTCTGTGACACATAAGCAGGGACACAGCACAGTTATTAAACTTCTCATGTTCATAGAATATACGCAGTGCTGCCTTTTGGTGGGAAAAAACTGAAAACAAATCTATTTGTCCAGCCTCTGTCCGTCCTTACGGGCGGTGGAGACGTGTGAGCTGCGTAAAGAACAGTGCTAAATCATACGCACCCAGCTACGCTTTACTGCTGGCTTCGCCATTTGCTTTCCTTAATTGGGAAAAAAAATACCTGCTCTGCCAGAGTTATAATAACTCTGCTACCCTCACGTTCTGTGACACATAAGCAGGGACACAGCACAGTTATTAAACTTCTCATGTTCATAGAATATACGCAGTGCTGCCTTTTGGTGGGAAAAAACTGAAAACAAATCTATTTGTCCAGCCTCTGTCCGTCCTTACGGGCGGTGGAGACGTGTGAGCTGCGTGAAGAACAGTGCTAAATCATACGCACCCAGCTACGCTTTACTGCTGGCTTCGCCATTTGCTTTCCTTAATTTGGAAAAAAAATACCTGCTCTGCCAGAGTTATAATAACTCTGCTACCCTCACGTTCTGTGACACATAAGCAGGGACACAGCACAGTTATTAAACTTCTCATGTTCATAGAATATACGCAGTGCTGCCTTTTGGTGGGAAAAAACTGAAAACAAATCTATTTGTCCAGCCTCTGTCCGTCCTTACGGGCGGTGGAGACGTGTGAGCTGCGTGAAGAACAGTGCTAAATCATACGCACCCAGCTACGCTTTACTGCTGGCTTCGCCATTTGCTTTCCTTAATTGGGAAAAAAAATACCTGCTCTGCCAGAGTTATAATAACTCTGCTACCCTCACGTTCTGTGACACATAAGCAGGGACACAGCACAGTTATTAAACTTAGATAATTCATTCACTAGAGGCAGTGGGGCCTTTCGTTTTCCAAAAAGGGCAAAAATTATATTTGGCCTGCAGTCTTGCGCCAATTTATTTCCTGCCTGTGAAATCAAATCACTGGTAATACAGCATGCTGAGGGGTAGGGGTAGGCCTAGAGGACGTGGACGCGGCCGAGGACGCGGAGGGCCAAGTCAGGGTGTGGGCACAGGCCAAGCTCCTGATCCAGGTGTGTCGCAGCCGACTGCTGCGCGATTAGGAGAGAGGCACGTTTCTGGCGTCCCCACATTCATCGCCCAATTAATGGGTCCACGCGGGAGACGGTTATTAGAAAATGAGCAGTGTGAGCAGGTCCTGTCCTGGATGGCAGAAAGTGCTTCGAGCAACCTATCGTCTACCCGCAGTTCTGCGCCGTCCACTGCTGCCAATCCGAATCCTCTGTCTGCTGCTCCTCCTTCCTCCCAGCCTCCTCACTCCACTACAATAACACCTGCTCAGGAGCGGGAGCACTCCCAGGAACTGTTCTCGGGCCCCTGCTTAGATTGGGCAGCAGCGGTTCCTCTCCCACCAGAGGAGTTTATCGTCACTGATGCCCAACCATTCGAAAGTTCCCGGGGTCCGGGGGAAGAGGCTGGGGACTTCCGCCAACTGTCTCAACAACTTTCTGTGGGTGAGGAGGACGATGACGATCAGACACAGTTGTCTTGCAGTGAGGTAGTAGTAAGGGCAGTAAGTCCCAGGGAGCAGCGCACAGAGGATTCGGAGGAAGAGCAGCAGGACGATGAGGTGACTGACCCCACCTGGTGTGCAACGCTTACTCAGGAGGACAGGTCTTCAGAGGGGGAGTCAAGGGCATCAGCAGGGCAGGTTGCAAGAGGCAGTGCAGTGGCCAGGGGTAGAGGCAGGGCCAGACCGAATAATCCACCAAGTGTTTCCCAAAGCGCCCCCTCGCGCCATGCCACCCTGCGGAGGCCGAGGTGCTCTAAGGTCTGGCAGTTTTTCACAGAGACGCCTGACGACCGACGAACAGTGGTGTGCAACCTTTGTCGCGCAAAGCTCAGCCGGGGAGCCAACACCAACAGCCTCACCACCACCACCATGCGCAGACATATGATGGCCAAGCACCCCGCAAGGTGGGACAAAGGCCGTTCACCGCCTCCGGTTTGCACCCCTGCCTCTCCCCCTGTGCCCCAACCTGCCACTGAGATGCAACCCCCCTCTCAGGACACAGGCACTACCGCCTCATGGCCTGCACCCACACCCTCATCTCCGCTGTCCTCGGCCCCATCCAGCAGTGTAGTTCAGCGCACCGTTCAGCCGTCGCTTGCGCAAGTGTTCGAGCGCAAGCGCAAGTACGCCGCCACGCACCCGCACGCTCAAACGTTAACCGTCCGCATCGCAAAATTCATCAGCCTTGAGATGCTGCCGTATAGGGTTGTGGAAACGGAGTCCTTCAAAAGTATCATGGAGGCGGCGGCCCCGCGCTACTCAGTTCCCAGTCGCCACTACTTTTCCCGATGTGCCGTCCCAGCCCTGCACGACCACGTCTCCCGCAACATTGTGCGCGCCCTCACCAACGCGGTTACTGCCACGGTCCACTTAACTACGGACACGTGGACAAGCACAGGCGGGCAGGGCCACTACATCTCCCTGACGGCACATTGGGTGAATTTAGTGGAGGCTGGGACAGAGTCAGAGCCTGGGACCGCTCACGTCCTACCCACCCCCAGAATTGCGGGCCCCAGCTCGGTGCTGGTATCTGCGGAGGTGTATGCTTCCTCCACTAAAGCACCCTCCTCCTCCTCCTCTGTCTCACAATCAAGATGTGTTAGCAGCAGCATGTCGCCAGCAGTCGGTGTCGCGCGGTGTGGCAGCACAGCGGTGGGCAAGCGTCAGCAGGCCGTGCTGAAACTACTCAGCTTAGGCGATAAGAGGCACACGGCCCACGAACTGCTGCAGGGTCTGACACAGCAGACCGACCGCTGGCTTGCGCCGCTGAGCCTCCAACCGGGCATGGTCGTGTGTGACAACGGCCGTAACCTGGTGGCGGCTCTGCAGCTCGGCAGCCTCACGCACGTGCCATGCCTGGCCCACGTCTTTAATTTGGTGGTTCAGCGCTTTCTGAAAAGCTACCCACGCTTGTCAGACCTGCTCGTAAAGGCGTGCCGGCTCTGCGCACATTTCCGCAAGTCCCACACGGACGCTGCCACCCTGCGCACCCTGCAACATCACTTTAAGCTGCCAGTGCACCGACTGCTGTGCGACGTGCCCTCACGGTGGAACTCTACGCTCCACATGTTGGCCAGGCTCTATGAACAACGGAGAGCTATAGTCGAATACCAACTCCAACATGGGCGGCGCAGTGGGAGTCAGCCTCCTCAATTCCTTTCAGAAGAGTGGGCCTGGTTGGCAGACATCTGCCATGTCCTTGGTAATTTTGAGGAGTCTACCCAGGTGGTGAGCGGCGATGCTACAATCATTAGCGTCACCATTCCTCTGCTATGCATCTTGAGAAATTCCCTGCAAACCATAAAGGCAGCTGCTTTGCGCTCGGAAACGGGGGCGGGGGAAGACAGTATGCCGCTGGATAGTCAGGGCACCCTCCTGTCTATTTCTCAGCGCGTACAGGAGGAGGAGGAGGAGCATGAGGAGGATGAGGAGGAGGGGGAAGAGACAGCTTGGGCCGCTGCTGACGGTACACCGGCTGATTGCCTGTCATCCTTTCAGCGTGTATGGCCTGAGGAGGAGGAGGAGGAGGAGGAGGATCCTGAAAGTGATCTTCCTAGTGAGGACAGCCATGTGTTGCGTACTGGTACCCTGGCACACATGGCTGACTTCATGTTAGGATGCCTTTCTCGTGACCCTCGCGTTGCACGCATTCTGGCCACGACGGATTACTGGGTGTACACACTGCTCGATCCACGGTATAAGGAGAACCTGCCCACTCTGATTCCCGAAGAGGAAAGGGGTTCGAGAGTGTTGCTATACCACAGGACCCTTGCGGACAAGCTGATGGTAAAATTCCCAGCCGACAGCGCTAGTGGCAGAAGGCGCAGTACCGAGGGCAAGGTAGCAGGGGATGTGCGTAGATCGAGCAGCATGTACATCCCAGGCAGTGCAACAGTCTTTAAGGGCCTGGCCAGCTTTATGGCTCCCCACCAAGACTGTGTCACCGCTCCCCAGTCACGGCTGAGTCGGCGGGAGCACTGTAAAAGGATGGTGAGGGAGTACGTAGCGGATCGCACGACCATCCTTGGTGACGCCTCTGCCCCCTACAACTACTGGGTGTCGAAGCTGGACACGTGGCCTGAACTCGCGCTGTATGCCCTGGAGGTGCTTGCTTGTCCTGCGGCTAGCGTCTTGTCGGAAAGGGTGTTTAGTGCGGCTGGGGGAATCATCACAGATAAGCGTAGCCGCTTGTCAACCGACAGTGCCGACAGGCTAACACTCATCAAGATGAACAAAGCCTGGATTTCCCCAGACTTCTCTTCTCCACCAGCGGACAGCAGCGATACGTAAGCAATACGTAGGCTGCACCCGCGGATGGAAGCTACGTTCTCTCTCACCATCCAAAACGGGGACATTTCTGCTTCATCAATCTGTGTCTAATATTCCTCCTCCTCCTCCTCCTGCTCCTCCTCCTGAAACCTCACGTAATCACGCTGAACGGGCAATTTTTCTTAGGGCCACAAGGCTCAGTCAAATAATTTTTCAGAACAATTTTTAAAAGTTTCAATGCGCTTAAAAGCATTGGAACTTTAACTTGAACCAATTTTTCGTTACACTGGGCTGCCTCCAGGCCTAGTTACCACTTAAGCCACATTAACCAAAGCGATTAATGTGTTTCACCTGCCCTCTTGGCTGGCCATGGCCAATTTTTGGGATGTACATTAGTACTGTTGATACAGCAATTTTTGTGGGCCCTCGCCTACAGTGTAATCAAATTAATTTTTAGCCCACCTGCATTACAGCTGACGTAACCTCAGCTGTGTTGGGCAATGCAATGGGATATTTTTGTGTACCGCCGGTGGGTTCCAGGGAGCCACCCATGCTGTAGGTGCACACGGAGTTTTTAATACATCTGTACACTTCTAAAGAACCCCAGTCTGACTGGGGCATGCAGTGTGGGCCGAAGCCCACCTGTATTACGCACAACATTACTACCTCAGCTGTGTTGGGCAATGCAATGGGATATTTCTATGTACCGCCGGTGGCTTCCTGGCACCCACCCAGGCAGTGGGTCCACAGGGAATTATAAATGCATCTGTTTCCACTTATAAAGAAACCCAGTCTGACTGGGGCATGCAGTGTGGGCCGAAACCCACCTGCATTAACCCTTTCCAGTCCACTGTGTGACCTGTGAAGACATTAGGGTTTAAGGCTGTACAGCTCCGTTGTTGGTAGACGTCCGTCGGGGTTCTCTTACTGTATATTGCCAGCCTCTCTGCTGTCGGAGCCTATCCTACGTGTCAGCTCATGCAGTACTGGCTTTAGCCAGCATATAGCGCCGTTGTATAACGGCAGAAAAAGAGTAAGCCCCCTAGGAAAACCATATACAAATTGGATTGGAAAGGGTTAAGCACAACATTACTACCTCAGCTGTGTTGGGCAATGCAATGGGATATTTCTATGTACCGCCGGTGGCTTCCTGGCACCCACCCATGCTGTAGGTGCACACGGAGTTTTTACTACATCTGTACACTTATAAAGAACCCCAGTCAGACTGGGGCATGCAGTGTGGGCCGAAGCCCACCTGCATTAAGCACGACATTACTACCTCAGCTGTGTTGGGCAATGCAATGGGATATTTCTGTGTACCACCGGTGGGTTCCAGGGAGCCACCCATGCTGTGGGTCGACAGGGACTTCACAATAGGGAGTTGTACCTGCCTGTGTCTATGAATTAAAAAGCCCGGTCTGACTGGGGCATGCAGACACCTTGACAGAATGAATAGTGTGTGGCACATAGGTTCCCCATTGCTATGCCCACGTGTGCAGCTCCTGATGGCGGTGGCACAGGATTCTATTTCTCATTGCTTCTGTACAGCATTGTGGGCTATCGCTCCGCCACTTTTAAAGAGGGTCGCTGCCTAGCCGTGCCAACCTCTGCAGTGTGTGCCTGCGGTCCCTCGTCATGGCAGACGCAATTCTAAATAGACATGAGCGTGGTGTGGCATGAGGGCAGCTGAAGGCTGCCCAGGGACACTTTGGTGTGCGCTGTGGGGGGGAGGGGGGGCGGTTGGTCAGCATGTAACCCAGGAGAAGTGTCAGTGGAGTGTCATGCAGGCAGTGATTGTGCTTTGTTGGAGGTAGTGTGGTGCTTAGCAAAGGTATGCCATGCTAATGAGCGCTTTTCAGAAGTAAAAGTTGTTGGGAGGGGGGGGGGCCCACTCTTGCCGCTATTGTGGCTTAATAGTGGGACCTGTGAACTTAGGATGCAGCCCAACATGTAGCCCCTCGCCTGCCCTATCCGTCACTGTGTCATTCCCATCACTTTCCTGAATTGCCCAGATTTTCACACATGAAAACCTTAGCGAGCATCGGCGAAATACAAAAATGTTCTGGTCGCCCATTGACTTCAATGGGGTTCGTTGTTCGAAACGAACCCTCGAGCATCACGGGAAGTTCGTTACGAATAACGAACACCCGAACATTTTGGTGTTCGCTCATCTCTAGTTATGACACATTTGTAACATAGCAGGCATTAACTTTTCCAGATATTTGTATTACAGTAGCTTTTCTGTATGCGCATCAATAGGCCTCAGCCATCCATCACCTTGTTCACGTATTGTCCTTGGACTACATTTGGTTGGTGCTAGCCACTGCATATTTAGGAACACCTCACTAGATCTACTCAGTCATCTAAATATCACAACTTGGCCCTTGTCAAAGTCACTCAGTCATTAGAGGCCTGTGGTGGTGTACAGCTGCAACAGAGACATCGAATCATATGGGGGCGAGTTGGAAGCCTGCCCACCAACCCAGAAATATCATTGTAATCCATGGGGCACAGTAAACTGAAAACAAAAGTGGAAGAGGGGTGAGTTTTGAAAATCACATGGATATCAATAGTTTTAGCATATATGGTGTTTCACATGCAACTTTGATAGTGATATAAACCTTTTTAGGCTTGCCTATTTTCTTGCTTTCAACACATCAACGTCAAGAAAAAACCCTTCACTATTTGCCTCCTACAAGAAATAGGTACTTAGTATCCCAAAAGTTTCGCTCATCGACAATACCAATGAATACATGTTTTATGACTAGAGATGAGCGAACACGTTCGGCTCCGCCCCTTTTTCGCCCGAACACCGAACTTTGCGAACACTTCAGTGTTCGGGCGAAAAAGTTCGGGGGCCGCCGTGGCAGCGCGGGGGGGTGCGGCGGGGAGTGGGGGGGAGAGGGAGAGAGAGAGGGCTCCCCCCTGTTCCCCGCTACTGCCGCCCGCGCCGCCGCGCATCTCCCCGCCCCCCGGCGGCACCCGGACACTTACGCGCGAACACTGCAGTGTTCGGCAAAGCCGGTGTCCGGGTGCGGATGTGTCCGTAACGGACACGTTCGCTCATCCCTATTTATGACGCTTTTATAATGGTTTAATTACTGTATATCAGGTTTAGAGCTTGTGGCTGCTTATCCAGTTTAATACACTACAGCAGAGAGCGGGTTAGCTAGCTCAAGCACTGTGAGTTTGCAGAAAGCCATACACTACAGTCCAGTGCAGTCGTGAGGCAGCAGTTCACTGAGCAACATGTGTTTCCTGATGTTCTCTATGCAAGACGCATAAATGTGAGGCCCACTTTTGAGTGAAGGAAACAAGGTCCAGCCTACACTGTTATCCCTACATGTAGGGTGCATATGACCACAGGAAAATAGTACCTCTGGTGGGATGGCCCCTAAGAAGCTTATAACTCTATAGCAGTGAGCGTATAAACCCACATACTGCAGTAAGGAGGCTAGGACAATGTTAACTCTTTCCAATACACTGTCTGACATCTAAAGACATTCTGATTGAAGGCTGTACAGCTCTGATGTCGGAAGACATCCGGCAGGGTATTCTTACTGTATATTACTGGCCGCTCTGTTGTCGGGGGGCCTCTCCAGTATGTCCCATACCGCAGTACTGGCTCTAGCCAGCAGATGACGCCATTGTATAATGGCAGAAAGAGAAAACCCCCCATGAAACCCTGAATCCAAAATTGAATTGCAAAGGGTTAAGAGAAAATACAGCCACCATCAGACAAGAGGTTTGCTGATGTTCAAGGACTTCATCTTTGCATGTGGTAACATTATGCTTAACCTACAAGTTATTTGTGAGTTTCTTGGTTTCCCTGTTCGCTAGACTATTTATTTGGGTTTATTCTGCCATAACATCTCGCCAGGGTACAGATCAAACCAGTGCAACATCCCTTGTATTCAGCCATTGTGGAAGGGAACATAAGGCCGATACAGCGTATACCATATGGGTCTTGCCCTTGTGATAAGCTGTACCAATCTGCCATAACGCACCATGCTGCCACTCACACGACTTGCATACAATAAGCGTGCAAGATAAATTGCAGCTTGTTCTATTTTGGAGCATGTACACACACATACACGCCAAAATAGTACATGACCATGGGCGGGATGCAGCCAGTATGCAATTTTATTGTATATGGCTGCATGCAGTGCGTGTATATCTCGCAGCCTGCATACTGCCAGAATATGCTTGTGTGATCCCGGCCTTTGCACTGTAACAGTGCCTAAGCTGCACCAGATCCTTGCAATCAGTCCCATCACAGGCCATTATACCCTTCTATCCCTCCACTTGACAGGTGTCATTGAAAAAAAAAAAATCAATGCTATTCGCATTGCCTGTCAGTGGTTTGAATGTTATGGCTGATTGATGTGTGTGTGTGTGTGTAGCTTCCAAGTGAGGCAAAAACAGTATATGCCAGAATGTGCAGGAGGCTCCCAGCATAAATGATATATTAATTCTATGCCTGTACTTTTTCTTACTGCTTCTATCTTTAGATATCAGATCCACCACTCTGAAGCCATTGTATAGCAAAAGTCCTAATCAGATTTCAATGAGACGCTTTCTGTACTTGAGTCAATGGAAATAAACTGGTTTCACTCATATATTACTGGACAGTTCCACACTGGTTCTCTGCAGGGAGGCCCAAACGTCTGTAACGGTTACTGGTGATGATCAAATAGATTGTTGTCACACAGCTATAGTGAAGAAGATCACAGTTGATCCTTCTTGGTTCTATATCTATAATCTCTTAGCTAGGAAAATATTGTATGTAGGTAATCACATTGTCCTCCCCAGGAAGGTCCAGTAGTAGATATAGTACTGGCTCCATCTGCATCTCTGATGCTATGCTTGACACATTGTAAGATTTATAGTATAGCACAGGTGAAGAAAAAGCATGATGAAATCTAAAAAATAAAATGGCTTCTTATCTGAATTGAAGGGAACTTAGTACAATATACAGCACATAAAGCAGTCCAGGGCTAAATTGATGTCACAGTGCACCATCAAGGCTGCCATCTCACCGGCATCTGTTGCTGCTGCCACTATTGGCCACTGTAGTGGCCCAAAACACCTATTTTTGGCCTCTCCATAATTCTCATACATGTCTTGTCTTCAATGTGGATGCACTGTGCAACGTGTCTTGTCTGCTGTTATGTGTATTGCCCAGCTGCAGCACGTGAGAGGTTAATGTGTGAAAGTGGCTGGGATATGTCTAAAAAAGGTATCAATATCTGTCTGGTCACATGATGTCTGTACCCTATAAACGTGAGTGATTGGGGTGTGGTTGAGGAGTTCCTGATCTTCTACAGTTGGAGTGAAGTGCCGGCCACATGGGGGACCCTTTGACCCTCATGTGGTGAAGTGATGGAAGAAATGGAGTGATATCCTGAAAACTTCCATGCCAGAAACCGCCTCTGAAGAATGAGTGAAGTGAGGAGTCCACCGTGCAGAGCTGTCTACAAGTACTGAGTGAGTGTCTGTGGAGTGTTCCTGCCCCCATCCTCCTCTTGAGTGTTCCCCTTTCCAGGAGCAGTACCTTACAGATAACTTGGCCTGTAGAACTGACATCATCCTCTGTCTCCTCCCTGAGCCCACATTCTCTGTCTTTCATGCACTAGTGTGTAAAGTTGTACTCTGCAAAGCTTTAAGTAAAGTTCACTGGTTTCCAGTGACTGATTTATTAAGTTTCACCTGTCTGTGTGGACTCTCTTCCCTTAACTGACAGGTACAAGCTACGGTGCGAAGGAACAGTGGCATCACGCATGACAACTTCACATCCACAACACTTATACAGGTAACTGCTGTCCCAGCGTTGCCTAGGAGAGGCCTAGCGGTGCGTTAGCCGTGTATCCCTCCGGGGTGGAATATGGTAGAGCCCACCATGACAAGTGACACCTCTACCCTGCCAGCTACTCAGTGTGGACTTCGTGTCTAGGTGGCCGCTGGGACGTTGCACCACCATTCACACTCCTTCATGCGGCAGACACCATGCCCTCCCCAGCTCACAGTCCTTCAGCCTCTGCCCATAGCATGTATACACGCACCCTACTTGTCACCTGCCTGCCCCATCTCTGTACTGCCAGCCCTAACCTTTTGTCTGAACTTTATGCTGCCTGCCATCCCCTCAGTTAATTCTCATGGTTTGGTTTCTGTTCACACATTCAGGCACCGTAGCGTGATTTTGTGCAGCATCAGCTGCTATATAACTGAGACTACTTCTGCGAGTGATGGCCTAGGGACCCTGTAGAGAAGACCAGATCGCAATTGGTGATGTGAAACCTTGAAAACCAGGGTACCCCATGTGCTGCCTTCAGATTTAGTCCAAAGCCAAATCAGTGTGTGGCAAAGTGGATCCATATCCACTTGCTGACATCCAATTTGTAAGGGCAGTAAATTGCAATTACAAGTCTGTTCTCTATTAGCAAAAACAGAGCAAAAATTGTACCATTTGGCTAATAGGAGTAATGAAATAAGGACTTGTATTCCCTAACTGTCTCTGCTGTGATTGACTGTCTGTTGCAGTTTATGCCCGCATACACAATAACCTGCCAGTCACTGCAGAGAGGGGTGGGGAGAGGTGGGAGTGCACACTTCTCATGAATATAGTGGACTCACAACTATGAATCCAATATATTATTTCATTGCTCCTATTAGCTAAATGGCACACATTTTTGTGTCGTTTTTGCTAATAAGATGTAATATAGATGTAAAATGCTGTCCTTACATAGGACACCACATTCAGCTGACAGATGCCTTAAACCATCAGGTATGGTTGCTGTAATGTGTTTTTATGTTACTAAGGGCAATGCTCGTTCGAGCAATTGCCCTTAGCGAGTATACTCGCTCATCTCTAGTTACTAGACTTTGTAATGTGAATAATGCACATGTGCCAACCATTTGTCTGCACACATAAGAAAAAAAATTCCTCTAAAGAAAATGTGTGTTTAGGTGGACAATAACACGGTATTGTAAACTACAAATATAATACATATTTTAAACTGAAAATAGCTGTAATGTATATCCAAAGAAATGAGTAGGTAAACAGATGCACCTTTCAGTACAATCAGCAGAGCATAACTATTTCAGGATCAGAATTATATGATACATAAAATCTATCTCTTTATGTCTTTCTTGACCGCGGTAATTATTTTTAAAACCGTTTCTGTGGCACATACTTAAATAGTCCTGTTAAACCCACCAGTTCAAAAGATTTGCTTTACAAAATCCATAGCCTTAGGCAAGGAAGGCAATGTAGATTCAAGCTGCACTGTACAGTAGTTCTAATAGAAGCCATATGGTGATAATTCTGCATGCTGTGGGCCTACAATTCAACCTTCTGTAGCAACTCTGATTTATAACTAGCATTTCACTAAGTAATGTTACATTTAAGGAATGTTATATGACACACGTATTTAGGTTGTCATGTTATCTGTACCACGTTTGAACTACAGATCCGTGTTACAAATGTCTTACAATACACTTGTCTAAAATACGTATCATGAGCAGTGAACTAATCATTTTAAGGGCATTTTTTGTTTACTTGCTTTGAAAAATTACAGTAAAATATATTGCAGTATGAAATACAGATTAAAATTTGTGCAAAGTAGTAGAGAATATTTTCATTACAAAAAGGACTGTAACTCACTTAGGCCTCCTGCACATGGGTGGATTTGCATTGCAAAATCCGGAGCGGGATTCCGCCTCTGGATTCAGCAGCAAATCCAGCCCATAGCATGCTATGAGAAAACGCGATTTCCTGCCAACGAGTAGAAATTGATTGCAATTTTCTGCTCGTGGGGGATTTTGTGCGGGCTACACATGGCTGGCTTCCATTGCAGTCAATGAAAGTTGTCGGTCCTGCAGCCATTCCACAATCATTATTGCAGAATGGGTGCAGGAGCCACGTCATCACCATAGAGACAGCGTGGCATCCTCTCAACCGTGCATGTGTCGGCAACCGCGCCCGCCGACACATTCTCAGCAGAGGAGGCTGCGTCATCATCATAGTGGTGGCGCAGCATCGTGGCGTCCTCTGTACTGCTGGCTGATACATTCGCGGCAAAGGAGAAGACCAGTGGAGCGGTAAGCTGGGGTCACTGGCTGGGCACCAAGTCACGTCGCTGGGCAGGCGGCCATAAGCACAAGTAAGTCATTAAAGGGCTCGAAGAAAATAATTTTTCATATGATCTCTTTTGAAGGTCATAAAGTTTGTGACCCTCTCCGATACATTAAATGTCTTACATATCTAAGTTGAAAAATCACCAGGAAGAGCTACCTACAGAAAATATGCAAATGGCTCTCGAAATTCGTGTATTCAGTTTCACAACTATAGTATAACATAAGCTAAGTGAGGAAATTCATCTGGTAAAGGGAATGTGACATTGGAAAATGACTTAGTGTTTAAATCAAGTTTTGATGTTAAACATATTTCTTATTCTTGTTGATTTCTTGTCCCCGTGGACATGAAGCCTAAGGCTACTTTCACATGGGTAAGCGCAAAACCCGGCCAATAGCGGGTTTGCCAATGTGTTATTTTCCTTCAGATGTGAGGCCTTTTTGTATTAAAAAAGCCTTACATCACTTCAGGGAAGTAGCGATCTACTGGTGCAGCTGACAGCTGCGTCTGGGGATTGGCAAGTTATTCCCATTGTTTTCAATGGGAAAGTTTGCATTGCATCACACTTGCGTGCACTTTGCATGCTGTGCGATACTTTGCTGGCCCTATAGAAAACAATGGACGAGGCGTTCCAAGGAAACGTCCAAATATAGGACGTACCATGATTTTTTCCCACACCACGATGCAGGAAAAAGAAAAAACATCGCTCATGTATATGATCCCATTCAAGAGAATGGGGTTCATATTCATACAAAATCTGTGCATCTCACAATGCACAAATCTCACGCAATTTTACCGGCCATGTGAAAGCGGCCTAATAATGGGCTGTTTATGTGCCATTCAAGCACACATGAATGGGTTAGTGATTGCCTGCACCAATCACATGTACAGTGAGTGGCACACAACTGCTGCAGGAGCTTTCAGGAACTGGAGAGACAGTATAGGAACTTCGGGGAATTTAATCCATTTTTTGCTGACCACGTAGCTGCTATGTCTTTGCCGGAAAGCACTTTAGTAGCCAAAAAATACATAAAAAACGTCTTTGCATCTAATGGCTGTAGCTAGAGCTTTAATGTAATGCTTGTTTTAAAGCCAATAATTTTAGTTTTAAAATAAAACTGTATTGAAGTTCTAGTCACAGTACAGCCTATAATATAAGAAGTGGGAAATGAAGTGTCAACTGCACATACCTGCAGCTCTCATTCTCAATTGTGTTTCTGCAGGTTGCACCTCAGGCTGTGTTGTATGTAATGGATTAATCAAGCTTAATTCTCTATCTGCTACATAGCCTGAGATACAGCAAGCTGAAATGACATTCCACTCCTTCTGCTGCTTTCCAGTTCCACTTCAGTGGGATTGAGGTTAGAGGGAGGCTGCAAGGGAGCTAGCAGCTACAGAGAGGAGGAGAGAGAGATCAGATTGCCATGTCTTTGCATAGCAGTAGATCATCCTAGGAGAGGCGGTAATATGGACTTCTGTTCGTGTTATCTCCCTATGCCCTTTCCCTTATCAATCAGAGAGCATACTTGCTACAACCATAAAGTTTGCAAATATCCCTACAGAGGAATGTTTAATACATTTCTGATGGATGAAAAAGATTTCTATTAGTCAGAAAAAACATTTTCACCCCTAGACTGTCATCATAAATAATCTTACTCAACTAGCTCTACAAAAAACACAGTATTTAGCTGGATTCAAATGAGTGTAATACAGGATTTTTTGCACTTGTATTATAGACACAACATCCAAATGCCCCACTGTTCATCAGTACATCACTATTTATCATTTATAGTGCTCTAAGTCTGTTTCTGATAAATCGAAAAAGATTTGGGTGTTGTGTCCATAATATGAGAGCAAAAATGACCTCTCTTTGAATTTGGCCCTTGTTAACATATTACGTTTAGAGATTTACACAGTTGCAGATTGTATATGGGTGTGGAAAATGATATATTTCATAATCCCCAATTTATTTTGCATGCAAAATTTGGATGGTGCCTTCCCCTGGTTTTGGTGTTTCTTTAAACACATGCAGCTATGGTGGAAAACATGTATGGTATTTATGAATTCCCATATCTTACACTTATTTGCAGTGTACATCTTGTTTCCATAAGGGATCTGCAGGAGTACACATTTTAGTTACAAATTTGAATGCTCATGCAATTTTTGCTTATGATCGTAAGTTACCAGATTATTTATTCAGTGTATAAATGATTCTGTCGTAATTTTAAACATGAAATGCAGGGGTATGCTCCAAAAAAGATTTAGATTTTGGTAGCCTAGTTGATGTTTTAGCACATTTAGGACAGTTTCCTTCCCAAACACATCAAAAAGTCCATAATTAGAGAAAAACCTACTATGGATTAGCATAAAGATCTAATGAAGAAGCAACACAAGCTTAGGGAACTATTGCTGGAAGAATATGAAAGAAAATTAAAATCCCTTAAGGTGTCTTATTATGCATCTAACAATAAATGTATCAGATTGATGGCACAAAGAGTGAAGAAAAAAAGACTAAAAGCAAAAGTCCCATTCCTAATAGAATCTAACTCCAAGAATAAAATCTGTAACCTAAAGGACATAGCAGAATCATTAGGAAGCTTCAAAAAAAAAAAATAATTATACAATCTAAGAAATGACCCTGAGACAGTTCAACCTTCTACTAAACAATAAAAAAAACAATAAAAGAATCCCTTGATCCCATACAATTGCCCAACCTAACCCAAATTTAAATGAATTTTCTAAAATCGCCAATCCTTCCACAAGACATACTAGAAACCATAAATATATCCAAAAAAGACAAGGCCCGGGACGTAATGGGTTCTCGAACGAGTACTACCAGATATATAGAACAACACTAGCCCCACACATAACAAAAGTGTTCAATGCAGCGAGAGTAAGTGGGAAATTACCAAAATAAATGCTCCAGGCAACTATAACAGTTTATTTATAATCCCTAAACTGGGCAAAACGCCTACATCTCCTGCTAATTTTAGGCCAATCTTGCTACCCAACATTAACACTAAAATATAAGCCAAGATCCTAACACAGAGAATGCTAAAAAAATCCCTTCAATAATACACAGTGGTTTGTGAAGGGCCAACAAGCCCCAGATGGTACAATGCACATTATAGACCTGATGACCAGGGCAGGAGACCTTTGACGCCTTCTCTATGCCTTACGCTAGATGCAGAGGAGGGGTTGGACAGGATACAGTGGGATTTCACATTTAAGGTGCTGTAAAAGTTTGAGTTTGAGGGACAGATATTAAAGGCAATAAGAGCTTTATACACAGAGCCAATGGCAAAAGTATTTATAAATGGAGTATTGTCAAGCCCTTTTAGTATAACGAACAGGACATGGCAAGGGTGCCCACTGTCTCCCTTTTTATTTATTTCAAAAATGGAACCCTTAGTGGAAGGTTTAAGAGCAAATAGAAATATAACAGAGTTACTGATGGCCTTCCTGCAGCATAAAATTAGTCTACTTGTGGACGAAATTATTCTCATGTTAACTCAACCACTCAAATGCCAAACAGACGTTTCTAACTTATTAAAGAAATTTGGAAAGGTCTCATACTACAAAGTAAACCCCAACAAGTACCAAATATTAGCTATTAATACTCCCCAAAATCTTAAAGAGATTATAATATGAGAATTTTTCTTTAAATGGGAAGAGTCTGGGACTCATACTTAGGAATAAAGTTTTCTTATCCATTAGAGAAAATGCCAGAAATGAATCTAGAGCCACTAATTAGTTCCCTACAACAAGAGCTGAAGAGCTTCATGAAGACAGAGACATTCTATTTGGGTAGAAATATTCTGTATAAAATGATATTATTACCCAAAAACCTCTATATCCTCCATACAATGATAGTTCCCATTCCTTCAAAAATAGTAAGCTAACTCCAAAAACAGGTACTGAACTTTATTTGAAGTGATAAATAGCCAAGAGTGGCGGCATTGATACTGTACGCCCCTAGAAAGAGAGGAGTGATGAGAGTGCAAAAGATTTCAGCATAATATAATGCTATTCTACTTAAACAAGCCAAAAACTGGAACTCACATCCATGTGATATCAGTTGACCCAATCTAGAGCAACAACCTATAGGAAGAATACCCTTAAAAGCTATTCTCTTGACATACGCTCAGGCACCTTCGCTAAATATTCCAGCTAGTCCTATGATAAAATCCTCAATCGAGGCCTGGCTCCATGTCTTATGATTTCATAAAGATTCTTTTCCAAGACAAGTGGTCACTCTGCCAATTGAAAGCCTAGAAATTATCATTAGTGACTTGAGAATTGGGGACTGGACTAAAACAGGGATTAGATATATCAAATACTTGACAGCAGGAAACAAAAACAAAGGCTTTGAAGAATTAAGAGTAGAATAGGATATTCCTAGTGCAGGGGTGTTTAAGTATCTGAGAATAAAGCGCTATATTTCTAGCCACAACTCCTTTGACGTCTCAGTGCCAACAGCACTATATATGCATATATTTAATCCCATGCCCACCAAAACATCTCTACAGCATATTTATGATTTATGCATGGGTGGGAATGAGGAGAAGGAAAAGAAATACAAAAAAGCTCATATACTGAACTGGGAAGAAGATTTGAGATGAAAATTCACCCAAACCCAATGGACAAAAGCCTTTCTGGGAGCCCAAAAAGGCTCTTATTGTGCTAATTTATTGCAGGTTCACCTAAAAGTGGTCACAAAATAGTATTATTCTCCCAACTGATTGGCTAGACTATTCCCGGGAACTAAAGGGACATGCTACAGGGGCTTTGATGTATCGGGCATCCTAATACATATCTTTTGGGAATGTAAGGAGGTTACCCACCTATGGGAAGAGGCGTTGAAACTACTGCATAGACTAACAGGCTTAAGCTACCGCTAAACCCACAATTAGCAGTGCTACTCTTAGGTATAGATTTAATCCCAAACAAGGTCAGGACTCTCATGGCCCATATCCTTCTCAGAGGGAAACTTATAATAGCTAGAAGATTCAGATCTCCCACAACTCCTTCCCTATACAAGTCATTGAATTAATCAGCAAGCATTGCTTTTATGAAAAAGATTTAGCAATAAGAAATAATAAGCTACTTGCTTTCCATGTAGAGTGGAAACGCTGAATTAAATATATGAATACTTAATCAGAAGAACAAGGAATATAACCAAAGATAAGACTCCATTACATTTCCTTCCCTGAGAAATTTGCAGTCATTTTACAGAGTATAGGGGCAGTACTGGTGAGGCAGGGACAGTGGTTTCCGGGAAAGAGGTATACTGGCTATATAGGCAGTGGGCTTTTTCAATAAAATTGTAAAAAAAAATCTTTGGGCTGCCTGTGACCGTGTTCAGTTTACTGCGTGTCTGCTGGGGGTAGTAGTCGCTAATTAATACCCAGCTAAGCGTTACAGCAGGCTTGCGCATAATTGTTTCCTGGCTCTGCTGTGTCTGTTACATGATCGCCGTCATCCCGCCAGAGGGAAACAGTATACATATATACGCTGCATACGGTGTCTGTCTGGTTTTTCACCTCACCATCTTAAAAAATTGAAGCAAAATACTTAAGGCCTACCACTGGCCTTTGGCCACTTGACTGGTTCTGCGCTGTGAATTCCAGTAGCTCAGTCATACGCACCTAGGTCTCACTACAGGCTTGCGCATAATTGTTTCCTGGCTCTGCTGTGTCCATTACATGATCGCCATCATCCCGCCAGAGGGAAAGAGTATACAATATATACGCTGCATACGCTGTCTGTCTGGTTTTTCACCTCACCATTTTAAAAAATTGAAGCAAAATACTTAAGGCCTACCACTGGCCTTTGGCCACTTGACTGGTTCTGCGCTGTGAATTCCAGTAGCTCAGTCTTACGCACCTAGGTCTCACTACAGGCTTGTGCATAATTGTTTCCTGGCTCTGCTGTGTCCGTTACATGATCGCCGTCATCCCGCCAGAGGGAAAGAGAAAAGCTACCCATGCTTGTCCGACCTGCTCGGAAAGGTGCGTCGGCTCAGCGCACATTTCCGCAAGTCCAACACGGACGCTGCCACCCTGCGGACCCTGCAACATCGGTTTAATCTGCCAGTGCACCAACTGCTGTGCGACGTGCCCACACGGTGGAACTCTACGCTCCACATATTGGCCAGGCTCTATGAGCAGCGTAGAGCTATAGTGGAATACCAACTCCAACATGGGCGGCATAGTGGGAGTCAGCCTCCTCAATTCCTTACAGAAGAGTGGGCCTGGTTGGCAAACATCTGCCAGGTCCTTGGAAACTTTGAGGTGTCTACCCAGATGGTGAGCGGCGATGTGGCAATCATTAGCGTCACCATTCCTCTGCTATGCCTCTTGAGCAGTTCCCTGCAAAGCATAAAGGCAGACGCTTTGCGCTCGGAAACGGAGGCGGGGGAAGACAGTATGTCGCTGGATAGTCAGAGCACCCTCATGTCTATATCTCAGCGTGTTTTGGGGGAGGAGGATGAGGAGGAGCATGAGGAGGAGGGGGAAGAGACAGCTTGGCCACTGCTGAGGGTACTCATGCTGCTTGCCTGTCATCCTTTCAGCGTGTATGGCCTGAGGAGGAGGAGGATCCTGAAAGTGATCTTCCTAGTGAGGACAGCCATGTGTTGTGTACAGGTACCCTGGCACACATGGCTGACTTCATGTTAGGATGCCTTTCTCGTGACCCACATGTTACACGCATTCTGGCCACTACGGATTACTGGGTGTACACACTGCTCGACCCACGGTATAAGGAGAACCTTTCCACTCTCATACCCGAAGAGGAAAGGGGTTCGAGAGTGATGCTATACCACAGGACCCTGGCGGACAAACTGATGGTAAAATTCCCATCCGACAGTGCTAGAGGCAGAATGCGCAGTTCCGAGGGCCAGGTAGCAGGGGAGGCGCGGAGATCAGGCCGCATGTACAGCGCAGGCAGGGGAACACTCTCCAAGGCCTTTGGCAGCTTTATGGCTCCCCAGCAAGACTGTGTCACCGCTCCCCAGTCAAGGCTGAGTCGGCGGGAGCACTGTAAAAGGATGGTGAAGGAGTACGTAGCCGATTGCACCACCGTCCTCCGTGACACCTCTGCTCCATACAACTACTGGGTGTCAAAGCTGGACACGTGGCCTGAACTCGCGCTGTATGCCCTGGAGGTGCTTGCTTGCCCTGCAGCTAGCGTCTTGTCAGAGAGGGTGTTTAGTGCGGCTGGGGGAATCATCACGGATAAGCGTACCTGCCTGTCAACCGACAGTGCCGACAGGCTTACACTCATCAAGATGAACAAAGCCTGGATTTCCCCAGACTTCTCTTCTCCACCAGCGGACAGCAGCGATACCTAAACAATATGTAGGCTGCACCCGCGGATGGAAGCATTGTTCTCTATCACCATCAAAAACGTGGAGCTTTTAGCTTCATCAATCTGTGTATAATATTCATCCTCCTCCTCCTGCTCCTGCTCCTGAAACCTGACGTAATCACGCCGAACGGGCAATTTTTCTTAGGCCCATAAGGCTCAGTCATATAATTTTTGTAAACAATTTTTATACGTTTCAATGCTCATTAAAGCGTTGAAACTTTCACCTGAACCAATTTTTATTTTAACTGGGCTGCCTCCAGGCCTAGTTACAAATTAAGCCACATTAACCAAAGCGATTAATGGGTTTCACCTGCCCTCTTGCTTGGGCATGGGCAATTTTTCTGACGTACATTAGTACTGTTGGTACACCAATTTTTTGGGGCCCTCGCCTACAGTGTAATCCAATTAATTTTTTGCCCATCTGCATTAAAGCTGACGTTACATCAGCTGTGCTGGGCACTGCAATGGGATATATTTATGTACCGCCGGTGGGTTCCAGGGAGCCACCCATGCTGTGGGTCCACAGGGAGTTGTAACTGCATGTGTCTACTTCTAAAGAACCCCAGTCTAACTGGGGCATGCAGTGTGGGCCGAAGCCCACCTGCATTTAATCGGACGTTACCTCAGCTGTGATGGGCACTGCAATGGGATATATTTATGTACCGCTGGTGGCTTCCTGGCACCCACCCATGCTGTCGGTCCACACGGAGTTGTAACTGTATGTGTCCACTTCTAAAGAACCCCAGTCTGACTGGGGCATGCAGTGTGGGCCGAAGCCTACCTGCATTTAATCAGACGTTACCTCAGCTGTGATGGGCACTGCAATGGGATACATTTATGTAAGCCGGTGGGTTCCAGGGAGCCACCCATGCTGTGGATGCACACGGAATTCCCATTGCGGAGTTGTACCTGCCTGTGACTATTTATAAAAAACCGCGGTCTGACTGGGGCATGCAGACACCTTGACATAATGAATAGTGTGTGGCACATAGATTCCCCATTGCTATGCCCACGTGTGCAGCTCCTGATGGCGGTGGCACAGGATTATATTTCTCATTGCTTCTGTACAGCATTGTGGGCTATCGCCCCGCCCCTTTTAAAGAGGGTCGCTGCCTAGCCGTGCCAACCCTCTGCAGTGTGTGCCTGCGGTTCCTCCTCATGGCAGACGCACTTATAAATAGACATGAGGGTGGTGTGGCATGAGGGCAGCTGAAGGCTGCGCAGGGACACTTTGGTGTGCGCTGCGGACACTGTGTCGTGCGGGGGGGGGGGGGGTTGGGCAGCATGTAACCCAGGAGAAGTGGCAGCGATGTTTCATGCAGGCAGTGATTGTGCTTTGTTGGAGGTAGTGTGGTGCTTAGCTAAGGTATGCATTGCTAATGAGGGCTTTTCAGAAGTAAAAGTTGTTGGGTTGGGGGGGGCCCACTCTTGCTGCTATTGTGGCTTAATAGTGGGACCTGGGAACTTGAGATGCAGCCCAACATGTAGCCCCTCGCCTGCCCTATCCGTTGCTGTGTCGTTCCCATCACTTTCTTGAATTGCCCAGATTTTCACAAATGGAAACCTTAACGAGCATCGGCGATATGCAAAAATGCTCGAGTCGCCCATTGACTTCAATGGGGTTCGTTACTCGAAACGAACCCTCGAGCATCGCGATAATTTCGTCCTGAGTAACGAGCACCCGAGCATTTTGGTGCTCGCTCATCTCTAATAGTTATATATGAACTTTGCACACCTTGATCTATTATTTTTAAATAGGTTTTTTGTAATATAGTAACATAGTATGTTAGGCTGAATGAAGACAATGTCCATCTAGTTCATCCTGTTTCAACCCCCCACCATTCCCCTTGTTGGTCCAGAGGAAGGCAAAAAAAACCCAACATGCCAATTTAGTCCATTTGGAGGTAAAAAAAAAAACCTTCCTGATTCTATAATAGCAGTCAGAGTAATCCCTGGACCAAGATTTGAGATCAACAACCCCGCTGGTCACCTAATGGCTATGTCCTGTAATATCATAGCACTCTAAAAAGATTGTCTAGTCCCCTCTTAAACTCCTCTATTGATTTTGCCATCACCACGTCCTCAGGCAGAGAGTTCCATAGTCTCACTGCTCTTACAGTAAAGAACCCCATTCTGTGTTGGTGATCAAACCTACTTTATTCTAGACGTAGAGGATGCCCTCTTTTTACCGTCACAGTCCTGGGTATAAACAGATCATGGGAAAGATCCAAGTATTGTCCCCTAATGTATTCCTACATAGATATTTGATTGCCTTTAACCGTATTTTTCCAGGGTATACTAGATAAATATTTTACTGTTCAGTCCCTCTATCAGGTCATTGATAAATATATTGAACAGAATGGGGCCTAATATTAAACCCTGTGACACCCCACTAGCAACAGTGTCCCAATCAGAATATGAACCATTGATTACCACCCTCTGCTTTCTATCTCTGAGCCAGTTCTTTACCCAGATACACACGTTTTCACCAAGGCCGAGCTCATTTATATATCAGCCTAGTATGCGGCACAGTGTCATGCTTTAGAGGAATCCAGATATACGAGACCAATAGACTCTCCCAGGTCCCACCTAGAACTTACTTCATTGTAGAAGCTGATCAAATTGGTCTGATCAATAAACCCATACTGATGAGGAGTTATACCATTGTTCTCCTTGAGATATTCTAGGATGGCATCTCTCAGAAACCCCCTCAAATATTTTTCCAATTATTGAAGTGAGACTTACTGGCCTGTAGTTACTAGGTTCTCCTTTAGACCACTTTTTGTATATTGGAACAACATTGGCAATGTGCTAATCCATTGATACAACCCCAGTCTCAATAGTGTTCATAAATATAAGAAATAGCAGTCTAGCTATCATGTCACTTAGTTCCCTTACAACCCTTGAGTGTATTCCATTTGGGCCAAGCAATTTATCGGTTTTAATCTTTTTTAACCGTCTCTGCACTTCCTCCTGTGTTAGACGTGCAATATTTAGCCCGGGGGAGGCTTATTTTATTCCCCTGCATCTTGAGTGACATTGCTTTTTCATTCATGGATACACTTAAAAAAAAACTATTTAATAGATTTGCCTTTCCCTCATCGTTTTATATGGTGTCTCCTGCATTATTTATTGAAGGGCCAGTTCTTTCAGTGCAAATCCTTTTGCTGTTTATATAATTGAAGAATAGTTTAGGGTTATTTTTGGGGCAAAACTTTGATGCAAAATTGTATGAAGGTGCTTGTGAAAATAAAGTACTGAGTGGCAGTTTGATAATGTGCCAGGTGTCTGCTTTTAGAAAATGTATGAGTGTGGGGATGTTAGTATGTTTCTTTTAGTTTGTAATTTAGATTTAAGTTGAACGTGTCAAAAATGTGTAAATTGTTACTGGCTACTCAGGGTTCAAAATGTCCAAAAACCCATTGCAATGAAAGGGGGTTTTTTTCGGACCATTTTTAAATCATGTATTTTTACATTACCAGTAGTAGTGAGGCAAAGAAAAATGTGATTGTCCCCAGCAAGAGAAACCAAGTATTCTTGTAGATATGATACCTTTTAATGGCTAACAAAAATACATGATGTTATTGCGAGCTTTCAATCCTCTCATGATTCTTCCTTAGGCATAATGAAAAAAATTTGAATATTTATTAGTTGACTATTTAAGTATGTTTTTATTTCTCTACCATCCTGTCATAGAAATTAATCACATGCATGTCTGTGCCTTGTCATACGTATATGTATATATATTCATGCCTCTTCAAATCTATTTCAAAATGCTGGAGGAAGAATCCTGAGAGGTTCGAAAGCTCACAATAACTTCATGTATTTTTGTTAGCCATTAAAAGGTATAATATCTACAAGATTACTTGGTTTCTCTTGCTATGGACAATCACATTTTGCTCTACTGGCTAACAGGGTAGCAATTTTTTTTCATTATACCTGATGGGAAAAAACACAGTCTAGTAAACCAGAAATCTTAGAATTATGAGTGAAGAGTTTCATCTTGTCATGAGTTTCTCTACAGCAAAAAAAATTCCCATATTATGACCTTTTTATTTTTTTAACAATTAATTAAAAATAAGTAAGCAGTATTATCAAATTGAATAGTTAAATAGGCTATGAACATTTTTTCAATTCAAAGAGATTTTTCGGTTACATTACTACCTACTTCCATTGTCCCTTTTTTCAATTTAAAGAGATTTTTTGGTTACATTACCACCTACTTCCATTGTCCCTCACTAACATAAATCCTTAATGTATTTGCCATTTGAAAAGATGATTCATTTCCCATTCAGGCAGACAGTCAAATGATCCCGCCATCCCTGGATCTACTTCTTCCAGTGATACGCCATTCCATTAAGAATACATGGCTACCTGTGATTGCTGGGAATGGTGTGCAGCCAAGGGACACTGGCCGTTGCAGGGAAAGCAGTGGGAAAAACAAGATGGATGTCAACGGTGGCTCTGCAGTCCCTCCTTCTACAATGACCTAGCTCAGCCGCACGCATGGGGAAAAATGGCAAACTGACAAGGTTTGATTCTTTAAACGAAGTGTCACATGATTCCAGTACCTTAAAGGGGGAACTCATGTGGATGGTGATAGAAATAATGAAATTAGTCCATTTGGCTTTGGTGGTAAACCGAAGGTACACAGTTTACTCAGCGCTTGCAACAGAATTGCATTTAACAGTTCACACTTTGCAGACATCAATAGCATTAACTTTCACAGTTGTTCTGAGGATAAGAATACCATGTAAATGTTCTTTACTCTCACTCTCTTTCACTGTTAACAAGGGTGAGCCCGCCTCTTGGTTATCTGGGGTTCTCGTAATGGATTTATTTGAAGAAAGATGGGTGGTATGACCAAGCTGACTGAACTGAACTTCCTCTGAATCTTGCTTATTTCAGGAATAAGTTACATTCACAGTTGTGGAGATTTTGCTTTGTCCTTTGCTGCTCACTGTGGCTTGATCCTAGTGCTTTTCCTCTCTTTCTTCCCCTACATTGTTGGAGGTGTCCCTGCAGCTCTGCAGACGACCTCCTTTCTCGATCATTTCCATACTGCCAACTCTTCACTTCCTGTTGTTTTCCCACACTTCTCTCTCCCCATCTACTGGAAAGCAGCTAATCCAAAGCAAGATGTCGGCGGGCAGAACAACTTTAGCACATTATTTAGGGGAAAGACAGGATCTCAGTCCTGTAAGATACCCTCTATGTCTCCACAGGAGCTCATAGCCAGGTATTCAGGACTTTTAAACTATTAGACTAACTTGTAGTACCCTGCAGGTCACTGTAATGGCACATAATCAGTTTCATCAATAAGAGCTGAATGCTCCGAGAAGAGAACAGCTGGATGCAGAAGACAAGCGTCCCTGCTTGTCTTCAGCATATTCCGCTTGGAGCGCAAAGTGATCCCTCAAAACTGTCAATCAAACTGACATTTGAGCGATCACCTTGCCCTCTAAATGCACACAACGATTATTGCTCAAAAGACATCTTTCGCTGCATCTAAACCAGACTTTACTCTTTTCTGTCTACTCTCTGTAGTTTAGCAAGAAGAGGGCAGAGGGAAGAGCATAACACAAGATTAATAACGATGTACACAAATCGCAGAATTGTTGAGACATGCACACCAAAATTCCATAACAAAGTACAGTGCAATGTAAATGAAAGGGGTTTTAACAAAGCCCATTCACTCAAAGCAAAGAAATGTTCCAATCTGCAGCATGTTCTATCTACCATGGAAACGGAGCCGATTTTCACAATGCATTTTGCTTATGTGTGAAATCTGTGATGAAAATCTGCACTAAAATCCGCAACAACAAACTCATGTATGGATTTAATTGTGGATTTGATTTTAGTGTAGATTTAGTTGAGCAAAATTTCTGTAATGTCTGCACATACTCGCACTCACACGGGCCAATGTCACATACATATTACGTGCAGATTTTTTATAGGCATAGTACACAGTGCAAAAAGTCTATTGATTTCTATTGGGCCACTAACATCTGAATTTTTTTTCACACACGTATTACATGAAAAAAACGTGATGTCCTATTTTGGTGCGTATTATACACATAATAAGCACCAATATAAGCAATGGAGATTTACCATGTACTGCAAATATGTTTGCTGTGGACTGCATATTCTATGCATGTGTAAAATACATACATTAGGGCTCCTGCATACTGGCATATATATGCTTGCAAATGTGTGACATGATTGTGTTCTAAGGGGAGTGCTATCACATGCTTTTGCGCATGTATTAGTGCATTCTACTGTACTTTTCTATGCTGCTGTGCCCATTCACATTGGCACAGAACACACCTGCACCATGATTGAACCAGTTGGGCATCCTAATTAGTCCCCAGTGTTATCGATTAACACTGTGAAATTGCTCAGTTCAATGCGCAATTTATGCAGGCAGGCTGTGCATTTGTGCACCTCCATAGACTTAATGGTGCCTTGAGTGAACAAAAAAAGAGCATGTCGCGTATATTCTTGCGTGTGCAAAAATATAGCACAAAAACGCTGAATCTAAGGGACCCCATTAAAATAAATGGGTTCTACCCTCTGTGGTTTGCACCGGTGATTTTGCATGTGCGAAAACGCACGCAAAATTACCCGTCTGCAGGAGCAAAAAAGACTCCACTGCGCAAATATATTGCACAGGAGCAAGCATTTGTGCAATGGAATTTTTACATTAAATAAGC
Source organism: Eleutherodactylus coqui (assembly GCF_035609145.1). Classification (NCBI taxonomy): domain Eukaryota; kingdom Metazoa; phylum Chordata; class Amphibia; order Anura; family Eleutherodactylidae; genus Eleutherodactylus; species Eleutherodactylus coqui. Next base: position 254,307,631 of record NC_089837.1, on the reverse strand, counting down.
CTTAAACTCCAAATTGTCTTCCCTGTTGTGGGGGCAACACACATCACCTTTCCAGCAGAGAAAGGGTTACAGCCTGGACTTATATCCAACAGATTTCATCATGAAATAGGAGATGTGAAAAAGTGAAGTAATAGAGTTCAGCTCTGCAGCATTGCATGGCATTTCTAAAGGATGAGATTAAGAAGACTGAAATTTTTCTGGATACTGGTGCTTCGGACTTTTCTCCATATATCACTATCAATGGGGGTTTGGTGGAAAGACCATGTTGAGTAGCACAGAGGAGCAGAGCAGGTACTGCATGGGGAACAATCTTGTTTTCCTCCTGTGTTAATGCAGTATTTCAGTTGTCCAGGGCCACACTTTCTTTAAAACTGGCTCTGTGTGCAGATCCTTAGAAACAGTTCCACAAAAAACAAGGTGCACAGAAACAGATCCGTTTTCAAGGTTTCCTGTTTCAGCTGAAAGAATTAATTAGTGTTTCGATAGAAGAGCAACTAAAATCAATACAGCTTTTCTCAGAAGCAGATGGAAGAAAATAGGATAGATAGAATTCCTGAAAGAAGCAGAAGGATCCTGAAAATAAAGTAGTATAAACCAACAGAAAAATTGTTATAAAAGAGATAATGAAAACAATAAAAATAAACCTGTCCAACCAAAATACACTATAAGGGCTTATTCACACAAGCGTATATCGGCTGGCGTTTTCACAGATGGCCGATATACGCTACTATCTGATACACGGGCTCGGCGTATATGCCGTCAGGCTCTGCTAAGCTGTCTCCACTTTCCCTCCCCCTCGCCGGCTCTCTGCAAGGAGAGGAGGTGGGATAGGGCAGGAGCTAGTGTGCTGAGCTCCTGCCCCCCTGACACTGTTTGCCATGAGAGGGGACAGGACAGAACTCTGCTCCGCCCCTGCCCTGCCCCTCCCATTGCAAACAGCGGTAAGGGGTGGAGAGGAGAAGAGAAGGGGGAGGAAGTTTAGCAGTCACGCTGCTAAACTTCCTTCCACCTTCCTTCTCCGCCCGCTGTAATTGACTCCCATAGGAGTCTATGGCGGCGGCCATAGTCCGTCCGGGAGGATAGTTCTAGGACTATCTTTCCTGCCCAGCGTAAAAATTTGTGTGCGGGTGCTTTTACGTCGCAGGAATACACCTGTATGATCTGATGCATTAGAATTAGAGATGAGCGAGCACCAAAATGCTCGGCTGCTCGTTACTCGGGACGAAATTATCGCGATGCTCGAGGGTTCGTTTCGAATAACGAACCCCATTGAAGTCAATGGGCGACCCGAGCATTTTTGTATTTCGCCGATGCTCGCTAAGGTTTTCATGTGTGAAAATCTGGGCAATTCAAGAAAGTGATGGGAACGACACAGCAACGGATAGGGCAGGCGAGGGGCTACGTGTTGGGCTGCATCTCAAGTTCACAGGTCCCACTATTAAGCCACAATAGCGGCAAGAGTGGGCCCCCCCCCTCCCAAAAACTTTTACTTCTGAAAAGCCCTCATTAGCATGGCATACCTTTGCTAAGCACCACACTAGCTACAACAAAGCACAATCACTGCCTGGATGACACTCCGCTGCCACTTCTCCTGGGTTACATGCTGACCAACCGCCCCCCCTCCCCCCCACAGCGCACACCAAAGTGTCCCTGCGCAGCCTTCAGCTGCCCTAATGCCACACCACCCTCATGTCTATTTAGAAGTGCGTCTGCCATGAGGAGGAACCGCAGGCACACACTGCAGAGGGGTTGGCACGGCTAGGCAGCGACCCTCTTTAAAAGGGGCGGGGTGATAGCCCACAATGCTGTATAGAAGCAATGAGAAATAGAATCCTGTGCCACCGCCATCAGGAGCTGCACACGTGGGCATAGCAATGGGGAACCTATGTGCCACACACTATTCATTCTGTCAAGGTGTCTGCATGCCCCAGTCAGACTGGTAATATGTACCTTAACAGTAACCGCGTTGGTGGTAATGTGGTGGTGACTGCGGACCTAGTAGCGCGGTTTTATTTTGTTGGTTTTCGGAATGTGGCCAGGATTAAGTGGGCCGTGGCGGGGGGATGGTGGGGGGGCTCTCTTGTAGTGTCGGTAAAGGTGAAATTCTTGGACTGGCACCAGACGAACCAATGCAAAGGCATTTGCCAAGAATGTTTTCCCTGTTGGAGGAGGAGGGGGATGTTTTTGAGGCACTACGTGTCCTCTCCACGTGTCTGTGGTTATATGCACCTTAACAGTAACCGCGTTGGTGGTAATGTGGTGGTGACTGCGGACCTAGTAGCGCGGTTTTATTTTGTTGGTTTTCGGAATGTGGCCAGGATTAAGTGGGCCGTGGCGGGGGGATGGTGGGGAGGCTCTCTTGTAGTGTCGGTAAAGGTGAAATTCTTGGACTGGCACCAGACGAACCAATTCAAAGGCATTTGCCAAGAATGTTTTCCCTGTTGGAGGAGGAGGGGGATGTTTTTGAGGCACTACGTGTCCTCTCCACGTGTCCGTGGTTATATGCAGCTTAACAGTAACCGCGTTGGTGGGAAATGGCCTCGCCGCCATCATGTCTTTGGGAAGCCTCTGTTTCCACACCCCAGAGACATACCATTAGCAGCGGTATAGGCAGAGCCCAGAATTCGTAACATTTCAGCCGTAGCATTAGGACAGGCCCCACTAACATATCACTAGCAGCATTATAGCGGGAGCGCAGTCTTCGTTCCATGTCAGCAATAGTAGCACTCAAGACAGGCCCCAGTAACAATTCCGAAGCAGCAGTATAGCGGGAGCGCAGTCTTCGTTCCATGTCAGCAATAGTAGCACTCAAGACAGGCCCCAGTAACAATTCCGAAGCAGCAGTATAGCGGGAGCGCAGTCTTCGTTCCATGTCAGTAATAGTAGCACTCAAGACAGGCCCCAGTAACAATTCCGAAGCAGCAGTATAGCGGGAGCGCAGTCTTCGTTCCATGTCAGCAATAGTAGCACTCAAGACAGGCCCCAGTAACAATTCCGAAGCAGCAGTATAGCGGGAGCGCAGTCTTAGTTCCATGTCAGTAATAGTAGCACTCAAGACAGGCCCCAGTAACAATTCCGAAGCAGTAGTATAGCGGGAGCGCAGTCTTCGTTCCATGTCAGTAATAGTAGCACTCAAGACAGGCCCCAGTAACAATTCCGAAGCAGCAGTATAGTGGGAGCGCAGTCTTAGTTCCATTTTAGTAGCTGCAGTATAGCCAAGGCCCAAGTTACATTTATGTAGCTAAAGTGTAGGCCAACCCCACACACACTTCTGTACCATGAGTGCAGGCGAAGAACATACAAATTGCTATGATTACACTGTAGGTGAGGGCCCAAAAAAATTGGTGTACCAACAGTACTAATGTACCTTAGTAAAAATTGGCCATGCCCAACCAAGATGGCAGGTGAAACCCATTAATCGCTTTGGTTAATGTGGCTTAAGTGGTAACTAGGCCTGGAGGCAGCCCAGTTTAACGAAAAATTGGTTCAAGTTAAAGTTTCAACGCTTTTAAGAGCATTGAAACATATAAAAATTGTTTAGAAAAATTATGAGTGAGCCTTGTGGCCCTAAGAAAAATTGCCCGTTCAGCGTGATTACGTGAGGTTTCAGGAGGAGGAGCAGGAGGAGGAGGAGGAATATTAGACACAGATTGATGAAGCAGAAATGTCCCCGTTTTAGATGGTGAGAGAGAACGTAGCTTCCATCCGCGGGTGCAGCCTACGTATTGCTTACGTATCGCTGCTGTCCGCTGGTTGAGAAGAGAAGTCTGGGGAAATCCAGGCTTTGTTCATCTTGATGAGTGTTAGCCTGTCGGCACTGTCGGTTGACAGGCGGGTACGCTTATCTGTGATGATTCCCCCAGCCGCACTAAACACCCTCTCCGACAAGACGCTAGCCGCAGGACAAGCAAGCACCTCCAGGGCATACAGCGCTAGTTCAGGCCACGTGTCCAGCTTCGACACCCAGTAGTTGTAGGGGGCAGAGGCGTCACCGAGGACGGTCGTGCGATCGTCTACGTACTCCCTCACCATCCTTTTACAGTGCTCCCGCCGACTCAGCTTTGACTGGGGAGCGGTGACACAGTCTTGCTGGGGAGCCATAAAGCTGGCCAGGCCCTTAAAGACTGTTGCACTGCCTGGGCTGTACATGCTGCTCGAACTACGCACCTCCCCTGCTACCTGGCCCTCGGAACTGCGCCTTCTGCCACTACCGCTATCGGATGGGAATTTTACCATCAGCTTGTCCGCCAGGGTCCTGTGGTATAGCAACACTCTCGAACCCCTTTCCTCTTCGGGAATGAGAGTGGGAAGGTTCTCCTTATAGCGTGGGTCGAGCAGTGTGTACACCCAGTAATCCGTAGTGGCCAGAATGCGTTGAATGCGAGGGTCACGAGAAAGGCATCCTAACATGAAGTCAGCCATGTGTGCCAGGGTACCTGTACGCAACACATGGCTGTCTTCACTAGGAAGATCACTTTCAGGATCCTCCTCCTCCTCCTCCTCTTCCTCCTCCTCCTCAGGCCATACACGCTGAAATGATGACAGGCAAGCAGCATGGGTACCGTCAGCAGTGGGCCAAGCTGTCTCTTCCCCCTCCTCCTCATCCTCCTCATGCTCCTCCTCCTCCTCCTGAACGCGCTGAGATATAGACAGGAGGGTGCTCTGACTATCCAGCGACATACTGTCTTCCCCCTGGCTCGGTTTCCGAGCGCAAAGCGTCTGCCTTTATGGTTTGCAGGGAACTTCTCAAGATGCATAGCAGAGGAATGGTGACGCTAATGATTGCAGCATCCCCGCTCACCACCTGGGTAGACTGCTCAAAGTTTCGAAGGACCTGGCAGATGTCTGCCAACCAGGCCCACTCTTCTGAAAAGAATTGAGGAGGCTGACTCACACTGCGCCGCCCATGTTGGAGTTGGTATTCCACTATAGCTCTACGCTGCTCATAGAGCCTAGCCAACATGTGGAGCGTAGAGTTCCACCGTGTGGGCACGTCGCACAGCAGTCGGTGCACTGGCAGATTAAAGCGATGTTGCAGGGTGCACAGGGTGGCAGCGTCCGTGTGGGACTTGCGGAAATGTGCGCAGAGCCGGCGCACCTTTACGAGCAGGTCTGACAAGCGTGGGTAGCTTTTCAGAAAGCGCTGAACCACCAAATTAAAGACGTGGGCCAGGCATGGCACGTGCGTGAGGCTGCCGAGCTGCAGAGCCGCCACCAGGTTACGGCCGTTGTCACACACGACCATGCCCGGTTGGAGGCTCAGCGGCGCAAGCCAACGGTCGGTCTGCTCTGTCAGACCCTGCAGCAGTTCGTGGGCCGTGTGCCTCCTATCTCCTAAGCTGAGTAGTTTCAGCACGGCCTGCTGACGCTTGCCCACCGCTGTGCTGCCACGCCGCGCGACACCGACTGCTGGCGACGTCCTGCTGCTGCTGACACATCTAGATTGCGAGACAGAGGTTGAGGAGGAGGAGGAGGGTGCTATAGTGGAAGAAGCATACACCGCCACAGATACCACCACCGAGCTGGGGCCCGCAATTCTGGGGGTGGGTAGGACGTGAGCGGTCCCAGGCTCTGACTCTGTCCCAGCCTCCACTAAATTCACCCAATGTGCCGTCAGGGAGATGTAGTGGCCCTGCCCGCCTGTGCTTGTCCACGTGTCCGTAGTTAAGTGGACCTTGGCAGTAACCGCATTGGTGAGGGCGCGTACAATGTTGCGGGAGACGTGGTCGTGCAGGGCTGGGACGGCACATCGGGAAAAGTAGTGGCGACTGGGAACTGAGTAGCGCGGGGCCGCCGCCGCCATCATAGCTTTGAAGGACTCCGTTTCCACAACCCTATATGGCAGCATCTCAAGGCTGATAAATTTGGCTATGTGGACGGTTAACGATTGAGCGTGCGGGTGCGTGGCGGCGTACTTGCGCTTGCGCTCCAACAGTTGCGCTAGCGACGGCTGGACTGTGCGGTGCGAGACATTGCTGGATGGGGCCGAGGACAGCGGAGGTGAGGGTGTGGGTGCAGGCCATGAGACGGTCGTGCCTGTGTCCTGAGAGGGGGGTTGGATCTCAGTGGCAGGTTGGGGCACAGGGGGAGAGGCAGCGGTGCAAACCGGAGGCGGTGAACGGCCTTCGTCCCACCTTGTGGGGTGCTTGGCCATCATATGTCTGCGCATGCTGGTGGTGGTCAGGCTGTTGGTGGTGGCTCCCCGGCTGATCTTGGCGCGACAAAGGTTGCACACCACTGTTCGTCGGTCGTCAGGCGTCTCGGTGAAAAACTGCCAGACCTTAGAGCACCTCGGCCTCTGCAGGGTGGCATGGCGCGAGGGGGCGCTTTGGGAAACACTTGGTGGATTATTCGATCTGGCCCTGCCTCCACCCCTGGCCACCGCACTGCCTCTTGCAACCTGCCCTGCTGCTGCCCGTGCCTCCCCCTCTGAAGACCTGTCCTGTGTAGGCGTTGCACACCAGGTGGGGTCAGTCACCTCATCGTCCTGCTGCTCTTCCTCCGAATCCTCTGTGCGCTGCTCCCTTGGACTTACTGCCCTTACTACTACCTCACTGCAAGACAACTGTGTCTCATCGTCATCGTCCTCCTCACCCACAGAAAGTTCTTGAGACAGTTGGCGGAAGTCCCCAGCCTCATCCCCCGGACCCCAGGAACTTTCCAATGGTTGGGCATCAGTGACGATAAACTCCTCTGGTGGGAGAGGAACCACTGCTGCCCAATCTGAGCAGGGGCCCGAGAACAGTTCCTGGGAGTGTTCCCGCTCCTGAGCATGTGTCATTGTAGTGGAGTGAGGAGGCTGGGAGGAAGGAGGAGCAGCAGACAGAGGATTCGGATTTGCAGCAGTGGACGGCGCAGAACTGTGGCTGGACGATAGGTTGCTCGAAGCACTTTCTGCCATCCAGGACAGGACCTGCTCACACTGCTCATTTTGTAATAAACGTCTCCCGCGTGGACCTATTAATTGGGCGATGAATGTGGGGACGCCAGAAACGTGCCTCTCTCCTAATCGCGCAGCAGTCGGCTGCGACACACCTGGATCAGGAGCTCGGCCTGTGCCCACACCCTGACTTGGCCCTCCGCGTCCTCGGCCGCGTCCACGTCCTCTAGGCCTACCCCTACCCCTCAGCATGCTGTATTACCAGTGATTTGATTTCCCAGGCAGGAAATAAATTGGCGCAAGCCTGCAGGCCAAATATAATTTTTTCGCTTTTTTGCAAAGGGAAGGCCCCACTGCGTATATTCAATGAACAATAACTTTTAGAACTGTGGTGTGGCCCTGAAAAAGTGTCACACAACTTTAGTGTAGCAGAGTTATTAACTCTAGCAGAGCAGGTATTTGCCAGTCAGGAAAGACAATGGCGCAAGCCTGCAGTAAACCGTAGCTGGTTGCGTCTGATTTTTGTACGTTCTCCACGCAGCACACACGTACACGGAGACCTTAGGACTGACACAGGCAGGCCAAATATAATTTTTTCGCTTTTTTGCAAAGGGAAGGCCCCACTGCGTATATTCAATGAACAATAACTGTGTTGTGGCCCTGCCTACACAATTCTGTCCCTGTAGTATCAATGGAGGGTGCAATGCTCTGCACAGACGATTTTTAGAAAAAAAAAAATATGCAACACTGCTAACAGCAGCCAGCACAGTACTGCACACGGTTAAATTTGGCCCTAGAAAGGACCGTTGAGGTTCTTGAAGGCTACACTCACTCCTAACACTCTCCCTGCCTATGCACCACTTCTGTCCCTAATGCCGGGTGCAATGCTCTGCACTGCCGATTTTTAGAAAAAAAAAACCACTGCTAGCAGCAGCCTGCACACAGGTAGATGTGGCCCTAAGAAGGACCTTTGGGGTTCTTGAAGCCTACACTGACTCCTAACGCTCTCCCTACAGCAGCACCAGCACGATAGTACTTTCCCTCAGCTAACTCACAAGGCATGTGTGGCGAGCCGCGGGAGGGGCCGACTTTTATACTCGGGTGACATCTGATCTTCCCAGCCACTCACTGCAGGGGGGTGGTATAGGGCTTGAACGTCACAGGGGGAAGTTGTAATGCCTTCCCTGTCTTTCAATTGGCCAGAAAAGCGCGCTAACGTCTCAGAGAGGAAACTGAAATTAACCAGAACACCGCGTGGTGCTCGTTACGAGTAACGAGCATCCCAAACACCCTAATATTCGCACGAATATCAAGCTCGGACGAGTACGTTCGCTCATCTCTAATTAGAATCCAATGCATCAGATGGTAACATATATCGTCCGGCCGTGAAACCACATATATGCTCATGTGAATAAGCCCTAAGCCCAACTAAATTAGTTTACGCCTTCAGTGATGTGTACTATACAGATGTATTCTCAATACATAGAATAAAAGATATATCTCTGCATATCAGAAGCTCATTCTTATCTTCTTCTTAAGCAGCTATGAAGGAGAAATATATTGGGGCCAAAGAAAAGTCCCCACATATTATAAATATGTTTAGGAAATAATTTTACACTTTATATGTATCCTATGAATGGCTTTTATTATAAATTATAGAGAATATAAAGTTGCTCCCTATTGGTGAAAGTCCATCTAGCAGTATGATTGACCAATGGTCAAATAATTTTGTGCATTGAAGATATAAGGTAAATATGTCTTTATACGCTGTTGGTCACTGATGGAGTGATTTAAACAGCCTGAAAGGTGCATGTTTGTGACAGCTTGAGCCTTGACATGATGTGCCCCTATCAAATTTATGTAAGGCAAAGTATGGTTCTGTGCATTGACTCCAGATAGACAGCTAAAGAAAATCTAAAGAACAGGAATTGAAACAATATATATTTGTAAGTTACAAAACTGTGAAGTAGCGATTTAGAACATGGAAACTCTATCTATGTATATAAATATATATATATATATATATATATATATATATATATATATATACACACACTCTCTATATATATATATTTTCGTAGACACTGGTAGAGTTTTCCAAAACTCTGCAGGCTCTTCTTTTATTCTCAGTGCATCTAATTTAAATATTTCCCAGTAAAAATCATTCCAATGATGTTTCACAGTGTGCCACAGAATATATATATTAGCCCGTCACAACACTCTTCTGAAAGTTGTCTAAAAGAAAATCTTTGTCACCGATAGCAACAGTGGAGCTTTCTTTTTACCTCAGCAGTTTAGGGCTCGTTTAGATGAGTGCTATCTGCGCGTATTAGAGGCACACACAGGACGCGCTTCTATAGGAACCAATAGGTTCTTATTGAAACATTCTCACATAAATGATTGTTAACTGCGCTAAATTTACTCATCTAAAGGCTGGTTTACAGTGGCCCATGATTGCTCAAAGATCGCTCAAATGACAGTTTGAGTGACAGCTTTGAGCGATCATTTTGCATAAAAATTAATTGGTATTTAAGTAGCTACTCAGCTACTTAAAGGGGTTGTCCCGCGAAACAAAGTTGGGGTATACACTTCTGTATGGCCATATTAATGCACTTTGTAATGTACATTGTGCATTAATTATGAGCCATACAGAAGTTATTCACTTACCTGTTCTGTTGCTAGCGTCCCCGTCTCCATGGTGCCGTCTAATTTTCAGCGTCTAATCGCCCGATTAGACGCGCTTGCGCAGTCCGGTCTTCTCCGTGTTGAATGGGGCTGCTCGTGCTGGAGAGCCGCTCCTCGTAGCTCCGCCCCGTCACGTGTGCCGATTCCAGCCAATCAGGAGGCTGGAATCGGCAATGGACCGCACAGAAGACCTGCGGTCCACCGAGGGTGAAGATCCCGGGGGCCATCTTCGCAAGGTAAGTAAGAAGTCACCGGAGCGCGGGGATTCGGGTAAGTACTATCCGTTTTTTTTTTCAACACCTGCATCGGGTTTGTCTCGCGCCGAACGGGGGTCTATTGAAAAAAAAAAATGCCGTTTCGGCGCGGGACAACCCCTTTAAATACCAATTAGGTGTGCAAATGAAGCCCAAGGCTATTATCTGTGCTCAGATCCTTTGTTCTCCATGGGGAAACAATGCTATCAGCACTCCTCATGGAGAACTACTGATAAGAGTGAGGGACAGTTTTTAGGTTGGACTGAATTTAACGATCAGCCAACAGTGACCAAAAAGCAGAAGATGGGCGCAAATTTACACGCTAATCGGCGATCTTTTTAGCGATCATCGGCTGTTGTAAATGGGCCTTAACAAAGATAGGACATGCGAGTGCATGCAAGGATAGGACCTGTCCTATCTTTGCTGCGTGCTTTCCATAGACTCCTATGGGAGCTATAAAGCACGTAGCACGCACCTTGGATCGTGTGAACGGGCTACTTTCAAGTAGCTGGAATTAGCCCGCTCACGTGATCTTTATCAGTATCTTAGTAGTGTAGCCGCGAGCTTTGCAGCGCGCCCACAGCGCTCGTGTGAAAGAGCCATAAGAAAAGAAAGATACGCTGTGATTAGTTGCTATGCACAAGAGAAATTTTCTTCTAGTCAGTTTTCATAACAGTGCGGTGCTGGGCGACTGGTGGAGGCAATGGAGCCGGTCATGTGTTATTTCTTACGGCGGTGCGGAGACGTAGCGACGGCTCGGGGAAATCTGTACTGCGCATGTGCACCAACACTAGGGCTGGCACATCCACAGTACAGAAGAAGGAGGACACGGACAGGTACGCAGGGCCGCGGGCTCGGTCTGATTCTGTGCAAGATTACCCATGCGGAACCCATGCATGCCCGTGTGCATTAGATCTTAAAGAACTGTTTTCTCTCTGTAGTCATTTATTTAATATGTTTTTATTTATTTTTCAATTAAACAGAATCTCCGTTCACATACAGGGTTTGCAGTAATAATCATGCATTTATATTAGGCTGTCTGTCAGATTGCATAGTACAAAAGTATTAAGATATGCTTCCATCAGTAAGTCCATTATGGCTTTTAAAATTACTTTCCTTTTGGGTTTCTTCCCTAGTATGTTTCGACAAGGTTTTATCGAGCATCTTTCCATTGAGCAGGGTTTCCACTTACACCCAGGACATGCACTAAGGGATACATTTTTATGCGGAGCTGTACACATTATTAAATCATAGTCTTGCATATTATATATTTTGTCAAGACAGCTACTGCTTCTTTCCAGATTTCTCTTTTTCTCCTTTTCCCTTAGCGTACACAGGGAGGGGCAGGGAATCAAAGACTCAAGGTGGTGGGGGTTGTGGGGAGAGGGGTGGGAGAAAAACATATGTAGGGGTCACATTCATTAACCCACTACGGTAACATCCTTGAAAATAAACAATTTTGACACCTGATACATTACGAAATTGGTTTCTTACATCTCTTCTCCTCCACGAATATCCAGTCCAGTCTTATCTTGTTTATAGAGATATGTCTATTTTATGTCCCAGTGTATAGGCCCCCAAGGTGTTCCCCACATCAGGTCAAGTCCCACTAACTGGGGGGCCTCCGGATATAGATCTCTCCATATACCATATGGTTGTTTTGAAGGATTCATCGATTGCCCTTTTCACTCTTTGTGGTAGGACATCAATGAAACCAGGGGCGTAACTATAGAAGATGCAGGGGATGCGGTTGCACCCGGGCCCAGGAGCCTTAGGGGGCCCATAAGGCCTCTCTTCTCCATATAGGGAGCCCAGTACTATGAGTAAAGCATTATAATTGGGGGCCTCGTTACAGGTTTTGCATTGGGACCCGGGAGCTTTAAGTTACGCCTCTGAATGAAACTCTACCACACCTCAAAAAATCCTTCCACCTGCACTTCCCTCTGAAAAGAGGCCTCAGTCCAGTCCATTTCCATGAGAAAGGACAGCTTTTCCAGAAAGAGCTTGAAGGGGGAAGGTGTCGTATCTACCCATGTCTGCAGAACTACGGCTGCCCGGGATACATCTATATTTATCCAGGTCTATAAAGCCAAAGATTGCCCACAGGGGGTCTAACGGAGCTGCGGAGGTCAAATGTGTTGTTGTATAGCGGTGTACTCACAGTCCCACAGACAGTGACAAAGGCCCGCCCCGGCCATCTGGCACCTGAAACATCTATCACTATTGTATAATCCCATTTTTTGACCTCGCTGAGGGGTAATATATGCTCTATGGTATATCTGTAAGGTCATTTCAATATATCTACTTGAGGGTAATATAGTCAGACTAGATTTTAGCATTTTTAAGAGTTCTGTGAGTCCCAGGATATTTTCTGTCCATTTAAAGAGTGCTGGTCTGATAGTGTTGTGATTAGAGATGAGCGAACGTACTCGTCCGAGCTTGATACTCGTTCAAGTATTAGCGTGTTCGAGATGCTCGTTACTCGAGACGAGTACCACGCGATGTTCGAGTTACTTTCACTTTCATCTCTGAGACGTTAGCGTGCTTTTCTGGCCAATAGAAAGACAGGGAAGGCATTACAACTTCCCCCTGCGATGTTCAAGCCCTATACCACCCCCCTGCAGTGAGTGGCTGGCGAGATCAGGTGTCACCCGAGTATATAAATCGGCCCCTCCCGCGGCTCGCCACAGATGCATTCTGACATAGTTCAGGGAAAGTGCTGCTGGTGCCGGAGCTGCTATAGGGAGAGCGTTAGGAGTTATTTTAGGCTTCAAGAACCCCAACGGTCCTTCTTGGGGCCACATCTAACCGTGTGCAGTAGTGTGGAGGCTGCTTTTTGCAGTGTTGCACTTTTTTTTTTTTTTGGTATATCGGCCATGCAGAGCATTGCGTCCTGCAGTAATTTTCAATTGTCCAGGGCCAGTAGTGGTGAGGCAGGGACAGAAGACATATTTAGTGTATATAGGCAGTGGGCCTTTCCAAAAACATTTGGGAAAAAAAATCTATTTGGGCTGCCTGTGACCGTCCTCAGTGTACAGGGTCTCTGCTGGGGGTAGTTGTCCTAATTCATACGCAGCCAGCTAAGTGTTACAGCAGGCTTGCGCAAAATTCTTTCCTGCCTCTGTGTTGCCTGTTACATCACCGCTGTATTCCTGTCCACAGTGAAACAGTCTGCAGTAATTTTACATTGTCCAGGGCCAGTAGTGGAGAGGCAGGGACAGAAGACATATTTAGTGTAAATAGGCAGTGGGCCTTTCCAAAAACATTTGGGAAAAAAAATCTATTTGGGCTGCCTGTGACCGTCCTCAGTGTACAGGGTCTCTGCTGGGGGTAGTTGTCCTAATTCATACGCAGCCAGCTAAGTGTTACAGCAGGCTTGCGCAAAAGTCTTTCCTGCCTCTGTGTTGCCTGTTACATCACCGCTGTATTCCTGTCCACAGTGAAACAGTCTGCAGTAATTTTACATTGTCCAGGGCCAGTAGTGGTGAGGCAGGGACAGAAGACATATTTAGTGTATATAGGCAGTGGGCCTTTCCAAAAACATTTTGGAAAAAAAATCTATTTGGGCTGCCTGTGACCGTCCTCAGTGTACAGGGTCTCTGCTGGGGGTAGTTGTCCTAATTCATACGCAGCCAGCTAAGTGTTACAGCAGGCTTGCGCAAAATTCTCTCCTGGCTCTGCTGTGCGTTCCGTAAGCGAAGTCAGCCTCCAACCACAGGCCAATAAGCGGCACATTTAATTACAGCGTTCTGTTTCTGCACTACTGGTAATACAGCATGCTGAGGGGTAGGGGTAGGCCTAGAGGACGTGGACGCGGGCGAGGACGCGGAGGCCCAAGTCAGGGTGTGGGCACAGGCCGAGCCAGTGCAGTGGCCAGGGGTAGAGGCAGGGCCAGACTGAATGATCCACCAACTGTTTCCCAAAGCACCCCCTCGCGCCATGCCACCCTGCAGAGGCCAAGGTGCTCTAAGGTGTGGCAGTTTTTCACAGAGACGCCTGACGACCGACGAACAGGGGTGTGCAACCTTTGTCGCGCCAAGATCAGCTGGGGAGACACCACCACCAGCATGCGCAGGCATATGATGGCCAAGCACCCCACAAGGTGGGACGAAGGCCGTTCACCGCCTCCGGTTTGCACCGCTGCCTCTCCCCCTGTGCCCCAACCTGCCACTGAGATCCAAACCCCCTCTGAGGACACAGGCACGAGTGCCTACCGGCCTGCACCCACACCCTCACCTCTGCTGTCCTCGGCCCCATCCAGCAATGTCTCTCAGCGCAGCGTCCAGACGTCGCTGGCGCAACTGTTTGAGCACAAGCGTAAGTACACCGCCACGCACCCGCACGCTCAAGCATTAAACGTGCACATAGCCAAATTGATCAGCCTGGAGATGCTGCCGTATAGGCTTGTGGAAACGGAGGCTTTCAAAAGCATGATGGCGGCGGTGGCCCCGCGCTACTTGGTTCCCAGTTGCCAATACTTTTCCCGATGTGCCGTCCCAGCCCTGCACGACCACGTCTCCCGCAACATTGTACGCGCCCTCACCAACGCGGTTACTGCCAAGGTCCACTTAACAACGGACACGTGGACAAGCACAGGCGGGCAGGGCCACTATATCTCCCTGATGGCACATTGGGTGAATTTAGTGGAGGCTGGGACAGAGTCAGAGCCTGGGACCGCTCACGTCCTACCCACCCCCAGAATTGCGGGCCCCAGCTCGGTGGTGGTATCTGCGGCGGTGTATGCTTCCTCCACTAAACCACCCTCCTCCTCCTCCTCCTACGCAACCTCTGTCTCGCAATCAAGATGTGTCAGCAGCAGCACGTCGCCAGCAGTCGGTGTCGCGCAGCGTGGCAGCACAGCGGTGGGCAAGCGTCAGCAGGCCGTGCTGAAACTACTCAGCTTAGGAGAGAAGAGGCACACGGCCCACGAACTGCTGCAGGGTCTGACAGAGCAGACCAACCACTGGCTTGCGCCGCTGAGCCTCCAACCAGGCATGGTCGTGTGTGACAACGGCCGTAACCTGGTGGTGGCTCTGCAGCTCGGCAGCCTCACGCACGTGCCATGCCTGGCCCATGTCTTTAATTTGGTGGTTCAGCGCTTTTTGAAAAGCTACCCACACTTGTCATACCTGCTCGGAAAGGTGCGCCGGGTCAGCGCACATTTCCGCAAGTCCAAGACGGACGCTGCCACCCTGCGGACCCTGCAACATCAGTTTAATCTGCCAGTGCACCGACTGCTGTGCGACGTGCCCACACGGTGGAACTCTACGCTCCACATGTTGGCCAGGCTCTATGAGCAGCATAGAGCTATAGTGGAATACCAACTCCAACATGGGCGGCGTAGTGGGAGTCAGCCTCCTCAATTCTTTACAGAAGAGTGGGCCTGGTTGGCAGCCATCTGCCAGGTCCTTGGAAACTTTGAGGAGTCTACCCAGATGGTGAGCGGGGATGCTGCAATCATTAGCGTCACCATTCCTCTGCTATGCCTCTTGAGAAGTTCCCTGCAAACCATAAAGGCAGACGCTTTGCGCTTGGAAACGGAGGCGGGGGAAGACAGTATGTCGCTGGATAGTCAGAGCACCCTCATGTCTATATCTCAGCGCGTTGAGGAGGAGGGGGAGGAGCATGAGGAGGAGGGGGAAGAGACAGCTTGGCCCACTGCTGAGGGTACCCATGCTGCTTGCCTGTCATCCTTTCAGCGTGTATGGCCAGAGGAGGAGGAAGAGGATCCTGAAAGTGATCTTCCTAGTGAGGACAGCCATGTGTTGCGTACAGGTACCCTAGCACACATGGCTGACTTCATGTTAGGATGCCTTTCTCGAGACCCTCGCGTTACACGCATTCTGGCCACTACGGATTACTGGGTGTACACACTGCTCGACCCACGGTATAAGGAGAACCTTTCCACTCTCATACCCAAAGAGGAAAGGGGTTCGAGAGTGATGCTATACCACAGGACCCTGGCGGACAAACTGATGGTAACATTCCCATCCGACAGCGCTAGTGGCAGAAGGTGCAGTTCCGAGGGCCAGGTAGCAGGGGAGGCACAGAGATCAGGCAGCATGTATGGCGCAGGCAGGGGAACATTCTCCAAGGCCTTTGCCAGCTTTATGGCTCCCCAGCAAGACTGTGTCACCGCTCCCCAGTCAAGGCTGAGTTGGCGGGAGCACTGTAAAAGGATGGTGAGGGAGTACCTAGCCGATCGCACGACCGTCCTCGGTGACGCCTCTGCCCCCTACAACTACTGGGTGTCGAAGCTGGACACGTGGCCTGAACTCGTGCTGTATGCCCTGGAGGTGCTTGCTTGTCCTGCGGCAAGCGTCTTGTCAGAGAGGGTGTTTAGTGCGGCTGGGGGAATCATCACAGATAAGCGTACCCGCCTGTCAACCGACAGTGCCGACAGGCTTACACTCATCAAGATGAACAAAGCCTGGATTTCACCAGACTTCTCTTCTCCACCAGCGGACAGCAGCGATACCTAAGCAATACGTAGGCTGCACCCACGGATGGAAGCATCGTTCTCTATCACCATCAAAAACGTGGACCTTTTTGCTTCATCAATCTGTGTATTCCATTCGTGAAACCTCACGTAATCACGCCGAATGGGCGATTTTTCTTATGCCCACAAGGCTCAGTCATATAATTTTTGTAAACAATTTTTATACGTTTCAATGCTCATTAAAGCGTTGAAACTTTCACCTGAACCAATTTTTATTTTAACTGGGCTGCCTCCAGGCCTAGTTACCAATTAAGCCACATTAACCAAAGCGATTAATGGGTTTCACCTGCCCTCTTGGTTGGGCATGGGCAATTTTTCTGACGTACATTAGTACTGTTGGTACACCAATTTTTTGGGGCCCTCGCCTACAGTGTAATTTAATTAATTGTTTGCCCACCTGCATCAAAGCTGACGTTACATCAGCTGTGATGGGCAATGCAATGGGATATATTTATGTACCGCCGGTGGCTTCCTGGCACCCACCCATGCTGTGGGTCCACAGGGAGTTGTAACTGCATGTGTCCACTTCTAAAGAACCCCAGTCTGACTGGGGCATGCAGTGTGGGCCGAAGCCCACCTGCATTTAATCGGACGTTACCTCAGCTGTGATGGGCACTGCAATGGGATACATTTATGTACAGCCGGTGGGTTCCAGGGAGCCACCCATGCTGTGGGTGCACACGGAATTACCATTGCGGAGTTGTACCTGCCTGTGACTATTTATAAAAAAACGCGGTCTGACTGGGGCATGCAGACACCTTGACAGAATGAATAGTGTGTGGCACATAGGTTCCCCATTGCTATGCCCACGTGTGCAGCTCCTGATGGCGCTGGCACAGGATTATATTTCTCATTGCTTCTGTACAGCATTGTGGGCTATCGCCCCGCCCCTTTTAAAGAGGGTCACTGCCTAGCCGTGCCAATCCTCTGCAGTGTTTGCCTGCGGTTCCTCCTCATGGCAGACGCACTTATAAATAGACATGAGGGTGGTGTGGCATGAGTGCAGCTGAAGGCTGCGCAGGGACACTTTGGTGTGCGCTGTGGACACTGGGTCGTGCGGGGGGGTTGGGCAGCATGTAACCCAGGAGAAGTGGCAGTGGAGTGTCATGCAGGCAGTGATTGTGCTTTGTTGGAGGTAGTGTGGTGCTTAGCTAAGGTATGCATTGCTAATGAGGGCTTTTCACAAGTAAAAGTTGTTGGGAGGGAGGGGGCCCACTCTTGCCGCTATTGTGGCTTAATAGTGGGACCTGGGAACTTGAGATGCAGCCCAACATGTAGCCCCTCGCCTGCTCTATCCGTTGCTGTGTCGTTCCCATCACTTTCTTGAATTGCCCAGATTTTCACAAATGAAAACCTTAGCGAGCATCGGCGATATACAAAAATGCTCGGGTCGCCCATTGACTTCAATGGGGTTCGTTACTCGAAACGAACCCTCGAGCATCGCGATAATTTCGTCCCGAGTAACGAGCACCCGAGCATTTTGGTGCTCGCTCATCTCTAGTTGTGATCTAGTGGGCTGTTTAGGAATTGGTAAGTTCTAGTCGTATGACTACATGTGTTAGTAGGTTGTTTCAGCTGAATTTGGTTTAATTCAAGCCATTCATTCGTAGGTATTTTTAATAATTTGTCTAGAAAACTTTTGGCCTGCAGGTACGGGAAGAAGGTAAACAGGATATGTTGATATTTTGATTGTAGGTTTCCAAATGACAGCATTTTATGCGTGGTTTTATGTAGTAGGGACTGGATATCGATTATTCCTCCCGCATGCCAAGATCGGAATTCACCATGAGATGAGTTGGCCTGGAAATATGGGTAGTGTAAGAGCATTAAGTACGGGGGAAAGTGTGGGTGTAAAGAGGTGGCCTTGCCGAATTTTTGCCATGCTTTTCAGGTTGACATTAGGGGAGGCTTTTCTCTGTATTCTACTGGGATCATTTGATATGTTAGATGTAAGAAATTGGGGAGGGCTATTTGGGGGATAAGGGTCTGCTCTATTTGCATGTCTACGAAAATGGATGTCTGTTGTATCCAGTCGATTATTATTTTGGATAGTATTGCAATATTGTAAGTTCGCATGTTGGGGAGGTTTATTCCTCCATTTTGTTTTGGTTGTCTGAGGATATTGAAGGGGATTCTGCTTCTGCCACCCTTCCAGATAAATGTTCTTTTAGATAATTTATCTTTCTCATCCTCAGGGGTAATATAAATTGGGAGAACATGCAGTAAGTATAGAAGGCGAGGGTATTCTACCATTTTAAATAGGTGACATCTGCCTATGTATGACAGCGGGAGTTTGCGCAATTTTGTTAGGGTTTGTTATAGGGTTTTTATGTATGGCTTCATGTTGATGTTGTATATATCTTGATATTTCTTTGGAACGCAGACTCCCAAGTAGGTAATAAATCGGGTTCGCCATTGAAAGGGATATTGGTGAGTCCAACATGGTGTTTGCGAACCTTTTAATAAGAGTGCTTCAGTTTTCTCCAGATTGAGAGTGTAGCCTGATAGAGAGCCTAGTGTCTGAAGGTCTCGGAGTATTTCCGGGAGTGTATAAACCGGATCCTTAGAGAACATCATCTGCAAAAGCTTTTATGGAGATATTGGGATGATATGGGCGGGAGGGTGTCATTGGTGAGGTTGGTTTTAGGAGGTGCAGTAGGGGATCCAGGGATAAATTAAAAAGTAGGCGCGAGAGCGGGCATCCCTTTCTCAAACCCCGAAATGTGTCTATGGGCTGAGTGCTATGTCCGTTAACTGTCAGTGTGGTTGAGACATTAATTTGGATATACCCAATAAAGTTAAGAAAGTTTGCGCCAAATTGTCTGTCTCGCAGGGTGGCCTTATAATGTGTCTACTTGTGTGTTTTGTGTATAGATTTCATTATACAGTCTTGTCAAGGCTGGGATTATTTCTAGTTGTAGAAGTTTATAATATTCATTCCCATATTCATCAGGGCCTGGAGTTTTGTTGTTTGGTGATGTCGCAATCGCCTCTTTCACGTCTGTCTCTGAGATCTGTTTCTCCAGGAGGATTCTCTGTTTGGCAGTGAGTTTGGGTAGGGAGAGGGTATCTTGCCATATTTGAATCTCATTCTTGTCTGTCGGGGTTGCTCTATATAGATCTTCAAAATAGTTGGATAAAATGTTTTCTTTTTTCTCCTGTTTTGAGATTTTTGCATTTGTAGTAGGGTCGGTCAGGGATAGTATAGGCTTATGTGTGGATTGTACAGTAGTTATGCCGGCTAACAAACGGCCTGGCTTATTGGCATTTCGGTAGCTTCTTCTCTGATCTTTCTTAGTGAGCCATAGGGCCTGCCTCTGGACATAGGTTTCTAAGATTTGTTTTGTCTGGTTGTAGACAGATTTGTTTTGTTAAGATGGCAATTGAGCATAGTGCTTTTGTGCTGTGATTAAATTGTGTTGGAGTTTGAGGAATTGTTGTCTTGTTTGCTTTCGCTTGTATGAGGTGTAGCTCATTATGTGACCTCTCATCACCGCTTTTGATGTTGCCCAGAGGAGAGCCGTGTCTTCTGTGTGTTCAATATTGTCATCGATGTAATTCTCCCAGTGGATTTTTAAATAGTTTCTTAAGTCTTCCGTGTGGTATAGGTGTGTAGGGAAGGACCAGATTCGTGTTTTACTCTGTGCATCTTTACCCTAATATGATAACGTAATTGGTGCATGATCTGATATTGCGATGGGAAGAATAGAAGCATTTACTAGTTTCCCAAACAGCAATGTTGACAAAAGGAAACAATCTATCCTGGAAAAGGACTAGTGGGCTGTTGAGTAATATGTGTACTCTCTGGAGTCTGCGTTTGTTATGCGCCAGGGATCACAAAGATTTTGGGTCTCCATAAGGTGGATGATGTCTCTAGTTGTTTGTGTAAAAGAGTTGTTCGGCGATGTCCTGTCCATGTCGGGGCATATAACAGTATTAAGGTCTCCCCCTATGATCAGATTTAGTTATTGGCTCTGTAAAAGCATAGAATTTAGTTTTGGAAAGAAATTGTTGATTGTCTGGTTTGGTGCATAGACATTAAGTAGGGTATAGTCCATGTCATGTATGCGTGTTCTGAGTATCAGGAATCTGCCTTCTTTGTCCGCTAGTTCCTCTTCCACTAAGTATATCAGGCCCCTGTGGAATAGTATAGCCACCCCCCTTCTTTTTGATGTGTAATTCACAGTGTAGCATGAATCAAGCCATGGAGCCTTAAGGGTGGTTCCCAAATCCTGCTTCCAGTGTGTCTCCTGTAAGTATATAATGTCAGGTTTCAGGCATCTCAGATGTGTAATTTTTTTTTTCTTTTTAATGGCGTGGTGAGGCCTGCTACGTGATATGCATGGGTGTGAGGTACTCTTGTTCTGTTCTATTATTCATGTCTGTTTCGGCAGGTTGTGCTTCTTAGTGGGTTTTTAAACCCCAGATCCCCCAGAGCAGAAGAAAAAGAGGAGGAAACGTCCTCTGTTACTCCGGTTTGTTTGCTTTTAGGGAGTTTATAAAAAGTGGGCATGCGTGATGTCCCACCTCCACGGGGGAATTGCAGACATAATTTATGAGGGCTGGCATCCTATCTTCCTGTCCTTTCTGAGCTCCGTCTTTTTTTCCCCACCCTCTACTTTAGTGTGTTCACTTGCGTTGTGTTGTAGTAGCGGGGTTGTTTTAAAAGAAATGGCGCCCGTTCCCACTGCAGGCTCTAATTGATGTATTTTCTTGATTTCACCAATAGGTGGCAGCAAATCAGCCAGGCTCTGTTTAGGATCTAGAATACTGGTAACAGATCTTGTGTAGTAAACTGGCCAGGAAGTTTGCATTAGTTGATGTAATGTCTTGAATTCACCACCAGGTGGCAGTAAATCAGCAATGTACCATTTTGGGGTACAGAGCAAGTAGCTGGTATATAGAGCAACTAACTTTACAGCTTGGAGCAGGATGCTGTGAGGGCAGGGACAGTGCACTACAATGCCACCAGAGCTGGTATGCAGTCTACTTTTCTCCTTTCCCCTGTGCTCAGCTTTTTATTGTTTGTGGCTAGAGGGGGGTTGGTGAATGTGCTTAGTGTGGGCCTGCTTGTGATGTTAATGAAGGTTCTTATTGCAGGTGTGGCTGGAGGTGGAGGGGGGCTGTTATGCAGGGTGTGGGCTGCTTCTCTAAGCCCAGGTGCTGTAAAGTAAATGAGAGGCCTTTGTTTCTCTCCCTTGCTGTCTGTCTTCTATTGTTCCACTGTGTGGTCTCTCACTCCTCTGCATCTCTCACTGCTGGCAGTCCTAGTCACTGCAAGGAGCCACCCAGCTTGCTACAGATACTGTCTGTGCCTGCCCTGCAGCCCGCGATCGGCGCTCGCCGGTCCTGACGGTGGGCCTGCAAACCCTCCTCCTGGTATTACCTCACCTCTCCCTCCTCTTGGTTCTCCTGTAAGGGGTTCCGCTCCAGCTGCGGGTGGTCTGCAGGCTTTCCTCCTGCCTCTCGGCCTCTCTCAGTGGCACCTGCTCATGGGTCCTCCCGCAAATCGAGTCCCTTGCTTCAATACTCACTGCTAGGCGGCGAACTGTCAGGTCATCCTAGCGGGTCATGCAGCCTCTCATTCTGTTCCTCTCAGCTCTGGGGTGATGCTGGTGGTGTTTTAGGGATGATTTAGGGCCCCCTTGCTTCAGGAAATCACGGATAATGCCGCATTTGTATGGGAGCACTCCTGACTTGCATCCGTCCTGTGCTCCAGTTGGGCCATGCCCCCCTCTATCTGTAGTCATTTAAAAATTATTTCATTGCAGGCAACAAATTAGTAGCATAGTATGTGTTGGCATATCTAGTCAAGCTAATAAAATCACTTTATACCAATCAAGAAGCCACTGTGAGAACACAGTATGGAGACACAGATTGGTTTGAGATCAGCAAAGGCGTCCGACAGGGCTTCAACTTCTCACCCTTCTAGTTTAACCTATATGCAGAAGTGAACATGTGGAAAATGGACCTAGACAAATTGGAAATCGGGCTGAAAATAGGTGGAAGAAACATCAACAATCTCCGTTATGCGGATGACACAACAGACAGGAGTATGTCTGAAGCAGCTGATATGTAAGATTAAAACTGAAAGTGAAAAAATAGGCCTTTACCTGAATTTAAAGAAGACTAAAATTATGACAACTACAAATAGCTGATACTGGCATGGATATCACACAACTGAAAGAAGCAGTGCTAAACCGAAAAACATGGAGGGAGGGAGCCTTTAAGGTCGCTGAGGGTCGTGGACGACTAAACAGCTAACAACAACAACTTTAGGGTCTGTTTAGACAAGATGATTTATCATTTAAACAAACAAGTGAATGATGAAATAGTTCGCTCACTTGGTCATCCTGTTTATTTAGAAAGATACATTGTTGCCTTGTTCAAATGAGAAATCGTTCAGTTGCTCACATTCACTGCATAAGTGAATGAGAAGGAGTGAATGAGCGCTATTTAAAAGGACTAATAAGTGAACAAGCAAATGATGATTTTTATGACTGTATAAAATGAACAACAAATGAAAAGTGAACAATTATAATTCCCAAAAATAATAATTATTATTTTTCCTCATTCTGCTGTTGGTGTGTATTTAGTCTGAACGATTCACTGTGCAACAAATTTTTAAAACATTTTCATGACAGAAAGTAATTAATATGCTTCTGTAAAATTAAAACCTGCTGATTACACTGGTAAAATAGAATAATAGCAGCACGTCTCATTTTGATGTTGCGAACCTTTTCCTTTATTTAACATAATACCTGTTTTTAGTGGAATTTGACGCTTGGATCTTGACTTCCTCCTGTAAGAAACATTACTTTCCCTCTGTAAGAACCACTGTGTGAGATGAGCGTTACATGACACACAGATGATGTGCGGTGCCACCTCTTATCTTGGTCACCAAACTTTATTCCAAAATACTTGTGATAGGCCTACTTTACCAAGGATGTTATTGTCCTTGTTGGGAAATGTCTCTAGACAGCAGAAATTGTCTGGGTTGTTCAGCCATATTCTTATTAAATTTAGAAAAATAGTCCCAGCCTAACCAATGACCTGTAAAAACACAGTTCATTAATTATAACTTACTGGTGGATGATCAGCAGCATGTCTGCCACACGGAAATGTATCCTACATGTTACATAAACATACCCTTAGGCTGGGTTCACATGAGGCAGAATTCTTGCGGCATATCCACAGCAGGACAGCACGGAAATACGAGATTACTGCAGTGGAAATTTGTTGCCGGATTTGAAGCGGCTTTTCAGCCCGTATTCCACTGTGGAAATCTCTCTTCATAGAGAAAAGCAAGATGGCAGCATAAACGGCGACTCAATTGACATGTCGTGGATTTCAATTCTGCAATGCAGCGGACTGTCAGTAGCATGTGAATGAAATTATTGTGAAATCTCGTCCACTTTGCTGGTTATTGTCAGTTTTTAAAATGAAGCAGAATTTCTGTGCAGAGGGTCCACACAAAACGTCAGCGGCAATTCCACCCCTGTGTGAACCCAACCTTAGTTTTCAGTCAGTGTGCGATGTGTAACAGCAATTGCGAAATAGCTGCACAATCACATTTTTTATTCTTTTGATGAAGCAAGGTAAATGCTGAGCCTACTGGATTAATTGTATAGGCAGATTTCCAAAAAATAAAGTACAATGGCATTTGGAAAAATGGATATCATATATGAATTCAGCACACTAAAGTTATTATGAGCCACCTATCTGCTTATCTGTTACAAAAATTGTATTGCAGTGTTATCATTTGCTTTCTTTCATTTGAACGATAATCATTCCATCTAAAAGGGTCTTAAGTCTCCTGTAGGATTTAAGTAGTTTATAAACTTTTTAAAGACGTTGAAGAAAATTATGAGGAGTAGATCAAATGTCAGACAAAGCCACTGTCCTACTACCGGTACAATACCAGTAGCCTTAATATTGTAAAGCACCAGGTCAATATATGTGCTGTTTTAGCAGCTGTGGTTGGTAATTCAAGTACCATTTATCATATCAGGAAATGCTGTACAAACATTTCCCAGGATGCTTCTGTGAAATGTTACTGTAAATGTACTCATTTTATTTACTTCAGTGTTAAGTTAAAACAAAAACTTCCTTAATTTATCTCTTAGGGCTCAGTCAGACAAGAATTTTTTGGGCACCTATGTGCGCAAAAAAAAAAAATGCGCTGCATGGATGTGCATAGTGCACGTAACCAAAGCTCTGTGCTACTGTCCAGCTCTGGCGCGTCTTCTCCCTCGCTCTCCGGCACTCTACTGAAGCACTTTCTCCTGGCCGGGGATTTAAAAATCCCTGCCTCCTGAAAGCGCTGGATCTGATTTGCTGAGCGCTGTGACCAATCATAGGCAGCACTCAGCCATTCATTGAATGACAGCTGAGCGCTGCCTGTGATTGGTCACAACGCTCAGCGAATCAGTGGCAGCACTCTGCCAATTATGTCGCTGTGGCAGGGGATTCTTTCATCCCTGCGGGCAGTCCCCTTATCACTGAATACTGTGACAGTGCTGTCACAGTGTTCAGTGATGAGGGGACTCCCTGAAAATTCACACAATGTTATGCGCAGCATGAACCTTCCCGGTGTACGCATGTCCTATCATTTGCAGGTGCGAGTATTTTGCGCCTGTAAAAAATGGACATGTGAACTCTACATAGGGAATCAATGGTTCTAATAGCTGCAACTTTTTGCGCACATTAGCACACACAAAAAAAATTGCTCGTCTGGCTTTGGCCTTACTTGGTGCAAAATATATAAATGCTAAAAATGATTTAAAAACATGTATGACTCTTTTATTAAACCAAATCTTATCAAGTCTTAACCTTTATATATATATTATTTGAGAATTGATCTATCCACACCTGTACAATTGTGAGCTAATCGGACAAAATCGCACATGATAGATAAAAAGAAATATTGTGAAAATGTGGCTAGTTGGAAACAAGTTTTAGGTTCTTTCAAACAGGGTTTTTGGTAATGTTATAACAAAAGTATATTAACTGCCTGCAATTCCAACCTTTTTTTAGTGAACTCAATTTAAATATCTTTTGTACATGCATTTTTCCATGCCATTTTGAAGTTCCAGGTAGAGAAGCAGATGAAAACTTGACAGCATGCTGATCACCAAAAATGGCACTAAACCCCACAAGTCAAAATGTTTTGCATGTGGATATTTTTGTATTTTTTTATAGACTTTAAATTAATATCTGACCAAAACAGCCCACATATAAAACACCAAGAAAAACCATGCTGAACATTGTAAAAAATCAGTTATTGGGTCATAAAGTAAAATACAGTTATTTCAGAACCTGATGGTCAGTTATGCCTATTTATTTAATAGTTCACAACAATAGATCTGTTCACCTTGATTGATACAGAGCTGCAGTTAGAATTTAGAACATTTTTGTAGGATCTTTTGAAGACGTGTTGGCTGATACTGCCTGCAGCTCTCAACGGCGATGCTGCGGATAGTGTTCATGATGTTTTCATTGAGTTCATCGAGGGTATGCTGATTATTACTTTTTGCTTTACATTTCCCCACAGAAACAATCACATATGGACAAGTCCAGGAAATGTACTAATGACCATAATCCCTTGCTCACAGTTTGCTCTTCCATAAACAGTTCATGAACCTGTGCCAGTGAGTCATGGGAGGTGTGGCATGTTGCCCTATCGTTTTGGAAAAAGCAGTACATTCTTTCTTCTGGTTTTAGTCCTTCAGACGAGCGTATTTTCGCGCGCACAAAACTGCGCTCCTATGTAAAACTATGGAGTTCCTATGAAGTGTTCACATGGGCGTGTTTTTAGTGCGTGCGAACGCGCGCAGCAACGAATAAAGGACATGCGTACCAGTTTGCTCCGTACTGCGCTGCTCTTAGCATTGGCTCCTATGGGACACGCTGCACGCGAGTCCGCTCGTGTGAACGACCCAATAGACAGCAACGTAAATTTTATTTTTTTTTTATGCTAAAGCTAAATGCTTTTGTGTCTTTCCCTTTGCATAAAGCACTCCATGTTGTGTTCTTGATGTGTTTGGTTGTAAACACCAATAAACGATGTGCTGCCTGTTATATAAAGGAAGAAACTTAGTAATCCAAAGTTCGCTGGGGCGCGAAAAATCGTGTGTCTCACAACTATCAATATTTAAAATACTGGCACCGTGTACATTGGCTGGGATGCTGATACAGCTCAAGGTATGAAGTGCATCTACATGCACTCCATGCAGCCAACATCACATTTGCTAACACGCATATGTAAAGCATGGACCTTCGTTCACGCGCATTTTTGCGCTCACGGTCAAATGCGCGCATGTGCGCGCGCATTAGCGCATACGCATACGTTCGTCTGAATGGGCCCTAAAACTGTACAAACATTCAGATAAACAGCAGTATTCACAATTGATGTAAAGAAAATTTGGCCCATTATTCATGTTCCAGACATTGTTCACCAAACATCAATTTTCTGGTCATCCAGTGGTGCATTCAGAATCTAGCGGGGATTTTCAATAGACCAATACCTCGTATTCTGTGAATTTACATGACTTGAAAATTGAAACCTCTCTTTGTTCGTCATAAAGTACAGTAATGGATTCAAAGGTCCTCTAGCAGTCATAGTCAGCAACCAAACTACAGTAATGTTATGTGTTAAGTTTTGTCAAGCTCTTTCAGTTCCTACACAGATTTTATTCGGTCTGGTTTCAGATTCAGAGATTTCAGCACTCGCAAACATGTTGTTCGAAATACACTAATTTGCTGGGACAGTCTCTGATGTGATTTTTGAGGGCTTTTTGCAAACCAGTGCTGAATGTCATGGACGACTTTAGACTGATAGAGGCCTTAGTGTCTTTATCTTTGCAGCAGATCCAGTTTGGCACCATTTCTGAACCAGGCTCTGAATACAATGTTTACTAGGTGGTTTTGTACTTGAGTACTTATCGGTGAATGACCTTCTACAAAAAATATTTGATGTTGCAGGAAGCGCACTATGGACCTGATTTATGAAAGCTGTCTAATAAAAAAAAAATCTGTCTTTGTTGCCTAAAGCAAGCAATCGCAGTGCAGTTTTCATTTCTTGAACTGCTGAGGTTAAATGAAAACTACACTGTGATTGGTTGCTATAGGGAACAAAGTCAGATTTTCTTTTAGACAACTTTTCCATGGCCCACCTTGTACTTTACTATTGTTGCAGATTCTGCATGCATAATTTCATCATAGAACTTAATACACTCTGAACTCTACACTGAAATCTGCAGCACAAATCTACAGTGAGTATGCCACAACTTCTGTAACAAATTACACAAGTGGAAATTAAGTGCTGATTTTCTGGCTAATTTTTACCTACAGCTACTTTTTAAAATCAAAGATAAATGATTAGTAATTTGAACAGTCATTGTCATAAATATGATGGACATTTCCATCAATACAATCCTCACGGCTTGTGGGGAAGAAACTCCAGTTAAAGCACTTCATTCTTGCCTATGTTTGGCAAATGGAAATGTTACTTGCGCAAAGTAACTATCAAATGTTGATCCAGGGAGTATTCAGACTGCCATTATGGAATCTGGAAGGAATTTTTTCCTCCGAATGTGCTAATTGGCTTCTGCCTCTTGGGGTTTATTTGCCTTCCTCTGGATCAACAAGAGGGTTCAAACAGGCTGAACTAGATGGACATTGTCTTCATTCAATCTAACATACTATGTTACTATGTATGTTATGTATTAACATTTAACAATTTTACTGTATGTTTCTATCATTCTTATAGTTGTACAATTAAAATCAGTGATAAGTTAGTAGTTAGTTGCTCTTTTTCTGCTTTCTTACTAGCCAGTTATTGTTTCAATTGGTGTAAAAGAGTCTAGTACATATATCCTACAGAGAGACCATGTGGTTACTATGAAGCCTTTGAGAGATGGGAAATAACCCAGGTTGGTCCCATCTCCTTTGCTACTTGATTGTAATAACATATATAACAAATTAACAGCAGAGCAGAGTTAGTAAGCATAATAGGAGCTACTACAGAACTATGGTGTCCTGCAAGGCCTAATTCAAAGTCTGTATGCATAGAAGTTTGCTTCAGAATGCCAAAATTCTATAAAGGAAAATCCCACCTCATCGTAAGCAGAGGATTATTTATCCACTCATGCACACAACTCTACTCCATTCTCTGGTCACTCCTTTTTTGTCCAGAAAGTACAAATACTTATCAGAGGACAATTTGGATAACAAAATGTTGCAGGCATGTTCATTGCTCTTTCAAGTTACACACACAGTATACAACTGTTGATATTATAGGCAACACTACATTAAGAATAATTAAAAGCCAATCTACCAGATTGCCCTGAATCATTTATAGAAATTGCTAGGAAGGAGGATTGGGAGGGATCTTGCTACATTCATGCATAATATATTCGATTATGATTTGGGATACTATGATGAGTATGATTTTTTATGTATCATCTTACGCTATGTTAAATATATTCATTCTTCAATTTATATTGAAAAATATATTGACTAAGGGGAGATTTTAAGATCCTTTTTCAATGGAGATACGATTGCACAAGAACACTGAAGAGTGACGTTTTAAAAGCAAGATACAGGATGTGTGCATTTATGACTTCAACTATTTTTGACACTTAGAATAATCCCAAAGTACAATGGCTAGAAAATGCTCTGCATCAGCTCTATTCAAATATATTAGCTATAAGAGATGATGAAACAAATATAGCCCTTTCCATACCAATGATTATTTCATGTATTAATAATACTATATTATCATTACTATAAGTGCATATGTTATAGAAAACACATATGACAGTAGACCAAAAGCTTTAATGTCTACAAATGGATCCAATCTACCATGGTTTGAAGTATTGCCATACAGCAAGCTCCAAATAAATCACTATGTGTTATTGTAGCTACATTATGCATCCCACATGTTTGTATAAGTATTGAAAGCTATTTATCCATACATTACAAAGGGTGAGAAATACACACACTCTGCAGTGATGGATTACGCTAGATTCTGCAGCTTTAATCTTTAAAACATGCAGAGTCAGTACAGACTACATAATAAAAAAGAAGCTGTCTTTTCAGCATATCACTATGAGAATAAGAAGATGGCAAACAATAGTACCCATGAGCTAGTTCTGAGGTTGCATGGCTTCCTCCATGTAAACATTTTTCATATCATGTTAAACTTCAATACATTTCACAAGTACAAAGAGATCCGAAAGGTATTGCAAAGTCATTACAAATATATACTGCAGTATAAGCAAATCTGTATCAGAATAAAAAACCTCCTACATAACACTATATCTATATATAAAGACAAAGAAAGAAAGTGAGAGAGGTTCTAGGGCGTTTTATTGTATAATGCATGGATTTAAGGTAACAAAGAACAAACGTATGTATTCATTATTAATGGAACCCGGATACATTCTATGTAATATATACTGTATACACGCCTAAAACAAATGTGCGTAAGAAAATATGCTTTCTAGGTGGCTAATAGAAGTTCAATTGTATAGCCATAATATATAGAAATCAGAAGCACAGGAAGAAACAGATCAGTGTACTGAATGCCTTAAGTCCCAAAATCCATCAATCCAAATAATAGAAATCCAAGCAGCAATTCAATGTAGATCCTTTATTTGCCCATGCAACATTTTCAGCGCTTATATGCTTCCTCAAGCTTGAGATCAAAAGGACCTACATTAGAGTGCTACCTGGATGTCAATTATTTCAGACAAGTAAACCTTTCTGGAATTTTTGTAGTATGTGAAAATGAGCTGAAGCTAAATTTTCATTTTTTTTCTGCCCAGATTTAAACGTTAAGCATCAGTGGGGACAAACAAGTGACAACGTTTCTGATCACATTGCTATTTCTGACTAGTAGCAGTTAAGACTTTCAGAAAGAATGTATTTCTGTAGAATTTTAATCATCTAACAGTTGAGATCAGGTCATTAATTTCCTAGTGATTCTTTCTTCCTTGTTGTATTGTCCTTTTTGATCTATATAATAATGTTGGTGACTATTTCTTTTTTTCCTTATTACTTGCTGATTTATTACTTTTAAAATGTAATCAGCAACAAATTAGAAAGTCACCCCCAACCCACAAGTAAACTAAACTGAACTTTTTCTATTCATTCATAAATCAAACAGCTGGTCACTGACAAGAAAAGACCTACAATGTGTACCCTCCTGCAGCTAAGTTAAAAACCAGTTATTTGACAATTTGTCATCCCAATTATCTTTCTGCATCTATTTTATACTATTGGCTCCAGTGCTCATCTTTATTGGAACATTGATCCACCAGATTTTTCTTTCTTTAGGCATATGCACATCTAGAATCTAGATTATTACATTAGCATTAACGCAATTCATGACAGGGATTTTAAAAACAGACTAAGTGAGCAATCATACATTATAATATGTTCACATACAGTATATTATGCTTCAACAGAGTTCACTCCCAATATATAATTTTAATAGCTACACAATAAGCTGAAAATGAATTAAAGAAACTAGTTTAGTACAGTATATTACACGATGGAATGGGGAACACTTTACTTGATTGTTGCTTAGGAAAATAATTAAAAATGAGCAAAACGAAACTGCAAATAATGAGACTCAAGTCATTTTATGCATCACAGAAGGGGAAATCAAGAATTAAAAACAATCACAGAAAATGGCCGTTACTTACTGAGTGAGGAGTGCATATAGATGCATCCTCCTCTCACCATGCAGGTAGCTGACTACCAAATGGAGGAGCCAATAACACCTGTGCAGGACACCGATGAAACACCCACTCACACTGCCTCCTGATAATGAGGGGGGTGGATGCTTGGTGTACACTCCCACACATAGTGGATACAGGGTGCCAGACCATTCTGATATATGTAGTTCACCATGCAGCCCAGCAACCTATTAATGATGCCAGGGTGGCAATACCAATGTGGTTCACTGATGGATATGCAGGGCAACCCGCCGAATTATCATGGCGTCATTAATAGGTTGCTGGTCTGCATGGTGAACTACATATATCAGAATGGTCTGGCACCCTGTATCCACTATGTGTGGGAGTGTACGCCAAGCATCCACCCCCCTCATTATCAGGAGGCAGTGTGAGTGGGTGTTTCATCGGTGTCCTGCACAGGTGTTATTGGCTCCTCCATTTAGTAGTCAGCTACCTGCATGGTGAGAGGAGGAAGCATCTATATGCACTCCTCAGTCAGTAAGTAACGGCCATTTTCTGTGATTGTCAAGTCATTTTATGTTTCATATGCTTTCCTATGATGTGTTCACATGTCCGTGTTTCACAGAAGTCCCCGCACGGAAATCCCTCATTTCTGAACACTGTGACAGCACTGTCACAGTGTTCAGTGATGAGGGGACTCCCCGCGGGGAAAAACGAATCCCCTGCCATAGCTGTCACATCTGAGACAGCTGTGGCAGAGGACCACGATGTTCTCCCATTGCTTTCAATGGGGCCTGCGCTGCAGGCACCCCACTGAAGGCAATGGGATGCAGGCAACCCCCGCTGTAATTTTCAGGGAAGAGCTTGAAATATAAGCCCTTCCCTGAAAATCAATCCTAGCTGGTGTAAAAAAATGTAAAAAATATATACTCACATCTCCAGTGCTGTTGGGGCTCTGCGCATCTTGACGCTTGGCTCATTGACACTGTACTGAAGTTCTTTCAGCAGGTGGGGATTTAAAATCCCCGCCTCCTTAAAGGCCTGTGTCTGATTGGCTGAGCGCTTAGCCAATCATACGCAGCGCTCAGCTGTCAATCAATAAATGACTGAGTGCTGCCTGTAATTTGGCTGAGCGCTCGGCCAATCAGGCACAGCCCTTTCAGGAGGCGGGGATTTTAAATCCCTGCCTGCTGAAAGAACTTCAGTACAGTGTCGGGGGGGGGGGCCAAGTGTCAACACCTGCCGAGCCCGACAGCGCTGGAGAAGTGAGTATATATTTTTTTTATTTTTTACACACGTTAGGGATGATTTTCAGGGAAGGGTTTATATTTCAAGCCCTTCCCGGAAAATCACTGTGGGGGTTGCCTGCATCCTATTGCTTTCAATGGAATGGGCTGCTGTAGCGCCGGCCCCATTGAAAGCAATGGGCATGGACCTTTAGTCACGCGTATTTTGCACATCCATGCAGCGCATTTTTTTGCGCAGCACAGATGTGTCAAAATACACGTTAGTTTAGGTTAGGATTAAATATCTAATTTTAAACAACCTAAGTATATATTAACCAGCAAATAGACTCCACAGATTATTAATTAATTGAAAAGATTATTTAAAAAAATACATAAATAATCAAATCTAACAGAAAAGATGCAATTTGATTCAAAGTATACCAATATACTTAGAAACAGAGTCTCTCAAAGCAACCCCTTTAGGACCAGGCTGCTTTGTACCTTAAGGAACAGACACTTTTTAGGGATTTAATCCATGTGGTGGTTTTATTGCCCTATTTTTCTTCCTTTAACTACCAAAATTATTTTTGCTGTATTTTCGTTTGCGTGACATTTAGGGCTATTTTTTAAATATCTTTTTTACTGACTTTTTAAAGTTTTTTAGTTTTATTCAGGGTTAGGCCTTAGTCAGACGGGCGTTTTTTCGCACGATTTGCGCATGCCCATTCGTCCGGCGATTTTTTAAGACCATTGCTTTGCAATGGTATCGGACACATGAGCGCTTTTTATGCGCTCGTCCGATAAATTATAGAACAGAAATCGCAGATCGCACCTATCTGCGATCTGCGATTCCTGTTCTCTTCTCTATATGCGCTCAATGGGGCCGGCGGCAGCAGCGCCGACCCCATTGAGAACATATAGAAGACAAATCATTCTTCTCTGTCATGGCTGTAACAGCTGTGGCAGAGAAGAACGATGTTTGCCCATTGAATTCAAT
The DNA here is from genome assembly GCF_035609145.1 of Eleutherodactylus coqui. Taxonomy (NCBI): domain Eukaryota; kingdom Metazoa; phylum Chordata; class Amphibia; order Anura; family Eleutherodactylidae; genus Eleutherodactylus; species Eleutherodactylus coqui. The sequence goes on along the minus strand of NC_089837.1, from coordinate 254,274,385 downwards.
GGAGTCGGCAATGCAGCCGGCTCCATTGAAAGCAATGGGCTGCCGGCGTGCGCGTGATGAATTGTCGGGAAGGGCTTAAATATATAAGCCCTTCCCTGCAATTCATCCAGAAAAGTGTTAAAATAAAAAAAAATATATACTCACCTGCTCCCGGCAGCCGGAGTTCCGCGCGGACGGCCTGCAGTGGGTGTGAGTCAGACCTGCCCCCTGATTGGCTCAGCGCTGAGCCAATCAGAGGCAGGTCTGACTCACACTCATTCATGAATTCATGAATGGGCGTGAGTCAGACCTGCCTCTGATTGGCTCAGCGCTGAGCCAATCAGGGGGCAGGTCTTACTCACACCCCCTTCACACCCACTGCAGGCCGGCCGCGCGGAACTCGCCCGCAGCGCATTGCTTTCAATGGAGCCGGCTGTATTGCCGGCTCCATTGGATGCAATGCGCTGGACAGCTCCGGCCCGTTTCTAATGAAACGCAGCTATGAGCAGATTTTCGGGCGATTTTCGGGCACCGGTCACGCGATTTGCGGATGCGCATCCGTCATGCGATCCGCAAATTGCGCGAAAAAACGCCCATCTGACTAAGGCCTTAAAAGGTAAAAAAACGATTTTCTTTAACATTTATGTACATTTTTTTTTTTAAATTAGTATATTTACACTACAATATAGTTTGAGAATGGGTTTCTCATTTTGTTTTGGATGTTTCATATGTAGTATGTTTAGTTTTGGATTACAGGGCGAATATGTCAACGGTTTTGGTTGGCGTCAGATTTGAGTCACTTTCTTTTTTATGTATATATATTTTTTTCTTACTCTTTTTTTTTTTTTTACATAGGAGAAGGCAGAGATGGTAAAACTGCTTCTCCCTTCTCCTCTGGGTTCTCAGCTGTAGCTAATAATAATAATCTTTATTTGTATAGCGCCAACTTATTCCACAGCACTTTTGGGAACAGAAACTATAGGAAAATTACAGAAATTACAAAAGTTACACTACAAGCTGAGAACCTAATCTGCTTCTGCTTGATTGCAGGAGCAAAGGCTTTAATCCTGTGCTGTATTTTTACAAGCAGGTGGGATTAAAGCCCACTACAAAGTGCCGTCAATTTACAGTGCTTGGTCCTTAAGGGGTTAAATGATTGTTACACTTTGACAAGTAAAATCTACAAAAATCTTCCATGTGTGGCAGCTTTTTCTATGAAGCTTCTTTTCTTGTCTTAAATTCTATAGCGGCATATAGTAATTGATCTTCCATAACCAAGTTACCTTAAGTACCAAAATAATTGGGAATTTGAGGGAATAGATTTGTATAACATTCATATATCATCTGCAAGAAGTAATATTGTGAAACCCCTTTAACAGGCCACTTGTGTTGGAGCATCACCATTCAAACTAGACCAATGATGGATTTTCAATTTTTTTCTTATATCATAAGCAAAGGACCACCCCTCTAGGAGACCATTTTGCACTGTAATGTTGATTGTTGTCTGCAATATTGTAGGTTTCCCTGTATGTTAAAGCTGTTAAACAGCTTTCATGTTTTCTATTGTAAATTATTTTTAAATGCATCGTTAATTAGCTTTTAAAATAATTTACAAATATAATTACTTAAAATTAAAATCATGCAGAAGAAACATTATTTTAAAAATAGATTTCCATACCTTTGTCTACAATCCAGTCTGGTTTTATAACACAATTTTCCTGTATTCTATGTGCTCCATATATTATAGTTATATGTGCCGATGTTTATGAATAATCTCTAATCAATGATTGTGTTTTCACAAAAGTTGGTGACCATTGCTTCCTGATGTCTCAGAAAACCTAATTTAACACCATAAAAGTCCAAACATATTTTTTTCTTAGAAAATTACATTCTAAAGATACATTCATTCAGAACAAGCATACTCTCCATCTGAGACCTGTTTAAAATTTGATAGCTAACACACTCCATCTGTGAAAATCTTTTCTAAATCCCAAGAAGGATTACTGTTTCAACATGTACAGAAAGTTTAGTCTTTGCGTTGCATAAAACCTACTGTTTCTCCAGGGGCAACCCAGATTTGAAATGCAGAACATTGCTCTCTGATGCTGGTCTTTTTTATTAGAAAGTTGTGATCAGATTTTAACAAACGTACTGCTAAAGTATTTTATCTATGCATACTAATAAGTTTTTTATTTCTACTAATATTTTACAATGTCAATATAGAGCTAAATTCCAGTTTGCTTTGGTGTTGTAAGACAAAAAGTACATAGTTTTAGTGTATGTATGGTGTGTCAGTATCTGCCAACACAGCATCAATAAACTGTAGTATAAAACAGTTGTATTAAGGTCACTGTAAAATATTGGGGGGATTTTAAGTTATCATAAATATCGCTATTGAGTTGTATTTTGCATTCTCACAATAAACTAATGCTTGAGACGAGAATGTGTATATTTCCTCATGTATGCATTGAGTAGTCAATGCAGACTATAAATGTAAACCTAAGTTTCGTAAAAATATTTAGCAAATTTCAGTCAGACGAGCCAACTCATTAAGTTAGGCTGAGTGTCCACGGGCAGGACAGAATATCACGAGCACTAATGTCACCACAATTTTCCACGATGAACCTATCTTAATGATAGGTTCATTGTGGAGAATCACGGCAAATTGCGGCATGCCATGATTTTTAGATGCAAGTGGAAAATCGCAAGCGATTTTCCGCTAATATACATTGGGGTTCACTTTCCATTGGTATGCTATAGAAAAAGTGTTCTGAGTGTTCTGCATGCAATTTATCGCCACGGATCATGCTATGACAAATCGCCCGTCGACACCTGGCGTTATGTTTACATGAAAATGTATGACTGTATTTTTATTTCCTTTAATAATATGTTTAAAATAGTTTAGTTGGGACAAAGCAGTAACTGCACTACTCACATACCTAAAATCATGGCAAAAGCATACGTTTAAGGCCGCCTGCACAAGAACGGATTTGAATTGCGGAATCTGTGATCAGCACCCGCACAGAAGATCCACTGTAATATTCACCCATAAGAAGGCATTAACTTCCGCAGCTTCAAGCAGACATGCAGATGCAAATTGCAGTTTTTTGACTGCAAAAAAAAACACAGCATGCTCTATTTTTGCGCAGATTCCACGCGGATGGACTCCATTAATCGATCAAATCACAGTGCATCCACAATTATATTGTGGATGGGTATGGATTTGTAGATAATTCGCAGGTTGCTAGGAGACCACATAACAAAATGAACAAAAAGAAGCAAAAATGCAGGAAAAAGACAGTGCAGGACAGATTTTTTTTTTTCAGAGAAGAACAGTATTGTCCATTGCAGTAGCCAGGGTATTCGATATGGGCAGGTTCATTGCTCTCCCAAGCCTAAAGAGAGCAGTATGCCATTATGAAAGCATGGTTCTAAGCTCTCACCACCAAGCACAAGAGAATGTTGTCTGGGCATTAAACTTTTGTATAGAAGATGTTTTTCCAGGGGGTTGGGAAACTTTCTGATGTAATCACCTGCTTTGTGATCTTTCTTCTGCATGGACAATACCATTGCATCTGCATACATCTGTGTGAAAAAACGATTGCATCTGCGATCAGTACAGACAATCACAATTCGTTTCTAAGATGAATACTGCTCCTAGCCGCGTTTCAATAGAAACGGGCCGGAGCTGTCCAGCGCATTGAATTCAATGGAACCAGCAATACAGCCGGCTCCATTGAAAGCAATGCGCTGCGGGCGATCACGGGATGAATTGTCGGGAAGGGCTTAAATATATAAGCCCTTCCCTGCAATTCATCCAGAAATCTGTAAAAATAAAAAAATATATATATATACTCACCTTGTCCCGGCAGACGGAGTTGAGCCGCGGCCGCCGGCAGTTCTCCTGAACTGCTCTCTCTAGTATTCAGCTGTGGTCAGGCTGTGACCAATCAGAGGCAGCTCATTCAGCAGGTGGGGATTTTAAATCCCCGGCTGCTGAATACTAGAGAGAGCAGTTCAGGAGAACTGCCGGCGGCCGCGGCTCAACTCCGTCTGCCGGGACAAGGTGAGTATATATATTTTTTTTATTTTTACACATTTCTGGATGAATTGCAGGGAAGGGCTTATATATTTAAGCCCTTCCCGACAATTCATCCTGCGCTCGCCGGCAGCCCATTGCTTTCAATGGAGCCGGCTGTATTGCCGGCTCCATTGAATTCAATGGGCAAGCATCATTCTTCCCTGCCACAGCTGTTACAGCTGTGGCAGAGGAGAATGATTTGTCTACCATATGTTCTCAATGGGTCGGCGCTGCTGCCGCCGGCCTCATTGAGCGCATATAGAGAAGAGAACAGGAATAGGTGCGATCTGCGTTTTCTGTTCTATAATTTATCGGACGAGCACATAAAAAGTGCTCATGTGTCCGATACCATTGCAAAACAATGGTTTTATAAAATCGCCGGACACATGCGCATACGCAAATCGCGCGAAAAAACGCCCGTCTGACTGAGCCCTTAACATTTATAACATACTAGCTGATTACCCAGCGTTGTCTATATATTTTTTTGTTTTTACACACAAAAATAATTTAAATGTGCGTGTGTATAGTGCAATTCCAGCATTTCACCCCTCCCTCCCAGGAATGAACCTGAATCCCAAAGATGAGGAAGAGGAGGTCGTCTGTGTAATATATTAGTACATGAGGAGGAGTAGGTCATTTGTGTAATATATTAATATATGAGGAGGAGGTCGTCTGTGTAATATATTAGTATATGAGGAGGAGCTTGTCTGTGTAATATATTGGTATATGAGGAAGAGGTCATATTAGTGTAATATTAGTATTTCAGGAGGAGGAAGTTGTCTGTGTAAGATATTATCTGAGGAGCAGGAGGTCTGTGTAATACTTGCGTAATTAAAAATCAAAAACTCACCAACTTCCCCTGTAATTTTTGTTGCCAATAGCAAGCAATCACAGCTAAGCTTTCATTTTTTATACTGCTGAGGTAAAATGAAAGCTATGTTGTGATTGGTTGCTATTTCTTATACTGCTGAGGTAAAATGAAAGCTGCACTGTTATTGGTTGCTGTGGGCAACACAGATTTCCTTTTGGACGGCATTCATAAGAGTGGGTGCTTGGCTCATTTCTGTGTGGTACATAGTGGTTTAGTGCTGGTGGGAAGCTGTGTGGTAGTTGGAGCAGAGGAGGAGGTTGTCTGTGTAAGATATTATCTGAGCAGCAGGAGGTCTGTGTAATATATTAGTATTTGAGAAGGAGGAGGTCGTCTGTGTAATAGATTAGTGTATGATGAGGAGGTCATCTGTGTAATATATTAGTATTTGAGGAGAAGGTCATCTGTGTAATAGATTAGTATTTGAGGAGGAGGAGGTCATCTGTGTAATATAAGACTGTGAAATAAAAACCATCTGCTCAAGTGCAATTCCAGCATTCCCACCCCACTACCCCCGGGGCTGTCTTATCCCCACCAAATTTGTCCCCATTGGATGAGTTATAGATGTACCAAGTTTGGTTGAAATTGCTCCAGGTGTTCATGAGTTATGGTGGCACATATACATGCTATTTTATATATATATATATATATATATATATATATATATATATATATATATATATATATATATATATATACATAGATGTGCCTTACAACAAACAACACCAAGATCAAGCAATCATTGACAAGAAAATGTACAGTGCTCAAAACACTCAAAAAGCCCTTATTGTGAAAAGTCATGCTTAAATGAAAATTATATTTTATCATTCCATTGCAGATAGTATTGGGAAGTTACATTCTAAGAAAAAGAGCTAAATATATTTATGAACATACCACTATTTTGCTATCCAAAGAATTCCCAGATATTAGCACTTTATAAGCACATTTCTAGAGCTGACACAGGTAAGGCAACTCTCACACGAGCGTATGTAAAAAAACAGTGTATTTTACATATATTTAACCGCGTGCAGAACTGCATTTTTATTTGTTTTTGTCCTCATTTGCTTGCATTTTCTCTGCGTATTTATGTGCAGTCAAAATGCAGACAAGCAAGGTGATGATGTCACAACTTTTTTTTTTCCTTCTGGTGGCATAGCAACCTGCATAAAAAACGCAGTACAATGCATGCAATTGAGTATTTACAGCATTTTGTTAGGCACCCCATACAATGGGTGATTTATGCATGAAATACACACTAAAATGCCAAAAATAGGACTTGCGATTTTGTGTGCATAAAATACGTGGCGCACAAATGCTAGCACGAGAAGCTGAGGTTTAGTGGTCTGTATTGCGTGCATTAAAGCTGCACTTAAAGGGGTTGTCCCGCGCCGAAACGGTTTTTTTTTTTTTTCAACCCCCCCCCCGTTCGGCACGAGACAACCCCGATGCAGGGGTTAAAAAAGATCACCGGACAGCGCTTACCTGAATCCCCGCGCTCCGGTGACTTCTTACTTACCTGCTGAAGATGGCCGCCGGCATCTTCTCCCTCGGTGGACCGCAGGGCTTCTGTGCGGTCCATTGCCGATTCCAGCCTCCTGATTGGCTGGAATCGGCACGTGACGGGGCGGAGCTACACGGAGCTACACGGAGCCCCATTGAGAAAAGCAGAAGACCCGGACTGCGCAAGCGCGTCTAATTTGGCCATTAGACGGCGAAAATTAGACGGCAACCATGGAGACGAGGACGCCAGCAACGGAACAGGTAAGTGAATAACTTTTGATAACTTCTGTATGGCTCATAATTAATGCACAATGTACATTACAAAGTGCATTAATATGGCCATACAGAAGTGTATAGACCCACTTGCTGCCGCGGGACAACCCCTTTAATACGCAGCAAAAAGAGACTTGTGTGAGAGTAGCCTAAAGCCTCGGTCAGACAAGCGTTTTTTTCTGTGCATGAATAGGCACGCAAAAAGATCTTCCCTTGATTGTGGAAAAGATTATGTGAATGGGTAAATTCCAGCTATCTGAAGTAGCCCATTCACATGATCGGAGGTGCGTGGTGCATGTCTTCCAGCTCCCATAGAAGTCTATGAAAAGCACACACCAAAGATACGTCAGGTCCTATCTTTGTGTGCACCATGGACCTTAGATGTGAGTTGCACTCGCATGTCCTATCTTTGGCAGGTGCCAATATTTTGCACATCTAAAAGTCGTTCATGCGAATGCTTCTATAGGAACCCATTGGTTCTTTTAGAAGTGCTCTTTTCACATGGCTATTCATGTGCAGAAAAAACAGTTGTCTGTCCGAGGCCTAAAAGTGACCACTTCTGATGTAAAGTAAAATAGAGCATGAACTTTTTAACTCCACAATTGATTCATGTCATACAACTCAACGTCAGAATTTTGCATTCCTTATGTTTCTTCTTGTTTGTATTATTTTTGTTATTTTGATGGATTGTAACAAATGTTTATTCAACAAAAAGAATTTCTAATTTGATTTAATTTAGAAATATTATGCAATATTCTCCAAAATTATGAAACAAATATCCAAACCACAGAATATGAGCACACTTAATACATTTTCATTTGTTTTTACTTGCATATATGTTTGTTTACTCTGTTTTAATTTTTATCGTACATCTATACTTTTAACTTTCCAAAATTAGCATAAATCTTCCTACGTGATTTAAAAAGGTTAACAAAGTTGGTTTTATATTGATTAAAGCATCATATTTCCCTTTCTCAAATATTTATATTTGCTCATCATAAAATTTTTTTGCTGTATTGCACAAATGTAAAGTACAATATGAAAAGGAATCTTGACACAGATAAACCAGTATCAAACCGAGCAGATACATGTGCTTTATCTTTTTGATTTATTCAAACTTATAATTACTATTTAAAATAAATCCCTATTTACCATTCGACTGATTACATTTGCTGCTATATTGGATATAAACACTGCTCCAAAATAGTTGTATTCCAAAAGTAGCAGAAAAAGAAAAGTGAATAGCACTCCAAGAAAAAATATTAGCTGTTTGAATGGGAATAGTTCCACAGTATATATTCTATAATCCCAGGAATAGAAATAAAGAGCAGCTTCAATGTTGCATGATATTTTTTCTTTTCAAAGTTTTTTTTCAAGCATACTAGACACAATGCTTCTGCACATTCATATACCATATTTTGACATCATCGTTGAGTGTCCCTCAATTATTGACACCAGTGGAATTTTAAAAAAACATATTTCAGTATTTCCTTAGGTTTTGGAAGTAGTAATTATAGAAATGGCAAAAATGATTCTTATTTTAACTGAAAAATCTCTATTTTATATATTCTTAATATAAAGTAGTAAATCCACTAAAAAAAACCTTGCTATATATCAAGCTGAAAAATATGTAGATTACAGCACCTGGTATGCCCATTTTTATTCTGCATAACCAAAAGAAAAAGAACCCTAGCTTGTAAAAGAAAATGTTAAAAGACAATTTGGTCCACTCAGTATACAAAAAAAAAACATCATAGCCATATATGACTTAAAGGTTCTAAAACAAAATATATGTACATGTTATTATCCTGATCATCATAATAATTTCTATAAGGGCTCATTCACACAACTGTATGCATAAAACTCTGTGTGTATTCCCTGCTATGTCTCATCGCAGCATTTCAGGCAATAGGCCGTGATATGCAGTAAAATAGAACATGCTGCATTCTTTTATACTCACATATTATACACAATAAAAAAATGCTAGTGTGAGTGGGTAAACGAAAATCAATGTACTTTCATTGACTTCATTTACCGCCTATTATGTGCGCATGCATCGCGTGCATAATATGCAGTGAAATTATGTCCGTCTGAATGAGCCCTTATACAGTAGACATGTAATTTACAGTGCACAGTAAATGGTAAAAAAAACACAATGATGGAAATTTATCAAGACCATAGGCCAATTTTAATATTATTTGTGCTAGAGTAAGATCCACCTAATAAATTAGGTACATCTCTGGCCTCCATGTGTCAGACTGTCAAATCTGCACAGAAAACATATATCTTCTGATTCAATTCATTTGACATAGCACAGAACTATTTACTGCAAAGTTCACCTTCTGTTTTCCCTGTAATAATTTCAGCTCAGTAAAATGGCTCACTGTAAATGAACAGCAAATTACATATTTTGCTTAAAGTACAGTGTATTGCAGCAACTGGACCGCCAAGTCATTCTTCTCCAAATTATATTTATTGAGCAGAAAACTCTTGAATAGCTACACCTGTTTTCTTTCTTTCTTTTAAAAAAATATATTTAGGAATGATGTGAGTGGAATGTTTCAGTACAAAGTAAATACCATATGTATTTGTGAGATCAAAAACGAATAAAAAATGGAGGTAAATCTCATTATAGGTAATACTAGGTTTGGAGGCTGTGGCTGTACACTGGCATTTTACAAGCAAGCTGTCACATTCTCAAATGAACCGATCAGTTCCACTTGCCATTTGAAATCCAACCACAAAGTGTTTTCTACTGCAAACATATTTTCCATTCAGATTGAAGCAAATAGAGCATTACATTTTAATGGCATTTGATCCAATAATACGTCAGACCTGTGAGTTGAGCTGCCAATTTGTAAAACACAAATAAAATAATGCCATTGTATGGTTACAGAGCTCAGAGTGTAAAAACATATCGATGAGGCATTAGCAGAAAAATGTTACTTGGATTGTATTCCAAAACTCAAAGTCCATGTCTTTTTGCCAAGTGTTTAGTAAATGTACTGGAAAAATCACCAGAAAATAAGAATGAAATAAATGATATGAAGTGATTCTACATTACTGCATGTGAACTATTACCAAGCTAATTGACCCAGCCAAGAACCAAGAACAAAACTAGGAGTCAGGTCAAGCAAAGAGGTATGATAAAATTAATTATTATTTTAATAAAAATTGTTCCAATTCTTCAGACTTTTCTGCTTATTTTTCTTCTTTAGGTTAAATAGGCTTGTTTTTAATAAGCAAACTATATCCAGATAAATACTTCATCAGATGTTGTGACCCAAACCTGACATGAGCATATAACTTTCCCACTTTGGCTCTTAAGATATTGCATCAAGGTATGCTAGAATATACTTTTAAAATGTTAGACTGTTAGGTTTCAGATTAAATTAATTTTAGTAAATTAGCACATACAAACAATTTAATAATGAACATCTATATAAAGAAAAAATCCCCACTTGGATTTATTATCATATATGAGGAATACAGACATTCATTATAGTATAGTGTAATATTATTCTAAATAGTGCGTATGAATTACCTTAGTGTAAAAGTCCTAAATAAGGCTTGTTCATAATATTTCATTATCAACTATAATATGTGTATTGCAGCCACTTCCCTGCAATGCAGCCCCCTGTCTGATGCTTATCAAGTATCATCTTGAGTCTGTGTTTTTTTTTTTAACATTTGATTTTCCTTTAAGTTTTTATACATTAAAAAAAGCGTTCGCATTTGTATAGTTATGCTCCAATGATTACAGTTTCCAGCGAAAAGAAAAAAGTAAAAAGAGCAAAATAAGGTTTTGGTTACATAAAATAAGATGGAAAATATAACATAAGATAACATAAGGTCAGTTAATCAGTCTGGATGAGATTTTTACTTTCAGTGTGACATCAATCTCATGATGCAGCAGCACACCATTAGCTAGATGCTATACTATTCTGCCTGATGGGGGACAGTTTAATTATCATTACCTTCCATAGTCATCTAAATTAGCTACAGCCCCGAAATATACAGTCAGAAGGACGAGCTATGATTTCCTCTATTATAAATGTGTGACAGGAACTGCGTGACCATTAGTAACTGCGATAGGAGTGTCTGTGTCAACTTCAACACAGTTTCTGTGGTAGGTTCATCACAAATGAATAAAAAAATAATCAGCAAAGTGGCCCTTTGAAAAGGGGTCAAAACCAGAATTTCCAGAGTAACATATCATCTGTGGGTTCAGCAGCTAAAACAGCCACCTCCTCAGTAAAAGTAGCCACGCAATAGTGTAACAGTTTCGCTATGGGGCCCCATACTTACATTTGTATAACAGAAACCATGTATGGACCCTAAGATTAGGGGTGTGAAATGCAACTCAGATTTATGTTTTATAACAAATTAACTTTCCGGTCAAATTAAGAAAACCACATTTCAGCAATTTCATTTGAGCAGAAGAAAATCTGGTGAAGAAGGACAAATGGTCATATGAAGAAACGTGTAGGAGCTGTGGGAAATAATGATACAGTCTGATATCATCGCCAGAGTACCAACACGTATGATGAGTTAGTAATAGTATTTACAATCCACATCTGTTATGCAATATCATAAAGTTCTAGGCTTTGACATTTATTGCCATTAGTGTGACCTCCTGCTGTGAAATAAAATAAATATTTCAAAGTACGCAAAAAAATTTTAGATTCAGTAAATGTCCTAACAATTCCCTGCACACATTTTAAATGTTTACCTAAGAATTAGTTTCCTTTCTTCTTAAATACTTTGCATTAATATCCCAAAGCCCTCACCTATTCACTGCTTAGAGGTATGCTGTCACCAGTCTTAATAAAGAAACTGAGACATTCCATTAATTCTCTCTTTCTGCACATGTAAACATTGTTCCTCCTGACAATACCTATGATTAATGTTCTGCTTCTAAGTCAATGCTACATATTCTGTCACCAACTGAGTGAGTGGAGAAGAAACAAAAAGGTTTCTGGCATTTTAAGTAAAGGAATTTGTAGAACTGGACAATCTACAATGCAAATGTATTCATTGAATATTTACCACAAAGTGCAATTGGTTATGGTTAATTAGACACCAAAGCTGCCTTTGTCTCTGTCACACGTTAGCTGACTTGATGACTGATCCAGTAGTAAACTATGCTAATACATTATTTATAATTTCCTATAGGGCCATTTACACGGGGCGATTATCACGCAAAATTTGTTCAATCGAATTAAAATGTGTGACAATCATTACGCCTAAATGCAAATTATCGTTTATTATTTGTTTACTTCGCTCACTTTCAACCAGCATAAAAATCATTACTGGATCGCTGGCTTCTCGTTGCGTGTAAACGCTCCCTGCTCAGCGATTCACATTGAATGCCAGATCACAGATGTAGTCAGCCGTATTCTGCCTGTCTAAATGCTCTGCACAAGCACTAACAACCTTAAAGAGTGTCGTGCAGTCATTTAGCCGACAGTTGTCCTGTGTAAATGAAGCATATATCTTGTCAGTAAATTTGCTTCCTTTTTTTCCCTAATTAATTTAAGGCATGACATCTGGTTGAAGCCAGGTTTTATCACTATACCAAAACATATTGTGAAAATAAATGTTTTCTTTTAATGAAATTTAGGATTTTCCTGAGGAAGCTTCATGCCCAATGAATTGTGAATGTTGCACATTCCCTAGAGATTGACTTATTAGCCACAAAAACATGTTGTCTTCGGTCTTCACTATGTATAATTATTTTTCTGACTTTTTATGACTTGCTCAATTTTTTTATTTTTTTATCTTGGATTGCTATGTATGTTTTTAATCCCCTCAACTGTAGGCGATGCAGCTCCAATGACGTTTTCAGGTCTGCCATCTTTGTAGGATAAAAATAGATGATCTCTAAATTACCGATTGTGTTTTTCTTTATTGATAATACATTTTGAGAGCATACGACCTTCCTTGTCAGATCACGCAAAAGAAAATAGAACATACATTTCTTTCATAATATAATACCAAAGAAAAGTGCAGAAAAGCTTAATGCACCGAGGATGTCCAACTGCAAGCCGAAGTACTGGACATAGGTCACATACAAGTTATCACACTATTCATCTCCTGCTAATACAGAGTTCATGAGTGCTAGACATTAGCCAGGCTGTAGTAACAGGTAAGAATATTCAAATCCAGGAAGGATCAGTGCAACCATACAGAAAAATCCAGGACACAGAATCAGGCATAGAACCACAGGTACCAGACAAGGTATCACAAGGATTAGACAGGTGCAAAGTCTGGTCCAGATAGAATAACAGATATAAGTAAACAAATCCATAGGGTGGGGCAAACACAGAATCCAGGAGCAAAGTAGAGTTCATACCGAATTAATCAGTCAACTGAATGTATTATTGTAGCAAGCTAGGAAAAGCACAAACCAAAGTTCGGATACTAATAAATTGCACGCTTCGAGTCTGGATGAACAAGCATTGTTCAAATACCAACCAATAGCATTTCTACAACAAGGATCAAAGGATGGCTTATAATCCAGTGGTATTTTCTAAAGTTCTTTTATTCTAATATGGAGATGTTACACTTCAAAATCTATAAAGATACATGCAACACATTTTGGTGTATACAAAACGCCTTTATGAAGCATAAAAAAGGTATAAAGTGCATACCATACTTCATTTCCCTCAAGGTTTAGTTTCGGAATTCCCGTGGAGCGCTTTTCTTCTGCTTTGTACTTCCCCATTTTTGGAGTCAAATTTGGGGCATTTCCTATGTACTGCTCTGCATGCTTTATGGATCATTTGTGGAGTCAAAGAAATACCTGTTGAACCTATCCTGGATCTCTGGTACAAGCGGGGACCTCTGAAATTGGAGACCCGGCTTGGCACCAGGTGAGTTCCCTCAACATTTAAATATGCTGGATTATATTTAGATATAAACTGCATCAAGGCGCTATCCATTACAACCTATCTTCATCAGAAAAAAGGGGGATAATTTGTGCTCCTGCTCCTCTATGCTCACCCCTTTTATTCAAGCATTGCCTCAGAGGAAATTGGCCAGGGACTCCATGACCAGTACAGATAGAAAGAGAGAGAGTGGGCCTTGTGTGGTTCAGAGTGTATGATCTCTGTCAGATGGGTGTTTTTTTAATTCATTTAGTTGCGTGAAAAAAAAGGCAAAACGCATTTTTAAAAATCACGTAACTGAAGTGTCAGGCCTTAGTCAGACGGGCGTTTTTAGCCGTGATTTGCGCATGCGCATGCGTCCGGCGATTTTATAAAACCATTGCTTTGCAATGGTATCGGACACATGAGCGCTTTTTATGCGCTCGTCCGATAAATTATAGAACAGAAATCGCAGATCGCACCTATCTGCGATCTGCGATTCCTGTTCTCTTCTCTATATGCGCTCAATGGGGCCGGCAGCAGCAGCGCCGACCCCATTGAGAACATATAGAAGATAAATCATTCTTCTCTGCCACAGCTGTAACAGCTGTGACAGAGAAGAACGATGTTTGCCCATTGAATTCAATGGAGCCGGCAATACAGCCGCTCCATTGAAAGCAATGGGCTGCCGGCGTGCGCGGGATGAATTGTCGGGAAGGGCTTAAATATATAAGCCCTTCCCTGCAATTCATCCTAAAATGTGTTAAAATAAAAAAAAATTGTATACTCACCTTTCCGCTGCAGCCGGAGTCCAGCCGCGGCCGCTGTCAGTTCTCCTGCACTGCTTCTCGGCACTATTCAGCCAGCGGGGCTTTAAAATCCCCGCCTGCTGAATGATCTGCCTCTGATTGGTCACAGCCCTGACCAATCAGAGGCAGTTTTCACTCACACACCCATTCATGAATTCATGAATGGGTGAGTGACTGCTGCCTCTCAGCGCTGAGCCAATCAGGGGCAGGTCTGACTCACATCCATTCATGAATTCATGAATGGGTGTGAGTGAGACATGCCTCTGATTGGCTCAGCGCTGAGCCAATCAGGGGGCAGGTCTGACTCACACCCCCTTCACACCCACTGCAGGACGGCCGCGCGGAGCTCCGGTTGCCGGGAGAAGGTGAGTATATATACACTACCGTTCAAAAGTTTGGGGTCACCCAAACAATTTTGTGTTTTCCATGAAAAGTCACACTTATTCACCACCATGCGTTGTGAAATGAATAGAAAATAGAGTCAAGACATTGACAAGGTTAGAAATAATGATTTGTATTTGAAATAACATTGTTTTTACATCAAACTTTGCTTTCGTCAAAGAATCCTCCTTTTGCAGCAATTACAGCATTGCACACCTTTGACATTCTAGCTGTTAATTTGTTGAGGTAAGCTTGAGAAATTGCACCCCACGCTTCTAGAAGCATCTCCCACAAGTTGGATTGGTTGGATGGGCACTTCTGGCGTACTATACGGTCAAGCTGCTCCCACAACAGCTCAATGGGGTTCAGATCTGGTGACTGCGCTGGCCACTCCATTGCCGATAGAATACCAGCTGCCTGCTTCTGCTGTAAATAGTTCTTGCACAATTTGGAGGTGTGTTTAGGGTCATTGTCCTGTTGTAGGATGAAATTGGTTCCAATCAAGCGCTGTCCACTGGGTATGGCATGGCGTTGCAAAATGGAGTGATAGCCTTCCTTATTCAGAATCCCTTTTACCCTGTACAAATCTCCCACATTACCAGCACCAAAGCAACCCCAGACCATCACATTACCTCCGCCATGCTTAACAGATGGCGTCAGGCATTCTTCCAGCATCTTTTCATTTGTTCTGCGTCTCACAAACGTTCTTCTTTGTGATCCAAACACCTCAAACTTGGATTCATCCGTCCACAACACTTTTTTCCAGTCTTCCTCTGTCCAATGTCTGTGTTCTTTTGCCCATCTTAATCTTTTTCTTTTATTGGCCAGTCTCAGATATGGCTTTTTCTTTGCCACTCTGCCCTGAAGCCCAAAATCCCGCAGCCGCCTCTTCACTGTAGATGTTGACACTGGTGTTTTGCGGGTACTATTTAATGAAGATGCCAGTTGGGTACCTGTGAGGCGTCTGTTTCTCAAACTAGAGACTCTAATGTGCTTATCTTCTTGCTTAGTTGTGCAACGCGGCCTCCCACTTCTTTTTCTACTCTGGTTAGAGCCTGTTTGTGCTGTCCTCTGAAGGGAGTAGTACACACCGTTGTAGGAAATCTTCAATTTCTTAGCAATTTCTCACATGGAATAGCCTTCATTTCTAAGAACAAGAATAGACTGTCGAGTTTCAGATGAAAGTTCTCTTTTTCTAGCCATTTTGAGCGTTTAATTGACCCCACAAATGTGATGCTCCAGAAACTCAATCTGCTCACAGGAAGGTCAGTTTTGTAGCTTCTGTAACGAGCTAGACTGTTTTCAGATGTGTGAACATGATTGCACAAGGGTTTTCTAATCATCAATTAGCCTTCTGAGCCAATGAGCAAACACATTGTACCATTAGAACACTGGAGTGATAGTTGCTGGAAATGGGCCTCTATACACCTTTGTAGATATTGCACAAAAAACCAGACATTTGCAGCTAGAATAGTCATTTACCACATTAGCAATGTATAGAGTGCATTTGTTTAAAGTTAGGACTAGTTTAAAGTTATCTTCATTGAAAAGTACAGTGCTTTTCCTTCAAAAATAAGGACATTTCAATGTGACCCCAAACTTTTGAACGGTAGTGTATATTTTTTAGTTTTACACATTTTAGGATGAATTGCAGGGAAGGGCTTATATATTTAAGCCCTTCCCGACAATTCATCCCGGGCTCGCCCGCAGCGCATTGCTTTAAATGGAGCCGGCTCTATTGCCGTCTCCATTGAATGCAATGCGCTGGACAGCTCCGGCCCGTTTCTAATGGAACGCGACTAGGAGCAGATTTTCGGGCGATTTGCGGGCGACTTACGCGCACCGGTCACGCGATTTGTGGATGCGCATCCGTCATGCGATCCGCAAATCGCGTGAAAAAACGCCCGTGTGACTAAGGCCTCAGGCACATTTTTAAATTTGCACTTCTTGTCAGTCACATGTTGGCAAAATTCGCACATAAAGTGCGGTCCCATCACTATCCACTGCTGCGGCTGTGACAGCTGTAGCAGGGAATTTTTTGAATGGGAAACCCCTGGATGCTGTCACATCCAGGGGTTTCACATTGTGGTCAGTGGGGCTGGCGGCAGCAGTGGCGGCCCCATTGACAACAAACAGAGAAGATCACGATCCTGGCAGAGGATTTCTTCATCCCCGCATGGAGTCCCCTTGTCAGTGAACAGAGATGTCCCCGCGGAGATGAAGAAATCCTCTGCCACAGCTGTCACAGCTGCAGCAGGGAATAGTGATGGGACCGCACTTTATTTTAGTTGCATTTGGCGATTCGATGTCCCGTTTTTACTGGTGCAAATTTTTGGCACATGTAAAAATCAGACATGTGAGCACTACCACTGAAAAGCATTGGTTCTAATAGACGCAAATCACGAATGCAAAAAACATGCACAACAAAAAATGCCCATTTGACCGAGCCCTAAGGCAGCAGTATGCAGTCCTAAGCTCTCGCTAACGACTGGCTACCTGAACCATGCAAGTTCAATCCCCGGCTCAAGATTGACTCAGCCTTTCATCCTTCCAGGGTAGGTAAAATGAGTACCCAGCTTGTTGGGAGGTAATAAATAAAATAAAAATTACCTGAAAGTGTTGCAGAATAATTAACTCCTTAGGTATACAAAATAACAAGTCCCTTCCCTTGTCTTGTCCCAGGAAAGGGGTCGACAAGCATCCATTATATCTGAACTGAAGGGTTAAGATAGAGGGACATAATCCAAGACAAAATTCTTGGGCCTAACCCTATGTTAGTTAGTGTTACCTCCAGAAACCTACAACCAATCCTGTTGAAAGCCTTCTCTGCATCAACGAATAAAAGGCATAGTGTGGTATCAGATTCAAGGGTTTTTGCAATTAATAACAAGGTTTTGATTGTGTTGTCATGAGCCTCCTGGCCCAGGACAAATCCAACTTTTTACTTATGAATAGAGATGTAGGGATGTAGTCTAACAACTAACATTTTAGAGAATAATTTAATGTCATTATTTATTAAAGAAATAGGTTGGTAATTGATACAGATCATAGGATCCTTCCCAGGTTTGGAGATTACTACAATATGGTTCCTTCCCCCAAAGGCTTGAGAGGGGAAAGGGCAACAGAGAGACAACATTTAAATACCTTGAGTTTATAAGATATCAGTTCCCCACAAGGTTTGTAATATCTGGGCATAAACCCGTTGGTCCTGAATTTTTTCTTGTCTTCAATATTTGCAGAACCTGGTTAAGTTCATTGATAGTAAAGTCCATGCTAAAGTACATGAGTCAAAACATACCCCCAAGAAATGGACCCAGGGAAATTAAGCTCCAACAAACAAGTAATGTCATTTTGTAATTGATCTTCCTGAGAGTTAATTGACATAGGAAGTATGACATAGGAATCTGCCACACTCACCTCCATATGCATAATATCCTGCTTGCATATTATCCCTGAGGCACCAAGATTTTTAATCAAGCAGTGATAAAATTATATTTTGGAGGGAAGATATCTCCGCCTTCAAGGCATCTGAGGAATGTGCTTTGTTGGCTGCCTCACGGGTACTCAAAGTCTGTAATAATTGGGAACGCTTAATAATTCAGATCTATCTCTTTTTAGTCTTGTATTATATGAGATAAATACTAGAGATGAGCGAGCGTACTCGTCCGAGCTTGATGCTCGTTCGAGCATTAGGGTACTCGAGATGCTCGTTACTCGAGACGAGCACCACGCGGTGTTCGAGTCACTTCCATTTTCTTCCCAGAAAAGTTTGCGCCGTTTTCTGGCCAATAGAAACACAGGGAAGGCATTACAACTTCCTCCTGTGAAGTTCCAGCCCTATCCCACCCCCCTGCAGTGAGTGGCTGGGGAGATCAGGTGACACCCGAGTATATAAACTGGGGCCGGCCGCGGCTCGCCACAGATGCACGCTGAGAGACATTAGGGAAAGTGCCGTCCTGCTGTAGCTGCTGTAGGGAGAGTGTTAGGCTGTTATCTTCGTCTTCAAGAACCCCAACGGTCCTTCTTAGGGCCACATCTGACCGTGTGCAGTACTGTTGAGGCTGCTTTTAGCAGTTTTGCACATTTTTTTTTTTGTATATCGGGCGTGCAGACCATAGCGTCCTCAGTCTGCAGTCATTTTACTGAGTATAGGGGCAGTATTGGTGAGGCAGGGACAGTGGTACAGGGAAAGAGATATACTGGCTATATAGGCAGTGGGCTTTTTCAAAAAAATTGGAAAAAAAAATCTTTGGGCTGCCTGTGACCGTGCTCAGTTTACTGCGTGTCTGCTGGGGGTAGTAGTCGCTCACTATTACCTAGCTAGGTGTTACTGCAGCCTTGCACATAATTTTTTCTGGCTGCACTGTGCTTTCAATAACCACAGTCATCCTCCAACAGGGAAATCCATATACAGGCTATATAGGCAGTGGGCTTTTTCCCAAAAATTGGAAAAAAATACTATATTTGGGCTGCCTGTGACCGTCTTTAGTTTACTGCGTGTCTGCTGGGGGTAGTAGTCGCTCATTATTACCCAGCCAAGCCTGTGACCGTGTACAGTTTACTGCGTGTCTGCTGGGGGTAGTAGTCGCTCATTATTACCCAGCTAAGCATTACATTAGGCTTGCGCATAATTGTTTCCTGGCTCTGCTGTGTCCGTCACATGATCGCCGTCATCCCGCCAGAGGGAAAGAGTATACATGTATACGCTGCATACAGTGTCTGTCTGGTTTTTCACCTCACCATTTTAAAAAATTATACCCTATACTGGTGCTAGTGATATGTTACTGGGGCCTGTCTAGACTGCTACTACTACTGAAATGGAACTAATACTGTGCTCCCCCTATACTGCTGCTTTGGAATTGTTACTGGGGCCTGTCTTGACTGCTACTATTACTGAAATGGGTGGTTGGGCAGCATGTTACCCAGGAGAAGTGGCAGCGGAGTGTCATGCAGGCAGTGATTGTGCTTTGTTGGAGGTAGTGTGGTGCTTAGCTAAGGTATGCCTTGCTAATGAGGGTTTTTCAGAAGTAAAAATTGTTGGGGGGGGGGGCACTCTTGCTGCTATTGTGGCTTAATAGTGGGACATGGGAACTTGAGATGCAGCCCAACATGTAGCCCCTCGCCTGACCTATCCGTTTCTGTGTCGTTCCCATCACTTTCTTGAATTTCCCAGATTTTCACAAATGAAAACCTTAGCGGAGCACAGGTCCCATACAAAAATACTCGGGTCGCCCATTGACTTCAATGGGGTTCGTTACTCGAAACGAACCCTCGAGCATCGCGGGATAGTTCGACTCAAGTAACGAGCCCCCGAGCATTTTGGTGCTCGCTCATCTCTAATAAATACCTATCTAAAAACGTATTTAAATGCCTCCCATTTAATAGTAACTAGTGGTGTCTGACTGGTGGTCTGTAACAAAAATATTAATAGTGTTGCTAATGTCCATCATACAGGCTGCTGAAAGCTTTGTTTTTTACACCCATACCACTTCAATAAAGCAGAGGGAATAGTAGAGCAGATTCTGGACAACATTCCGAATCAATTCCAAAGACCAAAAAAACAGATAATCCTTTTGGATTTTGAAGTTATAAAATGTAATCCTGCATGGGCTGAATAAAGTAATCAAAACAGTATAGTCTTAGTTCTACTTTATTTTTCTATCTAATATTTACCCTTTAGTGACGAAGCCTGTTTGTATTTTAGTGACTGAGCCAAAATTTGAAAATCTGACGTGTCACTTTTGCATATCCAAGTGATTCTGACATTGTTTTTTTCGCCACAAATTGTACTTCATGGACGTGGAAAAAATAAACCAATAGAATATGTATATATTTATTAAAAGTGCCAAAATTGGGAAAATTTTGAAAAAAATATTAATTTTACACATTTTCAACAGTAATGTTTCAAATGTGTGCAAATATACTGTACAAATTTTTGATAGATATATATTTCCATGTGTTTACTTTATTCTGAGCGCACATTTGAAAAACTTTAGTTTTTTTAACCATTTAGTATAAATTTAACATTACTTATCAACGTTTTGAGGAACAAAAGCTTTTCCTACACCAATCCAAGATTGCAAAGGCTCATAGATGTCAGAATGATAGATACCCCCACAAATGACCAAATTTTAAAAATTACAGCCCTTAATGTATTTACTTAGGGGTCTCATGAGCATTTTGAAAACTAGACCCCTTAACGAATTTGTCTAGGGGTGTACTGTGCATTTTTTTGACCCTACAGTTTTTAGATGAATCTAAGCAAAGCAAAAGCAAAAAAAATTACAATTTTCATTTTTTTGATAATTGTGTCATTTAAAAAAAAGGTTTTTTGTACAGCACACATATGAATGTAGATTTGCACCCCAAAATGGATCCCCCTGTTTGTCTTGTGTTCAGAAACATACCCATTGTGGCCCTAATCTTATGTCCGTATGCACAACGGGGCCCAAACAGAAAGGAGCATTACACTTTAACTGCTTTTAACTTTTACGTGATCGCCATTATCCGTTCGATAACGGCGATCACGTGATCGGGGACCACTCACCGCAGCCCTCAATCACTGCTCCAGGCTCTTGGCTACCTTGAGTAGCCACGAGCAAGGAGATTTTAAATTTCCCTGGCCCTCCTTAGCTTCTGTGCTTACGTCCGTCCCTTTTCCGAAGATTCCATCAGGGGACATCAACGGAGGCCTTAGGTAAGTAACTTCACGTCCCCTTATGGATTGGATACATTAAGGGAGGTGAAATTTTCCCTTTTTTCTATTACTTTTACGTGATCGCCATTATCCATTGGATTGCAGCTATAACGTAAACAGGGACCTGTACTGTGGCCCCCCGTGAAATCTCTAGGCTCTCAGCTACGTTTGGTGGCCAGGAGCAAGGATATTTTAAATTACCCAGGCAATCCGCGGCTTTTATGAATGCTCCACCATTTTGGTGACAGGGGCCTGCACAGAAGCCTGGGTAAGGTCTGCGAATAAATCCAAGAGCCTACCCACTAGCATTTTATCGCTGTATTTTTTTTAATGCAAATGTCAATGCGACTTTCTAATGTTAAAATCGCATCGCACAAATATCGCAAACCACAAACATTAGAAAGTTCCATTGACATTTGCATAAAAAATGCAGCAATATTGCAGTGTTAAAAAAAACGCTAGTGCGTAGGAGCCCTTAGGTGCATAAATTCATCCTCCCTCATGGATATAATATGGGGAGGTGAAACATAAGCTTTTTAAACTTTTTTTTTTTTTACAACTTTTTTTTACTTTACGCAATCGTTGTTATCAATTGGATATCAGTGATCATGTGATCGGAAACCGCATACCACGGCCCACCCATGAAATCTGCAGGCTCTCAGCTATGTTTGGTAGCCAGGAACAGGGAGATTTTAAATTACTCTGGCAATCCATGGCTTTTGCATGTGCGTCTACGATTTTGGCGCCGGGCACGTGCGCAGAAGCTGAGGGAAAGTCCAAGAATAAATCAAGGGGCCTTAGTTACATAATTTCATCCTCCCTTACCGACATGATACGTGAGGGGAGAGGAAACTTAAGCTTTTTAAACTTTTTTAAAACTTTTTTAAACATTTTGTTTTACACTTTTTTTTACTTCAAATGATCACTGTTAAATGATCACCATTGCATAACAGTGATTACATCACCAGGAACCACATACAGCGGTCCCCGGTGACATCTCTCTGCTCCTGGCTACACATGGTAGCCAGGAGCAAAGAGATTTTAAATTTCCCGGGACGGGAGACCCTCTGTGCACGCGCCCGATGTATGACGTTGGACACACATGCGCAGAAGGGGACGTTGTCCTGGAAGACTGGGGCATTGCGGAGCACGGGGGTTAGTATTTTTGGATCGGATCCATGAGGAAGGCGAAACTTTAACTTTATTTTATTTTTTTTAACTTTTCTGTGATCGCCACTATCCATTGGATAGCGGCTATCACGAACCCCCTTTTCCTTTGGCGCGCATCCGCAGAAGACTCCGGTTTTGAGAGAGGAATAGTGTCCCATTCTAGTTTCTTTTAGGATTCTAGCTGCTCAACAGTTCTGGGTCGTCTTTGTCAGATTTTTCATTTCATAATGCGTCAAATGTTTTCTATTGGCAGGCAGCACTAGACTCTTCTTCTGTGCAGCCATGCTTTTGTAATGGTTTCAGTATGTGGTTTAGAATTGGATTGCTGGAATATGCAGAGCTTTCCCTGAACGACATGTTGTCTGGATGGGAGCACATGCTGTTCTAAAACTTCTTTATGCTGCTCAACTTTGATTTTAAAGATATGTGAGCTACAGATGTCATAAGCACTAATGTAACATCATGCCATCAGAGATGCAGGCTTTTGAAATGTGTGCTGATAACAAGTTCTCTCTTCTCTTGAGTCCAAAGGACATGACATTCATGCTTCCTAAAAAGAATGCAAAATTTTGATTCATGTGACTGACTGACTGATTGAATGGAAATAGGAATGCTAAATGACACCCCTTATCCCACTTTTTTGTACTTTCATGTGAAGCAGGAATTGAGTCAGTCTGTGGGCTCAGTTGGACGAGCGGATATACACGCGTTTTTCAATGCAGAAAAAAACGCATCGCATGTGCGGGCGAAAATCTGCACCTACAACAGCTAAAACATATGGGTGGCAATGGACGTGGTCATGCAGATTTTTTCCCGCTCACGCATTGCGTTTTTTTCCACGCGGAAAAATGCTCGAATCTCCGCTCGTCTGACTGAGTCCTGTCTCTTATTTCATGCATTACAGTATTCTTAGATTTATAATCAGCTCAATTTAAATTTAATCTTTTCTCTAAATAAAAGTTTTATGTTTTAGGATTGGAGATGAGTGAGCACACTCGTCCGAGTTTGATGCTCGTTCGAGTATTAGGATACTCGAGATGCTCGTTACGCGAGTCAACCCCCACGCAGTACTCGAGTCAATTGAATTTTCTTCCCCACATGTTTAGCGCCAATAGACATGCGGGGAAGGCATTACCACTTTCTGCTGTGACGTGAAAGCCCTCCCCCCCCCACAGTAGTGAGTGGCTGGGCCGATCAGGTGACCGCCGAGTACTTAAACTGGTCCCGCCCACGGCTCGCCTCAGACGCATGCTGGCAGAGGTTAGGGATAATGCTGCTGCTGATAAAGGGACAGTGTTAGAGTAGGATCCTGTCGTCAAGAACCCCAACGGTCCTTCTTAGTGCTCCTCTTCATAGTGTGCATTACTGTTGTTGCTGGCTGGGAGCAGTAGTGCACCAATTTTTTTTAAGCATCTCGGGCTATGCAGGCCATTTCAACGATAGCGTTCTCAGTCTGCAGTGCATAACGCAGAGTTTAGGGACAGAGCTGCTTCTATAGGGAAAGTTATACAGTCCTGATCCTCCGTACAAGAACCCCGACGCTCCTTCTTAGGGCTACATCTGACTGTGTGCTTTACTGTTGTGGCTGGCTGGGAGCAGTAGTGCATCAATTTTTGTATTATGCATCTAGGCCTGTTCCCACCCTTTCAGTAATAGCGTTCTCAGCCTGCAGTGCCGTACAACCAGCTCTCACTGTGAAACTGCACTCTAACATTTCCTAGCCTACTGCAAACTACTTCAGTTTTACTGTTCTGTGTCTGCAGTGCATAACGCAGAGTTTAGAGACAGCCACTTCTATAGGGAAAGTTATACAGTCCTGATCCTCCGTGCAAGAACCCCAACAGTCCTTCTTAGGGCTACATCTGACCGTGTGCTTTACAGTTGTGGCTGGCTGGGGGCAGTAGTCCACCAACTTTTGTATTACACATCTAGGCCTGTTCCCACTTTTTCAGTAATAGCGTTCTCAGCCTGCAGTGCCGTACAACCAGCTCTCACTGTGAAACTGCACTCTAACATTTCCTAGCCTACTGCAAACTACTTCAGTTTTACTGTTCTGTGTCTGCAGTGCATAATGCAGAGTTTAGAGACACAGCCACTTCTATAGGGAAAGTTATACAGTCCTGATCCTCCATGCAAGAACCCCAACAGTCCTTCTTAGGGCTACATCTGACCGTGTGCTTTACAGTTGTGGCTGGCTGGGGGCAGTAGTCCACCAACTTTTGTATTACACATCTAGGCCTGTTCCCAGCCTTTCAGTAATAGCATTCTCAGTCTGTAGTGCCGTACAACCAGCTCTCACCGTGAAACTGCACTCTAACATTTCCTAGCCTACTGCAAACTACTTCAGTTATACCGTTCTGTGTCTGCAGTGCATTAGACAGAGCTCTTAACGCTAAACAGTACTGTAATATTTCCTGGACCACTGCAAAGTATTTCAGCTCTGCCTCTGTGCAGAGCGTCTCACAATACCCTCTCCTTGGTGGGGTTGAGATAGCCGCAGTTACCAGCACTATCCACTTGCTTTAGGCCTCCTTCCCACGAACGGATTTCCGCCGCGTAATTCGCGGCGAAAATCCGCTGCGTTGCCCGCAGCTATTAGGTTCTATTGAACCTAATAGCACAATGCTCACGATGCGTAATTCCAGCGCGGAATTACGCACCGCGATTTCTCCCGTCCTCACCCGCAGCATGCTCTATTTTCTGCGGGTGAGGACGGGCTGTACGCACTGACGGCTTCCATTGCAGTCAATGGAAGCCGTCCGTTCACGCTATCTCCCGCTGTAACCAGCGGGAGATAGCGTGAAAAAACGCTTTCCCGCCCACCGCCGCGCGTCATCTGATGCCAAATGACGCGGCCGGCCGCGTCACGTGACACGCTCGGTGACGCGGCGGTGGTGGGCGGTGACGGGCGGTGACGCGGCGGTGGTGGGCGGGGAAGCGATTTCACGCTATCTCCCGCAGGTAAGTATAGGGGCTCTGGGGGGCGCCGTGACGGGCTTCACTGCGTAATATTACGCGGCGGACCCCGTCACGCTCGTGGGAAGGAGGCCTTAGTGTCTTCTCCCACTCCATACAGTCTCTCTTATCTGCCTGAGGAGTTTGTCGTGACTGATGCCCAACCTTTGGAAAGTTCCCGGAGTCCGGGTGATGAGGCTGAGGACTTTCGGCAACTGTCTCATGCTTTTTGTGGATGACAACGATGAGACACAGTTGTCTATCAGTGAGGTAGTAGTAAGGGCAGTAAGTCCGAGGGAGGAGCGCACAGAGGATTCGGAGAAAGAGCAGTTGGACGATGAGGTGACTGACCCCACCTGGTTTGCTAAGCCTACTGAGGACAGAGCTTCAGAGGGGGAGGCAAGTGCAGCAGCAGGACAGGTTGGAAGAGGCAGTGGAGTGGCCAGGGGTAGAGGCAGGGCCAGAGTGAAGATTCCCCCAACTGTTTACCAGAGCACCCCCTCACAGCAAGCCTCCACGCAGAGGGCTAGGTATTCAAAGGTGTGGATGTTTTTTAGTGAGAGCGCAGACGACCGACGAACAGTGGTGTGCAACCTGTGTCGCACCAAGATCAGCCAGGGAGCCTCCACTACCAGCCTCACCACCACCAGCATGCACAGGCATATGAGGCCAAGCACCCCACAAGGTGGGACGAAGGCCATTCACCGCCTCCGGGTCACACCACTGCCTCTTCCCCTGTGCCCCAACCTGCCACACAGATCCAATCCCCTTCCCAGGACCCAGGCACGAGCGACTCCCGACCTGCATCCACACCCTCATGTCCACCGTCCTCCACTCCATCCATCAATGTCTCTCAGCGCAGTGTTCAGCTGTCGCTAACACAAGCGTTGGAGCAAAAGCGCAAATACGCCGCCACCCACCTGCATGCACAAGCGTTAAATGTGCTCATTGCCAAAATCATCAGACGGGAAATGCTGCCGTACAGGCATGTGGAAATGGAGGCTTTCAAAAACATGATGGCGGAGGTGGTCCTGCGCTACTCGGTCCCCAGTCGCCCCTATTTTACCCGGTGTGCCGTCCCAGCCCTACACCAGCACGTCTCCCACAACATAAATCGTGCCCTCACCAAAGTGGTTACTGGAAAGGCCCACTTAACCACGGACACGTGGACAAGTACTGGCGGGCAGGGCCACTATATCTCCCTGACGGCACATTGGGTGAACTTGGTGGAGGCTGGTACCGAATCAGAGCCTGGGACGGCTCACGTCTTACCCACACCCAGAATAGCGGGTCCTACCTCGGTGCTGGTATCTGCGGTGTTTTATTCCACCTCCTCCAAACCCTCCCCCTCCTCTGCCACCTCTACCTCTCAATTAAAAAGTGTTAGCACGTTGCCAGCAGTCAGTAGCAATGTAGTGGTTCAGCGGTTTCTGAAAAACTACCCCCACTTCTCTGACCTGTTTGGCAAGGTGCGCCGCGTCTGCGCACATTTCCGCAAGTCCACCATGGACGCTGCCACCCTTAGGACCCTGCAACATCGGTTTCAACTGCCAGAGCACCGACTGCTGTGCAACGTGCCCACACACTGGAATTCTATGCTGCACATGTTGGCCAGGCTGTACGAGCAGCATAGAGCAATAGGGGAATACTAGCTGCAACGTGTGCGGCGGAGTGGTAGTCAGCCTCCGCAATTCTTTACTGAGGAGTGGGCATGCATGGAAGATATCTGCCAGGTCTTCAGAAACTTTGAAGAGTCTACCCAGATGGTGAGCGGCGATGCGGCAATCATTAGCGTTACCATCCCACTGCTTTGCCTGCTGAACAGTTCGTTGCTAAGCATAAAGGCTGACGCTTTGCGGTTGGAACAGGAGATGGGGGATGACAATATGTCGCTTGATAGCCAGACCACCCTCATGGCGTTTTGAAGGAGGAGGAGGGGGAGGGGAGGAGGAGGAGGAGGAAGAGAGGGAAGAGACAGCTGGCCACACTGTAGTGAGTACCCATGCTGCTTGCCTCTCATCTGTTCAGCGTGTATGGGCTGAAGAGGAGGATGAAAGTCATCTTCCTAGTGTGGACAGCGATGTGTTGCGTACTGGGACCCTGGCACACATGGCTGACTTCATGTTAGGCTGCCTTTCCCGTGACCATCGCGTTAGATGGATTCTGGCCAACACGGATTACTGGGTGTACACCCTTCTCGACCTATGGTATAAGGAGGACCTTTCCACTCTCATTCCCGAAGAGGAAAGGGGTACAAGAGTGATGCTATACCACAGGGCCCTGGTGGAAAAAGTGATGCTACAATTCCCATCTGACAGCGCTAGTGGCAGAAGACACAGTTCAGAGGGCCAAGTAGCAGGGAAGAAGTGGGGATCAGGCAGCATGTCCAGCGCAGGCAGGGGAACACTCTCCAAGGCCTTGGCCAGCTTTATGGCTCCCCAGCCATAAAGACTGTCACAACTCCCCAGTCAAGGCTGAGTTGGAGGAAGCACTGTAAAAGGATGGTGAGGGAGTACGTAGCTGATCGTACCACCGTCCTCCATGATACCTCTGCTTCATACAACTATTGGGTGTCAAAGCTGGACATGGGGCACGAACTTGCGCTGTATGCCCTGGAGGTACTGGCCTGCCCTGCCACTAGCGTCTTGTCAGAGAGGGTGTTTAGTTCAGTTCGGGGAATCATCACGGATACACATACCCGCCTGTCAACTGCCAGTGCCAACATGCTTACACTCATAAAGATAACCAAAGGCTGGATTTCCCCAGACTTCTCTTCTCCACCAGCGGCGAGAAGCAGAACCTAATGATTCTTTTCGCTGCTACAGGAGAAAAATGAATCCTCTATCACCACAAAAAAGGGGGAATTAGCTTTGTCAATCACTCTCGGATATTATTACTCCTCCTCCTCCTCCTCCTAAAACAGCATGTCATCACTCTGAACTGCCAATTTTCCTGCGGCCCAAAAGGCTCTGTTTAAAAGTTTTTTACAATTTTTCAAAGTTTCAAAAGTATTGCTACTTTAACATAAACCAATTTTTTTTTCACAGGGCTGCCTCCAGGCTCTGTTACAAATTATGCAACAGCGAGCTGTATCTTTAAAAAATGTTTATGGGTTTCACATGTCCTCGCGGTTGAGCAATTTTTTCAGGGGTGCACTTGTATTCTCGGTACACCAATTTTTCTGGCCCTCGCCTACACTCTTGCTACAGAAATATTACAGGGGTCTGCCTATGCTTTTGCTACAGAAATGCTACTGGGGTCCGCCTATGCAGTTTCTACTGAATGGTTTGAGGGGTTCACCTATACTCTTGCTACAGAAATGTTACTGGGGTCTGCCTATACTCTTGCTACAGAAATGTTACTGGGATTGCTTATGCTGTGGGTGCACAAAGATTTCCCATCGCTGTGTTTTACCTATCTGGCACAAATACACTGACTGACTAGAGCAGAAATGTGGGCCGAGGCTGAGGTTCTTGGCAGGGTGAAACGCTGCCATGTTTGGGCACTTTGATTTCTTCCTGCGTAACACCATCTTTGTGCACCCACAGCATAGACGAGCCCAAGGAACTCAAAGACTTCCCATTGCGGTGTTGAGCTATCTGACACCTACACAGAATAAAGTGTGTGGGGAGCCATGGATTTCCCATAGCTATTTAACTCACTACACCTTGGGTCACACAAGGTGGAGGCTGGGACCGAGCCTGACCCAGGGCCCGCTCACGTACTTCCAACATAAGATATTGCAGGTCCTACCTCGGTCATGGTTTGTCGGCCTTATTATGCCATCTCCTCCTCCTGCTTGGGGTCTGGGGATCAGCTCTGGGCAACATGTATTTTCTCTTGTGTTACCACAGTTATCTGAGACACTGGTTTGGGCCAAACAAAAGGAGCATTACTGCATTAATGAGACGTTCACAGCTGCACTAGCATCTGAGTCTGCTTTATGCCCATGAATAATGAGGGTGTGAGCCGAGGCCGAGGTCCTTGGCAGGGTGAAACTGCCATGTTTGGGCGCTCTGATTTCTTTATGTGTAATACTTTTCTTGGGTTGCAGGGGCTTGCCTATGCTGTGGGTGCACAAAGGCATTCCCATTGCGGTATTTTACCTGTCTGGCACAAATACACTGACTGACTAGGGTAGAAATGTGGGCCGAGGTCCTTGGCGGGGTGAAACTCTGCCACGTTTGGGCACTCTGTTTTCCTCATGTGTAATACCATGTTTGAGTTCCTTGGGCTCGCCTATGCTGTGGGTGCACAAAGACTTCTCATTGCAGTGTTACCTGTCTGGCACAAATACACTGACTGACTAGGGTAGAAATGTGGGCCGAGGTCCTTGGTAGGGTGAAACTCTGCCATGTTTGGGTGCTCTGATTTCTTTATGTGTAATACTTTCCTTGGGTTTCAGGGGCTCGCCTATGCTGTGGGTGCACAAAGACTTTCTATTGCGGTGGTTTACCTGTCTGGCACAAATACACTGACTCACTAGGGTAGAAATGTGGGCCGTGGTCCTTGGCAGGGTGAAACTCTGGCATGTTTGGGCATTCTGATTTCTTCCTGTGTAATACCATCTTTGTGCACCGACAGCATAGGCGAGCCCAAGGAACTCAAAGACTTCCCATTGCGGTGTTGAGCTATCTGACACCTACACAGAATGAGTTGTGTGGGGACACATGGATTTCCCATTGCTATGTAACTCGCAGCACCTTGGGTCACACAAGGTGGAGGCTGGTACCGAGCCTGACCCTGGGCCCCCTCATGTGCTTCCCACACAGAGTATTGCCGCATTGTGGAGAGGTGTAGAAGTGCTGGCACCTGAGTCCCCTTTATGCCCACGTTTGCAGCTCCTGACAATTTTGTGACGTTGGTGGCACGCGATTGAAATGATGATCGTACGTCAATTTATCATCAATTCTTAACGACACTGTGGGCTATCGCCCACACTTTTAAAGAGGGTCGCAGCCTATCAGACCCTTTTGCGAGGAAGTGGAAGGAGAAATGGAAAAGATCCTAAAAAGGAAAATACAGTTAACCCCTGACAAAATTATTCTCAATAGACCACAAGAGTCCTTCAATCCAAATAAAGACAAGCTCCTATCATTTATGATCGTGGCAGCAAAAGCCCAAATCCCCCTTTGCTGGGGAAAATCAAACCCCCCATCCATAGAGATGTGGAGAGACAAATGAATCCAAATTTATCAGTTTGAAAAACTACTCAGCTGATCAAATTTCTCCCACACTTCCTTCATTAAAACATGGGCTCCATGGGAAAAGCATGTCCCACATATGACAAGTCAAGGGTAAACTACTAGAGATGAGCGAGCACCAAAATGCTCGGGTGCTCGTTACTCGAGTCGAACTTTCAGTGATGCTCGAGAGTTCGTTTCGAGTAACGAACCCCATTGAAGTCAATGGGTGACTCGAGCATTTTTGTATATCGCCGATGCTCTCTAAGGTTTTCATTTGTGAAAACCTGGGAAATTCAAGAAAGTGATGGGAACGACACAGAAACGGATAGGGCAGGCGAGGGGCTACATGTTGGGCTGCATCTCAAGTTCCCAGGTCCCACTATTAAGCCACAATAGTGGCAAGAGTGAGACCCCCCCCCCCCCCCCGCACTGTCAGCATAAAGATCGTTCTCCTCTGCCACAGCTGTAACAGCTGTGGCAGAGAAGAACGATGTTAGCCCATTGAATTCAATGGAGTCGGCAATACAGCTGGCTCCATTGAAAGCAATGGGCTGCCGGCGATCGCGGGGTGAATTGTCGGGAAGGGGTTAAATATATAAGCCCTTCCCTGCAATTCATCCAGAAATGTGTAAAAATAAAAAATATATATATACTCACTTGGTCCCGGCAGACGGAGTTCAGCGCGGCCAGCGGCAGTCCTCCTGAACTGCTCTGAACAGCTGTGAGTAGTATTCAGCAGCCGGGGATTTAAAATCCCCGCCTGCTGAATGAGCTGCCTCTAATTGGTCACAGCCTGACCAATCAGAGGTAGATTCAACTCACACACCCATTCATGAATTTATGAATGGGTGAGTGACTGCTGCCTCTCATCTGATTGGTCCCGCTGAGCCATTACTTTTACCATTACAAACAATGGTAAAAGTACATAAAAAGGCATTTCTTAATTATTTTTTTGACTTACATTTTTTATTTTTTTTTTACTATTTTTATCTTTTTCACTGTGTTCTATGTCCCACTAGGGAACTTGAACATGCAATCTGATGATTTCCTATGATCACGCACATAAAACTCTGCAATACTTTGTATTGCAGTGTTTTATCTCTCTTTTTTGACAGTACTAGTCATAGCAGGTCTGGAAACCTGTGTTAGGCCTTTAGTTACCATGGCAACCCATCGGCCTTCTGTGACTAGATGGCAGAGGGCTAATGATGTGACAGCATTGACTGCAGCATATAAGGTGTTAATGTCCAGAATCAGCTATTTCTAAACCCAGTCATTGGCCATAGCTATCAGTTGTAGCCAGCTCCTGTTGTGAATGGCATGGGTTCATATGCTGAGCCTCTTCCTGGTGCTCGGGTTCGACACATCACAGATCGGGTTGACAAATTACTGGGAGGGGCTGGTGAGGATCCAGCAGTCATGGTGCACATTGGCACCAATGACGAAGTCAGAGGTCAATGGAGGACCCTCAAAAACAATTTCAGCGACCTCGGATCTAAGCTCAGGGCGAGGACCTCCAATGTAATTTTCTCAGAAATACTGCCTGTACCACGAGCCACACCAGAAAGGCAGCGGGAGATTAAGGAGGTAAACAAGTGGCTCCGGAGATAGTGTAAGCAAGAGAGGTTTGGGTTCCTGGAAAACTGGTCTGACTTTGCTGTCAGTTTCAAGTTCTACCGTAGGGATGGGCTTTATCTCAATGGGAAGGGTGCAGCTGTGCTGGGGAAAAATGGCTAGAAGATTGAAGGAGTGCTTAAGCTAGGAACTGGGGTATAACCAGAGAGATATGGGGAGCATAGTGTAGACAGGGACCTGGGAACAAGTAATGGGAATGGGGATTGAGTGGGGAGTAGAGTTAGTACAGTTAGAACTAACAGAACAGCTAATACGACCATAGATAGCATAATGAATGCAAATAATAACAACAACCATATAAATTGTTTGGCTATGAATGCAAGGAGTCCAGTCAATAAAATGGGTGAGCTTGAAACGAGAATGTCTGAGAAAAACTACGATTTAGTAGGAATAACAGAAACATGGTTTGATGAATGCGATTGGGTGGAGACTTTATAGGGTTATAATCTCTTCAGAAGAGACTGGAAACTGGAAAAGGGGAGAGGCATGTCTGTTTGTTAAATTCTACTTAATACTGAGGCTACAAGAAGATATAGGTGTAGGAGACGAAAACGTGCAATCTCTGATGGTAGAAATACAGGGAGAGAGAACCAACAAAATCCTAATAGAGGTTTTCTATAGGCCACCAAAAAAAATAGAATAAACTAAAAACTTATTACTAAGACAAATAGAAGAGGTGTCAAACTGCATATGGGAAGATGAAATCTGCGGATCTCACAAGGATGAAAAGTAATTGAGAACAATTTAAGATAACTACCTTTCCCAACTTGTGTGGGAGCCAACTAGAGAGAGGGCCACTCTGGACTTAGTATTAACCAACAAACCGGACAGAATCACGGGGGTACAGATTGAGGGACACTTGGGAAATAGTGACTACAATATAGTTAATTCCAGTTGTCATTCAATAGGAAGAGTTATCAGGGAGCGACAAAAAAAACTGAACTTTAGTAAAGCAAAATTTGATCAGTTCAGAATTACTCTCGGCAACATTAAATGGGACAATGTCCCCAAAAAATAACTGTACAGGCAACAAATGGAAGAAGTTTAAAAACATCCTAAATACCTCATGTGAGCAGTGTATACCATAAAAAACAAAGAAATGCAAATAGAAGGAGAGCAATGTGGCTCAACAAAACTGTAAGGGGGCAATAAGTGAAAAAAGAAAGTGTTTAAATTACTAAAACAAGAAGGCAGTAGAGAAGCACTAGAAACATATAGGGGAAAAAAAACGAAATATGCAAGGAAAAAAAAAACTGCAAAGAAGAAGGCAGAGTGATTGATTGCCAAGGAGTGCAAAAATAACCCAAAACTATTTTTCAGTTATATAAAAGGATTTGCACTGAAAGTACTGTCCCTTTAACAAATAATGCAAGAGAAATAATAGAAGATAATGGGGGAAGGTGAATCTATTAAATAGTTTTTTTAAAGTATATTCATGAGAGAAAGAGAAATGTCACACGAGATGCAAGGGAATAAAATGAACCCCCCACTAAATATCACAAGACAAAGTGCAGAGCTGGCTAAAAAACAATAAAACTGACAAATCGCCAGGCCCAGATAGAATACACTCAAGGTTTCTAAGGGAACTAAATGACATGATAGACAGGCCGCTATTTCTAATTTTCAGGAACTCTATAGAAATCGAGGTTGTACTACTGGATTTGTGCATTGCCAACGTGGTCCCAATATACAAAAAGGGGTCAAGATGAGAGCCTGGTAACTACAGGCTAGATGGTCTCACTTCAATAATCGGAAAAATATTCGACGGGCTTCTGAGACACGCCATCCCAGAATACCTTGAGGGAAAACAAGGGCATATCTCCTAATCAGCATGAGTTCATGAGGGGGTCGATCATGTGAAACCAACTTAATCAGCTTCTACAAGGAAGTAAGTTCTAGGCTACACCTGGAAGAGTCTATTGATCTCGTATATTTGGATTTTTCTAAAGCATTTGACATCATGCCACATAATAGGTTAATATATAAAATGAGATAGTTCAGTCTGGGTAAAAATGTGTGTAGCTTGGTAAAGCACTGGCTCAGAGATAGAAGGCAAAGGGTAGTAATTAGAGATGAGCGAGCACCAAAATGCTCGGGTGCTCGTTACTCGGGACGAAATTATCGCGATGCTCGAGGGTTCGTATCGAGTAACGAACCCCATTGAAGTCAATGGGCGACCCGAGCATTTTTGTATATCGCCGATGCTCGCTAAGGTTTTCATTTGTGAAAATCTGGGCAATTCAAGAAAGTGATGGGAACGACACAGCAACGGATAGGGCAGGCGAGGGGCTACATATTGGGCTGCATCTCAAGTTCCCAGGTCCCACTATTAAGCCACAATAGTGGCAAGAGTGGGCCCCCCCCTCCCAACAATTTTTACTTCTGAAAAGCCCTCATTAGCAATGCATACCTTAGCAAAGCACCACACTACCTCCAACAAAGCACAATCACTGCCTGCATGACACTCCGCAGCCACTTCTCCTGGGTTACATGCTGACCAACCCCCCCCCCCCCCGCACAACCCAGTGTCCACAGCGCACACCAAACTGTCCCTGCCCAGCCTTCAGCTGCCCTCATGCCTTGCCACACTCATGTCTATTTATAAGTGCGTCTGCCATGAGGAGGAACCGCAGGCACACACTGCAGAGGGTTGGCACGGCTAGGCAGCGACCCTCTTTAAAAGGGGCGGGGCGATAGCCCACAATGCTGTACAGAAGCAATGAGAAATCCAATCCTGTGCCACCTCCAACTGGAGCTGCACACGTGGGCATAGCAATGGGGAACCTATGTGCCACACACTATTCATTCTGTCAAGGTGTCTGCATGCCCCAGTCAGACCGCGTTTTTTTATAAATAGTCACAGGCAGGTACAACTCCGCAATGGGAATTCCGTGTGCACCCACAGCATGGGTGGCTCCCTGGAACCCACCGGCGGTACAAAAATATATCCCATTGCATTGCCCATCACAGCTGAGGTAATGTTGTGCTTAATGCAGGTGGGCTTCGGCCCACACTGCATGCCCCAGTCAGACTGGGGTTCTTTAGAAGTGGACACATGCAGTTACAACTCCGTGTGGACCGACAGCATGGGTGGGTGCCAGGAAGCCACCGGCGGTACATAAATATATCCCATTGCATTGCCCATCACAGCTGATGTAATGTCGTGCTTAATGCAGGTGGGCTTCGGCCCACACTGCATGCCCCAGTCAGACTGGGGTTCTTTAGAAGTGGACACATGCAGTTACAACTCCGTGTGGACCGACAGCATGGGTGGGTGCCAGGAAGCCACCGGCGGTACATAAATATATCCCATTGCATTGCCCATCACAGCTGAGGTAATGTCGTGCTTAATGCAGGTGGGCTTCGGCCCACACTGCATGCCCCAGTCAGACTGGGGTTCTTTAGAAGTGGACACATGCAGTTACAACTCCGTGGACCGAAAGCATGGGTGGGTGCCAGGAAGCCACCGGCGGTACATAAATATATCCCATTGCATTGCCCATCACAGCTGAGGTAATGTCGTGCTTAATGCAGGTGGGCTTCGGCCCACACTGCATGCCCCAGTCAGACTGGCATTCTTTAGAAGTGGACACATGCAGTTACAACTCCCTGTGGACCCACGGCATGGGTGGCTCCCTGGAACCCACCGGCGGTACATAAATATATCCCATTGCAGTGCCCATCACAGCTGAGGTAATGTCGTGCTTAATGCAGGTGGGCTTCGGCCCACACTGCATGCCCCAGTCAGACTGGGGTTCTTTAGAAGTGGACACATGCAGTTACAACTCCCTGTGGACCCATGGCATGGGTGGCTCCCTGGAACCCACCGGCGGTACATAAATATATCCCATTGCAGTGCCCATCACAGCTGAGGTAATGTCGTGCTTAATGCAGGTGGGCTTCGGCCCACACTGCATGCCCCAGTCAGACTGGGGTTCTTTAGAAGTGGACACATGCAGTTACAACTCCGTGTGGACCCACAGCATGGGTGGGTGCCAGGAAGCCACCGGCGGTACATAAATATATCCCATTGCAGTGCCCAACACAGCTGATGTAACATCAGCTGTAATGCAGGTGGGCTAAAAATTAATTTGATTACACTGTAGGCGAGGGCCCCCAAAAATTGGTGTACCAACAGTACTAATGTACCTCAGAAAAATTGCCCATGCCCAACCAAGAGGGCAGGTGAAACCCATTAATCGCTTTGGTTAATGTGGCTTAATTGGTAACTAGGCCTGGAGGCAGCCCAGTTAAAAAAAAAATAGGTTGAGGTGAAAGTTTCAATGCTTTAATGAGCATTGAAACATATTAAAATTGTTTAGAAAAATTATATGAGTGAGCCTTGTGGCCCTAAGAAAAATTTCCCGTTCAGCGTGATTACGTGAGGTTTCAGGAGGAGGAGCAGGAGGAGGAGGAGGAATATTATACACAGATTGATGAAGCAAAAAGGTCCCCGTTTTTGATGGTGATAGAGAACAATACTTCCATCCGCGGGTGCAGCCTACGTATTGCTTACGTATCGCTGCTGTCCGCTGGTGGAGAAGAGAAGTCTGGGGAAATCCAGGCTTTGTTCATCTTGATGAGTGTAAGTCTGTCGGCACTGTCGGTTGACAGGTGGGTACGGTTAGCCACACTAAACACACTCTCTGACAAGACGCTAGCCGCAGGACAAGCAAGCACCTCCAGGGCATACAGCGCGAGTTCAGGCCACGTGTCCAGCTTCGACACCCAGTAGTTGTAGGGGGCAGAGGCGTCACGGAGGACGATCGTGCGATCGGCTACGTACTCCCTCACCATCCTTTTACAGTGCTCCCGCCGACTCAGCCTTGACTGGGGAGCGGTGACACAGTCTTGCTGGGGAGCCATAATGCTGGCAAAGGCCTTGGATAATGGTCCCCTGCCTGCGCTGTACATGCTGCCTGATCTCTGCGCCTCCCCTGCTACCTGGCCCTCGGAACTGCGCCTTCGGCCACTAGCGCTGTCGGATGGGAAGTTTACCATCAGTTTGTCCGCCAGCGCCCTGTGGTATAGCATCATTCTCGAACCCCTTTCCTCTTCGGGAATGAGAGTGGAAAGGTTCTCCTTATACCGTGGGTCGAGCAGTGTGTACACCCAGTAATCCGTAATGGCCAGAATGCGTGTAACGCGAGGGTCACGAGAAAGGCATCCTAACATGAAGTCAGCCATGTGTGCCAGGGTACCTGTACGCAACACATGGCTGTCCTCACTAGGAAGATCACTTTCAGGATCCTCCTCCTCCTCCTCTGGCCATACACGCTGAAAGGATGACAGGCAAGCAGCATGTGTACCCTCAGCAGTGGGCCAAGCTGTCTCTTCCCCCTGCTCCTCATGCTCCTCCCCCTCCTCCTCCTCCTCCTCCTCCTCCTCTGGCCATACACTCTGAAAGGATGACAGGCAAGCAGCATGTGTACCCTCAGCAGTGGGCCAAGCTGTCTCTTCCCCCTCCTCCTCATGCTCCTCCCCCTCCTCCTCCTCCTCAACGCGCTGAGCTATAGACATGAGGGTGCTCTGACTATCCAGCGACATACTGTCTTCCCCCGCCTCCGTTTCCGAGTGCAAAGCGTCTGCCTTTATGCTTTGCAGGGAACTTCTCAAGAGGCATAGCAGAGGAATGGTGACGCTAATGATTGCAGCATCCCCGCTCAGCATCTGGGTAGACTCTTCAAAGTTTCCAAGGACCTGGCAGATGTCTGCCAACCAGGCCCACTCTTCTGTAAATAATTGAGGAGGCTGACTCCCACTACGCCGCCCATGTTGGAGTTGGTATTCCGCAATAGCTTTACGCTGCTCATAGAGCCTGGCCAACATGTGGAGCGTAGAGTTCCACTGTGTGGGCACGTCGCACAGCAATCGGTGCACTGGCAGATGAAACCGATGTTGCAGGGTCCGCAGGGTGGCAGCGTCCGTCTTGGAGTTGCGGAAATGTGCGCTGACCTGGCGCACCTTTCTGAGCAGGTATGACAAGTGTGGGTAGCTTTTCAGAAAGCGCTGAACCACCAAATTAAGGACATGGGCCAGGCATGGCGCGTGCGTGAGGCTGCCGAGCTGCAGAGTCTCCACCAGATTATGGCCGTTGTCACACAGGACCATGCCCGGTTGGAGGCTCAGCGGCACAAGCCAGCGGTCGGTCTGCTCTGTCAGACCCTGCAGCAGTTCGTGGGCCGTGTGCCTCTTCTCTCCTAAGCTGAGTAGTTTCAGCACGGCCTGCTGACGCTTGCCCACCGCTGTGCTGCCGTGCCGCGCGACACCGACTGCTGGCGACGTGCTGCTGCTGCTGACACATCTTGATTGCGAGACAGAGGTTGCGTAGGAGGAGGAGGAGGAGGGTGGTTTAGTGGAGGAAGCATACACTGCCGCAGATACCACCACCGAGCTGGGGCACGCAATTCGGGGGGTGGGTAGGACGTGAGCGGTCCCAGGCTCTGACTCTGTCCCAGCCTCCACTAAATTCACCCAATGTGCCGTCAGGGAGATATAGTGGCCCTGCCCGCCTGTGCTTGTCCACCTGTCTGTTATTAAGTGGACCTTGGCAGTAACCGCGTTGGTGATGGCGCGTACAATATTGCGGGAGACGTGGTCATGCAGGGCTGGGACGGCACATCGGGAAAAGTAGTGGCAACTGGGAACCGAGTAGCACGGGGCCACCGCCGCCATCATGCTTTTGAAAGCCTCCGTTTCCACAAGCCTATACGGCAGCATCTCCAGGCTGATCAATTTGGCAATGTGCACGTTTAACGCTTGAGCGTGCGGGTGCGTGGCGGCGTATTTGCGCTTGCGCTCAAACAGTGGCGCTAGCGACGTCTGGACGCTGCGCTGAGAGACATTGCTGGATAGGGCCGAGGACAGCGGAGATGAGGGTGTGGGTGCAGGCCCGGAGACGGTAGTGCCTGTGTCCTCAGAGGGGGGTTGGATCTCAGTGGCAGGTTGGGGCACAGGGGGAGAGGCAGTGGTGCAAACCGGAGGCGGTGAACGGCCTTCGTCCCACCTTGTGGGGTGCTTGGCCATCATATGCCTGCGCATGCTGGTGGTGGTGGCTCCCCAGCTGATCTTGGCGCGACAAAGGTTGCACACCACTGTTCGTCGGTCGTCAGGCGTCTCTGTGAAAAACTGCCACACCGTAGAGCAGCTTGAACTCTGCAGGGTGGCATGGCGCGAGGGGGCACTTTGGGAAACAGTTGGTGGATTATTCGGTCTGGCCCTGCCTCTACCCCTGGCCACCGCACTGGCTCGGCCTGTGCCCACACCCTGACTTGGGCCTCCGCGTCCTCGCCCGCGTCCACGTCCTATAGGCCTACCCCTACCCCTCAGCATGGTGTATTACCAGTAGTGCAGAAACAGAACGCTGTAATTAAATGTGCCGCTTAGTGGCCTGTGGTTGGAGGCTGACTTCGCTTACGGAACGCCAGGAAATAATTTTGCGCAAGCCTGCTGTAACACTTAGCTGGCTGCGTATGAATTAGGAGGACTACTACACCCAGCACAGACCCAGAACACTGAGGACAGTCACAGGCAGCCCAAATAGATTTTTTTCCCCAAATGTTTTTGCAAAGGCCCACTGCCTATATTCAATAAATATATCTCTTCTCTCTCTGCGTCACCGCTACTGGCCCTGGAGTATGTCAAATAACTGCAGAGTGATGCACTGTGGACTGGAATACAGCAGTGATTTAACAGCCAACACAGAGCCAGGAAATAATTTTGCGCAAGCCTGCTGTAACACTTAGCTGGCTGCGTATGAATTAGGAGGACTACTATACCCAGCACAGACCCAGAACACTGAGGACAGTCACAGGCAGCCCAAATAGATTTTTTTCCCCAAATGTTTTTGCAAAGGCCCACTGCCTATATTCAATAAATATATCTCTTCTCTCTCTGCGTCACCACTACTGGCCCTGGAGTATGTCAAATAACTGCAGAGTGTTGCACTGTGGACTGGAATACAGCGGTGATTTAACAGCCAACACAGAGCCAGGAAATAATTTTGTGCATGCCTGCTGTAACACTTAGCTGGCTGCGTATGAATTAGGAGGACTACTACACCCAGCACAGACCCAGAACACTGAGGACATTCACAGGCAGCCCAAATAGATTTTTTTCCCCAAATGTTTTTGCAAAGGCCCACTGCCTATATTCAATAAATATGTCTTCTGCCCCTGCCTCACAATATATGTGTTCTGTCCCTGCCTCACAATATATGTCTTCTGTCCCTGCCTAACCACCACTTCTGGCCGTGGAGTATTACTGCAGGGCGCAATGCTCTGCACGGCCGATATACAAAAAAAAAAAATGTGCAATACTGCAAAAAGCAGCCTCCACAGTACTGCACACAGTTAGATGTGGCCCTAAGAAGGACCGTTGGGGTTCTTGAAGCCTAAAATACTCCTAACGCTCTCCCTATAGCAACTCCACCAAGACAGCACTTTCCCTAAACTATGTCAGAACGCATCTGTGGCGAGCCGCAGGAGGGGCCGATTTTTATACTCGGGTGACACCTGATCTCGCCAGCCACTCACTGCAGGGGGGTGGTATAGGGTATAGGGCTTGAACGCCGCAGGGGGAAGTTGTAATGCCTTTCCTGTCTTTCTATTGGCCAGAAAAGCGCGCTAACGTCTCAGAGATGAAAGTGAAAGTAACTCGAACATCGCGTGGTACTCGTCACGAGTAACGAGCATCTCGAACACGCTAATACTCGAACGAGTATCAAGCTCGGACGATACGTTCTCTCATCTCTAGTAGTAATTAATGGTTTGTTCTCTGATTGGGCCGCTATTGCTAGTGAGGTGTCACAGGGTTCAGTATTGGGCCTCATTATGTTCAATATATTTATTAACGACCTGAAAGGTCTGCACAGTAAAATATTGATATTTGCAGATGATATAAGATTATACAAGATAATTAATACAAAGGAGGACAATGTACGGATGCAAATGGATCTAGATGAGTTGGGGGCTTGGGTAAAAAAATGTCAAATGAAGGGTTGATAAATGTAAGGTTATGCTCATGGGCAGGAGAAACGGATGTCACCAATGTACACTAAATGGGGTACTGCTAGGGAAAAGTGATATGGAAAAAGACCTGGGGGTACTAGTTGACTGTAGACTTAATTGTAGCAATCAATGCCAGTCAGCTGTGGTAAAGACAAAGTTTTAGGGTACATTAAAAGCAGCATAGGGACAAGGGACAAAAACCTTATTCTTCCACTATATAAGGCACTTCTCAGGTCTATTATGGAATACTGTGTACAGTTCTGGACACCCGTGCTCAGGAAAGACATTGCGATGCTTGAAGAGGTTCAAAGATGGGCAACTTTATTAATAAATTGAATGGAAGGATTAGAATACCCAGAGAGGCTATCAATATTGGGATTATTCACCCTAGAAAAAGACAGTTAAGGGATGACCAAATAACTATGTATAAATACATTAGGGCAGGGGTGTCAAACCATTTTCACCGAGGGCCACATCAGCCTTATGGCTGCCTTCAAAGGGCCGATTCTAATTGTAAGATTGTATAGTAAAACTGAACCCCACAGCGGCCCGATTGGTAATAAGGTCCCCCATAGCGGTCAGTGGCGCACACTAAATATATAAATTATATAAATATATAACACAGACGCACACATATAACACCGACGCACACTATCACGCACACACATAACACATTCGCACACTATCACGCACACACATAACACAGACGCACACTATCACGCACACTATCACGCACACACATAACACAGACGCACACTATCATGCACACACATTACACAGATGCACACACACAAGACAGACGCACAGTAACACAGATACACACTATCATGCTCACACATAACACAGATGCACACACACAAGACAGACGCACAGTAACACAGACGCACACTATCATGAACACACATAACACAGACGCACACACATAACACGGATGCACACACATAACACAGACGCACACACATAACGCAGACGCACACTATCACGCACACACACTTCTGCATTTTTATACTTACCTGCATGCAATGTGGTCCCACTGGCAGATGTACTGGCTGCTCTCAGTCCTTCTTGGGCCCCTGATGTCTCCCAGGCCTGCAGCCATGAACAGAGGGAGGGCCGGTGAGGGGAGGTCAGGGCTGACCAGGCTCTCACCCTGCAGCTGCTCCTCTCCTCCTCAGCGTTGCTCTCATGTTCTCTGCAGTCTTCTTCCCTCCTCCGTGGCCGTTGTCAGTCTGCTATCGGCACTCCTCTATTACTGTCCGCACTAGACAGTACAAGCCGATAGCAGATCGCCTACTGACATCAGCACGGAGGTGAGGGAGCTTACTGCACAGCCGGCGGGCCACAGAAAATGAGGCGGCGGGCCTTGTGTTTGACACCTGTGCATTAGGGAATAAAACAAGGATCTCTCCCATGATCTGTTTATACCCAGGACTATGACAGTAACAAGAGGGTATCCTCAATGTTTAGAGGAAAGAATGCCTCATTACCAACATAGAAGGGGGTTCTTTACTCAAAGAGCAGTGAGACTATGGAACTCTCTGCCTGAGGATGTGGTGATGGCAAAATCGATGGAGAAGTTTAGAAGGGGACTAAACGTATTTTTAGAACACTACGATATTACAGGATATAAACATTAAATAACTAAAAGGGTTGATGACTAATGGTCTTGGAGTCAGGTAAGAACTTTTCAAATGATGATCCAGTTGTTATTCTGAATGCCATTATGGAGATGGGAAGGAATTTTTTCTCAAAAAATAAGGGGTAAATTGTCTTCTGCCTTATTGGTTTTTTTTGCCTTCCTCTGGATCCTCTATGGTCTCTTTAGCTACTTAACCTACAAACCAACCAACTTCTATTGTCCCTTCGTTAAACATAAATCATTTATTCAATATTTTGGCTTGTAATATCCAACTGAGCGCAATTATACGTTCTTCTCTCACCCCCATAAAGTGTATAGTAGAATTTGCTTCATATTGTAAAAAAAAGTGCCACTTCTACTACAATAGGCAATATTTCCTAGTCTGACCATATCGCACTGTCGCTCTTAAAACACTTTAATCACCCACCCACCAAAACTTGACGCCTCAACAACTATATATTACAACACCCCTGCTCACTACAATTATTACTAGACTACTTTGAGCTTAACCATAACAGTGAAGTTTCAGACACCACTTTGTGATACGCTCGCAAAGCAATTATGGGAGGACACTTTATAAATCAAGCATCTCCTGATAAAAAAAAAAACATAAAGTAGCTTTGTTGGTCTCTTTGTAGACACAGCTTTGTGCATTACACAGATTGAACAAAACATCCTACTCTGCAGACAGAAACAAAGAAATATCCGCCCTTCATCAACAGCTCCAAGAGCTACATATTTATGAGCATGATCTTGCTCTGGAAAAACTAAAAATGACACAATACTGGTATGGTAATAAAACAAGTGGCATTCTGGCAAAACAAGTAAAGACCCGTACCGCTAAACTGCGTATACTCTTTATCCATGATACAAGAGATATCAAAATATTTGACCCCCTGTCTTAGCAAGTTATTATAAATCTCTATACAACCTAACTACCGATAAATTCCATGACCCAACCCACATATAATAAGCTAACTTCTTTCTTGGACAACTTAAATTTACGGACATTATCTTCCACCGAATTGGATGCTGTTTCCCAGCCTTTAATTTCTGCTGAAGTCCTTAGGCTATGCAAACCCTTAAACCTAACAAATCCCCTGGTCTTGATGGCCTTACAAATGAATACTACAAAGCCCATAGACTCACTCTAGCCCCTTACCTAACCAGAATATTTTTTTTGGAGTAGCTAAAAACGGACATGCATCACAAGAGATGCTAAAAGCACTTATCATTGGCCTACCTAAGCCAGGCAAAACCTCGGACTACTCCTCTAACTTTAGACCCATCTCCCTCTTAAATGTGGATATAAAATTACTAAAGTACTGGCAAATAGACTATAAAAATAATGACAAGCTTGGTTGGTGTAAACCAGGTTGGCTTTATCAAACTACGTCAAACTTCAGACAGTACACGTCAATA
Source organism: Eleutherodactylus coqui (assembly GCF_035609145.1). Lineage (NCBI taxonomy): Eukaryota > Metazoa > Chordata > Amphibia > Anura > Eleutherodactylidae > Eleutherodactylus > Eleutherodactylus coqui. The sequence goes on along the minus strand of NC_089837.1, from coordinate 254,229,913 downwards.
TATTAATCTTATACTATCATCTCCACAGTATCAGCACAGAAAAATCCCTCCCTGCACCTCACTCTGGATGCAGAGAAAGCATTTGATGGGTGCATTGGGGTTATCTATGAGAGGTAATTTTGAGATTTGGACTTGGTGGCTCGTTACTTTCCTCTATAATGGTCTCATAGTCTTCCCACTCAGCACAAGTGTATGCCTCTGGCTCTATCTCTAACTCAATCAATATCACAAATGGGACCTGCCTGGAGTGCCCACTTTTGCCAACAATATTTGCATTAGTGATGGAGCCTTTTGCACAAATGATTCGCTCATCTCCAGGTATACAGGGTATTACAATAGGAAGCAGTGCGCAACACATTAGTCTCCCTGCTGATGATGTAATCCTCAGCCTAACAACCCCAGAATCTTCCCTCAACACAATATCGGGAATTATTAAAAATATCAGCCAGGCGAGCTACTACAAAATTAATGCTTCCAAATCTCTTATCCTTAATATGGGATTCCCCAGAACCCTTCAAACAAAACTACAATCTCTTTACCACTGTAAATGGTCAAATGCACAGATTTTATATCTGGACATCATCCTAACATTTCGTATCAACCAACTGGGTCCTATTAATTGTAAAACTTTCCTAATGCTTTTGGAGGAAGATATCAAAAATTACCCTAGTCTATACGTCTCTTGGATAGGGCACATCACCATACTTAAAATACTATTGCTGCCTAAAATCTTATATGTATTCCGCAACCTACCCATGCTTATACCCATTACTATCTTAAACAGAATACAAAGCCTATTAACACATTATATCTGGTGCAACAAAAAGGCAAGATTTTCTTCCAAAATATTATCTTTCCCTTCTTCACAGGGAGGCCTAGGCTGCCTATATATATAAAAAGTTATTTTTCTGCAACATTACTCGACCAACCAAAAAATTGTTGGCTGGACGACTTCTCCAAATATTGGATCCAAATTAAATCCAATATCACTGAGTAGTCTAAACTGTCAAATCTGTTATGGGTTTCCAGATTGACTAAGAAATCTCCTATACTTATCACAACTACAGTATCTGCTACAATGTACATTTTGAGAAAAAAAAGTATCCTCTCTACCTGGCATTCTACATCTTCAAATAATCAAATTTTCCATAGAGCTTTTTAAACTTTTAATCCCAGATATAAACCTAGATGCATGACTCTCCAGGGCATCACTAAAAGTCCTTTTACACCAGCCGATGATCGCTAAACAAATCGCTAATCATGATAATTTTATCGATAATTAGTGTGTCTAAACATTCACCCATCATGCACTTTTCGGACATTGCTAGCTGACCCTTAAATTCAGTCTAACCTTATCAGAAGTTCTCCATGGGGAGTGCTGATAGCATTGTTTCCCTGTGGAGAACAAAAGATCTGAGCTCAGATAATAGCCCTTGGGCTATTAACTGTATTCAGGGAAGGTTTCATTTGCACACTTAATTGGTACTTAAGTAGCTGAGTAGCTACTTAATAGTTTATGCAAAATGATCGCTCAAAGCTGTCACTCAAACTATCGTTTGAGCAATCTTTGAGCGATCATTGGCCGGTGTAAACCAGCCTTAAGGTTGAAGATTTGTTTGTAGGACTAACCATGAAATCTTTTACACAACTTCATGAATTATTTCAAATGTCACATGAAGAATTCTATAAATACCTTCAACTATGACATTTTCTCTCATCGTTTGCTGAACCGATCACAACCTTACTCACTAAATATCAGTCATTTTTATATAACTGTGGAATTCAGGCTGAAGGCATTACTAAGATATAAATAGCACTAACATCACAAACTTCTCCATCTACCCTTCATTTTCAAATTAATTGGGAAAAAGACCTCCAGGAGTCCTTCAGTAAAGACCAGTGGTCATTGGACATCCTTAAAACTTCCCATTCTACAAACCACCTGGAAACAAATAGAAAACTTCTATATAGGTGGTACTTTACTTCCTATTGTTTAGCCAAAATTTCACCCTAGCACTCCAATATTTGCTGGAGATGTCACAAACAAATTGGATCACTGATGCATATATGCTGGTCATGTGAATTTCTTAAGACACTGTGGGATCAAGTACACCTAGCATTATGTTCAATTCTACATACTAACCTTAATTGGAACCCAGGTGTAGCCCTATTATCATTAGGCATAGAAAACTGCACTCCTCCTAACCTGTTTATTGTCTCACACATGCTGACAGCAACCAGATAATCCATAGTTAAAAATGGAGATCCCCAGACGTCCCATCATTAACTGAGATCTTCTTAGTGGTCCAATTCAACTGTGTAATTGAACACTTAATTGCCAATAGATTGGACCAGCTGGGAAGGTTTAAGTGCCACTGGGCAAAATGGCCCCTCTTCTCAGGATATTTCTTTTAATCCCGCCGCCCCCATTAGGTTGGAATCAGTAAGTATGAAAGAAAATATGTCATTAGGTTTAGTAATCTCTTATGTTGACCTGTTTGGGTATTTATCATGATTAATAGTACAGCTGAACTGTTCCCATGATGAACACCCCTGATCAAACAACCCATTGTCAGTTTTTATTTTTGTTGTTTTTTCTCTATGTTACTCCTCCCTGTTGTTTCTCTATTGAACTTTATCCACTCTTAGTCCACAAACCACACAAAGTGACTAATATGATCAACACAACCTAGTATATACATATCAAAAAACTGGATATTCATTCCACTCCCACGTAAAAGATTATTGCAAAGGTATCTACACACATAATGTAGTAAAAATTATATATGCAAGTCCCGACTCAAAAAATGTTAACTAATATACACTGGACCAAAATCTGTTAGACCATGAATCTCATGTTGACTTACTTAAGCTGGGTTTACACAGGACAAATGCGGGGCAAATGATGCCAGACACTCAACCCTGTGTGTCCTCACTCCTGTGCTCTAGCACGGGAGCTAGTAGTGCAGGCTTGCTTACAGAGCGGCCAGCAGGGGGGTGGGGCGGCTGCAGGAGATTTTTCTCCTCTCGCTCCCCCGCTGATCGCTCATCATTCAGTGTAAATCGTGGCCTTCAGTACTGAACAGCCACTGTATTATGTCAATGGAGAGGGGTTGGGAGAGTGGGGAGAGAAATCTCCTGTAGCCTCCCCACTGAGAGTTAACAATACTAGCTCCCATGCAGGTGCACATGAGCTAGTATGTGAGGGGCGGGTGTCGGGCATTGTTTGCCCGACACTTGTCCCATCTAAAAGGGCCTTTATGGTCTATATAATAAAGATGTGGACTAAACTGGGTTATGTATAATCTATTACATAAGTAAATACTGTACTTTGCATTGTATGTATTTTACCCCGTTGAAAACTCAATAAAACATTTGTTCAAAAAAACATTGTCCCATCTGGCCATGGACATCTTTTGGTTTTGCAGTTCAACTCCATTTTCTTGAATGGAAATAAGCTGCAAAACAAAACACAGCCAACAGACTGACAGTGCTTTTTTTCTTTAAAACAAAGCAGACTCTTTTTTTCTACTCTTTGTCAAATCTTTTAACATCCTGCACTTTGGCCCCAGTGAGCACAGACGTTGAGAGGCAATAATCATCACGGAAGTGGTTCAGCCCCTTCATTACAATACCAGCACACAAATCCATGCAACTTTTCTGGCACTGTAGATTATTACAGTTCACTTCAATGGGCTGAGTTGCAATGCCATACATAGTCAGCAGTACATGGATGCTGTATTATGTACTGCTGTGGAGAGCTGAAAGGCTGGGAAAACTATGGTGAGACTCTTTCACACACACACACACCACCCCACATCCCCCCCCCCCCCCCCCCCCATACACACACACCAATAAAATATTGTCAGCCTCCCTTAAGGACCAATTTAAAAGTTCAAGGGCTTCCATAAATGGATACAAACTTTTGTAATATATCCCCAGATATTCATGAGATATTCTATCCTCCAAGAAATGTTAGTTTGTAACAGTTGTATGTCCTTTGATATTAATGCTCCCACTAGTAAAACTTGTGCTCTTGATGTTTAGCTCTATTTATAATACACATGATCCTTACTCTTTGGATGCTAATTTATTTATCATTGTAAGGGTTACAAATATTTCTCACTTATTTTAAAGGTTCTTGGCAGTGCAGAATTATGACAAAGATCTTTGCATACAGAAAATGCAATTCTGGAAAAGATTATGGGAAGTATAAAGGATGTTTAAGATCATATGGTAAAAAATATGTTTTTGTTTTACAACTCTAAGTACTGCTATAAATTGATGCATGTCATATTTACTATCATAGATTTTATTGTTTAGAAAATTTGATTTACAATGTCAACCTGCAGATATATTATTTTGCCTACAGTGTACATCATTCACAAGATTATCACATGTAATTATGTTCACAGGAACACATAAAAGGAGTGCAGATATGTCCTTCCTTAAGTAATCTTTAAACCCAACACATCCCAAGATGCATGGTGCGAGATCTCATATGTGGGAGGAGAGGAATATCCATTACACTAATCCTATGACAATGGCAGATGACTGCAGCAATGAACAGGCCACAGACCACTATGAAAGGACAGCTGTAGACACCATAGCAGTCCAGAAAGCAGAGCACCCAAAATGACTCTTCCTTCCATGGGTTGGCAAAAGATGACAATGAGAACAACAGACATAGTTATCCCAAAGGATGAATCAAAATTGCTGGAGCCATTGAGGGCATACACTCATTGTGCGAGCACAGACTCCTCAAAAACCCTCTGGTGAAGAACTGGGGCCAGACTGATGCTTTAATTATGCAGGGTTTAAGACAGTTGGAGAGTCAAATAACATTGAGACTGTGACCAAGCTTTGGCTGGGGGTAGTGGGTTGACACCAATAGTGGCACACCACAATGCTGCTCTGGAGCCCATTGGACAGAAATTCCTATGGCCCTTTCCCCCTCTTATGATTACTCACCAAACCCAGTAACCTACAGTTTATCTGCAGGTCATGTGGTTCCATGCAGTGTTGTTTTCTCCTCCATCTCTGGTGCTTTACTATTCTCAGAGAAGAAGCAGAAGGAGGTGTTGGGTTGTGTACTGCACTGAGCCATGTAGTGTCTAACAGCACTGTGTTAAAAAGCTTGTTGGCTGTTGCTGACCAGAGCCAATATAAATGACACAGTGGGGGATAGTATTACTTTTAAGGGGAAAAAGGGGGATACTGTAGCTTTGATGGCAAAGAGGGGGAGACTATTATTTTAAGAAAGTAATGATGGGAACACAAACTTTCAGAGGCAAGGAGGGAAGACTATTTATTTTTGGGGCCATGGAGGAGAAGTAGTACCATGTTGGAATGCTGAGAGGAATGCTATTACTTTGTTGGCCCCAAAGAGAGCAATATTACTTTGTAGGACTGCTGACTGACACCAAGAATGGGTGGAGGTTGAAAAGCATTGCATAGAATTGTCATCTCCAGAGCCAGCACACTCTGTCTTCTTCTGTACATTCATATTGAGAGACTGAAGCCATTGTGTATGGATTGAGTGTATATATATATATATATATATATATAGTCTGTCCTTGAATACGCAAGTCCTGTTCACTGTGAACTGTAAATTCATACCCAAAATAAGTAACCTTTAAGCGATATGCAACCTCAAGTGACATGAACAATTGTAAACGTTACATAGTAAAACTTTACAGAGTATTGCAAATTGAACTTGGCTCTAGCTTGGAAATGTATTTCCTTGCTCTTCAAAAGAACCTGCCTCCATATATATGGTTATGTCGTACATCTCTATCAGTCACTTGGATACAGCATTCAACTGTATATAACCAAAGGCAAAGCATTGTTATATTCATCAACTAGGTCCCCCTATATGGTTATGTATGCTGCTGCCTATTATCCCTTCATCCTGGCCCAGGTTAGGTGTTAATAAAGGTTTTATTGTGGTACGGCCGCTTTTAATCATAAGTGTGAGAAGCCGAATAGTCAGTGAAAAAGAGAATTTTTTTTTCTTTTTAACTTAGAGGAAGACTTAAAAGTGTAAAAATGGTGCATGAAATTTCCATCATGAAAGCAGGTATTTTGTTAAAATTGGTCACATTGTAAGTCTTCTATTTACGAATAACAAAGTCATACTTTTTCACAGATGCAAAACATAGATTCAGTTGTGGCTATTTAATCAAAATACCAACATATACTTATCGCGCTCAAACGTGTGTGTATATATACACTTATAGTGTGAGAAAAACTGAAGCACTTGAGAATCTTAGGCCTAATGCCCACGGCCGGATTTTACACTGCGGAATTCTGCAGCGTGAAATTACCCGCGGCATGTTCTATTTGCCGTGGGAATATGCGTGGACAGCTTCCATTATAGTCAATAGAAGCCACCCGTCATGCTATACTTCCGCTGTAGCACAGCGGAAGTATAGCATTAATACATGCCCCCAACCGCCGGTCACGTCAGATGACACGGCCGGCGGGTCATTTGACACCACCTGCGCGTCATTTGACACTGCCGGTGTGTCATGCGCTGTACTGCGCATGTGCGCCGGAGCGTCATGCAGGTCTTTGTGCAGCAGATCTGGAAGTAAGTAGGGGGTTTTTGGGCGGGTGCCGTGACGGACTCCGCTGCGGTATTCCACTTGCGGAGCCCATTACAGCCGTGTGCATAAAGCCTTGGGCGCAACTCGCTATCAGTTGTGTAGATATGATGTTAGTCGAAAACTGATGGATGTAACTTGCTCATTCATGTGTGTCAGAAAAGTGCAGTGGTGATCATAATATTTATTGTAAATGCATTTTGATATGTTCATGATGATGATGATAACAATGAAGAAATTACATTATTATTGTTGTTGCTGTTAATTAAAATAAGAAGAAAAATGAAGAATAATGTCTAAATTTAATGTAAGGTTTCTATGACATGAATCTCATGAAAACAATTATTTTATTTACTTTTCTTCTGTCCATGCGCCTGAGTTTATAAATTTTTCTATTAACTTTATACTTCTATTAATCTTCTAATTCATCTCATTATTATTTGCAATGCACAATTCATTAATTCATTACTTAATTTAAAATGATCTCCATCATAAGCAGCTGTTGAGAAGCAGGATGTGTTTTGACCTAAAAAAAAGGAATGGGATTTACATACCAAAATAGGAAAATACTTAGCTTACTATTCCAGAATCCTGTAGGATGGCTTGTTAACATAACACTACTAACATGCAGAACATTTTGATTGATATATAAGATATTATAACTATGTATAATATTGTGTGGAAGCACCACCACATTGAAATTCATATATAGAATGCCATATACAGTAATTTTTATATGTCTTTTACAATGACTGTTTTAGATGTAACTTTTATTCATTTAGTTGTTTTCTGTTTTTTTTTTTAATAAAATAAAAACACATACTACAGCATATATGAGGTGAACATACACACCAGGAATTATGGTTAAAACCAAGCAAAATAATTTAACATTTTTTTACAATGAACATAATTATAACTTGTGTGTTACATATTACTATGAAACTTTAACATGTATTTCTGAATGACATTCTTTGTTATTTAAGATGAGGGAATCCAAGTACTACTTAAAGCAGCCATATATTTTAGTGAATAAAAATGGATTGTTTCAAGGACATTTTTGTTCCTTTGAAGTAAGTGTCTTAAAGTCCTCCATGAATTTGAATGTTAAACAGGAATGATTACAGCATTATAGTAATCCTAAGAGCCAATACTGCTGGATTTGGAACAGAGACAGAGATCAATAGTTGACAAAAAGAATATCTCTTTTGAGTTGGTAGGGCTGTCTCTTCTGCTAGCAAACATTAAAACAAGTAGAGGCTAAGAAAAGATGAAATGAAGCCAATACCAGGAGAAGAGGTTTTGTCCCTCAGACCATAATGGAAATATTTTTGTAGGAATTAGGCAGAACTACTGGCAACCAATGGCAATTTTAAAGCTAGATAGAAGATAGAAATGTTTAGAAAATACAATGTATTTGGAACGTGGGATTTTGCTGAAAGAAGCACTGAGGAAAGGAACTGCTTTGCATAATTCTAAGACTATTTACACAAGGATTTTAGGTAATACTGTCTTAATAAATGTATTTTGGTGAATAACAGTCTTTTTAAATCCACTCTCTGGGATATATTCCAAATTTCAGATGAAAGCCTTCAAATAGCAGTAAAATTAAACAAATTCATAAAACCAAAAGCAATACAAAAAAGACAAATTACATTTATTTTTTTCTCTTAAAGCAATGTTATAAATTAAAATCATATTGCATGAAAAAGGCAATGACTAAAAACTGCAATTATCTATGTAGCAAATATCAATTTATATATATTTATTTATTTATATATCTACAATGAAAAAGTGAATGCATTTTTGCAATTTTTGAAATCATAATTTAAGAATACATTTACATTTTTATAGCTAGGAGGATCCAAATTTAGTATGGGAGTCCGTTTTCAAATGTCATTGTTTCTATTTTCGACAACAAAATATTTGCTCATGTCATATTTTTTATACTTTCAGTCTTTCCAGAAAGATTAGATTAAATATGAATGATATAATTTATCAACTGGATTCTAAAACAATGTTTAACAGGCTTTAGAAAGTATTTTTTTATTTCAATATTAAGATGTTCTAGTAAAATCCGTGTATTTCTGTGTATGACCAAAGAAATAGAATTTTTTTTAATTGTTTATGTTCTTTGTACCTGGAGATAGTACACTGTTGGTGTAGTCGATTTACTTACAAATGGCCCAGAGGAAATAGGGGGCAGGCAAGGAAGCTAAAGACTTATAAGTATGGGCTAGGATAGGGGGAGATATGTGCTAAGCTGGAGGTGAAGGAGATTTTAAGTTTCATCTATGGCTAATGGAGACATGCTTTAATGCATTTCCTAAACTGCATAAAATGCAATTTCCTCCTGCACTGCAATCTATTGTGTCTGGCAAGGGGTTATTCCTTGAGCATATCTCTACTTGGCTTTATGGTTATTTACAACCAATTGTCCAACAGCTTCCAGTTTTCATTGAAGACACCTTTGACATTTTTAGGAGAATCTAACATATTACAGGAAGCTCCCAGTAGTACACCTGTGTGACATGCAATCCTTATGACCAAGCGAATAAACCATTGTTGCATTGTCTAGACAAGTGTACCGATTACTGCTGTAAGTTAAGAGTATCATTTGGAGGTTACTTAAACACAATTTCTTTAAATTTGGTCAGTTGTTTTATTTACGTCAGGCAGATGCCTGATTGGCTCATGTTTCTCACCACCTCCTCAGAATATTTACATGGCAGTATGGGAGAAGCATTTTTATTTATTCTGGTGTTGTTGTTTATATTGGGGGCATCTGCTGGTACGGCAGAAATATTGACAATCTGATTCTCGTTTGGAGGCGCGATCAATCTGCCATGCCTGCATTTGTCTCTCACATGAATAGTAACCACATAAATCTTAAGTTTACATTCAATATGTCCTCTGCATCAAACTTTTTGGAACTTTTGTTAACAGCAAATGTTGTTGCATGCTACTAGTTGTCACCTGGGACATATGATCAGGAATTTACCTGTAGGTGAATTCATTAGGGTTCGATATCTATGCAGTGGTGAAAAAGATTTCTCTGTAGGATCCCAGCGATTATGTGATTGTTTAAAATGTAGAGGATACACATCAGCATCCATACAGAGGGGTTTCAATATTGCTAGTGTAGTGGCCTAGTACATGCTTTCCTGAAAAGGTCTTCTTCCTTCTTCTGGAGCTGAGAGAAAGTAAAGCACACCGGCACATGAGGACACCTTCAGCCCTCATGTGTTGTATACACTAGTATATACTCATCATAACCTGACTACCCTGGTGTATTGCATGTGCATTTGTGCAGCCCTCATAGACTTCTATGTAAACCTTTATTGCGCAAAAGTGCACAAAAGCAGAGCGCGCTGCTTCTTTTTCACGTGTGGGAAATGCAAAATATGGAAACATGACCAAACCCATTGTAATCAATTGGCTCTATTCACTGTTTGTTGTGCATGCAAATTTAATTGATTTAAATGGTTCGCTCTTTTGCTTTATTTTTTTGCGCATTTGTTTTGCATGTGCAGAGCAAAATAGCACGTGCTCTATTTTTGTGTGTACTTGTATTTAAAACCCTTCCCCGAAAATCTCTGCAGGGCTTGCCGGCAGACCATTGCTCTCAATGGGGCTGCAGAAGTACCTGTCCCATTGAAAGCAATGGGAGAACATCGCGATCCTCTGCCACACCTGTGACAGCTGTGGCAGGGGATTTTTTACTCCCTGTGGGGAGTCCCCTTGTCACCGAACGCTGTGACAGTGCTGTCACAGTGTTCAGTGAGAAGGGAACTTCCCGCTGGGGAATATTTACACGCACCCCAGACCTATAGTGCAGGCATGTCCTATCTTTTACAGGTCAGCGCGTTTGCATGCCTGTAAAACATGGACATGTGAACACACCATAGGGAATCAATGGTTCTAATAGATGTGTGGCCTTCTGCGCACAGTTGTGTGCACATAAACATGCTCGCCTGAATCCACCCTAAGGCACTTGTGAGGTCTCACATGTGTACAGTTCTGGGTATCACGGAGTCATCTCTACTGTAACCTACACCCACTCCACCCTCATTTACCCTAAATTACCATAGACACCGCACTTTGGATTAAATTTGGCCATAGCAGCCATATTTATTTACAAAAATAACATTAAACATAAATAACATTTTTTACCCCGTAGAAAAAACGCTCAATCCCCTCCTGTACACCCTGCAGCCACAAATCCATCCCAATCTCGTTCAGGTGCACGCCATCTGATCTCCAGTAATTTCCTGTGCCAGCTTCCAAATCTATTTGCCTAACTGCAATTCCCCCCTTACGCCCCACAAAACGCGACAGATCCCTGTTTAGCCTAATCCTAGCTTTATTCGAAACCCTTTACCAACTGCACCCCTCTCCATGCTCTCCTAGGGACTATCTCTGACCCCACTATGATTAACCCCGGGTATGATGCCAACAACCTAAAGATTTTCATACCTAATGTCCCTCAACAGGTCTCTAAATGGCCTCTTCCTTAGATCATTACCGCCCGCATTAAGAACCAACACATCCAGGACTCTGTCTAAATTAACCCCTTCTCAACTTCTTCTAGCACCCTACACCAGGACATTCCCCTAATTCCCCTCCACCTAACTATTGCCTCACTCCGCGCCAACCTTAACTGTCTCCATTTGGGCCTCACCCCCGCCTGTTTAGCTCCCCAAAACACATGAGTGACACAAAATCTAACTCACACACTACCAATTCACCCCCCCCCCCCATCTATTACAACAAATGAGGACGCACATACGAATCCCAGCTACCAATCCTCTTGACTGGCTCATCCTCAATACCCTGTGCCGCAGCCTCCATTGCTGCCCCCACCCTGAAGGAATGTGACCCGAACTGTGAACTGTCATACAGCATCCACCGCTTTTCTAAACACCACCATAAATTGAAAACGCGTTAAAAATCGCCCGTCTTCATGTCGCAAAAATGGGCCTTCACCCACGCCTAGCACCTGGCAATAATTCTCCCAAGATCTCACCGGGCACATTTTGGCCCCCTAAAACCTCCCCGAGCCGGATCAACTGACCCCACCCCCCTTGATCCGTCTTGGACCGGCAAATGAAAAGTTCTAACCTCTCCTCCACCAACCTCACATCTTCTGTCTGCAGCTCCCCCTATAGACTTACTCAGTGAAATGAATTCCCCTACCCACGGCGCCTCCAAAAATGCTAATGATAAAGCCACTTTAAAAAGCAAACGTTCGAAACTATCACTGCAGATCATGTCTACTGCCCTTCCCAGCCTTTCCAAAATACTAAAAGACACCGGTCCCTTTGTGTTCAACCGCCCCTTACTTCTCCTGAAACCCTTCAACGCCTGACTCACGAGAAAGCTTTTGGTCACATCCACAACGCCCCACAGCTTACAACCAAAAGCCACCCCAGCCATGAACCATTTAACCCGAGCAACTGACCACTCCTCCTCCGCACTCTTCCCCAACCAACTCAACAACACCCCTACTCTATGTTCCTCCAAACTGCCCCCCGCACACACACACACTGCCTAAACCAGTCCTCCTACTCTTGCCGAGCTGCGCAATACGCCACCCTCGCCCCTCGAGTCAGTGACTGCTCAAGCAAGCCCCCACTGCTCACTTACCATGTTCCAGAGCTGATCTAGGCACTTCCTCCCCTCTTTTTCCACTCCCAGCGCCAACGTCCTTACCCGCCCCCACTGAAATCGAGAGAGAGCATCCATGATTGAATTATCAACACATAGAACGTGCACCGCTACCACTCACATTTTCAAAGACAATGCCTCTAGAACTAAATGGCGCAACAAGTTCACAACTGGGGAAGATGAGGCCGACAAATTGTTAATGACTTGCATCACCCCCATGTTGTCGCAATGTAACCTCACCTTTCAATCCTGAAAGTGAGCCCCCCATAGCGCAATAGCCACCACTATCAGAAATAGCTCCAATAGCACCAAGTTTCGCACCAAGCCCTCCTGCTTCCATTCCTCCAGCTACTCCCCCACAAACCATCTACCCTGAAAATAAGTGAAAAAAACGGCACTTCTTGCCGCATCAGTATAGAGCTCCCAGCGTTCTCGCTGACCTTAGCCAACATTACAGATCTGCCATTGTATTTCATTAAGAAGGTGTCCCACACAACCAGGTTATCCTTATGACTTGCCCCATGCCTTATAAAATGGTGGAAAGCATGTACCCCAGCCATCGGTGTCGCCAAATGCCTACAAAACACGCAGCCCATCAGCGTTATCCAGCAAGCAAAATTAAGCTTGCCTCGGTGTCAATGCTGATGCCCAAAAAACTCAGGCAGGTTGTGGGCGCCTCCATTTTATGGGGGCCAGTGGCACCCTGAAACGCCCCGCCACCCATTGTAACATTCCCAGCAAGGTCGCACAAATTGGTGACTTCCCCCCAGGCCCAACATACATGAAATCATCCAAGTAGTGGATGACCGACTAAACTGCAGCGGTATCCCTCACTACCTATTCCAAAAACAAACTGAATGCCTCAAAGTAAGCACATGAGATGGAACATCCCATGGGCAAATAACAGTCTGCAAAATAATTCCCTTTCCAAAAACATCCCAACAACCCAATGCTCCCTGGTCAAACCGGCAATAGGCAAAACGCCAACTCGATATCGGTCTTTGCCTATAACGCACCCTTCCCGTATTTCCTCACCCAGCAAACAGCAGCATCAAATGACGTATATACCACTGAGAAAAGGTCAGGGTCATTTCCTTCATTTGCAGACACCCCCTTTGTGTAGGATAGGTTATGTATCAACCAAAACTTGTTCGGTTCTTTTTGGGACCATGCCAAGCAGTGACACCACAAAGTCCCGCAACGGAGGCTCTTTAAATGTCCTAGCCATGCAGCCTAAACTAATCTCCTTCCCAAGTTTCTCGGTTGCAACACCCAGGCAATCCTGTGCCGAACATAAATTCTTAATCGAAAAGAGGACCCCATGAATTGGGGGCGGGATGATAAAACCATCCCTAAAACCCTTAAACAGTAACTCTGCCTTCTCCCTATCCTGGTACCTATTTAGAAAGGGCACCATCTTTTCCAGCCTCACTGGGGTCATCCCTTTTTGGAAAACCCCCTGTCCCTTTTCCTCTCCCTTTTTTGAAGCACTTGGCTGCTCCATGCGACCCTGTGCTACAATGGGAGCAGGCTTGCTTAAACTTGCATGTCGCCCCAAACTTGCATTGGCTTTCGTTGACTTGTCAACAAAAGTTGCGTGTATTCCTACCTGCCAGTCCCACCTTGGTCCGCTGCTGAAGTGGAGGCTGAGCCTGAAAACCTGGTGTCTCCCTGAAAGGGCTGCCCGAATCCCACAGGGGCCATTACCCTCAAACAAAAGCCAATATCTTTGTGGTCCCATCTAATCAATGTACGCACCGCTTTCCACTGCCTAAAGTGCTCATCGTAGCGCAGCCAGCTCTGCCCCCCATATACATGGTTAGCTTCGCCGATTGAGTGCAGATAAGAAAAAAGGCTGGAACAATTTTCCAGCGCTTTTTTCCCAATCATACTTGCCAAGATGGCAAATGCTTGGAGCCAATTTGTGAACATCTGCAGAATCAGACGCCACTTCTGCTTTTCCTTCTCCTCCCTCTTGTACTCCATTCTCTTCCACTTATTGAGATAAAAAATTTTCCAAGGGGAGAAAGGAAAATATTTCCACATATTCATCCCTCCATATCTTCTCCCTAGCTTCCTTCTTCAAGTGGGCCCCCGAGAGGCCCCTCAAAGCACACATACAACTCGCCTTTCGCCCTGTCATCAAGACAAATCCCATCCCCATCCTTTTCTGTTTGCACTGCCACTGTCGACGAATGACTAACCTTCGCCCCCCCCCAACGACGCCTCCACCTAGGATACCCTCGCTGACGGATGACGGATTTGGCTCTGCACTCTATGCTAAAACTGCCGAAGGAGAGGGCCAAACCTTGGCTACCCCCAGTGCCCCCAGCCAAGCTCCCACCTGGAATGCTCAGAGTGCTGGATGATGTGCTACATGGCAAGCTTCATGCCACAACAGGCAGCATGGCCTGCCCTGCCCTCTCCCACCCCCGCCTCATCAGCAATCTGCATAAAACACCCAGCAGCACCCCTATTTCACCCACACCACCCTGAGCACTTGCTAATGCTGTGCCCCTAACCACCAACTGTCCTGAACTACTCCTGGGTAAGTCCTCTTCGGGACTTGCCACACATGCTGGTTCTTCTCGCTTCTTTCTTCTCCTGGTCTTCCCTCTTCCTCAGGTCACTGCTTTATCTTCTCCCAGTCTTCACTCTTTCACAGCTCCTCTGGATTTTCCTGCTTCTCCTTCTTTCTCCTCATGTTTCCAGTAACTCCTCCCCCCCTCCTTGGCGTTGTTTCACTTTCCTACACTCACCCCCCCCCCCTTTCTTCTCTTATCATTCCCCTCACCTATTAACCCCTTCCCTCCCCATTAATTCTGACATGCCTGCCTTTCTCCTATTATCCCTGCATTCTCCGACTCCGGTAGTTCTGGAAAGATGTTGCAGTGCTGGGGAGGGGTCAAAGAAGGGCAACTAAATTAATAAATGAAATAAAAGGACTGGAATACCCAGAGAGGCTATCAAAATTAGAATTATATTATACCCAGACTACAATGGTAACAAGAGGGCATCCTCTACATTTAGAGGAAAGAAGGTTTCATCACTAATACAGAAGGGGGTTCTTTACTGTAAGTGCAGTGAGACTGGCAAACTCTTTGCCTGAAGATGTGGTGATTGCAAAATAGATATGAGTTTAAGAGGGGGCTAGACGTCTTTTTAGAGCGCTATGATATTACAGGATACAGACATTAAATAACCAGTGGGGTTGTTGATCCGGATCTTGGAGTCAGGTAGGAACTTTCAAACGTTGATCCAGGGATTATTCTGACTGCCATTATGGAGTCAGGAAGGATTTTTTTCCTCCCAAATGGGCTAAATTGGCTTCTGTCTAGGGATGAGCGAGTATACTCGCTAAGGCACTACTCGCTCGAGTAATGTGCCTTAGCCGAGTATCTCCCCGCTCGTCCCGAAAGATTCGGGTGCCGGCGCGGGGCGGGGAGCTGCGGGGGAGAGCAGGGAGGAACGGAGGGGAGATCTCTCTCTCCCTCTCTCCCACCCGCTCTCCCCTGCTCCCCGCCGCAACTCACCTGTCAGCTGCGGCGGCCCCCGAATCTTTAGGGACGAGCAGGGAGATACTCGGCTAAGGCACATTACTCGAGCGAGTAGTGCCTTAGCGAGTATACTCGCTCATCCCTACTTCTGTCTCATTGGGTTTTTCTTCCCTTCCTCTGGATCAACAAGGTGGGTAGGAAACAGACTGAACTAAATGGACACTGTCTTCTCTCAGCCTAACATACTATGTTACTATGTAATGTTATCTCTCTAAAATAAAATGGGGTGCATGAGCATGTGCAGTGTTGTATGTGGTGTGTGTCCAAAGTTTGTTCTTATTCATGAGATGTGTGCAGTATCTGTCTAATTTGTATTGTGTGCGACCCTTGTCCAGTATGTGGTTTGTATCTAATTTCTGGATGCCATCTGTGCAGCAAGTTCAGCATGTGTGCAGTTTTGTGTGTCTAATGTGCGAGTGGCATGCACGCACTATATTTATCTTTACGTAATTCTGTTGTGATCGAGGTCCCGGACACATCATCTCCACAGGAGCTCTTTGCTGACAATGTCTGACCAAGTGTCAACCACATGTGAAGAGCTATTTCTTGACAATAATTGATATATTAGTTTTCTATTACAGTCATTATTAGGAACATAACATGTTTCAAAATCCATAGGCAGATAGAACTTATGTGCTTATACTACCCTGTTCTAGGACTAGCGGTGACAAAGGACTAGAGGGACATTTTAAAAAGAGGATAGTTTTTGCTTTATTACATACTCTTGGGGTGCTCTCACACATGAAGATTTTCTTGCAGATTTAAATGTGGATCGGCAGCAGACCACCTTCTTCAATTGAAGATGTGAAATCTGCTACAAATCTGCATCAAAATCCACACTGAAAAAACACTATATAAAGAGCAATATTATCCCCTATACACTGACGTTATAGAAGTAGTTACCAG
The DNA here is from genome assembly GCF_035609145.1 of Eleutherodactylus coqui. NCBI lineage: Eukaryota > Metazoa > Chordata > Amphibia > Anura > Eleutherodactylidae > Eleutherodactylus > Eleutherodactylus coqui. The sequence continues at coordinate 254,213,181 of NC_089837.1, read as the reverse complement.
CTCAATGTGGATGCCCTGTAGGTTTTGTGATTACAGTATCATTATATCCAGTAAATACAAGTGACTTCTTCTCTGACTACAGTTGTTCACTTTCCCTTTGCTTCTCCATCCAGCCCAGTTCACCATGAGAACTTTTCAGAGAAGGGGACGAATGGAAGAAAGCTTTCAACACTCCCAAAGGACATTTGGAAAATCGAGTGATGCCCTTCGATTTGACTAATGCTCCAGCAGTGTTTCAGGCCTTCATAATTGAAGCACTTCGGAAGGTCATTGGACATTTTGTGTTAGTTTATCTAGATGATATTCTTATTTTTTCTCCCGATTATGATTGTCATATTTTGCTCATTAGCCAGGTGCTGCAAGCTCTCCGTAAAAACAACCTTTTTGCGAAAAGGGGGAAGTGTATTTTCACCGTACAGTAGATTACTTTCCTGGGGCATGTTATAACCCCAAATGGTTTTCAGTTGGATCCAGAGAAAGTCCAGGCTGTTTTCAATTACGTTCAGCCAGAGAATTTGAAGGCGCTTCAAAAACTCTTGTGGTTAACTAGTTATTATCGAACGGCTTTTCGGAGATGGTTTAACCTTTGATGTACATGGGAAAGAAAGGTGCCTTCCTTTCTAAATGGTCTCCAAAAGTGTTACACGCATTTGAGGCTTTGAAGAGGTGTTTTGCAACTGCTTTCATTCTTGTACAGCCAGATTCATCCAGGTCCTTTGTTGTGGAGGTGGATGCCATGGAGGTCGGGGTGGAGGCAGTTCTGACTCAATGCATTAGTGAATTGAAGAATCTTCATTCATGTGCCTTCTTTTCATGAAAGTTTACCTCGACTGAACAAAATTATTACATTGGTGACAGAGTTATTGGCCATTAAATGGGCCATTAAAGAGTAGCATCATCTCCTTGAAGGGGCTCAATACAGGGTGACAGTTATTACAGATTACAAAATTCTGATATATTTAGAATCAGCAAAGAGACTTAACCCTAGATGGATACCGGGGTGGTTGTTCTTTTCCCACTTCAATTTTGTAGTCACATACCATCCTGGAAGTCAGAATGTCAATGTGGATGCTCTCTGTAGGAGTTTTTTTTCCAGTGGTCCCTGATGAACCTCCTGCACCTATTCTGTCCAAAGGGGTGGTGGTGTCAGCAGTGTCCCTGGATCTGGAGGAGAAGATTCATAAGGTAAAAAATTGGCTCCTTTCGGTCTACCAGAAGCGAAACTTATTAGTCCCTCTACATTTGAGGCTTCAAGTGCTTTCCGAAAATGCATAGTTCTGTTCTGGCAGGTCATCCGGGCATTAACAATACTGAAGAGTATTAAAAATATTCTTTTGTTGGCTGTCTTAAAGACGAGATGTTTTTATTCATATTTCTTTTTTGTGCTAGAGCCAAATCGCCTTGGAATCTGATAGCCAGGAAACTGTTGCCTCTACCAGTACCTGAGAAACCCTGGACTCATCTGTCCATGGATTTCATCACTGACTTATCTTCCTCGGAGGGAAACACTATTATCTGGGTGGTTGTCGATCGATTTAGCAAGATGGGTCATTTTGTTGCCCTACCTAGTCTGCCTAATGCTAAAAAATTGGCTAAACTGTTCATAGCTCATGTTGTTAGGTTACATGTCGCCAATTAGGAATATAGCTGTCTTTTTCTTCTCCTTACCATTCAGAGACTAAGAATCAGATGGAGAGGTGTAACCAGGGTCTTGAAGAGCACTTGCGGTGTTTTGTATCTTATTAACAAGAGCGCTGTTTGGGGTATTTACTTCTAGCAGAATTTGCTCTGAACAATTGATCATTAGAATCAATGGGCGCATCTCCTTTTATTTGCAATTATGGTTTCCATCTGTGTTTTGGTTCATTTGCTACATTGATATTGGAGGTGTTCAAGAAAATGAATTCTTGTCCAGCATCTTCACAAAAAAGTGCCCTAAAATAATTAAATCTTTATTGATATATACACTAAAAACTCTTTGGCGCTATGGACTAACAAGATGAACAAACAGACAAAAAAGGATATCAAAATCTTGTATCGAGGTAAGTTACACTTTTGTTTTCCCAGAATTCAATGAAAACGCATCCAGAAAGAACGAAGTGTAAAGGCCCATTTAGACACAACGGTTACCACTCACAATTCGCTCAATTGCCATCTTTTGAGTGATAATCGTTGTTTCTAAACACGCTGCCCTTGTGCACTGTTCGTGCACTACTCGTTCATCCTTGATTTCTAGCAGGCTACAAATCAAGGATGACTCTTATCAGCGCTTAGCCTTTTTTCAGCTGGAATCCCACTGGGACTTCCCAGCGGGATACCAGCTGAAAGCTCAGAGAACAAAGGAGCTGTTAGCACTCCTGCTGTTTTTCAGAGCCATCAGCTCAGTGGGACACCGCTGATAACTGCGAGAACAATGCAGCTGTTTGCATATACAAAACAGTTGCTTAGTTCTGAGTTATCAGCGGTGTCCCGCTCCACCTACATTTAATTAGCTACTTATGAGTTATGCAAAGATAATCACTCAAAGTTGTCACTCAAACTGCCGTTTGAGAGATTTTTGAGCGATCGTCTTTCAGTCTAAATGCACCCTAAGTCATATACCCCTTAATAATTTGTGGTTATTGACAGTCTGAGGACCTAAAAATAACCAAGATACGATCCTGGTCACCCACTTATAATACTGTCACACTTTGATAAAATCTCTGATGTGGAGCAGAGCTATAGCAGATTCCCTTCTCAAAGGGAAGATAAAGCCTTGGCCAAGTAGTATCTAAATTTTGCCTATTTTATGGCCTGCTGAAGCTGACCTATACACATAATTATTCAGTAAGAGCAAAAATTCAGGATCCCTGTTGCTGCAATATCACTTGATTCTGCTGTATTTCTGCACTATTCCTGGATGTTTGACTGCGATCACCCTGGATCTCTGCAATATAAAGGAACTCTATGACTGTACTTGTCCCAGGATTCTAATCTATTCTCCTAACACAGGGTACGATCCCCTAACAGACTTGAAGAAAAAGGAGACAGAAAGAGCAAGTTGTATGGCCACAAGCCCTGATGGTGAATCTGTTATAGCTCTGCTCCACATCAGAGGTTTCAAGTAGGTGATTTGGTCTGGTTATCTACTAAAAACATCAAGCTTAAACAGCCGTCTTTTAAACTGGAACTGCGTTTTATTGGCCCTTTTAAAATCAAGGGAAGCATTAACCCTGTGTCTTTCAGATTGGAGATTCCTAGCTTGTTAAAAAAAGTACTGATGTATTCCACAAATCTTTATTTAAGAACTTTGTTAATCTGATACTTGGATTGTCACCTCCTTCTCCAGTGTTGGTAAATGGGAGTCTTCAATTTAAGATCAGTTGCATTGTTGATTCTTGTCAAGCCAGCAACTCATTGCAGTATCTGGTACATTGCCGGGGGTATGGTCCCGAAGAGAGGACGTGGGTTCCAGCTGCTGATGGCAATGCAGATTGGTTAGTTAAAAACTTTCATAGATGGAATCCTAGTAGACCAGGTTCTAAGGGTCCAGAGGCGCCTTCTCGGAGGGGAGGTTATGTTGCGGCTTATCAGTCGCGGCACCATTATGGCATGTTAGCCAGACAGACCAGTCACTCTGCCACTATGTAGGTCACTGGTTGACACATGTTGTGCGGGGGTTGCAGGTTACTATCAATACCTATATGCTGCATACTGGTATTCACTCTGAGAGTACTACCTTTGAGAGATGGTTTGGAGTAGGTTTCCTCCTCTGTGCTACCTATCAACAGGTGGGGAGGGCTTTATTTTCCTACCCCCTCCTCTACTCCATTGCTGTTTATTCAGTTCTGTTGGTGATTGAAGCTGGTTGGAGCCTCTATTCTGCGTGAAAGCCGTATATTTACAGATAAGTACTGGTTTACTTTCATCTCGCTGTGTTGGTGTTTGCACGGTTGCATTGCTGCATTTAGTGTATTTTCCCTGGTGTTTTAATAGGGATAGTCAGGTCCAAGAAAAAGATAGTGGGGCCGTCCTTTCGAGGATGCTAACTCCGCATTTAGGCAGGGGTTACCCATGTCCCGAGCAATAAGGGCAAGTTACTTCCATCTCCTATTGTCCGGTGTGGCATTGTTTTTCCTAACATTAAACTGTGAGTGTTTTTGTAGTTCTGTAAGTATCCCACCTATGCTTGGCAAGGTGCTCTAGCGCAGGGGTCCCCAACTCCAGTCCTCAGGGACCACCAACATGTCATGTTTTCAGGGTATCCTATAGTAAGAACACCTGTGGCAATGTCTGAGGCACTGCCAATAATTATATCACCTGAGTAACACTGAGGAAATCCTCAAAACATGACCTGTTGGCGGACCCTGAGGACTGGAGTTGGGGAACACTGCTCTAGCGCACCTTGGATGTGACACCAGGAAAGGAAGGCGTGACAAAGGTGAGATGAGTATAGCTGTTTTTGTTTTGTTTTTTTAATCGCACCAACTTCCACTAGCAGCACATTAATAGTAGGGAATAGGGGCTATTTGGATGGATGTGGGACCCCTGGAATCTTTGGCCTGATGTGGCGGCACCTATCACCTCTATTGCACTAGATATGTGTATTTTACTTTGAAATTAAAAATGAAATTCAAGAAAATTATATTAGGTAATACCTTATACCTGAAAGCATTTAGGTGCAAATAAAATTGAACTTAAAAGTAGAGTATATCCATTAATGATCGAAGCACATCTTGGGGCTTTTTTTAAAAACAATGCATTTGCGCTGTGTATTACATGTGTAAAATTTGTGTGTGCAATACACAGTGAATAGTGATTTAAATCGGTTCGATCACATGTGCATTTTTTTGTTGCGCCAAAAACCTGCAGCATCACACGCAGCACACAAAATTAGCAAATATTAAATTAATTAAACTTAATTGCTTATTGAAATCAATGGGAGCATGCTTGCATATTTTTTTGTGCAGGCAAAAGATACTGTAAAAAACAGACATGTATAAATAAGCTTGAAGAAAGCTTTAATGAAGCAAAATGTGTAAATTGTTCTCAATACCACTCTGTGGACAGTTTAACTGAAACTTTGCTTTTCCGAGAAGCAGACGGTATCCAGATATTTCATTTTATTCAGTTATGTTTCAAATAAAAGAGAAATAAAAACAAATGCAGTTGGCAGCTCATATTCCTTAGTCTATTGTTTCTATTACTCATGTGTATATTCTAATGCCATTTACTCTGCTTGCCTCCAATATTCAGCATCGTTTCCTTTTTATGCATTTTCTTATCTGATGTTTTTACAACACAGCGAGGAATCATGTAACAAATAATTAAATTACAGCAGAAGATTCTGTTTTTTAAAACATAAACTAATGTGTAGATGTAGCAAAGTTTAACTTGACTACAATAACCTTCTGTAACAAGTTAGAGCAGGCTCACATACTTTTATTTACGATGGGTTCATTTTAGTAGTACCTATAATCACTCATCTAAAGACTGCGCAGTAGAGCAGTAGTGTACGACTGGCAGTACTCCAGCTGTTCTGAAATGACAACTCCAATATTTAAAACCTGTTGTGAGTGTACTGAGAGCTTCACAACAGATATAGGGCCCCTGGATACGCACCACAGACAACTGAAACACAGTTGCACACCTTTATGAGAATATGCTGTGGATTTTCCATTAAAAATCTACCAAAGCAAAAAGAAACATAGTAACATAGTATGTAAGGCAAAAAAAACATAAGTTCTTCCAGTTTGGCCTATTAACCTCCAATATTGACCCAAACGAAGGCAAAAGAAAACAACGAGGTAGAAGAGAATTTTCCCTATTTGAGGGGAAAAAAATCCTTCCTGACTCCAATCTAGCCATCGGAATAATCCCTGGATCACCAACCCTTTTGAAGTTTTCAATGATTAGAAAATTTAAAATTGTATCGCTCAAGAAAGACATCCAGGCTCCTCTTGAACTCTTTTATTGAATTTGTCATCACCACGTCCTCAAGCAGGGAGTTCCATATTCTCACTGCTCCTACAGTAAAGAACCTCCTTCTATGTTGGTGCAGAAACCTTCTTTTCTCTAGACCTAGAGGATGCCCCCTTGTTACAGTCACAGTCCTGAGTATAAGCAGATCATGGGAGAAATCTCTGTATTGTCCCCTGAAATATTTACACGTAGTTATTAGGTCGCCCCTTCAGACGTCTTTTTTCTAAACTAAATAATCCCAATTTTGATAACCTCTCTGAGGTTATGATGTGCTTTTTTATCTAAGATTTTAGTGCAGAAATGCAGGAAATATGCTACAGATTGTATTCTTTGCCTCGCAAAAGGTGAAATCCTTAGTGAAAATATGCAGCAAACATTTGACATGTTGTGGATTTAAAATCTGCACACTGCATAATTTCTACACAGTTTTGGTGCGGATTTTTTGTGGATGAAATCCTGAAAATCTCATAAAACTTGCTGCCACTGTAAATGCTTTAAATATTCCGTGCAGAAAAATATGGAGCAATTTCCCCTATATGTGAACATACCTTATAGCCCCATACACTTTCTTCTTTCCAATTATTTTTATTAGTGTTTTCCATAGCATAACATACAAGTATATTTATGGTTATGCACATCAGAATGAATTACAATGGATAGTTCTTATACTATACATTCTTATACAGCAAATGGTCCGAGTATGATTTTTACATAAATTTATCTGTAACCTGTAATGCTCAGATTGTTTTATTAGTAAGATTGTTAACATTTAAACCAAGAAGTAACACTTAACCAGTGTTACAAGAAGCAACACTTAACCAGTGTGTACCATTTTGATAGTTATTCAGCCTTGGGGTATTGACTGATGGGAGATTAAGGGAAGGAGTTAAGTTTTTAGATTGGCAGAGGGTAATGATTAAGCCATATCTTCCATTTGTTATTGAAGGCATCTAGTTTCCCACCTTTAACTGCTAGCATTTTTTCGTATAGGCAGTTTGAAACTATCAGTGTGATATCTTCCATAGAAGATATTCAGTTACGTGCTAATGTAAGAAAGGAGATGAATGAAGAACATGGCATGTGACAGTTCTGATATTCAGTGGGAGGCTGTCAATGACCAGACCCAGACTACTTTTTGTTTAAGGTGAAGGGGAGAGTAATTTCAAGGGACGGCACACTAAGCCCCATAAATTACAAAATAAGCGAGCAGCTCCAAAAGACGTGTAAAAGTGTGGCCCTACACCCGCAGCCTCTCCAGCATAGAGGTGAGGCTTTAGTAAATACAAGTCTGTCCATAGCCATACACTTTCCTCAACAGGCGCACATGAGAAAAAAGGTGGCATAAGGGCTTTATGGTGCATAACCCAATTACCATATATTTGAGTCTATTTACACCAGGTAACATAACTCATTCCCATATTTATTTGTCCAATGTGCACAGACTCCAATCTCCTTTTGCCTGGTTCTCTGGATTACAGTGAAGGGAGCCAAAAGATGATGCCTAGAGATTCTTCAGAGGTCATACATGACCCCTCCGTAGCACATTATCATCGTCTTCATAGCAGCAGCACGCAGGCAAAGAGCTTTATTCTGATATATAGCAGAGCCTCACCTTGCATTGATTGGTGGAAAAGCAGACTGACTGCTTCTTCACCCAAGAAAGAAGCACGCAACTTGTCTCCTTCCCTCAATGACTAGTTGTATGTGCTGACAAAAACAGGAAATTCCGTTACTGCAGTGCCACTGCACCAATGGTTAACACCAGTCTTTGTTGATTTTCCTGAAGTGATGTCGTACTATTCATCCTCAAGAATGCTACAGATAATTACTGGCCTTATTAGTCTCAAGCTGTACATGTGAGCATCACTGCTTTAGGCAATTTTTTTCCAATCTCTGAACCCCCTTTAAGCTTGCTTTATGATATAAGTGTTATGCTGAATAATCTAATGATGTTGGCACATAATTATCATAATACTATTGTTACTATAATTATTACTATGATGTCATAGCTCTTTACGGGAAACATTATGGTATTATCATTGATATGTTAATAGCTATGCTATCATTTGTTGGTCAACATTATATCACTTTTTCCTAGTAACTATTATGATCTCTAAAAATTGATGTTTTACTGATGTCTATAACGGTTGCCTTCTTGTTTTTACATATTGTTTCCATCCACATTGTTTTTATCTTGAAGTAATAATTTAATACAGACCATTTTTCTTGGAGTGCTAGAGAACTGCTATACAGTTTTTGAACAGCTGTCAGTCCACTTCTGGAGTAGCTTGGATCTCCGTGCACCTATTTTGATCACTATGGACTCATGGTTTCTCACAGCGATATTATATATTTTTTCTGAGATAGATAGTTTGACAGACAGGTAGGTATGACTGCAGAGGGAAGATACATTTCTCCCAGATACCTCTCCTACACGGAGTAACAGGAAAAGTAACACTTTCTGGCTGATTAAGCCAGTGGGTTAAAATACAAGGGACAGCTAAGAGACCAGTAGTTGCTCCAACTTGGTACATAGAAAGCTCGTCTGTGTGAGTCTTGCACTTGGACTGTGAGTACAGTTGCTAAAACCTTTCATTTTTGTAAGCTGGCAAAGACAAACTTTCCAGCTGGTAGACAGGGTTCTTCTGTATATTAGTTAGTGCTAGACAGGCAAAGTATTTATTTTGTTCTTGCTGTCTTATGTTTTTATTTTGCAACTATATTAATCAGATGTGTAAGTTAAAGCTTCTAGGCCCCAATGCAAAATCTGTAATAGGGCCCTCAACTCTAATGTTTTATGAAGAAGTTTGTAGAGGAAGAGGTCCTATGGGCCCCCTAAGATTCCTGGGCCCGGTTGCAACCGCATCCTATGCATCCCCTATAGGTACACCAGTGGTGCTAATAAAGGTGGCCAAGTGTCAGTTTAAAATCTACTCCTGGCTTCTGACTTTGTGTTTTAGTAACAGAAATTTGTCTTTTGACACCAGCAAAGGTAATCGCAAGCTAATCTTCTTACAATAGATAGACAAACGCAAACTAAGTATTAATGTCAGAAATAACTATAAAGGCAGGTTACATTATCCCAAGTCACAGCCTGTAAGTGTCCAGAGCAGCATTCACAATTCTGCGGACTACAGAAATCTAATTTTACATTTACTGATAGTAAACAGAGATCTTGAAAATTATAAAATTATCAAACACAATATAAGCAGGCTTCAGAATCTTCCATTAACCCCTTGAGTGGCGGGTTTCTTAACACCCTGTCGTGCCCACCAGGGCAGGTTTTTTGAATGGTCTAATCATTTAATTTCAACTAATTTTGCAGTCGCGTTCCAAGAGCCATAACTTTTTTAGTTTCCCATTGATATGGCCAAATAAGGGCTTGTTTTTTGCGGGACAAGTTGTACTTTTTGATGGCATCATTTTTGGGTATATATAATGTATTGCATAACTTTTGTAAAGAAATTTGTAGGGAGATTGGGGGGAAAAAAAGAAATTCTGCCATTTGTTTTTTCGATTTCATTTTTACGGCGTTTAGCGCGCAGAATAAATAGTGTCAACACATATACAGAAGTTGTTGCAGCACACTAAAAAATAGGAGAATATACTCACTAGAGCTCATCCAGCGCTATGATGCAAAGCTTGTTACGGATGAGGACCCGTCATCCCATAAAAACTCCAAACTGTACATAAATGTGCAAGCAGCATCAGGGGTGTTGGTCAAGTAAAGAATAACGTTCCTTGGTTAAAACTCCAATTTTAATCCATGTTGCATATAAAATAGCAGCGACGTTTCGCCCGGAAACACTCCAGTCTTTCTCAAGCCAATGTATACAACGCTAACATACATGTGTACCTAATATACCCCAACCCAGCAATCACCACACCAATGACAAGTGTTTTAAAATCCAAAAGGAACCTATTACCATGTTACCTTCAACTTCATAGGATGTTGCATGATCCATCTCAGCTAAGTCCACAGGCTAGCCGGTATACCATCTTGTCTCCAATTAAGGCCGCCTGCAGACGAGCGGGTCGGATCCGGCAGCGAGAAATCTCGCCGCGCGATCCGACCCGAGCGCCTGCAGGGACGAGCGCGTACTCACCAGCGCCTGGCGGCCCCGGCTCTTTGATGTGCCGGCTGCCGCGCAGCCGGCGCATGCGCAGACCGGAGCCGGCGGCCAGGTGAGTGCGTGCCCCGCAGAAAATTAGAACATGCCGCGGTTTGTTTGCCGCGTGAGATTTCGCGCGGCCAAACCGCGGCCGTCTGCATAGGAGTGCATATTGTAATGCACTCCTATGCAGACTTTCAGCGGCGGAAATCCCGCGGCGGGATTTCCGCTCGTCTGCAGGCGGCCTTACTCCTACAAAGAAATAGGAGCACGGCATTCATTGAAGACCCCACCCCCTGTATACCGCATCTTTCCAAGCTACGTCATTAGGTTTGTGCCAGCGCTGGAAATGGGCATCATCGGAGCTCCATCTCGCCAAGCCCCCAGCGTGCCGCATCATAGCGTGTCTAGCCACGCCCCCAATGTGACAAGTCACGATGTGTAACACTGAAACTAGTGCCTACAGTGAATACCTTGTATACTATAGCTGTATGGGCACACAGGGAGTCCCGCGATGTTAACTATCAAGGGCCCAGGACCCAATATACTGAGTTTCATTGTACAGCGCACGCGTTCACTCGCATACTCGGTAATCATGCTGAATTACTTGATGTTGAATAGATAATAACCTACAGCCCCCCCAAAATATGTATATCTATATAAGTATAATTAGTGTGATTACATTATTTTCAACACGATTCCGGCGATACAAAGTTTACATAGTTTTTTTATGTTTTGCTATTTTTGTACATTTAAAACATTGTTTTTTTGTGGGATGAACTCTAGTCTTCATTTATCTAATTTTTTGGAACATGTAAAATTTTGATAGCTTTTTATTCCATTTTTCTAGTGGCAAGATTAACAAAATCTGTAATTCTGGCATGTTTTTTATTTTTATTTTTCACTGCATTCTCTGAGCAGTATAAATAATATTTTAAAGTAATTCTACAGGCCAGTACAATTATGCCAATACCAATTTTCACACTTTAAAAAAAAAAAAAGTAATTAAAGTTTAAATCACCCTCTTTTTGCCATATCTATAATAAAAAAAATCTAAATCATAAAAGAAAAATACATGTTTGGTATCGCCGTGTCCGTAAATGTCCAATCTATCAAAGTAGTACATTATTTACCCCGCACGGTAAATGTTGTCCGAAAAAAAAGATAAAGAACGCCACAAATGCACTTTTTTAGTCACCCTGTCTCCCAGAAAAAATGCAATAAAAAGCGAACAAAAAGTCATATGTATTCCGAATTAGCACTAACATAAACTACAGGACATCTCGCAAAAAATGAGCCCTTGCTTAAGTACGTCAATGGAAAAATAAAAAAGTTATTGCGCGCAGAAGATGCAGCAGAAAATAATTTTAAAAAATTAAACGTCTTTGAAAAAAAATACAAGTACTACAGCAAAAAAAACTGTACAAGTTTGGTATCGTAGTAATTGTACTGACCTGTAGAATAAAGTTATCATGTTATTTTTTTTGCAGCTTGTGTGCCGTAGAAACAAAACGCACTGAAAGATGGCGAAATGTCATTTTTCTTTCATTTTACTCAACTTATAATTTTGTAAAAGTTTTTCAGTACATTATATGGTACTTGAAAAATACAACTCGCCCCCGCAAAAAACAAGCCCTCCTGCAGCGATTTCAATGAATAAATAAAGTAGTTATGATTTTTAAACGGGGGGAGGAAAAAAAGAAATGGGGTAAAAAAAGGGGCCATGTCATTAAGGGGTTAAAAAGTTTGAATTCAGAAGCAGGAGATTGCCAGCAGATCTGCTTCTGGTTCTCCTGCACTGGTTCTCTGTGGGACTGTGCAGGCAGAGCACAATGCCACGGCTTGTGGCATTGTGCTCTGCAGCTCCCATAGTGAAATCTTCCGGGCTATATCGCTATGAGCAGTGAAGCTCGTCCCGGAAAATTTCCAGGCGTGCCACTCAAGGGGTTAAATTGTAGAATGGTTAAGATTTAAAACCAGAAAAACTGTAAAATACTTTAACCCCTTAGTGACCAAGCCAATTTGCACCTAAATGACCAACTCATTTTTCAGTGTTTTTATCGTCGCATTCCTGGAGCCATAATATTAAAATTTTTCTATGGACATAGCCATATAAGGGCTTGTTTTTCTGTGTTGTATTTTTTTAATGCCATCATTTTTTGGTACATATAAAGTATTGTATAAAATTTATAAATTTTTTTTAGAGGGATTGAGGATAAAAAAGCAATTTTGCCATTTTGGGATTTCATTTTTACGACATTCAGTATGCAAAATAAATAATGGGATAACATAATTCTCTAGGTCAGCATGATTCCAGAGATATCAACTTTATACAGTTTTTTTTTTATGTTTTACTATTTTTGTACACAACACTTTTTTTTTTTTTTAAGATTTGCTTTTGCGTTTCTACATTCTAAGATCCAGAACTACTAATTTAAGGTTAAGAGGTTTTCCCGAAACCATTAAAAATTAACAACCTAATGAGTTCCTGACCAACTACTTCACTGCCCTGTTGCCAGAGGCATCTTAACACAATCTTTCATTAGATCGCACACACAGGCTTCCCAAGTCTAAATCACTCCCAAATGCTACTCTGCGAGAATTTGTTAACTTGCATACATTTTGCGTACTGACCTGTATACAAAGGTTACGGATCGCAATAATTTCTTATGCTATGATAGTAACCATCCACCATCGACTATTAGATCTTTACTAGAGATGAGCGAACGTGTTCGTCCGAGCTTGATATTCGTGCGAATATTAGGGTGTTCGGGATGTTCGTTATTCGTAACGAACACCATGCGGTGTTCGGGTTACTTTCACTTCCTTCCCTGAGACGTTAGCGCGCTTTTCTGGCCAATTGAAAGACAGGGAAGGCATTACAACTTCCCCCTGTGTTGTTCCAGCCCTATACCACCCCCCTGCTGTGAGTGGCTGGGGTGATCAGGTGTCCGCCAAATATAAAAGTCGGCCCCTCCCGCGGCTCGCCTCAGATGCCGTGTGAGTTAGATGAGGGACAGTGCTGTTTGTACCAGAGCTGCTGTAGGGAAAGAATTGGTAGTTAGTGTAGGCTTCAAGACCCCCAAAGGTCCTTATTAGGGCCACTGATAGCTGTGTGTTGGCTGCTGTTAGCAGTGGCAATTATTTTTTTTCTCAAAATCGCCTCTGCAGAGCGTTGCACCCGGCATTAGGGACAGAAGTGTTGCATAGGCAGGGAGAGTGTTAGGAGTGAGTGTAGCCTTCAAGAACCTCAACGGTCCTTTCTAGGGCCATATTTAACCGTGTGTAGTACTGTGCTGGCTGCTGTTAGCTGTGCTGCATTTTTTTTTTCTTCTCAAAATCGCCTCTGCAGAGCATTGCACCCTCCATTGATACTGCAGGGAAAGAATTGTGTAGGCAGGGCCACAACACAGTTATTATTCATTGAATATACGCAGTGCTGCCTTTTGGTGGAAAAAAACTGAAAATAATTCTATTTGTCCTGCCTCTGTCCGTCCTAAGGGCGGTGGACACGTGTCGGCTGCGTGTGCAACGTTTAAAAATCAGACGCACCCAGCTACGTTTTACTCCTGGCTTCGCCATTTGCTTTCCTTAATTGGGAAAAAAATACCTGCTCTGCCAGAGTTAATAACTCTGCTACCCTCACGTTCTGTGACACATTAGCAGGGACACAGCACAGTTATTAAACTTCTCATGTTCATTGAATATACGCAGTGCTGCCTTTTGGTGGAAAAAAACTGAAAATAATTCTATTTGTCCTGCCTCTGTCCATCCTAAGGGCGGTGGACACGTGTCGGCTGCGTGTGCAACGTTTAAAAATCAGACGCACCCAGCTACGTTTTACTCCTGGCTTCGCCATTTGCTTTCCTTAATTGGGAAAAAAAATACCTGCTCTGTCAGAGTTAATAACTCTGCTACCCTCACGTTCTGTGACACATTAGCAGGGACACAGCACAGTTATTAAACTTCTCATGTTCATTGAATATACGCAGTGCTGCCTTTTGGTGGAAAAAAACTGAAAATAATTCTATTTGTCCTGCCTCTGTCCGTCCTAAGGGCGGTGGACACGTGTTGGCTGCGTGTGCAGCGTTTAAAAATCAGACGCACCCAGCTACGTTTTACTCCTGGCTTCGCCATTTGCTTTCCTTAATTGGGAAAAAAAATACCTGCTCTGCCAGAGTTAATAACTCTGCTACCCTCACGTTCTGTGACACATTAGCAGGGACACAGCACTATTATTAAACTTCTCATGTTCATTGAATATACGCAGTGCTGCCTTTTGGTGGAAAAAAACTGAAAATAATTCTATTTGTCCTGCCTCTGTCCGTCCTAAGGGCGGTGGACACGTGTCGGCTGCGTGTGCAACGTTTAAAAATCAGACGCACCCAGCTACGTTTTACTCCTGGCTTCGCCATTTGCTTTCCTTAATTGGGAAAAAAAATACCTGCTCTGCCAGAGTTAATAACTCTGCTACCCTCACGTTCTGTGACACATTAGCAGGGACACAGCACAGTTATTAAACTTAGATTATTCATTCAATAGAGGCAGTGGGGCCTTTCGTTTTCAAAAAAGGGAAAAAATTATATTTGGCCTGCAGTCTTGCGCCAATTTATTTCCTGCCTGTGAAATCAAATCACTGGTAATACAGCATGCTGAGGGGTAGGGGTAGGCCTAGAGGACGTGGACGCGGCCGAGGACGCGGAGGGCCAAGTCAGGGTGTGGGCACAGGCCGAGCTCCTGATCCAGGTGTGTCGCAGCCGACTGCTGCGCGATTAGGAGAGAGGCACGTTTCTGGCGTCCCCACATTCATCGCCCAATTAATGGGTCCATGCGGGAGACGGTTATTAGAAAATGAGCAGTGTGAGCAGGTCCTGTCCTGGATGGCAGAAAGTGCTTCGAGCAACCTATCGTCAACACGCAGTTCTGCGCCGTCCACTGCTGCAAATCCGAATCCTCTGTCTGCTGCTCCTCCTTCCTCCCAGCCTCCTCACTCCACTACAATGACACCTGCTCAGGAGCGGGAACACTCCCAGGAACTGTTCTCGGGCCCCTGCTTAGATTGGGCAGCAGCGGTTCCTCTCCCACCAGAGGAGTTTATCGTCACTGATGCCCAACCATTCGAAAGTTCCCGGGGTCCGAGGGAAGAGGCTGGGGACTTCCGCCAACTGTCTCAACAACTTTCTGTGGGTGAGGAGGACGATGACGATCAGACACAGTTGTCTTGCAGTGAGGTAGTAGTAAGGGCAGTAAGTCCGAGGGAGCAGCGCACAGAGGATTCGGAGGAAGAGCAGCAGGACGATGAGGTGACTGACCCCACCTGGTGTGCAACGCTTACTCAGGAGGACAGGTCTTCAGAGGGGGAGTCAAGGGCATCAGCAGGGCAGGTTGCAAGAGGCAGTGCGGTGGCCAGGGGTAGAGGCAGGGCCAGACCGAATTATCCACCAACTGTTTCCCAAAGTGCCCCCTCGCGCCATGCCACCCTGCAGAGGCCGAGGTGCTCTAAGGTCTGGCAGTTTTTCACAGAGACGCCTGACGACCGACGAACAGTGGTGTGCAACCTTTGTCGCGCAAAGCTCAGCCGGGGAGCCAACACCAACAGCCTGGGACGAAGGCCGTTCAGCGCCTCCGGTTTGCACCCCTGCCTCTCCCCCTGTGCCCCAACCTGCCACTGAGATGCAACCCCCCTCTCAGGACACAGGCACTACCGTCTCCTGGCCTGCACCCACACCCTCACCTCCGCTGTCCTCGGCCCCATCCAGCAGTGTAGTTCAGCGCACCGTCCAGCCGTCGCTTGCGCAACTGTTGGAGCGCAAGCGCAAGTACGCCGCCACGCACCCGCACGCTCAAACGTTAACCGTCCGCATAGCAAAATTCATCAGCCTTGAGATGCTGCCGTATAGGGTTGTGGAAACGGAGTCCTTCAAAAGTATCATGGAGGCGGCGGCCCCGCGCTACTCAGTTCCCAGTCGCCACTACTTTTCCCGATGTGCCGTCCCAGCCCTGCACGACCACGTCTCCCGCAACATTGTACGCGCCCTCACCAACTGCCACGGTCCACTTAACAACGGACACGTGGACAAGCACAGGTGGGCAGGGCCACTACATCTCCCTGACGTCACATTGGGTGAATTTAGTGGAGGCTGGGACAGAGTCAGAGCCTGGGACCGCTCACGTCCTACCCACCCCCAGAATTGCGGGCCCCAGCTCGGTGGTGGTATCTGCGGAGGTGTATGCTTCCTCCACTAAAGCACCCTCCTCCTCCTCCTCTGTCTCGCAATCAAGATGTGTTAGCAGCAGCATGTCGCCAGCAGTCGGTGTCGCGCGGTGTGGCAGCACAGCGGTGGGCAAGCGTCAGCAGGCCGTGCTGAAACTACTCAGCTTAGGCGATAAGAGGCACACGGCCCACGAACTGCTGCAGGGTCTGACACAGCAGACCGACCGCTGGCTTGCGCCGCTGAGCCTCCAACCGGGCATGGTCGTGTGTGACAACGGTCGTAACCTGGTGGCGGCTCTGCAGCTCGGCAGCCTCACGCACATGCCATGCCTGGCCCACGTCTTTAATTTGGTGGTTCAGCGCTTTCTGAAAAGCTACCCACGCTTGTCAGACCTGCTCGTAAAGGCGTGCCGGCTCTGCGCACATTTCCGCAAGTCCCACACGGACGCTGCCACCCTGCGCACCCTGCAACATCACTTTAAGCTGCCAGTGCACCGACTGCTGTGCAACGTGCCCACACGGTGGAACTCTACGCTCCACATGTTGGCCAGGCTCTATGAACAGCGTAGAGCTATAGTCGAATACCAACTCCAACATGGGCGGCGCAGTGGGAGTCAGCCTCCTCAATTCCTTTCAGAAGAGTGGGCCTGGTTGGCAGACATCTGCCATGTCCTTGGTAATTTTGAGGAGTCTACCCAGGTGGTGAGCGGCGATGCTACAATCATTAGCGTCACCATTCCTCTGCTATGCATCTTGAGAAATTCCCTGCAAACCATAAAGGCAGCTGCTTTGCGCTCGGAAACGGGGGCGAGGGAAGACAGTATGCCGCTGGATAGTCAGGGCACCCTCCTGTCTATTTCTCAGCGCGTACAGGAGGAGGAGGAGGAGCATGAGGAGGATGAGGAGGAGGGGGAAGAGACAGCTTGGCCTGCTGCTGACGGTACACCGGCTGATTGCCTGTCATCCTTTCAGCGTGTATGGCCTGAGGAGGAGGAGGAGGAGGAGGAGGATCCTGAAAGTGATCTTCCTAGTGAAGACAGCCATGTGTTGCGTACAGGTACCCTGGCACACATGGCTGACTTCATGTTAGGATGCCTTTCTCGTGACCCTCGCGTTGCACGCATTCTGGCCACGACGGATTACTGGGTGTACACACTGCTCGATCCACGGTATAAGGAGAACCTGCCCACTCTGATTCCCGAAGAGGAAAGGGGTTCGAGATTGTTGCTATACCACAGGACCCTTGCGGACAAGCTGATGGTAAAATTCCCAGCCGACAGCGCTAGTGGCAGAAGGCGCAGTACCGAGGGCAAGGTAGCAGGGGATGTGCGTAGATCGAGCAGCATGTACATCCCAGGCAGTGCAACAGTCTTTAAGGGCCTGGCCAGCTTTATGGCTCCCCACCAAGACTGTGTCACCGCTCCCCAGTCAAGGCTGAGTCGGCGGGAGCACTGTAAAAGGATGGTGAGGGAGTACGTAGCCGATCGCACGACCATCCTCGGTGACGCCTCTGCCCCCTACAACTACTGGGTGTCGAAGCTGGACACGTGGCCTGAACTAGCGCTGTTTGCCCTGGAGGTGCTTGCTTGTCCTGCGGCTAGCGTCTTGTCGGAGAGGGTGTTTAGTGCGGCTGGGGGAATCATCACAGATAAGCGTAGCCGCTTGTCAACCGACAGTGCCGACAGGCTAACACTCATCAAGATGAACAAAGGCTGGATTTCCCCAGACTTCTGTTCTCCACCAGCGGACAGCAGCGATACGTAAGCAATACGTAGGCTGCACCCGCGGATGGAAGCTACGTTCTCTCTCACCATCCAAAACGGGGACATTTCTGCTTCATCAATCTGTGTCTAATATTCCTCCTCCTCCTCCTGCTCCTCCTCCTGAAACCTCACGTAATCACGCTGAACGGGCAATTTTTCTTAGGGCCACAAGGCTCACTCAAATAATTTTTCTGAACAATTTTTATAAGTTTCAATGCGCTTAAAAGCGTTGGAACTTTAACTTGAACCAATTTTTCGTTACACTGGGCTGCCTCCAGGCCTAGTTACCACTTAAGCCACATTAACCAAAGCGATTCACCTGCCATCTTGGTTGGGCTTGGCCAATTTTTACTGAGGTACATTAGTACTGTTGGTACACCAAATTTTTGGAGCCCTCACCTACAGTGTTATCATAGCAATTTGTATGTTCTTCGCCTGCACTCATCGTACAGAAAGGTGTGTGGGGTTGGCCTACACTTTAGCTACATAAATGTAACTTGGGCCTTGGCTATACTAAGGCTACTGAAATGGAACTAAAACTGCGCTCCCGCTATACTGCTGCTTCGGAATTGTTACTGGGGCCTGTCTTGAGTGCTACTATTGCTGACATGGAACGAAGACTGCGCTCCCGCTATAATGCTGCTTCGGAATTGTTACTGGGGCCTGTCTTGAGTGCTACTATTGCTGACATGGAACAAAAAATGCGCTCCCGCTATACTGCTGCTTCGGAATTGTTACTGGGGCCTGTCTTGAGTGCTACTATTGCTGACATGGAACGAAGACTGCGCTCCCGCTATACTGCTGCTTCGGAATTGTTACTGGGGCCTGTCTTGAGTGCTACTATTGCTGACATGGAACGAAGACTGCGCTCCCGCTATAATGCTGCTAGTGATATGTTAGTGGGGCCTGTCCTAATGCTACGGCTGAAATGTTACGAATTCTGGGCACTGCCTATACCGCTGCTAATGGTATGTCTCTGGGGTGTGGAAACAGAGGCTTCCCAAAGACATGATGGCGGCGAGGCCATTTCCCACCAACGCGGTTACTGTTAAGGTGCATATAACCACGGACACGTGGAGAGGACACGTAGTGCCTCAAAAACATCCCCCTCCTCCCCCAACAGGGAAAACATTCTTGGCAAATGCCTTTGCATTGGTTCGTCTGGTGGCAGTCCAAGAATTTCACCTTTAGCGACACAACAAGAGAGCCCCCACACCATCCCCCCGCCACGGCCCACTTAATCCTGGCCGCATTCCGAAAACCAACAAAATACAACCGTGCTACTAGGTCCGCAGTCACCACCACATTACCACCAACGCGGTTACTGTTAAGGTGCATATAACCACGGACACGTGGAGAGGACACGTAGTGCCTCAAAAACATCCCCCTCCTCCTCCAACAGGGAAAACATTCTTGGCAAATGCCTTTGCATTGGTTCGTCTGGTGGCAGTCCAAGAATTTCACCTTTACCGACACAACAAGAGAGCCCCCACACCATCCCCCCGCCACGGCCCACTTAATCCTGGCCGCATTCCGAAAACCAACAAAATACAACCGTGCTACTAGGTCCGCAGTCACCACCACATTACCACCAACGCGGTTACTGTTAAGGTGCATATAACCACGGACACGTGGAGAGGACACGTAGTGCCTCAAAAACATCCCCCTCCTCCTCCAACAGGGAAAACATTCTTGGCAAATGCCTTTGCATTGGTTCGTCTGGTGGCAGTCCAAGAATTTCACCTTTACCAACACAACAAGAGAGCCCCCACACCATCCCCCCGCCACGGCCCACTTAATCCTGGCCGCATTCCGAAAACCAACAAAATACAACCGTGCTACTAGGTCCGCAGTCACCACCACATTACCACCAACGCGGTTACTGTTAAGGTGCATATAACCACGGACACGTGGAGAGGACACGTAGTGCCTCAAAAACATCCCCCTCCTCCTCCAACAGGGAAAACATTCTTGGCAAATGCCTTTGCATTGGTTCGTCTGGTGGCAGTCCAAGAATTTCACCTTTACCGACACAACAAGAGAGCCCCCACACCATCCCCCCGCCACGGCCCACTTAATCCTGGCCGCATTCCGAAAACCAACAAAATACAACCGTGCTACTAGGTCCGCAGTCACCACCACATTACCACCAACGCGGTTACTGTTAAGGTGCATATAACCACGGACACGTGGAGAGGACACGTAGTGCCTCAAAAACATCCCCCTCCTCCTCCAACAGGGAAAGCATTCTTGGCAAATGCCTTTGCATTGGTTCGTCTGGTGGCAGTCCAAGAATTTCACCTTTACCAACACAACAAGAGAGCCCCCACACCATCCCCCCGCCACGGCCCACTTAATCCTGGCCGCATTCCGAAAACCAACAAAATACAACCGTGCTACTAGGTCCGCAGTCACCACCACATTACCACCAACGCGGTTACTGTTAAGGTGCATATAACCACGGACACGTGGAGAGGACACGTAGTGCCTCAAAAACATCCCCCTCCTCCTCCAACAGGGAAAACATTCTTGGCAAATGCCTTTGCATTGGTTCGTCTGGTGGCAGTCCAAGAATTTCACCTTTACCGACACAACAAGAGAGCCCCCACACCATCCCCCCGCCACGGCCCACTTAATCCTGGCCGCATTCCGAAAACCAACAAAATACAACCGTGCTACTAGGTCCGCAGTCACCACCACATTACCACCAACGCGGTTACTGTTAAGGTACATATTACCAGTCTGACTGGGGCGTGCAGACACCTTGACAGAATGAATAGTGTGTGGCACATAGGTTCCCCATTGCTATGCCTACGTGTGCAGCTCCTGATGGCGGTGGCACAGGATTCTATTTCTCATTGCTTCTGTACAGCATTGTGGGCTATCGCCCCGCCACTTTTAAAGAGGGTCGCTGCCTAGCCATGCCAACCCTCTGCAGTGTGTGCCTGCGGTTTCTCCTCATGGCAGACGCACTTCTAAATAGACATGAGTGTGGCGTGGCATGAGGGCAGCTGAAGGCTGCGCAGGGACACTTTGGTGTGCGCTGTGGGGGGGAGGGGGCGCGGTTGGTCAGCATGTAACCCAGGAGAAGTGGCAGCGGAGTGTCATCCAGGCAGTGATTGTGCTTTGTTGTAGCTAGTGTGGTGCTTAGCAAAGGTATGCCATGCTAATGAGGGCTTTTCAGAAGTAAAAGTTGTTGGGAGGGGGGGGGGGCCCACTCTTGCCGGTATTGTGGCTTAATAGTGGGACCTGTGAACTTGAGATGCAGCCCAACATGTAGCCCCTCGCCTGCCCTATCCATTTCTGTGTCATTCCCATCACTTTCTTGAATTGCCCAGATTTTCACACATGAAAACCTTAGCGAGCATCGGCGAAATACAAAAATGCTCTGGTCGCCCATTGACTTCAATGGGGTTCGTTGTTCGAAACGAACCCTCGAACATCGCGGGAAGTTCGTTCCGAATAACGAACACCCGAACATTTTGGTGTTCGCTCATCTCTAATCTTTACCTTGGAGCCAATTCTTACACGTACAGCGCATTACTCATGATGATACGGTCGATCACAGACTCATTGATATGGCTGATAGATTCGCACGGAGAGGATACCCAAAAGCACTATTACAACTATGAGTAGGGTTAAATCCTTTACACAATCAGAACTTTTGATTAAATCTAGAGAATGGAAAAGATCACAACGTATTCCATTCATCTCCACCTTTAGCAACATTAGCCGCAGAGTAGCTGGGATTATCAATAAACACTGGTCATTGTTAACTTTGGGATGCCCTGGAGTAGTGGAGTTCACTAATAGACCTATGATGGCGTACAGAAGGGGTAGAAATATTGGTGATCAATTGGTACACTCTTTTTATTCTGATTTCAAGACTCCAATGCAACGTATTTTGGCACCTCTAAAAAAAGGGAACTTCCCATGTTTGGGATGTTCCTGCTGAGGCAACTTATTGAAGGGTGACGGCTTTTAATCACCCCCTTTGTGGTAATGTTTACTATATCAAGAATCAGTACTCTTATGTATCATCATTTGTAGTCTACCTCATTACCTGCCCGTGTGGGCTCAGATATGTTGGTGAAACCACTCTTGAGGTTAGGACACGGATGATAAATCACAAGCGTACGATTAGAACAAAAAACTTAGCATTACCAGTATCCCGACATTTTGTGGAATGTGGACATTCCATTAGCCAATTCAAGTACAGGGTGATCGATCACGTTCCTCCTCTACCTAGAGGGGGTGATCGTGCTCTACAACTTAAAAGACGTGAACTTCATTGGATTTATGAATTGGATACAATGACCCAAAAAGGTTTGAATCTTGAATATGCATATATGCCCCATCTTTGAAACTCTCTTCTATGGCTTCTTATCAGAGTGGTAGAATATTTACATAATTGTATGTTTTTAATTAAATGTTGGCGTATTTTAATGTGCCCTCCTTCCCTTTATCTTTTTCAGGTGTAGACAATTGGTGGTTCCAGTGTCCCCTTGCCCCTTCCATCTACCTTTATGATCAATTTGATAGATGACATTACCATCAATATTTGCATCAAAAAAAATTTTCTATATAGACGAAATTGATGGACTCTATTCTTATACATATATATATATATATATATATATAGCTTTAAATGCTTTTTCTTATATAAACATGAAATGCTATTGATCATCTATTTTGTATTGATTGCACTTATATGTCCTTTTGATCATGACATGTGCTTATGCACTAAAGATTGGGTATTCCAGTTACATATTGTACTATTATGGTGTATTTATAAATGTTTTTCCTATAGTATATGAAAATACTCATATTATGCTGTAGTTATCTATACTTGCCCATTTGGTGACACTCTAGTGCGTTAGTAACCATTCTAATACAAGAAGTATTTTTTTATTTTGGATGTGCGCATTTGAAAGTTTGTATTCCAGTAATATATTATATGGCTACGATTTTGCGCAAACAGTATTGTTCTGTATTAATACACTGAGTGTATCTTGATCGATAGACTTCTTTTACATATCCCTCTGATGGTGATGTACGCAAGCACATTAGAGACTGGGCATTCCAGGAATACATGATACCATAGGCGTAGCGTCAGGGGGTGCTGGGGTCACCATGGTGACCCGGCCCCTGCGCTCAGGGGGCCCCGAGGCCGCCCTCTGCAATACCAACATGCACATTTAGTGCATTAATCGCTGGCCGTTCTGACTGCAGCAAAATTCTCATCATGCGGCAGCTGGAACGGCCAGCATGAGAGAAAGGCTCGGCAGAGCTGGAAGGAGGAGGGAGGTACTCACATGGGCCGGCAGGGGAGGATGGAGGAAGTCACATAGGACAGCAGGGGAGGAGGGAAGAAGTCACATGGGGCGGCAGAGCACAGTGATCATGTGCTGTCCCCTGCTTCCTGCTGAACAGGAAGCTTCTGAGTTGCTGGCTTGCTGCTGCTGTCACATGAAGGAGAAGTGGACTGGGCCCTGGGGTAAGTTCATGTGTGTGTCTGTCTGTCTCCCTCCTTTATCTATATACTATCTATATACTTGTATCTATCTTTCTATATCCTATCCTAGCTTCTATCTATCTACCTATGTCGTATCTATCTATCTATCTATCTACCTATGTCATATCTATCTATCTATCTATGTCATATCTATCTATCTATCTATCCCATATTTATCTATCCGATATCTATCTATAGACTATCTATCTATCTATCCCATATCTATCTATATACTATCTATCTATCCCATATCTATCTATATACTATCTATCTATTCATCCATCTATCTATATACTATCTATCTGCTATCTCTATACTATCTACCTATATACTATCTATCTATCTGCTATCTATATACTATCTATCTATCTATCCCATATCTATCTATATACTATCTATCTATTCATCCATCTATCTATATACTATCTACTTGCTATCTATATACCATCTATCTCATATGAGATAGATAGATAGATAGTATATAGATAGATGAATAGATAGTATATAGATAGATAGTGTATAGATAGATGGATGAATAGATAGGTGGTATATAGATAGCAGATAGATAGATAGTATATAGATAAATATGAGATAGATAGACAGTGTATAGATAAATATGAGATAGATAATGTATAGCTAGATAGTGTAAAGATATAGTATATAGATAGATAGATAGATAGATAGTGTATAGATAGTATATAGATAGTGTATAGATAGTAGATTGATAGTGTATAGATAGTATATAGATAGATATATATGAGATAGATAGATAGATAGATAGATAGATAGATAGATAGATAGATATGAGATAGATAGATGGACGATTAGATAGATAGTATATAGATAGCAGATAGTATATAGATAGATATGGGATACATAGATAGTATATAAATAGATATGGGACAGATAGCTAGTATATAGATA
This sequence comes from Eleutherodactylus coqui, assembly GCF_035609145.1. Lineage (NCBI taxonomy): Eukaryota > Metazoa > Chordata > Amphibia > Anura > Eleutherodactylidae > Eleutherodactylus > Eleutherodactylus coqui. The sequence continues at coordinate 254,188,692 of NC_089837.1, read as the reverse complement.
GCAGATAGATAGATAGATAGTATATAGATAGCAGATAGCTAGTATATAGATAGATAGATAGTATATAGATAGATATGGGATAGATAGATATATAGTGTATAGATAGATAGTGTGTAGATAGATTGATGGTGTATAGATAGATAGTATATAGATAGATAGTGTATAGATAGATAGTATATAGATAGCAGATAGATAGTATATAGATAGATATGGGATAGATAGATAGTATATAGATAGATATGGGATAGATAGTATATAGATAGATATTAGATAGATAGTATATAGATAGCAGATAGATAGTATATAGATAGTGTATAGATAGATAGTATATAGATAGATAGTGTATAGATAGATATGAGATAGATAGATAGATAGTGTATAGATAGATATGAGATAGATAGATGGATGAATAGATAGATAGATAGTATACAGATAGCGGATAGATAGTATATAGATAGATATGGGATAGATATATAGTATATAAATAGATATGGGATAGATAGATAGTATATAGATGGATATGAGATAGATAGATAGTATATAGATAGCAAATAGATAGTATATAGATAGATATGGGATAGATAGTATATAGATAGATATGAGATAGATAGTATATATAGAGATGAGTGAGCACCAAAATGCTCGGGTGCTCGTTACTCGGGACGAAATTTTCGCGATGCTCGAGGGTTCGTTTCGAGTAACGAACCCCATTGAAGTCAATGGGCGACTCGAGCATTTTTGTATATCGCCGATGCTCGCTAAGGTTTCCTTTTGTGAAAATCAGGGCAATTCAAGAAAGTGATGGGAACGAAACAGCAACGGATAAGGCAGGCGAGGGGCTACATGTTGGGCTGCATCTCAAGTTCACAGGTCCCACTATTAAGCCACAATAGCGGCAAGAGTGGTCCCCCCCCCCTCCCAACAACTTTTACTTCTGAAAAGCCCTCATTAGCAATGCATACCTTAGCTAAGCACCACACTACCTCCAACAAAGCACAATCACTGCCTGCATGACACTATGCTGCCACTTCTCCTGGGTTACATGCTGCCCAACCCCCCCCCCCCCCCCCCCCCCGCACGATGCAGTGTCCACAGCGCACACGAAAGTGTCCCTGCGCAGCCTTTAGCTGCACTCATGCCACACGCTGGCCTCATAGCCACACCACCCTCATGTATATTTATAAGTGCATCTGCCATGAGGAAGAACCGCAGGCACACACTGCAGAGGGTTGGCACGGCTAGGCAGCGACCCTCTTTAAAAGGGGCAGGGCGATAGCCCACAATGCTGTACAGAAGCAATGAGAAATATAATCCTGTGCCACCGCCATCAGGAGCTGCACACGTGGGCATAGCAATGGGGAACCTATGTGCCACACACTATTCATTCTGTCAAGGTGTCTGCATGCCCCAGTCAGACCGCGTTTTTTTATAAATAGTCACAAGCAGATACAACTCCGCAATGGGAATTCCGTGTGCACCCACAGCATGGGTGGCTCCCTGGAACCCACCGGCTGTACATAAATGTATCCCATTGCAGTGCCCATCACAGCTGAGGTAACGTCCGATTAAATGCAGGTGGGCTTCGGCCCACACTGCATGCCCCAACCTGACCGGGGTTTTTAATTCATAGACACAGGCAGGTACGACTCCCTATTGTGAAGTCCCTGTGGACCGACAGCATGGGTGGGTGCCAGGAAGCCACCGGCGGTACATAAATATATCCCATTGCATTGCCCATCACAGCTGAGGTAATGTCATGTTTAATGCAGGTGGGCTTCGGCCCACACTACATGCCCCAGTCGGACTGGGGTTCTTTAGAAGTGGACACATGCAGTTACAACTCCGTGTGGACCAACAGCATGGGTGGCTCCCTGGAACCCACCGACGGTACATAAATATATCCCATTGCAGTGCCCAGCACAGCTTAGGTAATGTCATGTTTAATGCAGGTGGGCTTCGGCCCACACTGCATGCCCCAGTCAGACTGGGGTTCTTTAGAAGTGGACACATGCAGTTACAACTCCGTGTGGACCGACAGCATGGGTGGGTGCCAGGAAGCCACCGGCGGTACATAAATGTATCCCATTGCATTGCCCATCACAGCTGAGGTAATGTCATGTTTAATGCAGGTGGGCTTCGGCCCACACTGCATGCCCCAGTCAGACTGGGGTTCTTTAGAAGTGGACACATGCAGTTACAACTCCGTGTGGACCGACAGCATGGGTGGGTGCCAGGAAGCCACCGGTGGTACATAAATGTATCCCATTGCATTGCCCATCACAGCTGAGGTAATGTCATGTTTAATGCAGGTGGGCTTCGGCCCACACTGCATGCCCCAGTCAGACTGGGGTTCTTTAGAAGGGGACACATGCAGTTACAACTCCGTGTGAACCAACAGCATGGGTGGCTCCCTGGAACCCACCGGCTGTACATAAATGTATCCCATTGCAGTGCCCATCACAGCTGATGTAATGTCAGCTTTAATGCAGGTGGGCAAAAAATTAATTGGATTATACTGTAGGCGAGGGCCCCAAAAAATTGGTGTACCAACAGTACTAATGTACCTCAGAAAAATTGCCCATGCCCAACCAAGAGGGCAGGTGAAACCCATTAATCGCTTTGGTTAATGTGGCTTAATTTGTAACTAGGCCTGGAGGCAGCCCAGTTAAAATAAAAATTGGTTCAGGTGCAAGTTTCAATGCTTTAATGAGCATTGAAACGTATAAAAAATTGTTTACAAAAATTTTATGACTGAGCCTTGTGGGCCTAAGAAAAATTGCCCGCTCGGCGTGATTACGTGAGGTTTCAGGAGGAGCAGGAGGAGGAGGATGAATATTATACACATAAAAGGTCCACGTTTTTGATGGTGATAGAGAACAATGCTTCCATCCACGGGTGCAGCCTACGTATTGTTTAGGTATCGCTGCTGTCCGCTGGTGGAGAAGAGAAGTCTGGGGAAATCCAGGCTTTGTTCATCTTGATGAGTGTAAGCCTGTCGGCACTGTCGGTTGACAGGCGGGTACGCTTATCTGTGATGATTCCCCCAGCCGCACTAAACACCCTCTCTGACAAGACGCTAGCCGCAGGACAAGCAAGCACCTCCAAGGCATACAGCGCGAGTTCAGGCCACGTGTCCAGCTTAAACACCCAGTAGTTGTAGGGGGCAGAGGCGTCACGGAGGACGGTCGTGCGATCGGCTACGTACTCCCTCACCATCCTTTTACAGTGCTCCCGCCGACTCAGCCTTGACTGGGGAGCGGTGACACAGTCTTGCTGGGGAGCCAGAAAGCTGTCAAAGGCCTTAGAGAGTGTTCCCCTGCCTATGCTGTACATGCTGCCTGATCTTCGCGCTTCCCCTGCTACCTGGCCCTCGGAACTGCGCCTTCTGCCACTAGCGCTGTCGGATGGGAATTTTACCATTAGTTCGTCCGCCAGGGTCCTCTGGTATAGCATCACTCTCGAACCCCTTTCCTCTTCGGGTATGAGAGTGGAAAGGTTCTCCTTATACCGTGGGTCGAGCAGTGTGTACACCCAGTAATCCGTAGTGGCCAGAATGCGTGTAACGCGAGGGTCACGAGAAAGGCATCCTAACATGAAGTCAGCCATGTGTGCCAGGGTACCTGTAGGCAACTCATGGCTGTCCTCAATAGGAAGATCACTTTCAGGATCCTCCTCCTCCTCCTCTTCCTCCTCCTCCTCCTCAGGCCATACACGCTGAAAGGATGACAGGCAAGCAGCATGGGTACCCTCAGCAGTGGGCCAAGCTGTCTCTTACCCCTCCTCCTCATCCTCCTCCCCCTCCTCCTCCTCCTCCTCAACGCACTGAGATATAGACAGGAGGGTGCTCTGACTATCCAGCGACATACTGTCTTCCCCCGGCTCTGTTTCCGAGCGCAAAGCGTCTGCCTTTATGCTTTGCAGGGAACTTCTCAAGAGGCATAGCAGAGGAATGGTGACGCTAATGATTGCAGCATCGCCACTCACCATCTGGGTAGACTCCTCAAAGTTTCCAAGGACCTGGCAGATGTCTGCCAACCAGGCCCACTCTTCTGTAAAGAATTGAGGAGGCTGACTCCCACTGCGCCGCCCATGTTGGAGTTGGTATTCCACTATAGCTCTACGCTGCTCATAGAGCCTGGCCAACATGTGGAGCGTAGAGTTCCACCGTGTGGGCACGTCGCACAGCAGTCGGTGCACTGGCAGATGAAACCGATGTTGCAGGGTGCGCAGGGTGGCAGCGTCCGTGTGGGACTTGCGGAAATGTGCGCAGAGCCGGCGCACCTTTCCGAGCAGATCTGACAAGCGTAGGTAGCTTTTCAGAAAGCCGCCGCCATCATGCTTTTGAAAGCCTCCGTTTCCACAAGCCTATACGGCAGCATCTCCAGGCTGATAAATTTGGCTATGTGCACGTTTAACGCTTGAGCGTGCGGGTGCGTGGCGGCGTACTTGCGCTTCCGCTCCAACACTTGCGCTAGCGACTGCTGGACGGTGCGCTGAGAGACATTGGTGGATGGGGCCGAGCACAGCGGAGGTGAGGGTGTGGGTGCAGGCCAGGAGACGGTAGTGCCTGTGTCCTGAGAGGGGGATTGGATCTCAGTGGCAGGTTGGGGCACAGGGGGAAAAGCAGCGGTGCAAACCAGAGGCGGTGAACGGCCTTCGTCCCACCTTGTGGGGTGCTTGGCCATCATATGTCTGCGCATGCTGGTGGTGGTGAGGCTGGTGGTGGTGGCTCCCCGGCTGATCTTGGCGCGACAAAAGTTGCACACCACTGTTCGTTGGTCGTCTGCACTCTCAGTGAAAAACTGCCAGACCTTTGAGCACCTCGGCCTCTGCAGGGTGGCATGGCGCGAGGGGGCGCTTTGGGAAACAGTTGGTGGATTATTCGGTCTGGCCCTGCCTCTACCCCTGGCCAGCGCACTGCCTCTTCCAACCTGCCCTGCTGCTGCACTTGCCTCCCCCTCTGAAGACCTGTCCTCAGTAGGCGTAGCAAACCAGGTAGGGTCAGTCACCTCATCGTCCTGCTGCTCTTCCTCCGAATCCTCTGTGTGCTCCTCCCTCGGACTTACTCCAATTACTACTACCTGAGTGATAGACAACTGTGTCTAATCGTCATCGTCCTCCTCACCCACTGAAAGCTTTTGAGACAGTTGCCGGAAGTCCCCAGCCTCATCCCCCGGACCCCGGGAACTTTCCAAAGGTTGGGCATCGGTCACGACAAACTCCTCCGGTGGGAGAGGAACCATTGCTGGCCATTCTGGGCAGGGGCCCGGGAACAGTTCCTGGGAGTCTGCCTGCTCCTCCGAATGTGTCATTATAATGGAGTGAGGAGGCTGGGAGGAAGGAGGATTCAGAGTTGCAGCAGTTGACGGCGCAGAATTCTGGGTGGTCGATAGATTGCTGGATGCACTTTCTGCCATCCACGACAGGACCTGCTCACACTGCTCATTTTCTAATAAAGGTCTACCGCGTGGACCCATTAATTGTGAGATGAATGTGGGGACGCCAGAAACGTGCCTCTCTCCTAATCCCGCAGCAGTCGGCTGCGATACACCTGGATCAGGAGCTCGGCCTGTGCCCACACCCTGACTTGGGCCTCCGCGTCCTCGCCCGCGTCCACGTCCTCTAGGCCTACCCCTACCCCTCAGCATGCTGTATTACCAGTAGTGCAGAAACAGAACGCTGTAATTAAATGTGCCACTTATTGGCCTGTGGTTGGAGGCTGACTTCCCTTAGGGAACGCACAGCAGATCCAGGAAACAATTTTGTGCAAGGCTGCTGTAACGCTTAGCTGCGTATTAATTAGGACTACTACCCCCAGCAGATAGATACTGTAGGCAGCGTATAATATTATGTATACTGTTTCCCTCTGGCGGGATGACAGCGCTGATGTAACAGAGACAGCAGATCCAGGAAACAATTTTGCGCAAGGCTGCTGTAACTCTTAGCTGCGTATTAATTAGGACTACTACCCCCAGCAGATAGATACTGTAGGCAGCGTATAATATTATGTATACTGTTTCCCTCTGGCGGGATGACGGCGCTGATGTAACAGAGACAGCAGATCCAGGAAACAATTTTGCGCAAGGCTGCTGTAACGCTCAGCTGCGTATTAATTAGGACTACTACCCCCAGCAGATACTGTAGGCAGCGTATAATATTATGTATACTGTTTCCCTCTGGCGGGATGACGGCGCTGATGTAACAGAGACAGCAGATCCAGGAAACAATTTTGCGCAAGGCTGCTGTAACGCTTAGCTGCGTATTAATTAGGACTACTACCCCCAGCAGATAGATACTGTAGGCAGTGTATAATATTATGTATACTGTTTCCCTCTGGCGGGATGACGGCGCTGATGTAACAGAGACAGCAGATCCAGGAAACAATTTTGCGCCAGCCTGCTGTAACGCTTAGCTGCGTATTAATTAGGACTACTACCCCCAGCAGATAGATACTGTAGGCAGTGTATAATATTATGTATACTGTTTCCCTCTGGCGGGATGACGGCACTGATGTAACAGAGACAGCAGATCCAGGAAACAATTTTGCGCAAGGCTGCTGTAACGCTTAGCTGCGTATTAATTAGGACTACTACCCCCAGCAGATAGATACTGTAGGCAGCGTATAATATTATGTATACTGTTTCCCTCTGGCGGGATGACGGCGCTGATGTAACAGAGACAGCAGATCCAGGAAACAATTTTGCGCAAGCCTGCTGTAACGCTTAGCTGCGTATTAATTAGCACTACTACCCCCAGCAGACACGCAGTAAACTGAAGACGGTCACAGGCAGCCCAAATATAGTATTTTTCCCCAATTTTTTGGAAAAAGCCCACTGCCTATATAGCCTGAATATCTCTTTCCCTGCCTCACCAGTACTGGCCCTATACTCTGTACAATGACTGCAGACTGCGGACGCAATGCTCTGCACGGCTGATATACAAAAAAAAAAAATTGTGCAACACTGCTAAAAGCAGCCTCAACAGTACTGCACACGGTCAGATGTGGCCCTAAGAAGGACCGTTGGGGTTCTTGAAGCCTAAAATCACTCCTAACGCTCTCCCTATAGCAGCTCCGGCACCAGCAGCACTTTCCCTGATCTCTGTCAGAATGCATCTGTGGCGAGCCGCGGGAGGGGCCGATTTATATACTCGGGTGACACCTGATCTCGCCAGCCACTCACTGCAGGGGGGTGGTATAGGGCTTGAACGTCGCAGGGGGAAGTTGTAATGCCTTCCGTCTTTCTATTGGCCAGAAAAGCGCGCTAACGTCTCAGAGATGAAAGTGAAAGTAACTCGAACATCGCGTGGTGCTCGCCTCTAGTAACGAGCATCTCGAACACGCTAATACTCGAACGAGTATCAAGCTCGGACGAGTACGTTCGCTCATCATTAAGTATATAGATAGATATGAGATAGATAGTATATAGATAGATAGATAGACACGTGTTCAGAACACGCAGCTTGAAATAGTGGCATTTTTACCAGGATTTCGAGCAGCGTTTTTGAACACAGGTTACAGCGTCTGACGGCGCTTTTTAATGCACCCCATCGTTGTGAGGAGGTGTGTTAGAAACTACGACAACGCAAAAATAGAACAGACAGCTCTCGAAAATTACAGCGTTAGAAACACCGTGTTCTAGCGCAGGTTTAAGTAAGCTCATTAAAAACTCTGGGAGTGTTGTACCGCGGTTAGTACAGCGCTCGGGACACCGCGCTAATAGCAGTAAAAAGCGGTGTGTGAGAGTGGCCTGCGGAGCTACTACAAACAAATGTTCATGTGCAGAAAATGTGTCTTGTTTGGAAAAATTACGCCAAGGGGCAGATCATGTATGCAGCACGATCTAGGTATAGGTACGGGGGAGTGTGGGGTGGAGGCCCAAGGGGGGGCCCCGAGCTGAACATTTGCACCCGGGCCCCTGAGCCCTTAGGTACGCCCCTGCGTGATACCATCATGTGGATATTACAACCTTAACGCATGTGCAAGGAACTTAAGATGGCCACCGCAGGTGATGCATGTGCAATGACTACAAGATGGCTGCATCGTATGACGCGGCTGATGATGTGGCTGATGACGCGGCTGATGATGTGGCTGCTGCATCTCGCGGGATGTAGTATTATCTCGCGCTTGTATACTTAAGCACATGTCTACCCATGTGCACTGATCTCGAGGGATGCCGGATTGGAATGGTGGCAATGAAGAGGAGCGAGAGTCGCTGGAACACCTGGTATCATCTATTGACGTCTATGGATATGATATATAACACCTGTGGAAGGAGGGTACTCACAAAGTCTGCTTTGTTTATTGGCTGTTCTGTTTGTATGTTTGACTATTTATATGTGGGATGTAACATTTGTAATTGAGCTTGAGAAAGGCCAAGATGGATGAAACGTCGCCTGTTTATATGTGATGGAGGAATAAAATCTTCTCTGTTGATTAGCACCGCTGTTGCTGCTGAAGTTCTTTCTTTACATTGGATACTCTCTTCAAGAGCAAGATTCGGTCTCTTGGACACTTTGGCTGCTGCATTAGTTTGCCCGGCCCTAGATGAGTGTAAATTTGGTGCTGCTGACGTATATCTGCGCTATATTTGTTGTCTGTCAACGAGGTGATTGTTAGGGCAGTAAGTCTGAGGGAGGAGCAGACTGAGGAGTCAGAGGAAGAGCTAGTGGACGATGAGGTGACAGGGCTTCAGAGGGGGAGGCAAGACCAGCAGCAGAGCAGGTTGGAAGAGGCAGTGTGGTGGCCAGGGGAGAAGCAGGGCCAGAGCAAATAATTCACCAACTGTTCCCCACAGCACCCTCTCGCGGCAAGCTTTGGTTTTTTTATTGAGAGCGTGGATGACCAATGAACAGTGGTGTGCAACTTGTGCCACACAAAGATCAGCCAGGGAGCCACCACTACCAGCCTGACCACCACCAGCATGCGCAGGCATATGATGGCTAAGCACCCCACGAGGTGGAACGAAGGCCATTCACTACCTGCGGGTTACACCACTGCCTCTTCCCCAGTGTCACAATCTGGCACAGAGATGCAATCCCCCTCCCAAGACGCAGGTACGAGTGCCTCCCAGCCTGCACCTACACCCTCACCTCCATGGTCCTCCACTGCCTCCACCAATGCGTCCCAGCCCAGCGTTCAGCTGTCGCTAACCCAATCGTTGGAACGAGAGTGAAAATAAGCGGCCACCCACCCACATGCACAGTCTTTAAACGTTCATATCGCAAAACTACTCAGCCTGGAGTTGCTGCCATACAGGCTAGTAGAAATGGGGACTTTCTGCAACATGATGGCAGTGGCGGTCCCTCGGTACTTCGTCCCCAGTCGCCACTATTTTTCCCGGGGAGCCGTCCCCGCCCTACAACAGCACATCTCCCACAATATAAACCGTGCCTTCACCAACGCGGTTACTGGGAAAGTCCACTTAACCACGGACACGTAGACAAGTGCTGGTGGGCAGGGACACTACATCTCGCCGTCAGGTGAACTTGGTGGAGGCTGGGACCTAGTCAGATCCTGGGTCCGTTCATGTGCTACCCACACCAAGGATTGCAGCACCCTCTATCCATGCACCCTCTATCACCCCAAAAAAAGGGGATAAGTAGCTTGGTGTTTCCCTCTCTGATCTTCCTCCTCCTCCTACCAAACCAGTATGACATCACGCTGAACAGACAATTTTTCAGAGGGCCAAAAGGCTCTGTTAAAACTAATTTTTTCGGAGGACTGCCATCAGGCTCTTTTAGCAAATTAAGCAACAACAAGCTCTATCTTTAAAAAATGTTTCAGGGTTTCACCTGCCCTCTGGGTAAACCAATTTTTCAGGAGTACAGCAGTACTCTTGGTACACCAATTTTTCAGGCCATCGCCTATACTCTTAGCAAACTAATTTTTCCGGGCTTTGCCTATACTCTAGGTATACAAATTTTTTCAGGTGTTCGCTTATGCTCTTGGTACACCTATTTTTCAGGGGGTTGCCTATACTCTTGGTACACAGATGTTTCAGGGGTTCGCCTATACTCCTGGTACACAAATGTTTCAGGGGTTTGCCTATACTCTTGGTTTACCAATTTTTCAGGGGTTTGCCTATACTCTTGGTACAGAAATGTTTCAGGGGTTTACCTATACTTTTGATACACAAATGTTTCAGGGATTCACCTATGCTCTTGGTCAACAAATCTATCAGGGATTTGCCTATACTCTTAGTACACAGATGTTTCAGGAGTTCGCCTATACTCTTGATACACAGATGTTTCAGGGCTTCGCCTATACTCTTGGTACACAGATGTTTCAGGGCTTCGCCTATATTCTTAGTAAACAGATGTTTCAGGGGTTCGCCTATACTCTTGGTACACAGATGTTTCAGGGGTTCGCCTATACTCTTGGTACACAGATGTTTCAGGGGTTCGCCTATATTCTGGGTACACAAAGGTTTCCCAGTGCAGTGCTCAGCTGTCTGACACATAGACAGTGTGAATTGTCCTGCTTTGGCCACTCAAATTTCTTCATGGTTTATGCTGTCCTTGTAGCGATCCAAGGAAGCGTAACTGATTTAATAAGACTTTTACAGGTTCATTATATACCTTTGATGGCTACTTGTGCAACACCTCCTGCTTCCAAGCAATCTTTGGTTTTAGAATGCGTTGCTGAATTATGGAGATGGGTAGAAGTACTGGCATCTGAGTGCCCCTTTGGGCCATGTTTGTGGCTCCTGGTAATTTTGTGACAGAGGTGGCATGGGCATTGGAATTCTGATCAGCACTATATAGCAAGACAGAACACATTGCACACTGTGTATTGTTGGATTTAAGCGGACGTAAAATACCCTGAGTGGAAACAGCCAGTTTGGTTTGGGTCTGATAAACGTACACATCCCTGGGGGTCAGCACTGGTTGGTATGTAGAATCTGCTCCAGATCTGCTGCGCAGCATGGGGTCCTGCTTTGGCCACTCAAATTTCTTCATGGATCACACTGTCCTTTTAGCGATCCAAGGAAGTGTAATTGATTTAATGAGACTTTCACAGGTTTACTGTGTACCAGTGGTGGCTACTTTTGCGACACCTCTTGCTTCAAAGCAATTTTTGGTTTTACAAAGTGCTGCTGAATTGTGGAGATATGTAGAAGTACTGGCATCTTAGTGCTCCTTATGCCCACATTTGTGGCTTATGAAATTTTGTGCCGGAGGTGGCATGGGATTGGAATTATGATTGTACAGTTAGTCCCCGACTTGCGAACAGGTTCCGTTCCGGGAGCCCGTTCGCAAGTCCGTTTTGTTCGCAAGTCGAACAAATGGTTGTATGGAGGGGATCGCGGGTGGATCCCACTCCATACAACGTCGGGTGCCGGCTGTTCTTACAGCGGGCACCCGGCGGCAGCAGTTCCGACGAGCCGTGGCGCTTGTCGGAACTGTTAACACTTTAAATACCGCTCTGACAGCGGTATTTAAAGTGTTAACAGTTCTTACGAGCAGCGCGGCTCGTCGGAACTGCTGCCGCCCGGTGCCCGCTGTAAGAAACAGCCTGCACCCGATGAGATCGCGAGACGCTGTGCGGTTGCTAGGCAGCCGGGGTCCTCCTGAAAGGCCTCAGGGCTGCCTATGCAGAGTGCCCATCAAGCGCACGGCTTGATAGGCGCTCTGCATAGACAGCCCTAGGGCCTTTCAGAAGGCCCCCGGCTGCCCAGCAACCGCGATGTGACCGGACAGGCTTCTATCAGGCTTGATAGAAGCCTGCCCGGTCCCTGCACCGTATGATGTAATGCCATAGCATTACATCATACTGTGCTGTACAGATAGTTCGTATCTAGCGAGATTCGTAAGTCGAATGTTCGCAAGTCGGGGACTATCTGTACGTTAATTTATCAGCAATTCTCATCAGCATTGTGGGCTATCGCCCACAATTTCAGAGGGGGTCGCTGGCAGGCCCTGCCAACCCTCTGCAGTGTGTGTCTCCTGTTCCTCCTCATCCAATATGCACTTATAAATAGACATGAGGTTGGTGTGGCTATCAAGCAAGCATGTGGCATGAGGACAGCTGAACACTGTGCTGGCAAAAATTTGAGTATGCTGTGGACGCAGGCTCATGCCTGCATCCTGGGGGGGATTGGACAGCAATGCCAGCATGTAACACAGGAGAAGAGGCAGATGTGTCACCCGCAGGCGGTGATTGGCCTTCGTTGCACCTAGTGTGGTGCTTAGCTAAGATGTGCCAGTGCGTGTGCCTGGCTGATTATGGTCTGTCCCAACTAAATTGTTAGGGGGGTGACCGCCAGGTTCTTGCCCACAATTTGACTTAATAGTGCATCAGGTGCATCCATGCATGCTGCCCCTGGTGTTCCCTATCCATTTCTGCGGTGTTTCCATGACTTTCTGATATTTTCAGGTGATTCACACAACCTCCCCTATGCTGAGCATGGGTCACCTTGCAACAATGCTTCTATTGACCTCAGTGGGGTTCGTTACTCAGAATGAGCTCTCGAGCATTACGAAAAGTAACTTGAGCAACGAGCACCCGAGCATTTTGGTGCTTGCTCATCTCTAAGTATAACCAAATGTGCTGCATTGCAAAGGCTTCAAATGAAACAAACAATAATTAAAGTTTAATAAAACCGTTTTTGGTTTGCAAAGCTGTTAAAAAAATTAAAATATCACAAAGCAAATGGTATCACCACAACCATAACAACCTGCAACAGTTAAGCACGACTCATCAAGTTAACATTCCATTTAAATTGCATGATGAACATCATAAAATAAACTGCAAGTAAACTATTGCACTTTTTCATTGTAGTCAATCAATGATCTATTGTCAATGAACTCCAAAATTGCACAATTTACTTTAGACCTCCACAAAAGACAAGATCCAAAATTATATTTTAGCAAAACTATTTTCAGTCTTGTAATCCACCACAAAATGGCACATTTCTCCGTTACTCACATAACTTACTTTAGATTTGACAACCCTGACAAGTTGAAAATGAGTAGGGATCATGTAATCAAGTACAGCTGTTGTTACATATTACAAGCTACATGCATTGATCTTTAGAAAAAGCAAGTGTTTCTTGTATTTGGGGGTATGACCCTAAGTGCACGTCTCATCAAACCACATACTTTACCAATATTTCTGCATCCCAACCCAGGATTCACTGCATGCAGATGTTTCAGGCATCTACCAATGTCAGATTACTATTTGCGGTTGACCTTTTGTAAAGGGAAAAAAAACAAGATTAATATACATGTGCTTTACCTCTTAACCTTCATCACTATCAATACAACATTTCTCTCTGCTCTAGACTAGACACAAATGTGACCAAACAAGATTGACTTAGTTTAACAACCCATCATTTTTCATGTAATAAACATTAGGAAATTCAATTTCCTCCCATATTTATTTTTTATCAAATATCAAAAGAGAATTGGCTTAATAGATTACACAGAGCATTAAATCACAGTTGCGTGAAAGCTTCTGCCATACACAGTACTGTATTTAGTGTGCAGATCTCCACACTATAGAAAATTAATGAATAACACAAGGAACTTGACAGATGACAACAAAAAAGGGGTGAAAAAATATTTAAAAATACTTTGTTTAGTAATTTTTGTAGCCTATTGGTCATTAGTGTCTTCTCTTACAGACATTCAGGTGGTATCCGCATATTTTGTTTGTTACATTACTAGAGATCAGCGAGCACCAAAATGCTCGGGTGCTCGTTACTCGGAACGAACTTTTCGTGATGCTCGAGGGTTCGTTTCGAATAACGAACCCCATTGAAGTCAATGGGCGACCCGAGCATTTTTGTATTTCGACGATGCTCGCTAAGGTTTCCTTGTGTGAAAATCTGGGCAATTCAAGAAAGTGATGGGAACGACACAGCAATGGACAGGGCAGGCGAGGGGCTACATGTTGGGCTGCATCTCAAGTTCACAGGTCCCACTATTAAGCCACAATAGCGGCAAGAGTGGGCCCCCCCCTCCCAAAAACTTTTACTTCTGAAAAGCCCTCATTAGCATGGCATACCTTAGCTAAGCACCACACTACCTCCAACAAAGCACAATCACTGCCTGCATGACACTCCACTGCCACTTCTCCTGGCTTACATGCTGCCCAACCGCCCCCCCTCCCCCCCCCACAGCGCACACCAAAGTGTCCCTGCGCAGCCTTCAGCTGCCCTCATGCCACGCCACACTCATGTCTATTTAGAAATGCGTCTGCCATGAGGAGGAACCGCAGGCACACACTGCAGAGGGTTGGCACGGCTAGGCAGCGACCCTCTTTAAAAGGGGCGGGGCGATAGTCCACAATGCTGTACAGAAGCAATGAGAAATATAATCCTGTGCCACCGCCATCAGGAGCTGCACACGTGGGCATAGCAATGGGGAACCTAGGTGCCACACACTATTCATTCTGTCAAGGTGTCTGCATGCCCCAGTCAGACCGCGGTTTTTAATTCATAGACACAGGCAGGTACAACTCCCTATTGTGAAGTCCCTGTGGACCGACAGCATGGGTGGCTCCCTGGAACCCACCGGCGGAACATAAAAATATCCCATTGCATTGCCCATCACAGCTGAGGTAGTAATGTCATGTTTAATGCAGGTGGGCTTCGGCCCACACTGCATGCCCCAGTCAGACTGGGTTTCTTTACAAGTGGAAACAGATGCATTTATAATTCCCTGTGTGGACCCACAGCATGGGTGGGTGCCAGGAAGCCACCGGCGGTACATAGAAATATCCCATTGCATTGCCCAACACAGCTGAGGTAGTAATGTCATGCTTAATACAGGTGGGCTTCGGCCCACACTGCATGCCCCAGTCAGACTGGGGTTCTTTACAAGTGGACAGATGTAGGTTAAACTCCGTGTGCACCTACAGCATGGGTGGCTCCCTGGAACCCACCGGCGGTACATAAAAATATCCCATTGCATTGCCCAACACAGCGGATGTAACATCAGCTGTAATGCAGGTGGGCTAAAAATTCATTTGATTACACTGTAGGCGAGGGCCCACAAAAATTGCTGTATCAACAGTACTAATGTACATCCAAAAAATTGGCCATGGCCAACCAAGAGGGCAGGTGAAACCCATTAATCGCTTTGGTTAATGTGGCTTAAGTGGTAACTAGGCCTGGAGGCAGCCCAGTTTAACGAAAAATTGGTTCAAGTTCAAGTTTCAACGCTTTTAAGAGCATTGAAACATATTAAAATTGTTTAGAAAAATTATATGAGTGAGCCTTGTGGCCCTAAGAAAAATTGCCCGTTCAGCGTGATTACGTGAGGTTTCAGGAGGAGGAGCAGGAGGAGGAGGAGGAATATTAGACACAGATTGATGAAGCAGAAATGTCGCCTTTTTGGATGGTGAGAGAGAACGTAGCTTCCATCCGCGGGTGCAGCCTACGTATTGCTTACGTATCGCTGCTGTCCGCTGGTGGAGAAGAGAAGTCTGGGGAAATCCAGGCTTTGTTCATCTTGATGAGTGTAAGCCTGTCGGCACTGTCGGTTGACAGGTGGGTACGCTTATCCGTGATGATTCCCCCAGCCACACTAAACACACTCTCTGACAAGACGCTAGCCGCAGGACAAGCAAGCACCTCCAGGGCATACAGCGCGAGTTCAGGCCACGTGTCCAGCTTCGACACCCAGTAGTTGTAGGGGGCAGAGGCGTCACGGAGGACGATCGTGCGATCGGCTACGTACTCCCTCACCATCCTTTTACAGTGCTCCCGCCGACTCAGCCTTGACTGGGGAGCGGTGACACAGTCTTGCTGGGGAGCCATAATGCTGGCAAAGGCCTTGGAGAATGTTCCCCTGCCTGCGCTGTACATGCTGCCTGATCTCTGCGCCTCCCCTGCTACCTGGCCCTCGGAACTGCGCCTTCTGCCACTAGCGCTGTCGGATGGGAAGTTTACCATCAGTTTGTCCACCAGCGCCCTGTGGTATAGCATCACTCTCGAACCCCTTTCCTCTTCAGGAATCAGAGTGGAAAAGTTCTCCTTATACCGTGGGTCGAGCAATGTGTACACCCAGTAATCTGTAGTGGCCAGAATGCGTGTAACGCGAGGGTCACGAGAAAGGCATCCTAACATGAAGTCCGCCATGTGTGCCAGAGTACCTGTACGTAACACATGGCTGTCCTCACTAGGAAGATCACTTTCAGGATCCTCCTCCTCCTCCTCTTCCTCCTCCTCAGGCCATACACGCTGAAAGGATGACAGCCCAGCAGCATCTGTACCCTCAGCAGTGGGCCAAGCTGTCTCTTCCCCCTCCTCCTCATCCTCCTCATGCTCCTCCTCCTCCTCCTCAACGCGCTGAGATATAGACAGGCGGGTGCTCTGACTATCCAGCGACATACTGTCTTCCCCCGGCTCTGTTTCCGAGCGCAAAGCGTCTGCCTTTATGCTTTGCAGGGAACTTCTCAAGATGCATAGCAGAGGAATGGTGACGCTAATGATTGCAGCATCGCCGCTCACCACCTGGGTAGACTCCTCAAATGTTCCAAGGACCTGACAGATGGCTGCCAACCAGGGCCATTCTTCTGTAAATAATTGAGGAGGCTGACTCCCACTGCGCCGCGCAAGTTGAAGTTGGTATTCCACTATAGCTCTACGCTGCTCATAGAGTCTGGCCAACATGTGGAGCGTAGAGTTCCACTGTGTGGGCACGTCGCACAGCAGTCGGTGCACTGGCAGATTAAAGCGATGTTGCAGTGTCTGCAGGGTGGCAGCGTGCTTGTGGGATTTGCGGAAATGTGCGCAGAGCTGGCGCACCTTTCCGAGCAGGTATGACAAGTAGGGGTAGCTTTTCAGAAAGCGCTGAACCACCAAATTAAAGACATGGGCCAGGCATGGCACGTGCGTGAGGCTGCCGAGCTGCAGAGCCGCCACCAGCTTACGACCGTTGTCACACACGACCATGCCCGGTTGGAGGCTCAGCGGCGCAAGCCAGTGGTCGGTCTGCTCTGTCAGACCCTGCAGCAGTTCGTGGACCGTGTGCCTCTTCTCTCCTAAGCTGAGTAGTTTCAGCACGGCCTGCTGACGCTTGCCCACCGCTGTGCTGCCACGCCGCGTGACACCGACTGCTGGCGACGTGCTGCTGACACATCTTGATTGCGAGACAGAGGTTGCGTTGGAGGAGGAGGAGGAGGAAGGTGCTTTAGTGGAGGAAGCATACACCGCCGCAGATACCACCACCGAGCTGTGGCCCGCAATTCTGGGGGTGGGTAGGACGTGAGCGGTCCCAGGCTCTGACTCTGTCCCAGCCTCCACTAAATTCACCCAATGTGCCATCAGGGAGATATAGTGGCCCTGCCCGCCTGTGCTTGTCCACGTGTCCGTTGTTAAGTAGACCTTGGCAGTAACCGCGTTGGTGAGGGCGCGTACAATGTTGCGGGAGACGTGGTCGTGCAGGCCTGGGACGGCACATCGGGAAAAGTAGTGGCGACTGGGAACCGAGTAGCGCGGGGCAGCCGCCGCCATCATGCTTTTGAAAGCCTCCGTTTCCACAAGCCTATACGGCAGCATCTGTAGGCTGATCAATTTGGCAATGTGCACGTTTAACGCTTGAGCGTGCGGGTGCGTGGCGTCGTACTTGCGCTTGCGCTCAAACTGTGGCACTAGCGACGTCTGGACGCTGCGCTGAGAGCCATTGCTGGATGGGGCCGAGGACAGCGGAGGTGATGGTGTGGGTGCAGGCCAGGAGACGGTAGTGCCTGTGTCCTCAGAGGGGGGTTGGATCTCAGTGGCAGGTTGGGGCACAGGGGGAGAGGCAGTGGTGCAAACCGGAGGCGTTGAACGGGCATCGTCCCACCTTGTGGGGTGCTTGGCCATCATATGCCTGCGCATGCTGTTGGCGGTGCCTCCTCAGCTGATCTTGGCGCGACAAAGGTTGCACACCACTGTTCGTCGGTCATCAGGCGTCTCTGTGAAAAACTGCCACACCGTAGAGCACCTTGACCTGTGCAGGGTGGCATGGCGCGAGGGGGCGCTTTGGGAAACAGTTGGTGGATTATTCGGTCTGGCCCTGCCTCTACCCCTGGCCACCGCACTGGCTCGGCCTGTGCCCACACCCTCACTTGGCCCTCCGCGTCCTCGGCCGCGTCCACATCCTCTAGGCCTACCCCTACCCCTCAGCATGCTGTATTACCAGTGATTTGATTTCCCAGGCAGGAAAGAAATTGGCGCAAGGCTGCACTCAACCGTAGCTGGTTGCGTCTGATTTTTGTACGTTGTCCACGCAGCACACACGTACACGGAGACCTTAGGACTGACACAGGCAGGCCAAATATAATTTTTTTCCTTTTTAGCTTAGGGAAGACCCCACTGCGTATATTCAATGAACAAGAAGTTTAATATCTGTGGTGTGGCCCTCAAAAAGTGTCACACAAGTATAGTGTAGCAGAGTTATTAACTCTAGCAGAGCAGGTATTTGCCAGTCAGGAAAGACAATGGCGCTAGGCTGCAGTAAAGCGTAACTGGTTGCGTCTGATTTTTGTACGTTGTACACGCAGCACACACGTACACGCAGACCTTAGGACTGACACAGGCAGGCCAAATATAATTTCTTTTCCTTTTTAGCAAAGGGAAGCACCCACTGCGTATATTCAATGAACAAGAAGTTTAATATCTGTGGTGTGGCCCTCAAAAAGTGTCACACAACTATAGTGTAGCAGAGTTATTAACTCTAGCAGAGCAGGTATTTGCTAGTCAGGAAAGACAATGGCGCTAGGCTGCAGTAAAGCGTAGCTGGTTGCGTCTGATTTTTGTACGTTGTACACGCAGCACACACGTACACGCAGACCTTAGGACTGACACAGGCAGGCCAAATATAATTTCTTTTCCTTTTTAGCAAAGGGAAGCACCCACTGCGTATATTCAATGAACAAGAAGTTTAATATCTGTGGTGTGGCCCTCAAAAAGTGTCACACAACTATAGTGTAGCAGAGTTATTAACTGTAGCAGAGCAGGTATTTGCCAGTCAGGAAAGACAATGGCGCTAGGCTGCAGTAAAGCGTAGCTGGTTGCGTCTGATTTTTGTACGTTGTACACGCAGCACACACGTACACGCAGACCTTAGGACTGACACAGGCAGGCCAAATATAATTTCTTTTCCTTTTTAGCAAAGGGAAGCACCCACTGCGTATATTCAATGAACAAGAAGTTTAATATCTGTGGTGTGGCCCTCAAAAAGTGTCACACAACTATAGTGTAGCAGAGTTATTAACTCTAGCAGAGCAGGTATTTGCCAGTCAGGATACACAATGGCGCTAGGCTGCAGTAAAGCGTAGCTGGTTGCGTCTGATTTTTGTACGTTGTACACGCAGCACACACGTACACGCAGACCTTAGGACTGACATAGGCAGGCCAAATATAATTTCTTTTCCTTTTTAGCAAAGGGAAGCACCCACTGCGTATATTCAATGAACAAGAAGTTTAATATCTGTGGTGTGGCCCTCAAAAAGTGTCACACAACTATAGTGTAGCAGAGTTATTAACTCTAGCAGAGCAGGTATTTGCCAGTCAGGAAAGACAATGGCGCTAGGCTGCAGTAAAGCGTAGCTGGTTGCGTCTGATTTTTGTACGTTGTACACGCAGCACACACGTACACGCAGACCTTAGGACTGACACAGGCAGGCCAAATATAATTTCTTTTCCTTTTTAGCAAAGGGAAGCACCCACTGCGTATATTCAATGAACAAGAAGTTTAATATCTGTGGTGTGGCCCTCAAAAAGTGTCACACAACTATAGTGTAGCAGAGTTATTAATTCTAGCAGAGCAGGTATTTGCCAGTCAGGAAAGACAATGGCGCTAGGCTGCAGTAAAGCGTAGCTGGTTGCGTCTGATTTTTGTACGTTGTACACACAGCACACACGTACACGCAGACCTTAGGACTGACACAGGCAGGCCAAATATAATTTCTTTTCCTTTTTAGCAAAGGGAAGCACCCACTGCGTATATTCACAGCCAGTTTTGAGAAGAAAAAAAAATGCAACACTGCTAACAGCAGCCTGGACAGTACTGCACACGGATAGATGTGGCCCTAGAAAGGACCGTTGGGGTTCTTGAAGCCTACACTAACTCCTAACACTCTCCCTGCCTAACCCCCACTTCTGTCCCTATTGCTGGGCGCAATGCTCTGCAGATCCAATTTTGGACAAAAAAAAAAAAAAATTACTGTGCTAACACAGTACTGCACACTAGTAGATGTGGCCCTGAGAAGGGCCGTTGGGGTTCTTGAAGCCTACACTGACTCCTAACGCTCTCCCTACAGCAGCACCAGCAGCAGCACTTTCCCTCAGCTAAGTCACAAGGCATGTGTGGCGAGCCGCGGGAGGGGCCGATTTATATACTCGGGTGACATCTGATCGCCCCAGCCACTCACAGCAGGGGGGTGGTATAGGGCTTGAACGTCACAGGGGGAAGTTGTAATGCCTTCCCTGTCTTTCAATTGGCCAGAAAAGCGCGCAAACGTCTCAGAGAGGAAACTGAAAGTAACCGGAACACCGCGTGGTACTCGTTACGAGTAACGAGCATCCCGAACACCCTAATATTCGCACGAATATCAAGCTCGGACGAGTACGTTCGCTCATCTCTATACATTACATTTTTCCGGAAAATCTTGTTACTCATTAATTCAATGCTTCCACAGCCGTGGGAGATGATGCAAGTTAAGTAATTACAAATTGTACTCATCAGTGCTTTGGGCATAAGGATTCCTACCCCGCTTTCAAAGGATCTTAATATTACTTCTCTACAAGAATACTCCACCATTTTTTCATGGTCCCCAGCTGAGAGTTACTAAAACTTTTTATATACTTCTTATTAGGTACTTCTTATTTGTAGAGGTCCACAGGAGAATATGAGGAGAGATACATTGTCAAAACAGAGATGAAAACACCATATGTTACTAAATGCAGTTTTGTAAACTATAAAGAAAGAGTTGAAAAACGTCATACATATAATCTAATATACATAATTGACACATAAAGTTGAAGAGAGATTATATACAGATAGTCCCCAACTTGCGAACGTTCGATTTATGAACTTCACAAGATGCGAACAATCTGTTCTGCACAGTATGATGTAATGCTACGGCATTACATCATGCTGTGCAGGGACCAGAGAGGCTTCTATCAAGCCTGACAGAAGCCTGTCCAGTCAGATCACTGGACGCTGTGCGGTTGCTAGGCAGCCTGGGACTTTCTGAAAGACCCCAGGGCTGCCTATACAGAGTGCCTATCAAGCCGTGCGCTTGATAGGCACTCTGCATAGGCAGCCCTGAGGCCTTTCAGGAGGCCCCCGGGTGCCTAGCAACCGCACAGCGTCCAGCGATCTCTTCGCAGGACACTGTACGGGCCCCCTGAACGCCTCTGACAGAGGTATTTAAAGTGTTAACAGTTCCGACAAGCAGCGCGGCTCGTCGGAACTGCTGCCGCCGGGTGTCCGCTGTAACAACAGCCTGCACCCGACGTATGGAGCGGGATCCACCCGCGATCCCCTCCATACAACCATTTGTTCGGACTTGGAAACAAATGCACTTGCGAACAGGCTCCTGGAACGGAACCTGTTCGCAAGTAGGGAACTATCTTTAGATGGTCTACCTAGACCACAAAAGACTGCTGCAGCATCTTCACTGTTTACCATGTAGAGCTCTGGACACTTTGTAGTGGCTGTGCCTGGTACTGCAGCTCATCCCTATTTACTTTGGACTCCACAGTCCTTTTAATCAGCTGATCAGCAGGGGGCACTGGAAATTATGGTGTATCTAGAACCCTGTTTCCCACATATAGCATAAGCCAATCTGCTCGAAACGGGAAAAATTGATCCAGCTGCTCTCAAGCAATGATCAGACTGTATTAGGGAATTCTATGTTGACCTCGTCTTGTTAAAAGTAGGCATAGCTGGAAAGAGAATTTCTCTCTCTTTCTGTGCAGGGCCCAGTATGTCTACGTATCACATAGACAGCCCATCGATTTCACTAGAAACAGTGTAATGCTTAAAGTGGTTGTGCCAGTTGTTTTTTTTCTCTGCTAAAACCCCATTCCTCACGCAGTAATGTAACTTAGGGCTCATTCACACAGGCATATTTTCACCGCGTAATACACTCGCATATACCACAATGAGTAAAGTCAATGAAAGTAAATGGATTTTCATTGATCCATTCACACTTGCGTATAGTCATTGCGAATCTTACATGCATAAGAAAAATTGCTGCATGTTCCATGTTATCACTTATTACGCGCATTAGAGCGCTATTGTTCTACATGGGTGCATGCAAATAGCAGCATAGCAATTGGCTTTTTCACGCATGTTGCTAGGTAACATGCTAATGAATTTTTTTTTAAAAAACAGGAAAAACATCATTCCCTGCCTGCGGGGTTTTTTTTGCGCACGTAACCTACCCAGATATACACATGCAAAAAAACTGCATAAGCGATCATATGGGAAGATTGAACAATACGCATTTCAAACAGTGCAATGTTTATGCAGCATTTTATGCATAAGCCCATGTGAATGAGCCTTAACTGGCATATCATCATCTCTTTCCATTCTCTGCTGTGCCTTACACTATTGCTCCAGGTCTCCTCTCTGATGTCATCTTTACTGGCTGCCCCAGCCTGTTTGAAGGATGTCATAGGCTGCTGCAGTCAATGTCAGAGCTGAGCAATCAATCACTGAGCTCTGTCATTGACTGCAGCCTGTAAATAAACAACGGGAGTGGAGGACCAAGCAATGCAGAAAGTAGCAAGGAGTGGTAAGTATGTGGACAGCACAACAATGGCTTGATATTAGTAAACTTATTTAACCCCTTAGTGACCACCCCATTGCCTTTTTACAGGGACGTAAAAACATGCTCCCTGAAGGGATTAAAACCCTGCAAACTGTGGACGTGACAGGTCCACACACACATTTACCGAATGCCAGTGATCATATTAAAGTCAATAAAAAGTAGACAAAAGTTAAAGATTCATCAGGACAGCTGAAAGTACTCACCCCCTTCCTCCGCAATGTCCCGCGCCATTCTGTCCTCCCTGTCCCGAATGGCACCTTTTGCACATTTGTGTCATACGTTGGGCATGCAGCCCGGAAAATTTAAAATTTGTCTGTCTCCCAACCCCTCCATGTGTAGCCGAGAGCAGAGGGATATCACCGAGAGCTGCTGCATGAGGTTCCCAGTCACATGATCCTTGCTTTCCAATGGATAACAGCGATCATACAAAGTAAAAAAAAGTTTTAAAAAGCTAAGAAAAAAAGTTTTAGTTTCATCTCCCTTCGCGAATCATCTCCGTCTGGGGAGATGAAATTAAGTAACTAAGGCCCTCGGATTTATCTGGAGTTTTTCCAATATGCATTCAGAATAAAGTGAACAAATGGAAATATATATTTCATCAAAAATTTGTACAGTATGTTTGCAGATATTTGCGATATTGCAGTTGAAAATGTGAAAAAATGTTAATTTCTTTAAAATGTTCCCAATTTTGGCACGTCTAATAAATATACAATATTAAAATTAATGAAGTACAATATGTGGCAAAAAAAAATGTCAGACTTACTTGGATATGCAAAATCTTTACGGAGTTATTGTAAGTTAAAGTGACACATGTCAGATTTCCAAAATGTGGCCTGGTCATTAAGGCACAAACAGGCTTGGTCACTAAGGGCTTAAGGGGAACTCTTTTGGTGTGAATGCCTGTTAGGTGCACTACGTTTTATATTCTCATCTTCCATCCACCTGGAGTGCGGGGATTTTACTTTATTTGGTCTTCTGTTATACAGCAAGAAGTGGGAGGTGGGTATATGCCAATTAATTATATTACAGCATGGGGAATGGGGATTTAACATTAAAAAGCAACTACTTGGACAGTCCTTGACGGTTCTCCCTTAACTCATAGATGATCAATGTGGTAGCCAGCAGTGGGACATCATGTGATCTCAGTTCTCTATAACCCTTCTAACAATAGCTGGCAGCCCCTTTAGGGCTCATGTCCACGGGCAAAATATGATTTAGGATCCGCAGCGGATCTCCCGCGTGCGGATCCGCATCCCATAGGGATGCATTGACCACCCGCGGGTAGATAAATACCCGCGGATCGTCAATAAAAGGGATTTAAAAAAAAATGGAGCATGGAAAAATCCGGACCATGCTCCATTTTCGTGCGGGTCTCCCGCGGGGACGGCTCCCGCGGGCTTCTATTGAAGCCTATGGAAGCCGTCCGGATCCGCGGGAGACCTAAAATAGGAATTTAAAGTATTTACCATCCGGCGCGGGCGGGGAAGGTCAGCTGTTCCTCACGGCCGCATCTTCCTTGCTTCGGCTCGGCGGATGTGCCCGGCGCATGCGCGCGGCACGTCGGCGACGTGCCGGCGACGTGCCGCCGGCGTCACGAATTCATCCGCCGGCCGAAGATGAAGATCCGGCCGTGAGGAACAGCTGATGTTCTCCGCCCGCGCCGGATGGTAAATACTTTTAAATTCTTATTTTCAGCGCTCATGTCCGCGGGGCAGGAGGGACCCGCTGCAGATTCTACATGGAGAATCTGCAGCGGATCTGATTTTCCCCGTGGACATGAGGCCTTAAAGTCACTTTTTCCTCAACTGACACCTAATTTTTCTTAGTAAAACCAGTTTTTCTACATGTATAGACCAACCTGAGCAAACCACCTTGAAAATAACTTTCAACTATTTTTTATTTTACAATAAGCCATCTTTCTGTTTATCGTTTCACTGTTTTACTGTTATTTACACTTGTAGAAGAATACTTTCTTTGTTTGATTTATTTCCCCTTCAACTAAATTGGTGCTATCTACCTATTTCTCCAGAGAATAAAAATCAATACAGCTTGAAATAGCTATTACTGTTTGACCACATATTGCTGATCAGAGTTCTAATCTGCCTTTCCTCTTACTTTCATTAAAAGCTCTTTATTGTATTTTATAGAATTGAGGTACTGCAGCAAAACATTTAAACTACGTAGAAAATGCTTTTTCATAAACTTGTCAACACTAAATGCGGGATTTTGTACCACATAAAATAGAGCAATGAATTTGATGAAGAATCTTTCCATATAATAAAGAAAACCTGTTGCTTTTATTGTTAGGTTTTATTGAACTTTCTAATATACATCAGTTTGAATTACAGCAGTCCATCAATTGTTCTATTTAACCTCTTAATGACAAGACACTTATAACAATTGCAACCATTTACATTTTTCAAGATTAAGCTGTTTTTAATAATATAAAGAAATCAAGTTTATTTTGTCCCCTGCTTTCACTACTGCAATATTCTTTTTATTTTGCTATACAAAATGTAATTTTGCATGACTAAAAGTTTGGAAAGGATTATAGACTTTTTTATACTTTATTGGTAGTGTTTCAGTATTTTACTATTACTTCTTTTTTATTGGACACAAAAGGGTCAAAAATATTCTTTAACTCCTTAATGCTATAGGACATACAGTTACGTACTGTATGTTCGGGGTATGTATGAAGAGAGATCGTGCGTCAATTCCTCTTCATACAACGTGGGTAACAGCTGTTTCTTACAGCCAACACTCGCTCGCAACAGCTCTGATAAGCCGCACTGCTCATTGGAGCTGTTAATCCTTTAAATGCTGCTATCAATTCTGACAGATGATGAGATTACAGGTTGCCATGCAGGTGTCATGGCAGCCAGGGGCCTTCTAAAAGGCCCCAAGGCTGTTATAGCAGAATGCCTATCAAGGCATGCCTGTGTTGTGGCTTAATAGAATACCTGTCAGATTGCAGTATAATGTAACGCTATGGCATTACATCATACTGCAGGAGCGATCAAAGCATTGCAAGTTCTTGTCCTCTCCGGGGAGGAAAAAATAAGTTTAAGAAGTGTTACTAATTATATTTAAAAAGGTTAAAAAAAAAAGCGCTTTGCCATATTTATAATAGAAGAATCTAAATAATAGAACAAAACATGTCTATGGTATTCACCCTGCACAGTGATTGTCATCAGTAAAAAAAAAAAAAAAGAACGCTAGAATTGTGATTTTTTTTGGCCACCTCGTCTCCCAAAAAAAAAATGTAATTAAAAGTGATCAAAAACTCATATGTACAGGTTCACCGGCTGCTCTCCAGATTGCACCTAGCCAATGCTTGGCTTACCCCTGAAATGGCACTACTCTTGCTAAATATAGAAAACTACCTAACTCACTAGGGTAGTCACATGCCATATATTTTATATTGTGACACCTTAGCTCTGAATTTCTCTTATGAGGAACTAATCCCATTTCAGCAGGATATATTAAGGCAGTTCAAGAAAAAACTGGGAACCCTGGACTAGACTAGTTCAGAGTAAGCAAAAAGGACACCCAATCTAAGATATGCACAAGGGTCTTAACTTTATATCACTCCTCCCAGGGTGGGAATTAGGTAATGTGCTCCACAAGGAAGTGCCTCTTCCCCCACCTCCTTCCTACCCACCCTCTGTTCCCTTTCCCGCTTTGTTACATCGTTTTTGCATTTGCTGACTTGTGCATTACTAATGATGTAAGATTGAAAACCAAATAAAAACTTTGTTAAAAAAAAAAGTTATATGTACTTCAGAATTATACCAACAGAAACTACAGGACATACCAAGCAAGACTACCCCCTCAAAAAGGGGATGGTTTTGCAGGTGGGCAGCACAGACAACTACCCTCTTCTTATCCTTCTGACTGACTATTATCTAGTTTTGCATTTTGCTACTGTCCTCGTCACTATTGGTAGTATGAGGTGGTACCTGCAGCCCAATCAGGTTGCACAGGCAGTCCTGTTCCTCCAGGATGGCACATCCATGCAAGGCATCACAAGAAGGTTTGCTGTGACTCAAAGTACAGTCTCAAAAGCATGGATCAAATACCAGGACGCAGGCCATTACACAAGGTTAGCTGGACAGGACTACAGAAGGATATCAACCAGCATCAGGATAGTATCTGCTTCTTTGTGTGAGGAGGAACAGGAGGAGTATTGCCAGAGCCCTACATAATAATCTCCAACAGCCTACTGGTCTGCATGTTTCTGACCAAACTATCAGAAACAGACTCCATGAGAGCCCAACATCCTGTAGTGGGACCTGTTCTCTCTTCAGCTTAATTATTATTTGCCAGGGAACACCAGAGTTGGCAGGTCCAACCATGTTGTACCATTCTCTTCACAGAAGAGATCAAGTTCTCACTAAGCACATATGGCAGGCATGAAAAAGTCCATATTATACTGTCTGCAACATCACCCAGCATGACCAGTTTGCTGGTGGGTAAGTGATGGTCTGGTCTGGGGAGGTATATACTTGGAGGGTCCAAC
The DNA here is from genome assembly GCF_035609145.1 of Eleutherodactylus coqui. Lineage (NCBI taxonomy): Eukaryota > Metazoa > Chordata > Amphibia > Anura > Eleutherodactylidae > Eleutherodactylus > Eleutherodactylus coqui. Next base: position 254,161,399 of record NC_089837.1, on the reverse strand, counting down.
AAACCTCTACATAAAAGCCATTGGTGTCCTCACTGCTGTTAGGTACTGTTTTTTCACTGCGGCAGTATTTGTCTATATTTCAAACACTAAGCCCTTCACAGTTATAGACAACTAAAAGATTCAATCTTTATTAAACAAACGTTGAAATAGGGGCTAACATGGCAAAATTCACATAAACTCATACATAGGATCCTCAATAACTAAGACAGACTGATCTAGGTCAACTTATGAGGATTCCAAATGTATTTGAGCTCACCCTATTCAAAAATTGATCCGATTGCCCAAGTGACATAGCAATGGGCTTGCTCCATCAGGGCAATCAAACTAAAGAATCTTTTGAAAGTTTTGAGGGGGATGGAGAACCGAAGCATATGATAAGCAGGGGCCTAATTGACTTCTATTATAGCGATGAAACGATAGAGTGAATGTCACATCCCCTTAGTATAACAGTGCATGCAATTGCAAGAACCATCCAACCAGGGTGGGCATACAAGAGAAAAACTATTTGCAAGGTTCAAGGTTAACGGAGCAATAACACATTTTTTAATTCAAGACCAACAACAGTACAGGTTTGACAAGTTTCTCTGTTAATAGCAACAATTCATCATGGACCTTTCTATGTTGCTCCCAAGGAGGGATTTTTGAACCTTCTCTCCCTATGAAACTGAACTACAGAGCCTCTAATTCAACATAGTAGTTGCTGGGTATACAATCTCCCTAGGCTCAGCTGAACATGCTGGGCTATGGGCTAAACACCAGTTGGGAGCACAATAAATGTGGTTCTCTAGTGTTATCAAATGTCTAGATAGAAGCAGCCTACTTTCAGTACACCCCTATCTCAGCAGTTTAATATATTACATAGCTGAGGGTATACAACTCCACAGGTATTTTTATAAGTACCCCATGCTACAGGATATAAAAGAGTGGTGCCTCACAGCTCCCATGAGAGCAAGGGGTTAACAGGTAAGGTCTGCCAGATAGTGGCCCTGAACACAGCCCACAGCTGTCTGCCAAGTTTTAGAGAGAGGGCTAAAACAAAAAAAACAGATAGATCCTCAGGCCTTGATAGTAGGCAAGAGGTTATGACTAGAGATGAGCGAGCATACTCGCTAAGGGCAATTACTCGAGCGAGCATTGCCCTTAGCGAGTACCTGCCCGCTCGGAAGAAAAGATTCGGCTGCCGGCGTGGGGGAGCGATGAGTTGCAGGAGGGAGAGAGAGATCTCTCCTCCGTTCCTCCCCGCCCTCCCCGCTGCTCCCTGTCCCCCGCCGGCACCCGAATCTTTTCTTCCGAGCGGGCAGTTACTCGCTAAGGGCAATGCTCGCTCGAATAATTGCCCTTAGCGAGTATGCTCGCTCATCTCTAGTTATGACATTCCATCCAGGTTGCCCTGGTTAAATAGCAGCCAAAACCCCACCTAGAAAGTGGGTTTATACTTGCTCCGCAAATCATACCTGTTCCCAGACCTTTGAAAATATTAACCCTTATGTCTCTGCCAATTTGTCTCATTCCTGTCCCAGAGTAATACGACATCTGCTGGAGAGAAGATGGCTAGAAGGCTGGAGGACTGTTTAAACTAGGGACTGGGAGAGGGCAAAATGAGAAATAAGGCAGTAGTCAGTGTAGCTAGCGACCTGGGTCTATGTAATGGGAATGGGGGTCGAGCAGGGGGTGGTGTTAGTACAGTTAGAACTGTTAGATCAGGCAATAGTACCATTAGTAGCAAAATGAATTGAAAGAACAAAAACAACCGTATAAATTGTATGAACACAAATGCAAGAAGTCTGATCAGAAAAGTGGGTGAGCTTGAAGCGAGAATGACCGACGAAAACTACAATATAGTCTGAATAAGGGCTCCCACCCACTGGCATTTTTTTCTCCACTGCGCTGCGAGAGTAAGTGAAAACTCTCACAGAGCAGTGCAAGAAAATCGCTGGGATATCGCCAGTCTTTTCAATGGGGCCAGCAGCAGCAGCGCTAGCCCCATTGAAAAGATATGGAGAATGCCGCAGACTTCTGCCACAGCTGTGACAGCTGTGACAGCTGTGACAGCTGTAACAGGAGTTTCCTTCATCCCCGCGGGGACCTCTGTCATAGCTGTGGCAGAAGTGCACGGCATGCTATCCCATTGCTTTCAAAGGGCTGTGCAGATTGGCTGAGGGCTCAGCCAATAGCTAAGCACTAGCTGCTATTGGCTGAGCCCTCAGCCAATCTGCACAGCCCTTTCAGCAGGTGGGGAATTTTAAAACCCCGTCTGCTGAAAGTGCTGGACAGCAGTGCCGGGGATCCAGCAAAAGGACGCGGCTGACAGCAGGAGAGGTGAGTAACTTTTTTATTATTTTGTTAACCACTTTTTGATGATTATCGGCGAAGGGCTTCTATTTCAAGCCCTTCTCCAATAATCATTCTGCAGGGCTTGTCAGAAAACACTGCTTTCAATGGGATCGGCAGCAGTGCCGATCTCATTGAAAGCAATGGGATAGCATGCCGTAGACTTCTGCCACAGCTGTCACAGCTGCAACAGAGGATTCTTTCATCCCCGCGGTCCCTGCGGGGATGAAGGAAACTCCTGCCACAGCTGTCACAGCTGTGGCAGAAGTCCGCGGCATTCTCCATATCTTTTCAATGGGGCTAGCGCTGCTGCTGCTGGCCCCATTGAAAAGGCTGGCGATATTGCAGCGATATCCCAGCGATTTTGAGATATATTCTGCATTTTTCTCGCACTGCAATGCGAGACTTTAACTTTAGAATCGCATGGCAGTGGAGAAAAAAACGCCAGTGGGTGGGAGCCCTAATGGAAACATGGCTTGATGATAAGCGTGATTGGGCAGTGAATTTACAGGGTTACAATCTCTTCAGAAGAGACCGTGGAAACCAGAAATACGGAGTGGTATGTATGTACGTTGAATCTAACTTAATGCCGATGCTACAGGAGGATATAGGGGCAGGAGATGAACGTGTGGAATCTCTATGGGTAGAAATACAGGGAGAAAAAAAATAACTAAATCCTGTCAGGGGTTTTCTATAGACCACCAAAAGCAACAGAAGAAACTGAAACCTTACTATTAAGGCAGATAGAGGAGGTGTCAATCCACAATGAAGTAATTATCATGGGGGACTTTAATTATCTGGATATAATATGGGATAACGAGACCTGCATAGGGGTGATAAATTCTTAAGAACAATTAAAGATAACTACCTTATCCAACTTGTGTGGCAGCCAACTAGAGGGAGGGCCACTCTGGACTTAGTATTGACTAACAAACCGGACCAAATAATGGGGGTGCAGGTTGAGCGGCACTTGGGGAACAGTGACCACAATATAATTAGCTTCCAGCTGTCATCCAATAAGAAGCCTTATCAGGGAGCGACAAATAAACTAAACTTTAGTAAAGTTTAAAAGGATCCTAATCACCTCATGTGAGCAGTTCATACCCTTTAAAAATAAAAGAACTTCAAGTAGAAGGAAACCAATGTGGCTCAACAAGACGGTTAGGGGGGCAATAAACAAAAAAAAAGAAAGCGTTTAAACTACTAAAGCAAGAAGGCAGCTAAAATCATACAGGGAAAAAAACAAAATATGCAAAGGAAAGATCAAGATTGCTAAGGAGGAGGCAGAAAGACTGATCACCAAAGAGAGCAAAAACAACCCTAAACTACTCTTTAATTATATTAACAGTAAAAGGATTTGCACCAAGAGCACTGGCCCTTTAACAAATAATGCAGGAGAAATCATAGAAGACTATGGGGGGAAGGCAAACCTATTCTTTTCAAGTGTATTCATGAACAAAAAGGAAATGCCACATGAGATGCAGGGGAACAAAATGAACCCCTCACAAAATATTACATACCTAACGCAGGAGGAAGTGCGGAATCGGTTAAAGGAGATTAAAATTGATAAATCACCATGCCCAGATGGAATACACCCAAGGGTTCTAAGGGGACTAAGTGATGTGATAGCTAGGCCACTATTTCTAATATTTATGGATACAATCAGGACCAGGGTTGTACCACTGGATTGGCGCATTGCCAATGTAGTTCCAATATACAAAAAGGGGTCCAAAAGAGAGCCTGGTAACTACAGGCCGGTAAGTCTCACTTCAGTAACTGGAAAAATATTGGAGGGGTTTCTGAGGGACTCCATCAAAGAATACCTCAAGGAGAACAACAGAATAACTCCTGACTAGCATGGGTTCATGAAGGGTCGATCATGTCAGACCAATCTGATCAGCTTACGAAGTAAGTTCTAGGCTGGACCTGGGAGAGTCTATTGATCTTGTATATCTGGACTTCTCTAAAGCATGTGACACCGTGCCGCATAATAGGCTGATATATAAAATGAGGCAACTCGGATTGGGTGAAAACGTGTGTATCTGGGTAAAGAATTGGCTCAGAGATAGAAAGCAGAGGGTGGTAATAAGCGGTTCATACTCGGATTGGGCCACCATCGCTAGCAGGGTGCCACAGGGTTCAGTATTGGGCTCCATTCTGTTCAATATATTTATCAAGGACCTGATAGAGGGGCTGCACAGTAAAATATCAATATTTGCAGATGACACAAAATTATACAAGATTATCAATGCAACTGAGGACAATACATGGCTGCAAACAGACCTAGATAAGCTGCAGACTTGGGCAGAAGAATGGCAAATGAAGTTCAATGTTAAAAGTAAGGTTATGCACATGGGCAGGAGAAACAGATGTCACCAATATACACTAAATCCGTTACTGCTAGGGAAAAGTGATATGGAAAAAGACCTGGGGGTACTAGTGGATTGTAAATTAAACTGGAGTAACCAATGCCAGTCAGCTGCTGCAAAAGTTAATAAAGTCTTGGGGTGCATTAAAAGAGGTATAGGGGCGAGGGACAAGAACATTATTCTACCACTATATAAGGCCCTTGTTAGGCCCCACATGGAATACTGCGTACAGTTCTGGTCACCGGTGCTCAGGAAAGATGTTACAGTGCTTGAGGGGGTTCAAAGAAGGGCAACTAAACTAATACACGGAATTGGAGGACTGGAATACCCAGGGAGGCTATCAAAATTGTGATTATTTACCCTGGAAAAAAGACGGCTAAGAGGCGATTAAATAACTATGTATAAATACATGAGAGGACGATACAAGGATCTCTCCAATGATCTGTTTATACCCAGGACTGCGACGGTAAAAAGAGGGCATTCTCTGCATCTAGAAGAAAGCAGGTTTCATTGCCAACACCGAAAAGGGTTCTTTACTGTAAGAGCAGTGAGACTGTGGAACTCTCTGCTTGAGGATGTGATGACGGCAAAATCTATAGAGGAGTTTAAAAGGGGACTTGATGTCTTTCTAGAGGGGAAGGATATTACAGGATATAAATCTTAGGTTAATTGTTAATCTGGGTATACAGGCAGGTAGGAACTATTAGAGGATGATCCAGGGATTAGTCTGATTGCCACTAGGGAGTTGGGAAGGAATTTTCCCCCAAAAGGGCTAATTGGCTCCTGCCTCTTGGGGTTTTTGTCTTCCTCTGGATCAACAACATAGGAGGATAAACAGGCTGAACTAGATGGACATTGTCTTCATTCGGCCTTACATACTATGTTACGATCAGTCCCTGGATGACAAAGGCATTGATGCCATTGACTAGCTGTCTCACTTCTAAGAACTGAATACAATTGAAAACTTCTAGGACATTTTGTATCAGTGTATCTAATGCCACCAAATAGCACAGCAAACTGCACAGGAGCTCACTGATGCATTGATCCAGATGTGGAAGGAAATCCCGCCGGACACAATCTGTTATCTTAGCAAGAGAATGCTCAAACATTGTCAGAAGTGCATACAGGCAAGTTGGGTCCATAGACAATTATGAGTCACATTATGAGCTGTCATGATAAAAATGTATGCAAAGTGATTTTCTGGCTGATTTGGAATCGAGCCCTGAATTGGTTGATGATTGTGGTTTCCATTGACTGTTGATAAGTCATTTTGTTCTTAATGAATTACACAATTTATATAAAGATTTTCAACTTGAATCTTTTATTCAGCAAGATCCAATGTATGATTTAAGTGTTCCCTTATTTTATTTTTAGCAGTGTAGTTTTGTCTGTAGTAATTATTGTGAGCTTTAGAATGATAATAATTACAGTCCCAACAACTTGTACTAGATTTTTCAGCTTACAAAAAAATCCTGGACACATAAAGGTTTTTCACAGACAATGGAAAAAACTTCCCTATTTTTAAGCACTGTCCTGGAATTTACAGAAGGTTAGTAATCTTGAGCATGACTGCCTACTCTACTTTTTAGCTCAGATAAAACAGTATAGCACAGCTGCACTTACTTGTTTCCATCCTTTCGACCACCTTATACACAGCAGGGTTCCCATGTTTGCCAAGATGGGTACACCTCTTTATTTCTCAGTTTTTCTACATTCTTTTAATTTTATTTAATATTTAATTACAATGTAATAAGATGAATGGATACAACTTATTTATAAGAAACAGACCTAAAAAAAGGGAGGAGGTATTTCGTTGTATGTTAGGAAAACATTCATCTCCCCAGAGATTCAAGCTACAGAGCATGGTAGTTCTGAAGAAACTGTTTGGGTAAGAATACAAGGAGAGAACAACAGAAAGTAAATAACAGTAAATGCCTACAATAGTGTCTATTGTAGGCATTTACGATAGGCCACCTGGGCAAGCAGAAGATATTGATGAACTCTTTCTACATCAGATGGAAAAGCTCTCAAAAAAGCATGACCTAGTGATCATGGGAGATTTTAACTATCCAGACATTTGTTGGGAATCTCAGGTAAAAGTAATGAATCCAACTAATTCTTATCTACTCCTGCTGACAACTTTATCTTCCAAAAGGTAGAAGAGAAAACAAGAGAATCTGCTTATCTTGGACCTGATACTTACCACAGGGAGGAAATAGTTTAGGAAGGAGGGTGTCTGGGACTTTAGGAGGCAATGATCATGCTGTTTTTGAATTTTGGATAAACAGGAGAGAACTCAAGGTTGGATTTCAGAAAGGCAGATTTTAATGAACTCAAAAAGACGGTAGGAGAAATCCAATGTCTGGATGTTCTTAAGGACAGAAATGTCCAAGAAGGTTAAGAAATATTGTGAAATGAGATTCTCAAAGCACAATCGTTAACAATCCCTAAAAGAAGAAAGAATGGGAAGTATTTAAAGAGACCAGGATGGATGAACACAGAACTTGCACACATGTTAAAAAGGAAGAAAATATATTTATCAAATGGAAAGAAGAAAGAATATCTAAAGCAGAATATAATACGGTCTGCAGAAATTGTAGGGCGAGTTCCAGAAAAGCTAATATTGAATTGAGGCTTGCAACCGAGGCCAAAAGCAAAAAAAAGGATTTGGGGGATATGTCAAAAGCAAAAGAAAAGTCAAAGATGCTATTGAATGCTTACAGGATGAAACTGGTGATTTGGTTAAGAATAATGTTGAGAAGGCCTAACTTTTAAATTCCTATTTTGTATATTTCTCTAAATGAATTCAAATCTCAAGGTCCAGATGAATTACATCCTAACATACTAAAGGAAGCAGCGGAGGTAATTGCTGAACGACTCGCCATAATCTTTAAAAATTCCTGGAGAACAGGAAAAGATTGAAAAAGGGCAAATGTTGTCCCTATCTTCAAAGAAGGGAAGAAGGAGGATCCAGGAAACTACAGGCCTGTGAGCCTGACTTCTATACCGGGAAAGATATTTGAGCAAATTAATAAACAGTATGTATGCAAGTACTTGGATAAAAATGGAGTAATTAACCAGAGCCAGCATGGGTTTGTAACAAGCAAGTAATGCCAGACTAATCTAATTTCCCTCTATGACAGAATCACTGACTGGGTTGATCAGGGAAATGCGGTGGATATAGTATATCTTGACTTTAGTAAAGCATTTGACAAAGTATCTCATACCATACTTATTGAAAAAATGACCAAATATGGGATTGACAAGGCAACTGTTAGGTGGATTCACAACTGGCTGAGTGATCGATTCGTACTCAAAGAGTGGTCATAAATGGCTGACACTAGAGAAGAGAGAGAGAGGATTAAAAAATGATCTAGAAAGCTTGAACAATGGGCGGCGACTAACAGAATGGTTTTTAACAAGGAGGAAGGCAAAGTCTTACATCTAGGCAAGAAAAATGAAAAAAAGCACATACAAATGGGAGAAATTGGGTTAAGCAGCACATGTGAAGAAGACTTGGGTATTCTAATAGAACACAGACTAAGCATGACTCAACAATGTGATGCAGCATCCAAAAAGGGAAACACAATTTTGGGATGTAATAAGAGAGGCATAGAGTCTAGATCACATGAGGTAATTATCCACCTCTACTTTACCTTGGTTAGACCACATCTGAAATACTGTGTCCAGTTCTGGGCACCCCAGTTTAAAAAAGACATAAACAAACTGGAGCAAGTTCAGAGAAGAGTTACCGAGATGGTGAGCGGTCAGCAAATAATGTGCTATGAGAAACAGTTAAAGGATCTGGGAATGTTTAGCTTGCAAAAAAGAAGGCTGAGAGGAGACTTAATAGCTGTCTACAAATACCTGTCACTGTGCAGAGGGATTAGCCTATTCTCATTTGCACAAGGAAAGACTGGAAGCAATGGGATAAAACTGAAAAGGAGGAGACACACATTAGATATTCGAAAAACAAAATTAAAAGTGAGGGTGATCCTGTGGCAACCTGTTCCACTCATTGAAGTGGTGAGTTCTCCTTTAATGGAAGTGTTCAAACAGAGGCAGGACAGACTTCTGTCTGGGATGATTTAGTGAATCCTACATTGAGTAGGTGGTTGGACCTGATGACCCTAGAGGTCCCTTCCAACTCTACCATTCTATGATGCCCGCATCACATGACCTATACATATAGCATAGGCACAGTGTAAACAGCAGCTATTTTACAGCTGAGCACAGGATATAGAAGCTGAATCACCTTTATATGCCTACACAATACATGACCTGTTGTTAATAGCAACAGATATTCTTCAGAGGAAACATTCCTGCTTGGAGTGAAAGCTTGCATACCAGCAGAGAATTTAAATGGCGCTCTATTGGAGGGAGCAGAGAAAGAAGCTGTATCACAGTTATATGCCTATACGAAATGTGGTCTGTACATTCGGTGAGGGTATATTTCTGCTGCTTTCACCATATATAAAAGCAAATTAGACAGACAAACTATGCTTTTGCGTGGTGAATATTTCTAGGCCTTACACTTCTAGCAGTGGGGTGAGGAGAATTCAATTACATTACACCAAAGAGGGGCAGTTAACAAATATACAAGCTGCCCTTCTATTCTCACATATCATGCAGCCCAGGGATTGTAGTTTATTTAGTTGATGGTGTTGTTTTTTTTTTTGTTAAACTAAAATAAAAAGAACCCCCAACAGAGAAACATCAAGTGTGTTCAGTCATGAGTCTGGTTTATTTGCAAGCCTTATGGAGCTAGCAGTGGTTTTCGGCAAACTTGAACGCTAGCTGAAAAGTTAAAAAAGCATATCCAGTAGCATAGCCCCTTCACTGTACTAGCTGACACAGCAACGTCTATACGTTTGTGGTTGTGGCTGGTACTGTAGCTCAAGCTCTAAATGACTGCAAACACATATATGAAGCTTACAAATGCCTCTAAATGCGATAGTGAAAAATTGGTGTTCCCAATTCTGGAGTTCAGGAAAACATAATAGTAGCCAGTCCAGCTGACTGGTGCTGCAGGCAACACAAGTGAAGATGTAAACAAAATTCTGCCTCCCTGCAGTCACATTATGGAGTACTATGCGTACTTGCCTTTTTTCACTAACGTAATCTATAGAACCACTTTAGGTTAACTCAATGTATTTTCCATCAGCATACAGTTTGTTTATGTTCAGCTGAAGCAACTAAAGTGCTCTTTATGATGCTAGATTTCAAATGACTATGAATCCTATATAAAATCTTCCTGCATGAGTGCATTCCCCCAGATACAGCAGCCAAACTTTAAAAAAGCTATTTTAAAGGTTCTATTGTTAGTTTGCTACCTCACTGCAGCTTAGAATAATACAGCGGGCCATTGTTTAAGTAAACCTCTTGGTGCAACTGGATAACTCTTGGATTTTGGGAGGCCCTGCATTGCTTTACATAATATAGGTATTGTTTATGATTGCCTCTATTCTTACAAAGCAGCTGCGACTTGTGAATTACAGTTAAGTGGAAAAAAATTGCACTTAATCCTTATTTTCCTCTGCTGACATGCAATTATATTTTTGACAAAAAGGAGTCTGTGTAAAGAAGCCTGGCATGTAAATATATGCTTCTGGTCTAGGCATTGGCCATTGACCAATGTGTTGTATGTCCCTCTTATGGAGCAGGTGGGGATATTTAATGTCTACATAGTGCGTCAAGATAATGACCACTAATTTAGCCCCAGGTGCTCAGCTACTTTCAGGGGCGACAAGTAAGGCAACTCTCATATGTGTTCATAAGACGCTGCTTGAAATCGTGGCATTCACCAAGATTTTGGACGGCATTTTTTTAACACATTCACAGTGTTTGACAGCACATTTTAACACAATTTATCATTGTGATGGGTGATGAGGTGCATTAAAAAGCACTACAATGTGCAAAAATAGAACAGACAGCGCTAAAAAAATCACAGCGTTGGAAACGCTGCGTTTGAGTGCAGGTCTGAGAACACCCGTTAAAATCAATGGAAGCATTGTACAGTAGTTAGCGCAAAGCTCGGGGTGCTGTGCTAATCACGGTAAAAAGTGCTATGACTCAGAGTTGCCTAAGAGTTTCTCCAAAGTTAAATCCACAAATAAATCTACTAGCGACCACTTGTCCATTTGTCTGTGTGTGTTAGGGCTCATGTCCACGGGCAAAATAAGAATTAAAATCCGCAGCGGATTTTAACTCTTCTTCTGCCCGCGGATCCGCATCCCATAGGGATGCATTGACCACCCGCGGGGTAGATAAATACCCGCGGATAGTCAATAAAAGGGATTTTAAAAAAAATGGAGCATGAAAAAATCCGGACCATGCTCCATTTTCATGCGGGTCTCCCGCGGGGACGGCTCCCGCGGGCTTCTATTGAAGCCTATGGGAGCCGTCCGGATCCGCGGGAGACAAAAATCAGAGTTTACTCACACGCTCCGGTTCTTCTCTTCTCCGCGGCGCCATCTTCTCTCAGTCGCGGCCGGATCATTTTGCTTCGGGCTGGCGCATGCGCGGGGCACGTCACCGACGTCATCCTGCACATCCGCCGAGCCGAAGAAAGAAGATCCGGCCGCGACGCAGAGAAGATGACACCGCAGCGAAGAGAAGAAACGGAGCGGATGGGAGGTGAGTTTATTCTTATTTATTGTTATTTTCAGCGCTCATGTCCGCGGGGCAGGAGGGACCCGCTGCAGATTCTCCATGTAGAATCCGTAGCGGGCCTGATTTTCCCCGTGGACATGAGGCCTTACAGTTTGATGCAGAGCCTGACGGCACCTGAATGTCAGTTACTGGATCTTAGCTCTGCCCTTGACCACATGATGGTGACGTCATCACAGGTCCTTTATCCTCCTTGTGTACTGAATGAGGGATTGTGGGCAGACTACATCCCCCACAAACCTCTGCGACCTCAGTTGCTATGGATACACCAGTATTTAGTCTGACAGTTTATACCTGGTTGTGAGATAGCTGGACACCTGTGTGGAGACTCCAATAAATGACACCTCACGAATGTACACATACATAGCTCGTGTGCTCACAGGACCTGTGATGATGTCACTGTTATGTGATCAGTCACATGGTCTATGAGCTTAATAAAGGATTATGGGTGGACTACATCACCCATAAACCCCCACAGCCTCAAGTGCTATGGATACAGCAGTACTCAGTTTGGCAGTTTGTAGTTGGTTGGAAGACAGCTTGACACCTCTGTGGAGACTCCAATAAATAACACCTCACAAATGTACACATACATAGCTGGCAGAGCACATTGACCATCAACATTGAAGCATAGTCCCTCACCACTATCTTCACATCTCCTGAACATGATATCATGTTATCTTAAGTGCTAACTCAGCCAACACCAGTCCAGCCTTCATCTAATCTAGGCTTGACAAAGACTGATTGATGTGGTCAAAACATTGCAATTTTATGTGATGATGCGGTAACCATCTAAGCATTCCTATGGAGGCATAAAGTCTGCTGTTTGCACCAAAAACCTGCTGCCTGTTCTTTGTTTCTTTTTGCTTCATCTAATCTTCAACTGTTGTCCAGTGTTGAAACAAACTGTCACTGTTATGCAAACTTGTCACCACAGAGGGTTCACTGCCACCATGAAACTAATGCAGTTTACATGACACAGCGACAAGCCACGACTTCACCAGCTGAAGTTTGTAAATCTCGTGCAGCAGATATGCAAAAACAATGAGCGAACATGTCTCCTTAATGAGCAACTGAAGTTTGTAAATCACGTGCAGGTCATATGTGAAAGCAACGTAGCAGAGCATGCAGCAGAGTTGTGTTGTGCATTGCGCTACCAGAAACACTGGTACTGTTTAATTTCCTCAAAATTACTAGTAATTACCTGAACATGTTTCTGTTGCTGCAATAGTACAATGCTCACGTTCTAAAAATGTAGGGATCTCTTCTAAGGCCGCCTGCACACGGGCGGAAATACTGCCGCGGGATTTCCGCCACTGAAAGTTTGCATAGGAGTGCATTACAATACGCACTCCTATGCAGACGGCCGCGGTTTGGCCACGCGAAATCTCGCACGGCAAACAAACCGCGGCATGTCCTATTTTTGTGCGGGGCTCGCACTCACCCGGCCGCTGGCTCCGGTCTGCGCATGCGCCGGCTGCGCGGCAGCCGGCACATGAAAGAGCCGGGGCCGCCAGGCGCGGGTGAGTACGCGCTCGTCCCTGCAAGCTCTCGGGTCGGGTCCCGCGGCAAGCATTCTCGCTGCCGGATCCGACCCGCTCGTTTGCAGGCGGCCTAATTTATAGATCTTTCATTATTGTTTTAAGCTGAACAATTTTATACCTATATTTAAAATTGGATTCATATTTTTAATTATATTTAAAATTGAAAAATTGAATCCAAAGCAAGATAGTTAAATGGTTCACTGTGAGGATTCGAATCACCACCTATATCATTGTCCAGTCCACACATACTTTTTATTACACACCAAGCCTCCATGACAATACAGCACTTGACAGCACCAAGAAGGATAAACTGGCATCAGAATATGTAAGCAAAATATTAGTTTCCCCTGTAAAACAAACAGGGGTTTATAAATTTCTCTTTGAAGATTGCATATTTAGGCTAGTTTCACACGGCCGAGAGTGATATCAGGCCATTAAATTCGCCCTGATATAGCATGTTTGATGTCCCTGTGGATGTGAGGTGGTTTTGTGTCAAAAGCACCTCCCATCACTCCAGTACAGCTGTGATCCTCCGACGGAGGATTTGCAAGTCTTTCCAATTGTTTTCATTGAGAAACCTTGCATCGCACGTCATACTATGTATTTTCTGGCCCCATTGAAAACAATGGGCGAGGCGTTCCAAGGGAATGCCCAAAGATAGGACATGCTGCTTGTGTATATGATCCCATTTAAAAAAGAGCAGGGTTCACATTCATGTGAGATTTGTGCGTCTTGCATCGCACAAATCTTGCACAATTTTCATGGCAATGTGAACGCAACCTTATCCTATAAAAAAACAGACATGCACAGGACAGAACAGCAGTTATTTAATTTTTTTCCCTGTGCTGTTTTTCTACAGATTTCATTGTCTCCTTAGGGCTTAAGCATGCAGCAACGTGATGTTATACATTCACAGGCACTCTATGCCCCTCATAGAGTGGATTCAGCAAGCAATACCTTCTCAACATTTTATACTCAACCATATTAAAGTCGGAGCTTCACTAGTGACAGACACTGATTCCAGAATTTAAAAGGAAGGCTCAGATAAACTAAATTTGCTTTCCGAGGCTCATACAACATTAAACTAAAGACAAATTGCCTCCCCGGCAGCACTGTGGCACCATTAGGGAAGGGGGAATTAGCAGAATCAATTACCAGTACAATATGCCTGGAATTCTCTATTTGCGCTACTGCCTGGCATAGACAGAGTCCCAAACCTTACCAGAGGCTCACACTCTGAGAGATACTGCTTTGGAGGAGAATACCCCAATAATACATGATTTTTTTTCTCTCAGAATTGGCCTATTTAATACTATTGAGGAAGGATATAATTTATATTAGGCTGTAAACTTGCATTCAATTCAAATTTCCCAAGAAATGGTTATTTAGCCTACATTGGGATATTAAGGATGTATAGATAGAAATAATTAATCAGAGACAGAAATCAACACAATATAAATATTTTTAACTATATTTCAAACCAAAAAAATCTTCACATAATAAATACATTTTATGCACAATTAACTTGAAATTGAGCTCAGAAAGTTATTTACATTATAAATAATTATAAATGGGAACACTTTGCAAGGTATGTTAACAAGAGATATGTCAGATTTTTTACATGAAATTCCAAAGGGATACTTCAAGTTACAGGTAATATTGTACAATGTCACTAGAAATATACATTGCAAGGCATGTCTGATCAGACATTTGAGGCTGAGCATCTGCCCTTATAAATATTTCAATGCAATTTAAGGGCACCAGTCAAAAAAGCAAACATAACTGGCCATCATCTTCTAATGTGAGACACCGTCCTATTCACAACATAAACACACCTTTGATTTTAAAGTGCAGTCAACTGCTAAATGTGCCCACTATTTCTGGGAAAATGTCTTATCATTCTGTAAAAAGAAACTGCAAAAAATGTACTCAATTGTTTTTCTCAAATGTTTTTGACTCCAAGTATGAAGATACAGATATAATATGATGTTGAGGCCAATGAAAAAGATACAGTTTTCCAAGTTTAAAGGGGCATCATAAAATATTGTTATGTAATAAAACTATGCACTTCATTTATTTTATTAGAAAGGAAAATATTGTGTGTATTTCTGTTTCATTTTAACCTTATTCTTTAGGTATTTTAGGTAGTACATTTACACCCTGGAAGGTTGAGGCTGGAGTGAATAATTAGGCCCATACAAGCACTGGAAGCTATCTAGATTTGAATTATAGAGCAGAACAAAGCATGCAAAACAGAAAATATGCATTATTTCTACCGAAAATATTTTAAAATTATGGTTTGAAGATATAAAAAGTGTACCTTGAGAAACTCTAACTTTAACATGTGATTGTTTGTCCAATTAGCTACAGTATGGTTTAAAATGCCCAAAACATTTTAGTTTTCATATGCTGCTGAGCACATTATTGTACATACATAAATATGCCCAGCTGCTTAAAACGTATATATTTGATGTAATGAAAATATATTTAGTTTTCTTTTGATTAAAAGTGATGTGTCTTGTTCACTTTTTACCCTACAATAGTAGGAAGAATTATTCAGTTTCTTCAGTGCTCTAATATTCAATTAACTATTTTACATGCTACTCTAAGAGCAAACTATGAACAGTATTGCTCCCTATATAATATTAATACACTAACTATTACAGTTTTGTAAATAAAAAAACTCAAGTTTTCTAACATGTTGGAAAAATGTTGTTAAAATTATAACAGTATTATGTTATGTGACCTTTCTTATTTGCTTCATAGGGACAGTCATTTAACAAAGGACAGTGTAATTTCACATAGCTGCTTTCATTTAAAAAGTAATAGTCAAATTTGTTATTAGTTGGGCTAGGCTCACACTGGCATTGATTTTCTTTTTTATCAATTCTTGTAAAGCTGATCAAATTAAATTTACAAAATCTCATCAATGGTTAAATCAGGCTTTGATATCAAGCTGTATTTACAGAACCTATACTCCAAGCATATTGCATTTTCTGAATACTGTAGCTCTATCAATAAATAGATCCTTCTTTTTGATTTTCTTTTAGAACAAATCTGCAAAAATGAAAAAAGGAAGTTAAAAAAAGTGTGAGCCTAGCCTAACAGTGATGATAGTTATGTTGACTGGTCTGTGAAGTCATTGCAAGTGCAGGAAAATTCACTGTTGGGTATTCAGTGTAGATAGATGATATGTAATTAGAGGAACCCCATGTATGCATTCATATTAAGAGTGACAAGTAATGATCTAGCAGATTTTCCTTCCACATACTGAAATTAAAACTCATTGGGCAGATGTTCAGACTATGTAGCCAAATTTAGTTTCCCACCTAGACAAAAAGATTGTTCTTAAATTAAAGCAGTTCTTCTTTGCAGAGATTTGATATTACAAGCATAACTGTCAGTTCCATCAATCTGTTTCTTATGAAAGATGTAAATTGTTAAAAATTCCTATACAATATATTCTGAGCAAGAAGACACAGAATCTATATATTGGAACCAACAATTTGGACAAATGAAAGTGAAGATAACATATTTAGAATACATAATATGCCAGATACAAATTCCAGTACATATGGTACCAACCTAAAATCTTTTTTATGCATGGAAATGTATTTAGTAATATTGGAAACATAGGATTTCCAGGATATATTTTCTCTCTTGACCGGTTCATTTATAATGTCCTTTAAAAGTTTAAATGAAATATATAAGTTCCATATATACAACTGTGTGATATTTGTAATTATTATAGTATGCTTGCTGAAAAAACTATTCAGGCAAAAGACATTTGTTGAATTCTTACAATACTGTAACTCCTCTAGCAGAAGTAGCATGATGGATAAATTATGTAGAGACAAAATACTAAAATGAGTAAATCCAGGTCACTCTTAAAAAAGGTTAATAATAAACAAACATCTGTTGGTTGTGTTTATATGTAATACGGTCAATGTATATCAATTTTGCCTGCAAACTCTACTGCAGTGACATGGTTACTATAATATGATTAAGGGTGTGTGGAAACAAGCAATGCAGTTATCTAATGTGAATATAGTGTATACAAACCTTTCAAGTAATTAGAAGACAGAAAATGGACTACAGGTTAAGCAAATGTACTATTGTGCTAAAAAAAAACTAATTCTGATTTTGCAATCATAAACATACAAACATATGTGCATTTGTGCCTGTTTATACATAAAGTTGTACATTCAACTTTGCTTCAAGTTCCATATGCATAGTTTTAGGGGTTTTGTTTTGTTTGTTTTTTATTTGTGTTTTATTTTTTTGAGAATGTCTCTATTTACATGCAAGTGTAATTAGCAAAAACGTGTAGCCTGCAACACTGAAATTCGTATTTTCAGTTTCCAAGACTGCATGACTGGTTACCATAGACATATGATATGTAAAATAAAAGTCCTCTGAACTTTATTATTTCATCCTAAATACAAAACCAAGCCTAGTTTTTCTTGCTGTTACATCCAGTGCACCATAAGTCATTAGATGCTGGTAATAATGACATGAAAATGTAATTTTTTTATGTAAAGCATATGAAGCATAAAGATAAGTCATATAAAACATCAACTTCCATTTGTAATTATTACTGATGTACCCTTGTGCACTTGTGCAGGGTCCTGTTGCATTCGTAAATGAGAAGTTACATCAAAATGGGAGCCACTGCAGCCCAATGAATAGTTTCTAATAGAGTCGGTGTCATATAGGTGCTCAAGAGCATATCCAGTAATGGTGTAAGCATGTTTATCAAAGTATGGACGATGGGCATTGTAGTAGTTTGGGGAGGTGGAATGGTCCACTGTTTGTTGAGGGGACACATTTGTATGTAAGTAGTCCTTTGTTATGCTTACTCCTGCTTTTGAAATTCTCTCAGAATTTGGACTGCTCATTCTGGACAGAGTTGTTGGACTGTTTTCATATTCATTGTCTCTTGGACTTAACATTTTGCCATCCCTTTGCTGTAGATGATCACAAGGAGAAGAATTAGAAACAGATGGGCCACGGCACACAACTCCAGTTAACTGGGATTGTTGGTAATTGACAAAGCAAATTGAATTTCTTTTTGAGGTGCCGTTGATAGGAGTTAGCTGATCTGGACTAGACTTACGTAGCTGTAACCTATTTTCCTCTTCCTTTATCATTTGTTGAGTTGCACGAATGAGTGTTTCAATTTTGCTTGGTTCATGATTTTGATATTGCTCAGTACGATAACGATCCCCTGATTCGCTTGCAGAACCATGGTCAGGAGAACTGACAACACTGTCTTCATCCCAATGACTTCTACCTGAATAAGGAGAAGCAACAGTCAATTTTGTAACATCCCAGAATTCATTTTAACTGAAATTTTGGATATCAAAACCTAATAGAAAATATATGCTTTTCAATTGAGAAGGGAAATATTCCTTGAAGAACAACATTATGTGGGAAGGTTTCCCTTTTATCTTGAGATGAATTTCCTTCCCATTTTTGATAATTAAGGACATCCACAAAATTGGAACTCAATTAAATTCAGAATTATGAAAGTATTTCTGCAGTTATAAATATAAAATTAGTTGCTGCAGTTCTCACTAAACGCTTTATCTTTCCACGTATGTTCAAAGGTCTTCTTGTCTCTGAGCTACAGCAGATACCCTTGCTACACACTATTACAAGTGACAGTAAAGCTTCAGAAGAAAATAGTCTCGTGCACTGTCTCATTGACAGTCAGCAGCAGCCTTTACTGCACAGGTCTCTATGCTGCTGCTTGATATTTACAGTCAGTTACAGGGGTGTACAGCTTCAGTGTCTTTGCTGTTAAAGCTCAGAATTAACTATATTGCATTGTTGAAAAGCTTTAATGAGATTCTTACAAAATGGCAAGATTGCAGATGCACGTGTAAAACAAAGATAAAGTATGACGGCAGTTTTAAATGACCTACAGCTCCAGAACCATCAGTTCAATGCCTGCTTGAATGGCATATGGCCGCTGAGGCCAGTGATTGACATGAATAATAAACATTATTGGACTGCAACAGGAGCTTGTGGGACTGGACCAGTGGGCACAGGAAAAATGTGAGCTTTTTCCTTCGTTTTACAAGTATTTGACCTTTTGCCATTTTCTAAAAAATCTGCATGTGATTTTACAATTATTACTGGAAGAACACTCTAACACATAGAAAGTGTTTTACTGGAAAAATCACAACAGGGCCTCATCTAGACGAGCTTTTTTTTGTTTTGTGCGCCTATGTGCGCAAAAAAAAAGGCTGCTCGCATGAGCAGAAAACGCGTGATTGGGCAAGGTGTACGATTGAAACTTTGCCCATTCACTGGAGCAGCAGCTCCACGAAGGTTCCCTCATCAATGAACACTGTGACAGTACTGTCACAGTGTTCAGTGATGAGGGGACTGCAGCGGGTACGAAAGAATCCCCTGCCACAGCTATCACAGTTGTGGGAGAGGAGAGCGATGCCATCCCATTGCTTTTAATGGGGCTCGCGCTGCTGCCGCCCCATTAAAAGCTATGAGATGAAGGCAACCCCTGCAATGAAGAAATATAAGTCCTTCCCTGAAAATCATCCCTAGCTATAGAAAAAAACAAAACAAAAAAAACATTAAAGGAGATGTCTCGAGGAAGCAGTTAAATTTTTTTTTTGCCCAGTCCCCCCCATTAAGCATACATAACTAAGCCCCCCTGTAAATGACATTTCTAGCTGGTTCGTACTTACCGTTCCAGCGTTTCAGCAACTTATAAAAGTTTCCTCAAGATGGCCGCCGGCTCTTTCCCCGTCGCTCGCTGCAGCCCGACGTGCGCGCTCCCGAGACGCCGCCAGCTGTGTCTCCATGGCAACCGGACGCATCGCAGCCACCGACCAGACGCCCCGCAGCCGCCGACCAGACGCCCACCGCCAGGCAGCAGGTAACCGGCGCTAGCCCCCGGCTCCCCAGCGCTAGACCCTCAGCCCAGGTGAAGGCCCCGGAGCCCAGCGCTAGGTTCCGGAGCCTAGTGGCAGCCCCCCCCGGCCTAGCGGCAGCCCCCCCCCGGCCTAGCGACAGCCCCCCCATCGCAGCGACAGCCCCCCCCCGGCCTAGCGACAGCCCCCCCATCGCAGCGGCAGCCCCCCCCGGCCTAGCGACAGCCCCCCCATCGCAGTGGCAGCCCCCCCCCGGCCTAGCGACAGCCCCCCCATCGCAGCGACAGCCCCCCCATCGCAGCGACAGCCCCCCCCGGCCTAGCGCTAGTTCCCCCATCACAGCGGCAGGCGCAGCCCGGCGCAGCGACAGCCCCCCCGGCGCAGCGGCAGCCCCCCCCCGGCGCAGCGGCAGCCCCCCCCCCGACCCATCACTTACCTGAGACGCTTCTCGGGGCTGCTGGGCTGGGCTGGGCTTCTCCGCTGGGCAGCTCCACTTTCTGCACCTTCCTCTAACAGAGGATGGTACAGAATGGCCACTGCAGCGCGCTCCCGAGCAGTGACAGCTCGTCTGCGCATGCGCAGAAGAGCTGTAGCGGGGAGCACACTGAAGCGGCTCGTGCTGAATGGAGAAGACCGGACTGCGCAAGCGCGTCTAAAAAAGCAAGCTGCCGGCGAATTTAGACGGAGCCATGGAGACGAGGACGCTAGCAACGGAGCAGGTAAGTGGAATAACTTCTGTATGGCTCATATTTAATGCACAATGTACATTACAAAGTGCATTAATATGGCCATACGGAAGTGTATAACCCCACTTGGTTTCGCGAGACCACCCCTTTAACTCACCTAGAAGTGCTGTCTGGCTATTATCCCCATCCCGGCAGTCTTCTTCTGCATTGTGGTGGCCAGGGATTTAAAAATCCCCGCCTCCAGAAAGCCTCTCTTTGTAATAGATAACAGAATAAGGGCATGTGTGGGGACACCTTTTATAAGGTACTTACACCCATAATGGTTTGTCCTAGTGAGACAGACGATAAAGGGGTTTTCCAGACCTTAAATCAGCAGCTGATTTATGGGAGTCTACCACCTGGAACCCAGGCCAATTGGCTGTTTGCCAAGCAAGCTGTCACCCTATAAGAAGCAAGAAGGCTAGCATGCTATTGCAGACAGAGCATTATGACACTGATCCATTGCATAATGTACCACTGCACAATGTAAGGAGACATCTGCTTCTCGATCCATACAGGGTGACAGCTAAACCTGAGTGGCAGATCCCTGCTGATCAGGTGTTGTTGACCTATGCTGTGAAGAGCTTTTTTTTGCAGGACAAGTTGTATTATTAAATGGTACTATTTAATATGCTGAATATCTCTTAAATATTTTTAAGTGGGGCGAAATGAAAAAAAATACAATAGTAACTATTTGGGGGGGTTCATTTTTACAATGTTCAAAGTGCAGTAAAAGTTACATGTGCTTTCCATCTTACGGTTAAGCATGATTACATTGAGGCCTCGTTCAGATGAGCGCTGTATTTACGCTGCTAAGAAGCGAGAAAACAGTGCTGCTATAGTGCTAAAAAAATCGAGTAAACGGGCTACTTCAAGCTACGTGAAGTAGCCCATTCACACGATCCGAGGTGCGTACTGCATGCTTTCAAGGCTCCCATAGGAGCCTATGGAAAGCACGCAGCAAAGATAGGACGTGTCCTATCTTTGCGCGCACCTTGGAGCTGACATGCAAGTTTCCACTCTTAGGTCCTATCTTTGTTAGATGTGCTGTTTCTGCGCATCTAACAATCGGCCATGTGAACGCTTCTATAGGGACCTATTGGAAACCGCTTCCATGGGAAAATAGTGCTCGTCAGAATGAGCCCTAATACCAAATTTATATGATTTTTCTGTTTTACTCTTGTTTGAAAAAAAAAAGTTTTTTTAAACAAAAATTGTTTTCATCGCCATACTCTGAGATCCATAACATATTTTATTTTCCTTGTTTATTGGGCACTCAGATGGCTTATTTTGTGGGGCAAGCTGTAGTTTTTATTAGAACCATCTGTGCGTAATAAATCTTTTAATTCCATTTTTTGAGGGAGACTGGGTAATTCTGGCATTCTTCATTTTTCAGACTTTTGTGAATGCAAAGATTTCAACAGTTTTTTTTTTTTTTCATTTTTTCTTTCATTGAAAAATGTGAAAAGGTTTTTCTAAACGTTTAATATTTTTTCTTATTTATTTTAAACATTATGTTTTCTGTTTTTACATCTCCATAGGGGATTTTAGCTTTTGACCATGAGATCATTTGTACTATATACTGCAATATTTAAGTATTGAAGTATATAGAATTTTTCAATATTGATCATTTAGCCCTGCCAAAGTCAGGGCTTAATAGGCATTCATGAATGGCAGACCAGAAAGCCTTTACTAGTCCCCAGACTGCCATACTAATGCATCAACACCCTATGATCAATTTGTGGAGGAGGCGGATAGAGTGCTAGAGAGGCCCTCAGATGCACAATCAGCTTTGACCACAGCATCTAAATAGCTAATAGCTGCAATCAGTTCAAACACCAATTGTGGCCATTGCCAATGGCTGACACCAATTTGTGACCAAATGAAGTATATTCGTGCGATTCAGTCGGGAAATGAATACGTAAACATGGTATACTGTTCTATTACATGTGTATGTAAACTATCATCCAAACTTATTAAATTTCCTTACCATGTACTCTGTGAACAGAAGTTATATGAGGCATGGTGTTCTCATATCCATCTCTGCTTTCAGGAGATGACTTAGGCAAAGTGAGAGTTGATCGAGAACCCCACCAATTCTCTCTTCCAGCTTGTGGACTTCCTAGAAAGTATCTACCAGCTTCGCATCTTCCACTTTCGCATGACTGACTATGATGGTGTCTTTCATCACTTAATCTTGAATGGTCAAAGGTAAGTCCAAAACACAAAGCACTTCGGTCAGGATATTGTCTATATGCACATGAGACATCATGTTGCTGGGAGTTTGGCCTTTCTACTGGTTCTATAAGTTGTGGTGAAGCTGTGTCTGTTAAAGGGCTGCCACCCCATTGACTGTCATGATCTGACTCTGATCTCTCCGCATGGAATCCAGAATACTGAAAAATATTACAAAATATATATATAATATTAAATTACACTTTGAACTTGTATGTCATCGTTTTTCAGCTGAACAAAATGTACATAATAAATACATTGTGCAGATACCTCTCTTTGTGAGTTTCTTATGTTTTAGCATGTATCCCTACATTCAGACATCTGGTTGTGCATTAAGTAGTGTAGGGTAATTGGGCTTGATGGGTCAGATGCTGGTCATAAGCCCATGTCCATCACTTGTTTAGAAGGAATACATAAACATACGGGAGGTGCATATTAGAGATGAGCGAACGTGCTCGGCCCCGCCCCTTTTTCGCCCGAATACCGCAATTTTCGAGTACTTCACTACTCGGGTGAAAAGTACTCGGGTGCGCCGGGGGGCGGGGAGAGGCGTGGCGGCGTGTGGGGTAGCAGCGGGGAACAGGGGGGAGCCCTCTCTCTCTCCCTCTCCCCCCCACTCCCCGCTGCAACCCCCTGCGCCGCCACGGCGACCCCCGAATTTTTTCGCCCGAGTACGGAAGTACTCGAAAATCGCGGTATTCGGGCGAAAAAGGGGCGTGGCCGAGCACATTCGCTCATCTCTAGTGCATATGCATTGGCTATGCACCCCATATGGTAACCATACTTTACTGAAGGTAAATAATATTCATAATCCCAGGGGGTTTTGTAGCTTCGGCATGGTAGCATGGGGAGCTGAGATCCGTGTTTTCTGGACCACATAACAGTTAAGCTAAGTCAAGACTCACCTAAATTATCTGAAATTTACATAGCCAAAGGGAAAAAGTATAAGACCACTTTGGAGACATCAGATAATATTTTTATCAGATGATTCTTTCATTCATAAACTGAGGAAACCGGTGGAAGCTCAGGCTTAAGCATGGCGGTGATCAATGCCCCAAATGATTCAGCACCTCCATTCATCCCCCAGACAATAAAATCTTCACTAACAGATAATACAGCTACCTTGGCATCCCCTGCAGACTCCCAAACAAACATGCCCCTCTCTTTTTTTCATAGGAAGAAAGCATTCACCTCAGGAATAGCAAAGTCTAGATCTGTTATTGTAGGTACCTCATCATCTAGTGTCACAAAGCAAACCTCTATTAAAAGTGTTATTACATCTCTTTATTAACTGATGCTACTGTTCCCATACATACACCACAAGGTACGTTCAACACATCTCCACTCCCTCTGGATCATACTGATGCTACTGTTTCCATGAAGACACCTCAATGTACACTCAGCTCATTTTCACTCACACTGGAACATATTCTCACAGCACTGTGGGAGATAGTACAGAAATTACCAGCAAGATCAGAACTAGAAAATCAGCTCTCCCACATAGAAGAGAATCATACAAAAGTGCTGAAAGAAATAAACTTATTTAAGCAATCTATGACTGAAAGAGCGATGTCACTTAAACTTAAAAGTAACCTTGCTTTCTCAGAAATTACTTCTATTGATAGGATTAATATGCAGGTGACCCAATTCTGCATAAAATATTCACAATATGGTTGTCGCCATTATTATTCAAATACTTGAGAGGCCACCTATAGAACTAGACTGGGTCCACAGACGTGCTGGCCCTAGAACAAGAGATCCTATTCATCCACATAATGTGATATGCAGGGTACATTTCTATAAGCAAAAGGAAGATATTTTATGGAGATCCTGGAAACTGGGCAAGATTACCTACAAGGGCTCAAAAATTACTATTTTACCTGAATTTGCTAGATTGACATTAGCCAAATGTAGGGTGGTACGCCCTCTACTGGAGGCAATTAAATCAACTGGTGTTTCATATAGATGGTGCCACCCCATATTATCCTACAAAAACAGGGCCACTTCTATGCAGTGAGCTCACTGAAAGTCTTACAGGGAGCATTTTACCTTCTTGGAGTTCCTCAAATTTGGAGGAATTTAGAGAGGGCAACCTAATACTAGGGGGGATCTTTATTATCCCTGTTGAACCTCTGGTATATTTATCTCAAGGTCATACTAGTCTTTCAGATCTATACACTAAAGATTTAGTAACATTTTAGATGAATGTCAATTGACAGACATTTGGAGTATACATAGTCCTGTGGTTAAAGACTACACATTTTTCTCAGCACTCCATAACCTGCACTTTAGGATAGATTACTTATTTTTACATCACTCACAACTGCCCAGCTTTCAAATGCTTTAATAGACAATATATTGTTCTCAGGCATGCCCTTAACTCTTTAGTCATTAAATTGCCAACAGTTCATCCTTTCAGAGGCCATTGGCGCCTGAAAGAATCATTTTTACAGGACCCCCAAATGATAACTGAGCTCTCTAAAGCCCTCAATGTATATTTTGAGCTCAGTGTAACTTCAGATGTTACTTTTCTACTTGGGAAACACATAAATGTTTCATCCATGGAGTCTGTATTCAAATTGCCTCTAGATTGAAGAAAGAAAGGGTGACCATCCTGATAGCATTGTTGTATCGAATTCATGCTCTAGAGTAAAAACAAAATTCATTGTTGGATAGGAATATTGGGGCAGAGCTAATTCAATTAAAAGAATGGATACATTCTCTTTGTCTCACAAAAGCAAAAGTGGCTTTAATGAAATGTAAGAGGCACTTTTTTGAGTTCGGTAGCAAATCTCGCAAGCTTCTGGCTCGTATGATCCAGAAACAATGAGCATGTACATTCATTCCCTATATCCTCTCTAAGGCCGGCTGCACACGAGCATGACGGGCTCCGCCGTGGAATATTCCGCGGCGAAGCCCGTCACAGCGCCCCCCAGAGACCCCATACTTACCAGCGGATCCGCCGTTCTGGGTCCCACATGACGTTTCCCCGCCCACCGCCGCCGCGTCACATGACACGCCCACCGTGTCACATAACGCGGCCAGCCGTGTCGTGTGACGCGGCGGCGGTAGGCGGGAAAGCGTTTTCACGCTATCTTCCGCTGTGTTACAGCGGGAGATAGCATGAACGGACGGCTTCCATTAACTGCAATGGAAGCCGTCAGCACGTACACCCGCGGCAAATAGAGCATGCCGCGGGTGAAAACGGGAGATTTCACGGTGCGGATTCAATAGAACCTAATAGCTGCAGGCAACGCAGCGGATTTTCGCCGCGAATTACGCGGCGGAAATCCGTTCGTGGGAAGGAGGCCTAACTCTGGTATTCAAGTTCATCTCCCAAACCAGACTGCAGGAGCATTTGGAAACTATTATAAATCCTTATGCGATATTCAGAAGCCTCTATCAGATTCAAAGACAATAATCACTAGATCAAATATTTAGCAATATCTAACATCTGGAATAGGCTCTTTTTTCTACAGAATCTTTATCAGTACTTGAATTACCCATCACTATAGAGGAGCTTTCAGGGGCATTAGAGATTCTCAGTCAGGGAAAGCTTCATGACCTGATAGTTTATTATCTTTTCAATATTATAAAAAATGTTATGATATCCTAGCGCTATTTCTGTCAGTGTTGCCTGCTGGTGCGCAGATGGTTTTGGATTAGGGTCTGCACCAGCGGTGTAGATTTTGGCTCCATTTTTTTGTGGGTGGGCTGTGGATTTTGCCATGGACTTTTCTGCTGCGGGGAGCCAGGGGTGCTTCCACTGTGTGTGATCATTCCATTATGTCAACTACAGATATATAGTTTAATTTTATATTAGGCATGGTAATTAAAGAGACTCTGTCACTATGTTTCTACATTTCTCCCTGAGGATAGTATAAGGTAGTGGACATGCATTCTGATTACAGTGATATGTCTACTGTATGTATCTATGCAGTAGTTTAGAAGAAACTTACATCTTATTAGTAGCAGCCAGATTCAGAGGACTACAGTAGTAGCTTTCTCTCTTACACAGTTAAAGACAGACAGCTGTCAATCAGTGGCTGAAGGGCAGGGTGGATGTGGCTAGCTGCAGCTCATGAATAGCGGGCTAGTCCTCTATGTGCAGCTACTATAATCAAATCCACTTTTCCCAAACTACCACACGAATGTATACAGCAAACATATTACTGTAATCAGCATGCCTGACGCTATCTTATGCTGCTCTGAGAATGTGCTGAAAAAAGATGCTAATTGCTAACAGATTCCTTTTAAATTGTATTTTATTATTATTATTTGTTTAGTATTGTATTTATTTACATAAAATACAGACAACATTGTAATTAGTATTTCTTGTACAGAATACTTTGATATGTCTTGTATAAAAAAAATACTATGTACATAAGGAATATAGAACAATAAGGCTTCCATAATATGAATTGAGCCCTCAATAAACATTACTTTATGACAAAAGTTAGAAAGGATAACATCTTTACAATAAATGTTAACTCAACCGCACAGAAGTATTTGCAGGTATGCATTTTGAAAAAACTGTCATTTTAGCTAAATAAACCAAATGGAAGAAATTGTAAGAAAACTGACAGTAAAAAAGAGGTTGACAGTAGAAATGAGCGAGCATACTCGCTAAGGGCAATTGTTCGAGCGAGCATTGCCCTTAGCGAGTACCTGCCCGCTCGAGTATGGGTGCCGGCCCGGGGGAGCGGTGAGTAGCGGCAGTCAGCAGGGGGGAGAGAGGGAGAGAGAGATCTCCCCTTCGTTCCTCCCCGCTCTCCCCGGCAGCTCCCTGCCCGCCGCCGTTACCCGAACCTTTTCTCTCGAGTGGGCAGGTACTCGCTAAGGGCAATGCTCACTCGAGCAATTGCCCTTAGCGAGTATGCTCGCTCATCACTAGTTGACAGTAATATATGTTCAAAAAATTCAACTGAAACCCAGGGATTTTACCTGTTTTTATTTTCCTTCATTGTAAATACAGGGTTATTACAAATGGTCTTCCTAATTTGAAACACTCAAAAGTCACATTCGTGGCTATAGTGCTGTAAAGATCACGTGAACAGGCTACTTCAAGCCACGTGAAATAGCCCATTCACACAATCCAAGGTACATGCTGCGTGCTTTCAAGACTCCCATAGGAGCCTATGGAAAGCACACAGAAAAGATAGGACATGTCCTATCTTTGAGCTCACTTCGGAGCTGACATGCGAGTTTGCACTCACGTGTCCTTTTTTTTGTTAGGTGCACTGATTCAGCGCGCCTAACATTCTCTCATGTGAAAGCTTCTTTAGGAACCTATTGGTTCCTATTAGAAGCACGTTCTATGCGCTGCTAATATGGTAAAAACAGTGCTCGTCTGAACAAGCCCTTAATGACACTCAGATACATATATTTGAATTAATGAAAACAGAAACGCGAAAGGTTTAGTTGCACAACATCAAAATTTTTTTCCATATCAGAGGCTGGCCAATCCATCGGTTTGATAGTTGCCTATTGAGCTAACTTCTGACTTCATTGTAAAAATTGGAGTGTCTGTTGGAATATAAAACCTAGGATTTATTCTTCCAGCTGCAGCAAAAGCCATATCTGTAGCATGCCTGGGTACAAAATCGCTGTGATTGTTTCCTCATGGAAAAAAGGGGCCATACACTTTCTTACAGGTTATAGAACAAAACGCATTCACCTTGGGGAAGTTGCACATACGCTCCATGTAGGCATGTGGGTTTTCCCTCCTCCAGAATCTGACATTACGTTTGTTAACTATGACTGTGGGATATCCAATTCTCTGCTTCCTCTGATGGTAGATTTCTGTGGCTTTGTGTGAAACTAGCACGGATGCACTCCATTGTTTCTACGCTTACTGGTGGACGGTCAGATTATTTTCACTTATAGATGGAACCTTTTTCCTTAAAATTAGAGTACCACCTATAAATTGTGTGCCCACTGGGTGGATCTTCCTTTGTTAGGAAATTACATTGCACACTAATAACAGATAGGTAGACTTTTAAAATCAAGGACACAAAATGCTCTCCTCTCTACGCTGGCAAACATTTTGTTTCATATCCCCCTAGCAATGAATAGCAGCAGAATAAATCTTTTTCAGACTCATTTAGCAAAACTTTCTCACAGTATGACTGTCTTTGTTGCCCATTGCAACAAATCACAGCTCAGCTTTCATTTTACCTCAGCAACTTGAGAAATTAAAGCTGTGCTATGATTAGTTGCTATGGGGAACAAGGACCATCTTGGTGTTATACAATTTTGCTAAATGAAAAATTTTTTTTCCATTGATATCAAATTTATGTATCTGAGTGTCATGAAATGTGAGTTATAAGGTGTTTTAAATCGGGAAGATCATTTATAATAACCCTGTAGGTATTGTGGCAGTTCATATTTAAACAATTTTAGAAGATGAAAAGTAGGAAATAATAAAAATTCGAGATCTCTCAGAAAAAATAAAATTCCTTTAGCAGGGATTATACAAACAGCATTTAAATTCTTGATACTAATGTGTACCTGAAGCAAAAGGAAAATGCCACAGATGTCTTACACACTGGCCAGATGGTGGCCATTAAATCACTTTTATCTTGTTTTTTACTGATGTAAACCTGAAAGTTAAAATATGTTTTTGCACTGAATATTATGGCATGACACAGATGGCAGAAGCCTTCTTTACGGTAACATAATATAACCATAAAAATAAAAGACAAAATGTGATCTTATTTAATAAACCTGTAGTATTAGAAAATGTTTGAAAACTGAAGACACATGGTTCAGTAAATATGTATGCCCAGCAACTGCCCATTTAATTTCCATGTTGCATCCGTATGCCAATCAAATATTTGCACTATAAGGGCTTAGTCAGACGGGCGTTTTTTCGCACGATTTGCGCATGCGCATGCGTCCGGCGATTTTATAAAACCATTGCTTTGCAATGGTATCGGACACATGAGCACTTTTTATGCACTTGTCCGATAAATTATAGAACAGAAATCGCAGATCGCACCTATCTGCGATCTGCGATTCCTGTTCTCTTCTCTATATGCGCTCAATGGGGCCGGCGGCAGCAGCGCCGACCCCATTGAGAACATATACTAGACAAATCATTCTTCTCTGCCACAGCTGTAACAGCTGTGGCAGAGAAGAACGATGTTTGCCCATTGAATTCAATGGAGCTGGCAATACAGCTGGCTCCATTGAAAGCAATGGGCTGCTGGCGAGCGCACAATGAATTTTCGGGAAGGGCTTAAATATATAAGAACTTCCCTGCAATTCATCCAGAAATGTGTGAAAATAAAAAAATATATATATACTCACCTGGTCCCGGCAGCCGGAGTTCAGCCGCGGCCGGCGGCAGTTTTCCTGAATGGGTGTGAGTGAGAGCTGCCTCTGATTAGTCAGGCTGTGACCAATCAGAGGCAGTTCATTCAGCAGGTGGGGATTTTAAATCCCTGGCTGCTGAATACTACAGAGAGCAGTTCAGGAGAACTGCCGCCGGCCGCGGCTGAACTCCGGCTGCCGGGATTTAAAATCCCCACCTGCTGAATGAACTGCCTCTAATTGGTCACAGCCTGACTAATCAGAGGCAGCTCTCACTCACACCCATTCAGGAGAACTGCCGCCGGCCACGGCTGAACTCCGGCTGCCGGGACCAGGTGAGTATATATATTTTTTTTATTTTTAC
The DNA here is from genome assembly GCF_035609145.1 of Eleutherodactylus coqui. Taxonomy (NCBI): domain Eukaryota; kingdom Metazoa; phylum Chordata; class Amphibia; order Anura; family Eleutherodactylidae; genus Eleutherodactylus; species Eleutherodactylus coqui. The sequence continues at coordinate 254,130,949 of NC_089837.1, read as the reverse complement.
ACATTTCTGGATGAATTGCAGGGAAGGGCTTATATATTCAAGCCCTTCCCGACAATTCATCGTGAGATCGCCCACAGCACATTGCTTTCAATGAAGCCGGCTGTATTGCCGGCTCCATTGAATTCAATGCGCTGGACAGCTCCGGCCCATTTCTATTGAAACGCGGCTAGGAGCAGTTTTTTCGGGCAATTTTTCGGCCCGGTCATGCGATTTGCAGATGCGCATCCGCAAATCACGGGAAAAAACGCCCGTGTGACTAAGGCCTAACTAAGGGCTCATGTCCACGGGCAAAATAAGAATTAAAATCCGCAGCGGATTTTAACTCTTCTCCCACCCGCGGATCCGCACCCCATAGGGATGCATTGACCACCCGCGGGGTAGATAAATACCCGCGGATGGTCAATAAAAGGGATTTAAAAAAAAATGGAGCATGGAAAAAATCCGGACCATGCTCCATTTTCATGCGGGTCTCCCGTGGGGACGGCTCCCGCAGGCTTCTATTGCAGCCAATGGAAGCCGTCCGGATCCGCGGGAGACCTAAAATAGGAATTTAAAAGAATTACTCAACCGGAGCGGGCGGGGAAAGCCTTCTCTTCCTCACGGCCGGATCTTTCTTGCTTCGGCTCGGCGGATGTGCCCGGCGCATGCGCGGCACGTCGCCGACGTGCCGCCGGCGTGACGAATTCATCCGCCGGCCGGAAAAGAAGATCCGGCCGTGAGGAAGAGAAGGCTTTCCCCGCCCGCTACGGATGGGTAAATGCTTTTAAATTCTTATTTTCAGCGCTCATGTCCGCGGGGCAGGAGGGACCCGCTGCAGATTCTACATGGAGAATCTGCAGCGGATCTGATTTTCCCCGTGGACATGAGGCCTAATACATGTAAGTGTATAATAAATTCCCTCCAATAGACTAGCCAACATAAATGTTCTTTTATGCAACTAAAAAGAGTAATGTTAAATTAATTAAGCAGGTAGACCCCACAATGTATAGAAATTTAAGAAGTCTTCAGAGGAAAGCATTTGATTCAATTATATAATAATCAATATTTTCAAAAGTAGTGCAACAAAATAAGAATTAAAAAATGTGATATTGCTGGAATTGTACTAACCTGCAGAATAAAGCTATGTCATTTTGCCTCTCTGTGAACACCATAGAAAGAAGATTCTCCGAACATGGCACAATTGTCCATTTCACCCCACATCTCCCGTTTTCATAACAAGGGTTGCCGGAGGAGCATTGCATAGCATTTTAAGTCTCCTCACACCTAGTAAGTTGTCTCCACAAGAAAAAAATGTACCCCTTCCAACCTACTTTATAGAATTCTCATCCAGCCACTCAGAAACATACTGTACACTGACAAGAGAAAAAACTCTAAGACAGCCTGTCTGTACATGGTTATCATTTCCTTCTGGAGAAGACTCTGGTTTTGCCAAATATTCCCAGTCCTATTACAAGGCCTGTTAAAAGGTCAGTTCTTGACTTGCAGTTACCTTCCTATTTGCATAGCATAGTAATGATGGAAAAGTATCAAATACTATATGTGCTCATTCTTATATAAAATGAAAACAGTTATGCTAGATGTTGGGAGTAGGACTAATCTCCTAAAACATATTAGCCTTAACGTGTATGTAAACAAGCTTCAAATGATGATGTTTCCATTGTGAATAGGTTTTGTTACTGTCTTCGCTGATCCTGTTTTGACTATTCTTCTCTTCAGAAATACATTATTTTAATAGTAAGTTGTAAATAGGAGTATTTTGCTTTTCATGTACATGGGCATGTCAATAATGCCTTGAATTAATATTTTCATTGTTTAATTACTTCTATGAAATGTATCCAATAGAAACATAAAAATCTGCAAGTAATAACAATCCACAAAGAGAATTTAAACTGACATTAAAGACTGAACTGCCATGAATATCTTTCCAAATGTAATTTATGATCATCTCATGAAAAATGATTGAAGGTGACATTTGTGGTATATCAGAATATTAATATGAAATCATAACCTTTAGAAATGTGTATCACATAAAGCATATGGTTGAAGTAGAGAACAGTTTATTAAAGACTTCTGAAGACATTGTAAGCATTGTGTAATTATTCCTATAAATCTTTTAAACAAATTAGAACAAAAATTCAGAGTTGAATCTTCTGGGATGAATGACTAGCTGGAGAGGCAACCAACAGAGTCTTCAGAAATACATGCATGGGCTCTTAGGAGATTCCAGTATAAGCAAATCCCTTAAATATTTAATTTATTTCATTTATTTGGGTTTTCACTCAGTACACTGAATTTCATTGTACAATGAAATATTCAGCTTTCTTTGGGGTTGTTCACTTTAGACAATACCTTTCTTGTTAGGTGCAACCGCTGAAAATAAGTTGATGACAAATTATTGTACTTTTGGGGCCCCAGCACTCAGCTGCAATTTGCAAGTGCTTCTCGCAACAAGTATTCAATATATTAAATATAATCTTTCACTTCTTCATTTGTGATGTAAGAAATGTGCAATGGTGAGCACTAGAAAAAGTATGTAGTTTCAATGCAAAATAACAGCAAAAATATTTAATGCACACAAAACATAAAGAAAATGACAAATCAAAATCAAAGTGTACAGCAAAAAATGAAAGATGAGCACATGAAAAGTGGACAAAGCAGATGTGTCTTGAAAATGTAAAAATGACCCCCGGGTGGGGAGAGTACTTATGTGTTCGAGCAAGTAGTTAGATAATAGTATCTCACTCCCTCCACAGCTTTTAAGCAAAGTTTGTAATGCATTGATGTCCTTTAGGGACCTAATTAAATCTAAATTAAACATATATATACTAATATGGTTCGAAAGGTAAACATTTTAAATATAACTCTTACGTTGTTCTTACATGTCACTAGATCTGTCAAAAATGAAAGGACACACAAGCATATTCCTCACTTGATCTTAAAACCCTTTGATTGCTTAACCTATGATAGTTAGATATACCTCTAAAAATGTTGGCATTAATATTTTACACGTCCCACAAAGCACAATCACAGATGAAATGGAGCATTACACAGTGCCCACTGAAATCATTGGGTGCCCAAGTAATGCCAGACGTGCCAGGTCCTTCAGTGGGAGACATACTCTTTGAAACCACTCTATGTTCAGGAGAGGGTCTCTTTCTATTATCTCGGATGGTGTTAGTACAGCATTTGGAAATCAGTTTTTCAACCCCTTAAGGACATGGCCTATTTTGGCATTGAGGAGCAAACGATTTTTGGTATGTTTTCATCTCCATTTTTCAAAAGCAATAACTTTTTTATTTTTCCATTGACGCGGCCGTATAAGGGCTTGCTTTTTGCGTGGCGAACTGTAGTTTTTATTGGTACCATTTTTGGTTACATAGACTACATTGTAAAACTTTTATTATTTTTTTTTATGATCGTAGGGAGGGAAAACACATCAATTCTGCCAAAGATTTTTTGGTTTTTTTTAAAGCGTTAATTATGCAGCATAAATGACACGCTACATTTTTTCTGTGGGACGGTACGGTTACCACGATACCAAAATTCTTATATTTTTTTTAGGTTTTCCCACAAGAAAAACCCTTTTTTTGGAAATTATTATTTTTTTCTAAACCCACTGTATTCAAAGTGCTATAAATTTTTTCTTTTTCCATGGACGGAGCCCCTTGAGGACTTATTTTTTGCGAGAGGAGCTGTAGTTTTTATTGCTACCATTTTGGGGTACACGTTTATTTTAATCACTTTTATTGCGTTTTTTGGGAGGCAAAATGCTAAAAATTAGCATTTTACCTCAGTTTTTTACCATTGTGTTTAACACTTTTTGCCGTGCAGGATAATAAGTGCATTCAATTTATTGTACGCGTTGTTACAAATGCTTCGATACCAAATATGTGGGATTTTTTTTTTTTTTCTTTAAATTTATGCTAATTATGAAAAAGCATAAAAAAGAATTTTTTAACATTTTTTTTTTACATTTTTATTTTTTGTACTTTATTTTTCTCTTCTTTTTACACCATCTGTGTCCCTCTGAGGGACTTACACTGCAGCACTAATGATCGCTACTATAAGGCATGGCAGGACTTCTCTCCTGCCATGCCTTATCGCTTATTACAGCGATCCTAGGCAATGGCAATACAGGACGCCGGTATCTGGCGTCCTGTTGCCATAGCAACCAGCCAGGCCCTCGCGATGTTATCGCGCTCCCTCTGTGAACCCTTTCCCTGCCGCAATCTACTTAGATCGCGGCAGGAAAGGGGTAAACAGCGGGGGGCACATCTCCAATGCCCCCCGCTGTCGCATCGGGAGGCCGGCTGTCACTAGTGACAGCCGGCTCTGGCTGCGAGATAGCGCGAGATCTGCTATGGTCTCACGCTATCCCTATGACGTAAGGGTACGTCATTTTGCGGGAAGTATTCCGCTACCATGATGTACCCGGAAAGGGGTTAAACTAGGCAACTCCTTTAAAATAAAGCTTGATTTAAAAAATGCATCATTTTGTGATGATAGATTCCATTGAATTCCTTCAGGATGTGGCTTAGTTTATTCCTCTTTACATTTCATAACTTTAAAATGTTACCAATGAAATAACTACATTAGGGCTTGCTTTTGTAGGACAAGTTGTATTCTTCAATAGCACCATTGTGTGATACTGTAATTAATAACTTTTATTTTTTGCGGAGGTATAAAAAAATACAGCAATGACACATCTTCTGAAGAAGGTGTGTCAGAAAGGCGTGTCATGGGTCTAGTTCCCACACTGTGGTGGAACTCTGGGTAGCCTTATACAATTAATAGGTATTTAAAATGCTTTGCATTATCTGTGATATGCACTTCACTTATTCCTCCTGAATAGGGGCTATACGGGAGATGCATTGATGGCTATTGCTCTGGACATATCTAGTAGTATACATCTATTTAAATTTGTATTATGCTCTCAGGGATTCATATAATTATGTGGGGATTTTTTTTATTTAATGTGCTTTCATACTTATGTGTGTGCGTCTGTGTTTTCTTCTTTGTATGACTTTTCTATATTTAATAAATATATGAATATTTTTATAAGTCTTGTACTCGACTTTGCTTTTCTTTTTGTTTGTTTTTTTCTCTGCTTTTGCAGAATGAAAAATCATTATTTTAGATCATTTATTTTTGTGATGCTGCACTCAAAAACACATAATGTTTTTAGATTTCCATCCACAGAGTTATTTGATGGCTTAGTTTTAAAGACCACGTAGGGCACTTGAACAAGCAATCCTCTGTTCACTCATATAATGCACTGCAAGACTTCAGAATCAAGTATATGATGTCTGTAACTCTAAAATGACATTGAGCCTATTACGCAGCCTAACAGGTATCCATATATGACTAGTCTGGAGGTCATTACTAAACGCCGTGCTTTCATGGGAACCCAGTGACACTAAGCGATTGTGTCATAGGGGAGATGATGGCTGACAGAGCTCCTTCTGCCAACTACTTAGATGCTGTATAATACAGCTGGCACCCACAATTGATGCAGGCACAGCTTCTGAGTCCACAGCATCACTGCGCCTTAATAGTACAATTGGTCATGTGAACTATATACTTACTGCAACATACAATTAGGCCGAGGGACTGGAAAGGATTAAGAACTACTGGTCATCTGCTGTAAAATAAACATATTACAAATACAGGCCCTAAAATTACCATTAATTGTCATATTAGTTCTGCACGTTTGTTATGTAGATGGCATCTGAATTACAAAAACATCTAAACTGCATATGAAAATGTGTCTATCGGAAGTCCTATAATATGCCTCATATGAGACATAGGAGTGAGGCAACATTGTGGCTTAGTGGGCCCTGATGGAGTCCAAACAAGGGCAACATCTGCATAAAGTTACTATTTTTCTGTGTGGCGACAGGGACTGATGTGAGTTGATGATCTCTGTACTGTACTGCTGAAAATGTTGGAGCTATGTAGGTAGCTTCCTTATGTGATCTTCCTAATATATTATAGTAAATAATAAGCAAATATCAATAAGATAGGGTATTTTGTTTAAAGCCACGTTGTATATTGAATTCCCCATTTGTGTATGTAGATTTCAAATATACAAAGATGACAGTATAACTAAGTAATGTATTGAGGGATGACAGTAGCCAGATTTTTGACAATGTAATAAAGTCTAATTTTACCAGTGAAATCATAACATTTGATTAAATGTTCTGCTTCCACTAACTGTTCAATGGCATGGCTCTCCATGGTGCCTATTTTCTAACGAATAGAAATGATTAGGGCTTAATTTTGCACCACTCTTTATCTATATTTGGAGTGACATGTCAGTCTATCATACTGGTTATCCTAATAGTCAATGAGTTTACATGTAAGTCATGCCCTGCAGCACCCTGCAGTGCATAATTTACTGGAAAGATAATAATGAAGATGAAAATTAAACTGTAATAAAAAAAATACATGCATTGCTGTGTATTTATTCTTGCTCTACATTTGACAATATGCTACATGAGTTGAAAAGGAGAAGATGTGGACATTTAAAACACCAATTCTACAAACATTATTGTAGAATTAGAATTATCTGCTTCAATTATACCCTGGTAGGAAAGCTGATTTAAGAGTTTGTAGACCAACACTAAGTAAAGTCTATGTTATTACTTCATAGAGCATTTATAGAGCACAATAGAAAAAATAGTTAATTTGCCCTACCCTCTTCTAATTCTGTGAAATCTACGAAGATTTATTGATCCTACTTCTATTCCTTTACCACCCATTCATTCTTATTTAAAGCTATAATTGTGCATATCGGCTAAAACCTCTGTGGAACCATTTGGATAAGTTCAGTAGTTTCATTCAAACTAATGAAATTAACATTAGAGCATACAGTATTTTTATTTCATGCTCCCTTTTTAAATATGAATTTGACACTGTAATGAAATATATACACTACCTAATCTATTTATACTACTTAGTATTTGCTAGCAAGGAAATAAATGTTACACAAATAGACAGCTACCACCCACCAACATAACCCATTTAACTCAGGACGCAATGTTCTCCAGTTTTGATCCTCATTCATTTTCCAGATGCAGAACGCTGGATAGAAGTTGTCAATATAATTTGTGTATACATTTTTTTTCTATCTAATTATACTAATACATACAAACAAATTTCCCCTTGTTATCTGCAAGATTGTATGGAAAATTAATCTTTGTAATTCACTATGCTCATTAATTGTAATTAATACCATTGTAACATGTTCTACCTTCTTTTGGTAAAATGCATGCAAAAATAATATACTTAATAAAAGCTGCATATTCTGGCCTGAGCAAAAATTAGCTATGTAAAGGTGTAGTATCTGCAAAATATAAAATAATATTTGTTGGGTTTGCCCTTCAAATTGCAAACAGTAATCAATAAAATACAATGTGCTAAAATAAATTAAACTTACCTGGGGATACGGGGATGTCCTAGATTTAGACTTCGTCCCAGGTAGACGTGATTTATTAGTCTTCCGACTGTCATTCATGGCTGGATTAGAAGTTGCATAAGAAAATGTTGGTTTTGTTGTGACTTGATCCAAAGATAATTGAAGTCCTTTATATTCTGTATCTCTGTTAAAAAATTAATACATACAATTGTTTGTTTCATATCTGTTATTATAAAAAAAACATGTAAATATGTTAGAACAGCTAGACAGTCAAAACCTAAATCCTAGAAAAGGGATTCATTGCATCCCTATACATCCCTCTATGGACAGAAGAGTAGGACATATAACTTTCTATAACATCACCTTTTTGTGATGACCCCGCTCATGTAGACCACATTTTTCTGTAGTGGATTTTCCAATCCCCTATTTTCTGTTTACATTGGTCTTATAGAGATCACCCCCTTACTGAACCATTTTTTTTTACTGCAATTTTATATGGTCTTCCCAAAAAAGGTTTCACTGTACCATATTTATATGTACTTCCAGCAATTTGTTGTTCCTCTGAATTCTTATATGCAGTAAGGTCAATTTCACATGAGGGTTATATAGCTGCATTTCTGGGTCCATATTACAGCTGCAAGTCTAAAAATCAAAACTAACTGTATTATATGTTTTTATGATGCTGTTAAGCGTGGGTGTTCAGACCCATGGTCATGATGCCGGGGAAGAAATGCAGAAATTCAGACCCATGATTGCTATAGTCAAAGCCTGTGCAGTGGGAACACCCACTGGACTGTTAAGGGTGCCCATACACATTAGTTGAAAGTCTGTCAAACCTGCCAGTTTCAGCTGGACTGGCTATATAATGTATTTAGGAGTTTACCAACCCTTCTTGGAAATATATGTTTGAGATCATAAGGATTGCACATTTTGGATTTCAATATGCCCTAACCTAGATAAGCCGATGTGCTTTTCATATTGAAAACTCGTGAGGAGTGGAAAAAAGAGCATTTGCCAATTTTGTAAGTGTATGAGCAGCTTAAGTCTAGACAGATGTTTCTTTAGCAGTACCAAAACAGAACAAAATTTAAAGCAAGAATAAGTGTTCCAACCAATGGGGCAGATTTTATTTGCTCAGAACCTATTGTTTTATCCAATACAATCTGCAGCGTATTTGAAATATGCTACGGAATCTGTGCAGAACTTTTCTGTTCCGGATGGACAAGTCTTCTTAAATCTCATCCACATAGCTTGTACTGCAAATGCGTTGAATTTTCCGCAAAAAAATCCGCTGTGGAAGCTCCACAGCATTTATGGAATAATGCTTCCAAATGTTCTATTTACCCGCACATAATCTGTTTTCTTGGCTGCATTTTCACTTAGGTGTATACTCAGCTCAGTAACTAATTGACAATGACAATTTTTGTCTGCATCCCTCCCACACACACAGACACAAACAAATGAAGTTTAGGGATAATATATTCCTAAAGCTCCTGGGATTGCCTTTTGCTTTTTCTCATTAATATTTTTTTATAACACAAATGTTGTACAACACATATACTTGATTGAATCTCATCTCCAGCCAGTCATAATGTTTTGTGCAAACAGTTGATTCATGTCTCCGATATAATACATTTCTTAGACAGCTCCCTTAATTACTTTCATTTATTTCTAATCTACTTAATGCCTTAGTACAGTAATGCTTGGCTAAATATGCATTATGCTCTTTTATTCAAACTCCTAAAACAATTTTCTAATATGCCAAATGCAAACAGTTCTTATACACACAGTGAGTCGCGGTACTATGAATAAGAGCACAGATGTCTAGAATTTATTTCTTATTCAGAAGAAAACATTATTTTTATACGAATTTACAAAGCTTTATTTAGCATCATTTCACAGTTGTGTCCTGAGTTTTAGCAGACATAATACAGGCCAGTTTGGGAATACTGTCATGCATGAATTGTTATGATGATTATGACATATTTAAAATTATACTTTAGATTGATTCTACATTCTGTTGATTTGAAGCCTGACAGGCTGAACAAATATGAAAATTATTATCTTTATGCTATTTAGATATCAATATAGTTCATTCAACTTTCCACTTTGATATACTAAAACTATATATAAATGCTTATCCTGTATAATATTTAACTTGTTTAGCTGCAGTTTGTGCCTAAAGCTGCTCTTCCTAACGATTGAAAGATTGACAGTTTTAGCGATCGTTTTGCATGAAGCGTTAATGGACACTAATGCCCATTAACACTTTATCAGCTTCATTTGCATGTAAAGGGGCCTCCTGGAGCTGTTTGCAGAGCACAGCATGTGGTCTGAGCTCTGCACACAGCTCCATTGTTCTCGCACGGGCTGCCAGTAGATTACAATGTAATCTCCGACTCCTGCACAGAACACAGTGTGTAGTTGCTAGTTATCTCTCTCCAACTAAAAGATGGATTTTAAGATCACCTTAAAATCATCATTCAGCTAAACAGTGAACAATGGCAGCATTTAAATGCAATGATTATTGCTCATATGACATTGTTTGAATGAATTTTTAGAGATAGTTATGTGTAAATTGGCCTTAATTCATGACTATTTTCAACCAATGTAAACACTTTGGAGAGTTGTCTTTTGTTATCAATTCAACTACCCTTTTACCAAAATACACACATACACTTCCATTTACTTTCTTCCCTCCTCCAGGCGTATTAGTCTTGTGTAAGTAACAACCAATAGTCACATTTTTTGAACCTAGTTGGATGAGTAGACAAGGAGAGACACACCCACATTGAAGTTAGAAAACTCATATCAAATATGCATCCAAGCTGCTATCAATACAAACAGGAATTCTATTTTTTCTATTTATTTCAATCTGATTTTTAGATAGAATTCTAAAAATGTAAAACGACAATTAAATATTTACTTTCTGTGAATTTTCTGTTTTAAGCATTGGCTATAATCAGCCTTGACACTATCAGGCTGGTATTAGCTTTTTTCTTTGCAGCCCTGCTTTATACATAAATTCCTCTTTCAAAATGACTGATGCCCCCCTGCCCTTAGGTTGGGCTCAGACAGCCATAATTAGCTGCATGCTGCCCGCAGGAGACAGGCATGTGGCAGGCAAGTACACAGTGACATTGCGTACTTTCTCTGTGCCGCCAATTGCGCAGCAGTACGCGCCTAGATAGAACATGCTGCAATTTTTCTTGTGCGACTTTTTTTTTGGTGCAATTCGTGTGATTGGCAACATGACCGCCTATGGGAGATTGGTGCAGCATATTCTGCGTGTAAAATATGCTATACCAGCACGATTGTGTTAGCCTGGTATTAGCTATAGTAGCCAATACATAGGGCATTCTATCTTATCAGGGACTTCCTTAAACATATCACAAATTTTCACTTTTGAGAGTTTTAGAATTATTTGTTATATTCAAGTTTAACCAATCACTACTCTTCATATTGCAAATCTCATTGCATTACATTAGCTTCATAATTACATTAGCCTTATAATTCTGAGCACAAGCCATGGCAGTACTTTTAGTATTACATGATAACAGTGAATGAACCACTAATAATCAAGATTGCATTACTCTAGACATAGTTGGTTATGGTTATATATCTAAAGTGAAGACAACCTAATAGTGAGTATGCCATTTCCATTCTTTCTTTTTTTTCTTAAATTCTGTCTATAAATTCCTATTTCTTTCAATCTGTTATTCAGATTGGTACAGTATGACTGCAGTGCTATTATTCTATTATTGCCTGAACATGCCTTTCTGGTTTGAATTTATTATCACTTAGGTGGTAACAAATTCGACAAACATATGCAAGAGGCATGCATTGACAATATCCAAAGATTTTTTCAACATGCTACATCACATTCCATGAGCAGAAGGAAAATCACAGCATGCTCAATTTCAGCGTGATTCTGCGGGTACCGCCTTGAGAGCTATCTATGGATGCAAGCGATCCGCATCCCATATGAAATTAATATTGCGTGTAAGTGGTGGAAGCGTCCGCAACATGATAGGAAAATAGACAGGAAAGCCAGAATGACGGCTGGAGGGGAGAGAGAGTTATTTGCATACGTGTACATTGGCGAAGAAAAACGATTGCATCCACGATCTTCCGTGACCATTCGAAATTACTTTACACAATGTATCGAGGGTCTTCCGCTGAGGAAACTCGCTTGCGGAATCTGACCCGTTCATGTGAGCGCGTACTAACTTATTTGAAATTTGCATTTATAGGAGAACTGACAATACAGCGTGATTTGTAATATATGAAGTAGTTTTTGTAACAATACTTGTTACAACTAATGGGCTAAAAGCTTTGAATAATTAGCTTTAATTTTCTTTCCTTTTCTCCGTTTAAACATTCAACAGATCAATTAACATGATTAGTTCACTGACCTGTTTGTTTTAATGGGGGAAATCAATGATCTCAGCAGAGATGTACACTAACCTGCTTAACTCCCTCAAAATCTATTAAATAATCAAAATTTCATTTATCCAGGCACTTTGACTTGGACTCTGTAGCATAAATATTAGTCTTTTATTACAGCATTCTGTCCCTTAATTACAAACACATTAATCTTAAAATAACAGCCAGAGGTAAAATGTATTATTTGAGTTGTGCCAGTTTTGCAGCTTAAAAAATCTTCCTAAACCCTTTTTATTAGGTTTTGGAAGATGATTGCAAGTAAAGCATCCTTTCAGTATTAGTGAGGTGAGACACCAATGTTGGGTGATAAGGCCTGGTCACTATTAGCATAATAATTCAACCCAATGATCTTCGATGGAATTCAGCTTATGGCACTGGGCAAGTCAAAGAAACTGAACATGACAAACCATTTTTATAGACCTTTCAAGCTTGGAAACATTCTCTTGCTAATAAAAGAAAAAAAACTGTCCCTATATGATTGTGAGCATGCAATTTCTTAAATATTATTGCACGCAGGGCAACCCATGAAAAACAAACCAGACCAGAACATTTCTCCTTCTCCCAACTTTACAATTGGCATTGGCAAATTAGGGAAAATGTGTTCTCCTAGGATCTGTCATAGTTTGATTTTGATTTGCTAGACTGCCAAAGAGAAAGCATGCATCATCACTCCATTGTCACGGATGAAATGTGGCATCCTATGACAGTGGCATGTTGAAAGTTGACCCATTCTACAGCTAATGTTTCTATACAAAAGGAAGAACCGATAAACATCTGTCTATTCAAATCGAACATTTCTGATCACCTGATAGTGGGAAAGTTACAGGAAGACAGAATGTTTAATATACATTGTATTTGCCCTTTTTTTTTTTGCTCACTGTCCTGTCTTAAACAGGGAATTTGCTTAATGAAGTAATAGGCAGGTCTGAAATCTGAGTCAACGACTGGAAGAATAAAACATGTGTTGGACAATAGAAATAAGAGATTTGTGACATTGCTCTTCTTAGCTTCTGGAACACAAACACTAAGGATTGTTAATTTTAGGTCTTCCGTACAAGGTGAGCACAAAAACAGTCCTTAATTTCAATCTATATCTGTTGGAAATCAAGGGCTTTTTTGTGTTCCCCCTGTATTTTATAACAGTTTGCTTGTATGACATTTTATTTTGTCTCCTCTCTAAAGCCCCATTTAGACACATAGATTATCGCTCGAAATTCATTATAATGATAAAAGTGAGCGATGGTTTTGCTTTTAAAGACAGACATTTTCAACCTAACGAAAATTATTAGAGAATGTCGGGCTTTTCAGTCGTTGTATTATCGTTGTGTAATGTTTGCACTGAAAACTCCCCTAAAATCGCTAAACGACTGAACAATGTCATTTTGACCAAATGAAAACCAAATGGCCGAACGATAGATTTTAAGCGGACTGAAAGACAACAATGAACGAATCTTTAATGAAAACTGCACCACGGGCGCAAGATAGACACAACAATTATCACGTAAACTATGGCTTTTGAGCGAATTTCAAGAAATGATCATTGTGTTTAAATCAGCCTTCACTTTTTTTGCAAGCACTGCATCTTTTTGTATTAAGGCTTAAAAGTTTAATAAACTTGGTTCTAGATGTCCTGAACCTATAGCTTTGATAGTATTAACCATCTGATTGCTGGAGAGCAGCAAATGAACATATTTGAGACTTCTGGCTCTTTTTTTCTACTAGAAATGATGACAAAGTATATCTTGGGGTGTATGGACTATGTTGGGATGTGATGTATGCTCAATTTGCAACCTGACTGGAAGGTGAGCACAAGATCAAGGGACTGAAAATAGATTAACCCCTCGCGGTTTCACCCATGTACATGACAGGGTTGCATAAAGGTTTGAATTTATGCAACTGTGGCCAAAATGATGAACCCCACCAATGAGAAAGCACATCCACCTACTTTGAATGTGTGAAGTATATAATTAACAAACTTTCTAAACTTTCCCATCAGGCTGCATTTTAGTGTAAAATACGTAAACTATATTGGAACATAAAAATATTTAATACAATATGCTAGAAGACTTCCATAAATGGCATTCCTACTACTGTGCATAATAAATTACATGCTAGCAAACACATACAGACTTATTATGAACTACACAGACTTCTCTTCACAGCACAAAGTAAACAAAATCATAAAGGCCTTTTCCTTCAACCTATATATCAAGCAAGAACACTCATTCATTGGATAGCCATATCTTTCGTGCAAGAATAAGAATGCTCACTGTTTGGCTGCACATTTCCTTTTGAAAATGGAGAGATGTGCAGGCAGCCAATGATAGCTGTTAAAGGAAGGATTGTGGTGGAATTGCACCTAAAAAAGATGTTACTGGATGACTAGAGATGTTCTCTAGAAAGTCTATGCCAAGAAAAGTCACAAGTTCTTATCCCTCTTATACCGCAATGCATCTGTGAAGGAGAGCAGCAATAAGGAAAAAAGTAACCCCCAATGGACAGGAAGGGGGTGGAAACATATAAGCAATGCGCTAGAAAACCTTCATGCACTCATGCAGGAAGAGATATTAGCAAACACAAAATATGCCACTTACTTCGAAGAACTTATCTCCTTTTAAACTCTAGGATAGAGAAGATAGCCCCCCTCCCATGAATCCAGGGATGCTGTGGATAATCTGTCAAAAGCTTTTTTATTCACAAATATACAGTGGGAAGCATGTACAGTCAGTAGAACCAGGTATACGGCAGGTGACAAGTATAGGCAGGCACACCCGGACAGGCAATGGATGACAGGTACAATGGGCACAGCCAGATAAAATGGTCCCAACAAATGCACAGCACACACGATGGGTACTGGCAACGTGTTTCAGCGTACAGTTACGCCTTTATCAAGCCTACATTCTTTCTCTCAGCATGGGTATTTATAATAACTAAGTAAATAACTCACCTATACAGGAGAAGTCTTTCTGATTCCGCTGTACACTCTAGTCCCTGACAGCTGAAACACTGGATGTCTGGGTGACGTGATGTTCACATCTCACGTGACTTCCTCATCCAAGATGGCCATGATGTGGAACACTATCCTCTCTGTCATAGAGTTTAAAATGAACCCCCCTCGAAGTAAGTAGCATATTTTGTGTTTGCTAATATCTCTCCCCGCATGAGTGCAGGAAGGCTTTCTAACCTATTGTTTAAATAATAGCTGTTGGAGAACAAATGATCGTCATAGTGGTGAATCATCTCCATACAGCAAATCATCTGCATGTGTGAACAATATGAACAACTGCTGATTGACCTACTCATTGTCAGACAGTCGTCGTTTGCACGGACAGATGTGTCCTTGTAAAAGAACCCTTGATTACCAATTAATGTCATTTTAAACAATATCTCCCTTCAAGGTAATAGCCTTACCATTATCTACAGTACACCGTTTTGTATTGAAATGACTGAATAAAGAGATAGATAATGAGTAATGACAGATAACATTTAGAAGAGCATTATTCATTTTTCCACCATTCTTGAATTGGGCTCCACATTTTATTATTGTGCTGATTCTGCATGTGTTAAGATGCAAACTGTTATGAAACAACAACTTTTCAGCTCCTGTTATTTTATTTGTCTTTTGCTAGTTAGTCGGTATGTTTGTATTCAAATATTTTATAGTGATTGTATAAAAATATGTTTCCTTGATTGTTTGGTTGGTTTTATTTTTACTTCGGATTTTAATCTACTTTATATTGCCTGTTTTCAATTCCAGGACGATGTTCCCAAAAGATTTTTCTTTTTCATTGTTTTATCAGAATATATACACACATTCCACATAATGGTCTAGGAGAAAATGTAATACAATGGTTTAAGCAGATATCCTTAGGGATCACTAGTGAAAGCATGCCTGGGGGATAGCGACTATATTCCCATTCATATGGAAACTAAGTGAATTCATGTTTGCTTACTAGTTTGTCAATTATTCTAAAAATATGGTGGTCTTCAGGTCTCCGAGGAATGACTTCCAAACTGTTTTTATGTCTACAGGCTGGCAGACAGGCTGAGATCTTGTACAAACAAACTGAGACAGACAAAACCTAATGCTTAAAATTAAAATTGGAGTATAACAAAAAAAGGATAGATAGATAGACAGACAGACAGATAGATAGATAGATAGATAGATAGATAGATAGATAGATAGATAGATAGATAGATAGATAATTTAACATGCACATTGGGCCCTACATGTCACCAGTAGTCACATGCCAAACCCCACAGCATAGTCTTAAGTCCATCATATATAAATATAAGGATGTAAGCAACTGTCAACCGAATGAAAGTCCCAAGCAAGCCATAATGTACATTAGTGGTATGTGACTATTTGCCCTGTCACAAATATTAACTGGAACACTCTGAAACAGGACAACCGCTTAACAACTTCTCGGTCAGTGTAAACAGAAGTCGCTCAAGCTTTAAGTGACTGCCTATTTGCAGTTAATGGAGGCGAGCGGTCGGAAGAGATCTCCAGCATGCTCTGTCTCCATTCTCTGACAGACTATTGCTCTTGCGTGAAAGCACAGGAGCAATACTCACTGATACAGCTGTTGGGTGCTTATGCGCCTAACGGTTTTCCCGTGTAAAGGTACCATAAAGCAGTGTGTCAGAGCCTGCGAGAGAAACAAATGATGTGGAGAAACCGGACTGCAGTGTCCTATTTGCTGTACTTTATGTTTAAGTGAGAAAATCACTGTTTGTTATGAGCCCAGATGGTCACGAGTTTACTTTCTCTTACAGCATATGTTGATGTGCTCTGCGTAGCTGTGTACCATGGAGTTTCTCTTCTTGCCCTGAATAATGCAAAGCTGACCTTTATCTGTACTGTCTCAGCCATTTTATCACTATAAACTAGATGTTTATATATACCACCACGGACAAGTGCACATGTGGATATCTGTGTACGTTTTGCTTAGGCTGTTTTAAAACTCTTTAGGCTAGTTGGTTTTCAATGCATCCAAAGTAATTTTAACCAAAACATTTTATCAAATACACAATAGTGTCAGTTTTATCAAAAAATCTATGCTTTCATTTTAATAAACCAGATTTTTACTGAGATATGCAATCTTCAGATTAGCAAGATAAACTATGCACAGGACTATTGTCAACAGCCAGCTGATAATGATATAGAGTATTATACTGGCTCAAGCCTCGGTGCTCTCACAAAACTGTTGATAATCAGAAGGGCATACTATTAATCACAGATGCCTACAGCAAATTAGCTGCTTAGCTCCATCTCTTGGCTCTGTTCATCATAAGATCTTGTAATGGGGTGATGAGTGATGATGTCATGAGGATAGAGCAGATAATAACTCCAACTGCTTTAAATAAGTGCCCTCTGACTGCCAAGACTCTAAAAAATATGTTGCAAACAGTACAAGTCTCTAGGGTAAAATAAGAAGTTTACATTCTTACAGCTGTTACTTTACTTGGTCAATTATTTTAATTTTTCTAAAGAAATTTGCTTATATTAGATCATTTTCTACTTTTATATTTGTACTTTACAAAGATATATTTAGTTATAATTATATAGTTATTCATAAGCTACTATTACTTTATGCCAGCATGAGCTTATACAAGGTTCTAAGATTTCATGCATTATAGCTATGTGCCAGTATTAAGTTTTAACAATGCGCTTTACAAAACAACTACATAAAAATAAAAGCTCCTGAATTGTTTTCCTGACTGTCTTACATATTGAAATACTATTTTATGTAGTTATCGACAATAAGTCTTATTTGAATAGGACAGAACCACAACACTAGACTCATCCCATGCAAATGCGTTGGAAAAAATATTTTTTCTTTTAATATAAGCAATTAGTTCAAGTAGGATCATCTCTAAACTCTGAGCTATTGACATCTTAGAAACTCATTGTTATCATCATCACAACACATTAGAATGTCTCCTTTGTAATCAATGGGCTGCAACTTATGCTCAAAATTTTGGCTATTTTGGCCAGCCATTTACAATAGTTTTATAATGTAAATATATTTTTCAATATCCTCTTTATAAATTGACACAAATTTAATGAAAAAAATAATGTGCCTTTATGACTATAAACTAAAATATAATCATGCTCTAAGTTTACAAAATCAAGTTCTCCTCCAAGTGTCAACTGTATACAATAACTAAACAGATTTTAACAGTCATTTATTATATACAGGTTTTTGGAAGGAAACTACTTAGCCCTACAATGCATGCTGTAGAATTTTGGATGTATATGATTCAAAGTGCAAAGCGGACACAATAGAAAAAAAATCATGCATTGTAGGGTTAAGAGGATGACTTTCTTACAAATTCTCGAGCTCAACTTGCATCACACAGTCCTTCTGTTGTGAAATTTGCGGGAGACTGTACATTGCAAGTCCTATCTTGTATGAGACTGTCACAAAAATAGGATATGCTGCAATTTTTTGATATCACACTAGCAATGCAAGCAAAAAAATCACTCATGTACATTAACCCAACTGAAACTAATGAGTTAGTACAACACAGCAGTTCTGTGCATCTCACAATTGCATAGAACTCGCACATTACTCTAGTTAATATAAATATGGCTAGGGATAATATATTCTTAGGATTCCTCCGCCCTACTGTTAAGCATTTTTATTATTACATTTCACTAGTACTATAAGAAAGTTATATCTTCCCCAGAAAAATAATAATATAAAAGTTGGGATGCTGTGTAAAAAGAATGCAATTATTTGGAAATCTCATGTAACCGTGTTTTATTCAAAATCGAACAAATATTAGAAGTTAAAAGTGAGACATTTTTCTTTTAGTTTTTAAAAAATTTACTCATTTAGAAATTGATGCAGCAACACATCTCACAAAAGTTGGGCCAAGCCATGTCTACTATTGTGTAGCATCCCCCCTTCTTAATTACAAAAATCTTTAAACATTTGGGAAGTAAGGAGACCAATTGCTGGAGTTTTGGGAGAGGAATGTGGTCCATTGTTGTCTGACATAGGATTTGGGCTGCTCAACAGTCCTGGGGCTTCTTGGTCGTATTTTTCATTTCATAATGCACCAAATGTTTTCTGTTGGCAAAAGGTCTGGACTGCAGGCAGCCGCTTCAGCTCCCAAAACGGTGTATGATATCCATTGAGATATAGCTTCTTCTTTGCATGTTATGGCTTTAACTTTCATTTGTGGATTACATGGTGAACTGTGTTCACAGACAATGATTTCTGAAAATATTCCTGAGCCCATGCAGTGTATTGTATTACAAAATCATGCCTGTTTTTAATGTAGTGAAGCCTGAGGGCTTGCAAATCTCGAGTATCCAATATTGACCGTCGGCCTTTTCCCTTGTGCAGATTCTCTGAATTTTTTGATGATGTTATGTGCTGTAGATAGTGGGATATACATAGCCATATGACTTAGTAGAAAATTATCCCAGTCCCAACTTTTGTGAAATGTGTTGCTATTATGAATTTCTAAATTAGTTAATTATTGCTTTTTAATTAAATAGAAAAATGCCTCACTCTCAACTTCTGATAGGTGTTCTGTGTTCTATTCTGAATAAAGTATGGTTACATGATATTTCAAAAACATTGCATTGTTTTTTTCTGTGCATTTATTTAGATTTTACACAACGTCCCAACTTTTTTAGAATTAGTGTTGTAATATAAAATACAATATAATATCTATAGATGCACTGTAATAAGAACATCATGTTCATAAAGCAGCATTTCTGACAGTTATATTTGCTGTGGTCACAAAGCGAGGTAAATGTCCCAATCATATAGTCTCAATAATACACAATAAAAATAATCTACATGGAACATCCATTGAAGTAGCATGGTAAACATTGTTGAGCTTGCACAAAGGATTTTTGAAAGGTATCATTTAATGTAGCATATAATGTGTTAAAAATGAAGTGTGGCGAAATGGGAAATAAAGAAAAATTGGGCATTGTTTTTTGTTAATTTTATCTTTGCAACATTCAGTATAGTAAAAGTGACAAGTTTACCTTATTCTTTGGGTCAGAGATACCATGTTCAGATAGGTTTTTTAAATTTTACAACTTTTAAAAATGTAAATAAACATTTTTTTAAAATTGCTTTCTGTCATCACATTCTAAGATCTTTTTTAATCCATTTGTGGGGATGTCGTTTTGCGAAATACACTGTAGTTTTTGTATTTCCAGCACATTATATTTTTTTACAGTATACATTGTGCAGGATAATTACCCTATTTTCGCTTTATAAGACACACCCCTCTTTTTAGAGGGGGAAAATAGGGAAAAAATATTTTAAACTCACCCAGGGACAGTGTAGGGGATAATGCCGGGCAACGGAGCAGCAGAGATCTGAAACAGTGGAGCTCCATGTCACAGCAGCACTTGTTCAACAGAAGGAAGAAGCCAATTGGTAAAGGCGGGCAAGCAGCAGCAGTTCCCACCAGCGCTCACAACCAATCAGCAGCACATATGGGAGGCAGTGAGAAGAGAACTGCTAACTATTTGTACATTTGTTTGCACAATCACGAGTTTGTTAGCGCGACTGTGATTTAGTTCGCGCAATCGCCCATTTAAACTCACAATTTTCGTTCACATCATTGGCCCTAAAAATAAATAGAAATAAACAGTAGCTAATCATGTATGTACCCACCCCTTAACATAGCGGCCATTCAATACTGTATGGCTGCTATTTACACTGAACGATGATCATTCAGCTCATAGTCCATCATTTATGCTGCATAAATCATGGACAATGAGCTGAACAATTATATGAAAACAGGTGGTACAAACGATAGTATTTTTGTCATTGGAATGTAAATAATGTCTTGGTCATCTATGTCAAAAATACATGCAGTTTTGTGTATTGACTAGAGATGAGCGAGCATACCCATTAAGGACAAATACTCGAACGAGTATCGTCCATTTCAAGTATCTGCCTGCTCATCCGCAAAGATTTGGGTGCCGGCGGGGGTGAGCGGTGGGAGCAGGGGGGAAGAAAGAGAGGTCTCCGCACCGTCCCCCCCCCCCCCCCCCCCCCGCCTCCGCCAGCACCCAAATCTTTGCGGATGAGCAGTCAGATACTCGAAAAGGATGATACTCGCTCAAGTATTTGTCCTTAATGAGTATGCTCGCTCATCTCTAGTATTGACCTATTAGTGACTTAAAAGAATCTGTGGCTGTGTTTATGGAAAAACATTGGCTTTGTGCATTGTCCTTTAAAAATTTCTTTATGTGCCAAGTTTGCTAATTAGTGAAAAATAATTAAACAATTACTAGTGTAGGTGTTTCCCAGCTATGGCATTTAAAAAAAAAAGTGTGGAGATTTCACTCTGCAAATGTGTCGGTCTAGTAACGAAATCTGCGCGAGTCTAAATAAAAATAATCCGTGAATCCGAGACCCTATTACATGAGTTTAAAATGGCGAATTAATTTTTCAATTGTCTTGGTTGCTGCTTGCACTGTATGTCACAATAGCACGGCAATGGTTGTGCACTAGGTGGGCGTGCTAAAATCGAAGCTTTGTGCTCCTGACAGCCAATTGCTCTGCCTTTAGCCGGCTAAATGTACGCCCCGCCAAACGATTAAACACACCCATCAAATCGCTGAACGGCTCAGCGAATGTCATTTAAACTAAACGAAAAGCAAACTGCCGAATGATAGATTTTAAGTGGACTGAAATACAACAATGAATGAATAGGAAACGAAAAATGCACGATGGGCGCGCGTTTAAACATAACGATTATCGCTCAAAAGACGACTTTGAGCGAATCTTAAGTGATAATCGTTGTGTCTAATAAAACGTAGCATGACTGTTATCTAAATCACAATTATAGACAAACACAATCTAACTAATATAACAGAATACAAATAGTGATAACATTCATATCTTTTATTGAGAACACTGGGTAAACATTCACAGTACAGGAAGAAAAGGTATGTGAACCCTTGAATTGAATAACCAGTAGAATCCCTGCTTAACATCTCCACCAAATATTTCCTGTAGCTGCAAATAATACTTATATAATGCTAAAGAGAAATTGTGGACCATTCCACCTTGCAAATGTATTTCAGTTTATCAATATTTCTGGGATGTCTTGCCTGCACAGTAGTCTTCAGGTCATGCCACAACATCTCAATAGGGTTAAAGTCAGGACTCTGAGTTGTTTAAAATACAAATCTTTTTTAATAATGATTTAGTTGATTTACTTATGCACTTTGGATCATTGTCTTTTGCATCATCGAGTGTCTTTTCAGCTTGAGGCCACGGACAGCTATTCCTACACTTTCATGTAAAATGTTTTCATACATCTTAGAATGCATCGTTTTTTCATTTATTACAGGGTGTCCAGACACTGAGGCAGCAAAGCAGCACCAAACCATGATGCTCCCAACACCAAGCTTCAAAGTTTGGATGAGGTTGTGGTGTTGGTGTGCAGTCTTTTTTCTCTGAACCTAGCACTGTACATTTTATCTTGTCTGTCAGTAAAATCTTGGTATTTGCATAGCGCCAACTTATTCCGCAGGACTTTAACCCCTTGAGTGGCGGGTTTCCTACCACCCTGTCGTGCCCACCAGGGCAGGTTTTTTAAAATGGTCTAATCATTGAATTTCAACTAATTTTGCAGTTGCGTCTCAAGAGCCATAACTTTTTCATTTTTCCATTGACATGGCCATATAAGGGCTTGTTTTTTGCGGGACAAGTTGTGATTTTTTTAAAGGGGGAGGAAAAAAAGAAATGGGGAAAAAAGAAAAAAAGGGGCCATGTCATTGAGGGGTTAAATAATGTATTAACTTCCTTCTCTGGGTCATTACGACGCATGGATACCACATGTGTGATTATATTTTTGATTTTTTACTAAGTAAAGGGAGACAAGTGTTTTTATAATTTTTTTAAATAATTTTTTAACTTTTTTTTCTTTTTTTTTCTTTTGTCCCTTTAGGGGACTTCCACAGGGACCCATCAGGACCCCTGATCACATTCCGGGGTCCGATGGTGACAGCCCTTTACATGCTGCAGTGACAGCCCCTTTACATGCTGCAGTCACATAGACTGCAGCATGTAAAGGGTTAACACAGCAGAGATCGGAGGTTTTCTCTGATCCCTGCTGTAAGAGCTAGTACCTAGCTGTCCTCTGACAGCTAGCAACCAGCTCTCCCTGCCACAGAGACCATCGGCTTGCTTCTGACAAGCCGATGGTCTCTATGGCAACCTGTAAACAAACCAGTGCAGGAGATTGCCGGCATGTCGGCAATATCTTCTGCTGGTTTTTCAAAGCCCTTGCTTTGTTCTCTGTGGGACTGTGCAGGCAGAGCACAATGTCACAGCTTGTGGCATTGTGCTCTGCAGCTCCCATAGTGATACATAGCCCGGAAATCTTCCGGGCTATGTTGCTATGAGCAGTGGGGCTCCTCCCGGAAAATTTCCGGGCGTGCCACTCAAGGGGTTAAGGTAATTATTATTATTTATTACCCCCCACCAAGCTGGGTTTCCATTTTACTGACCTCGGAAGGATGGAAGGCTGAGTCAACCTTGAGCCGGCTACCTGAATCTTGCAACCTTCAGGTTGTAGGCGAGAGCTTACATTCTGCGCCACACAAGGCTCTACCATAGAACATTTTCCCAAAAGTGCTGTGGTGCATCTAGGTGGTCTCAGGCAAACTTAAAATGGCGCCAAAATGCTTTTTCTTTCCATAGCAGCAATTTCTTTTTTCTTCAATTTTTTTTCTTTAATAGTGAACACATGAACAAAAGTTTTTGCCATTTGTAGAGTTTTTGTAGGTGTTTTACTGTGAGCCTTGAATTCTTTTTCAACTCTTCAGGATTGCCAACAGTGCTGTTGGAGTTATCTGAACAGGATGCCCACTCCTAGGGAGAGGAGTAGTACAACTATTTGTGTGTTTTAGCTTAGTTAGATTGTGTTTGTATAGAGCAGTAACATAGATAACAATCAGAAATTCAGGGAATTCCAAAGGGTTCACTTACTTTTTCTTGCAACTGTATGCTGAGCGGATCGGGTCTTAAGGGCCATTTAGACACAATGATTATTGCTTAAAATTCATTATAATGATCAAAAGTGGGCAATGGTTTTGCTTTTAAAGACAGATGTTTGAACCTAACCAAAAACATTGGAAAATGGACGTAGCGGCAGGGCTTTTCAGTAGTTAGATTTTTTTTTAAAATTGAAAAAGAGCTTCTTTGTATTGGCTTGTGAAAATCGTGGGTGCGCTTATCTTGTCATTAAAAAACCTAGCTGTTTAGCAGTGACAGAAAGCAATTAGATGTCTTTAATAGAAAAGGAAAAAAAGATGCCTATTATAGGCAATCTATGTTAAGGAATTGTGAAAGAGTTATATGAAAAAAGTAAGCGGTACAAACTATAGTATTTTTGTTATTGGAAAATAAATTTAAAAAAAAATCTGTGAATCCGAGACCTTAGCACATGCGTTTAAAATGGCGAATTAATTATTCAATTGTCTTGGTTGCTGCTCGCAGGGTATGTCACAATGGCACGGCCAATGGTTGTGCACTAGGTGGGCGTGTTAAAATCGAAGCTTTATCCTCCCGACAGCCAATCGCTCTGCCTTTAGCCGGTTGAACGTACACCCCGCCAAACGATTAAACACTCCCCTCAAATCCCTGAACGGCCGAACGAATGTTATGTAAACCAAACAAAAAGCGATCTGCTGAATGATGGCTTTTAAGCGGACTTAAACACAACAATGTACGAATAGGAAAACTAAATGGGCCTTTAGTAAGGGTGAGCCTGGAAGTTTGCTTTAAGCAGTCTATAGATAGACATCACTGACACAACTGCTTGGGAAACACCTGTCCGCTCTCCAAACCACATCAGTGCTGAATATGCCCCATACAAAGGCTTGCT
The DNA here is from genome assembly GCF_035609145.1 of Eleutherodactylus coqui. Taxonomy (NCBI): domain Eukaryota; kingdom Metazoa; phylum Chordata; class Amphibia; order Anura; family Eleutherodactylidae; genus Eleutherodactylus; species Eleutherodactylus coqui. The sequence continues at coordinate 254,106,198 of NC_089837.1, read as the reverse complement.
TATTGTCCAAGCCACCAGAAACGTCAGGTAGATCACAGATTTATGTTGTTAGGAGCTCTCACTAAAATCAACATTGTCAAATAATGTATATGGTCTTATGCCCTGTGAGTCATCATTAAATTGATTTTTTATTGCTTACGGGAGATCACGGTTTGCGGGCATTTTTCACACGGATGTACACGAATGCACGGCGGATCATCCGCAACCCCTCCTCACTAGATGATTTTAACCTTCAAATCCGCAGTGAATCCACAAATGTATGGATGCACTGCAGATCGTAAGCTCCATAGAGATGAATGGAACACATCCGCACTTGATCCATGGTAAAAAGGAGCATGCTGCGATTTATTGTTCAAGTGTGGCATCCGCAAATCAAATTAAAACAAATCCGCAGGTTTAAATAAAGTGCAGATGCTCGATGCTTCCGTATGGACGGCTTGATTTGCGGATCTCATGCGCGGGTGCCACGCGTGAATTCCACAAATCAAATCTGCCTGTGGACATTGCACCTTAGTCCTGGAATATTTGAGGATTATATAAATATTTTTTAATAAGTGTATATACAAAAAAATGTTTATGTATAATTATTGGCTGGATGTAACTGGCATATTCCCTCTGAGAAGTTAGTGCTGTCAGCACAAGATTTTAGATCTAGAAGAAAAAAAAACTTATGGTGACCTACTTAAATCATGAGATTAGGTTTATCTATAACCCTGTGGTATGATGCGTCAAACTATTCCGTTACTAACGCTTGAACACAAAATATTTAAGAATACAAGGATTGAATGAAATAAACTTATAACTGGCATCACACAGAAGATATCCTATGAATACTGTATGTATAAGGAACTGATTTTATATCATTATTTATAGTATTTGTGTCACCAGGCTCTAACATCAGCTGAGCAGGGAAATGGTTCATATGCTTTATACAGAACTCTTTATTCCCATGGAAAATCATCCTACTCAAAGTGCTGCTATTCTCTTATGAGCCAGATTTCTTTTAAAGTGCACATCAATGGCATCTAACTTCAGTCTCTTGCAATAAATAAGCAATGGATTAAAAAATATATTCCATCACTTTTATTTTTATGGATTTATTGGCCAATCTGGTTAAAATTAAGACACTCAGACTTTTCTGTACTGAAGAAAACCAGATGTCCTGTTTAAGTGCTATATAAATATCCCAATACATTTAACGTGTGAACCATGAAGAACCAACAAAGACATTTTTCCCTCAGTAATGTCAGCCAAAAACAGCGGAACATTAGCAAACAGAGACACTGTTTACCAGCTATGATGGAAAACTAAGATACCCAGGTTTACTTACGTGAGAACATAATTCACACTGACAATGCAATGGGGTCTGGAGGATCGACTGTTGTGCACAATTGTAGCATAGCTCTGCACCCACACCCAACCACCATGTTTTGCCAGGAATCGATAGTATTTAGTGGTGACTTGACCTTTTACTAGTACTGAAAAGAGAAACAAAAAAACGCACTTTGTTAACATCTATTTTCATAGTAACATAGTATATAAGGCTGAAAATATGACATATTTCCATCCAGTTCAGCCTAGTACCCCCAATGTTGATCCAGAGGAAGGAAAAAAACACCAATGAGGTAGAAGCCAATTTTTTTCATTTAGGGGAAACAATTCCTTCCTGACTCCAATCTAACATTTGGAATAATCCCTGGATCAACAACCCTTAGTTTCTTAATGTATTTTTATTATGGAAACTTTATATTTAAATTTTTATTTTAAGTTACTTGAAGGAGAATTAATAAGATTGATTGATAAATTTTCCTTTTTTGTACATAAAAATGTGACAATGGCTTAGGCTCCCATTACACTGACAGATTTCACTCGTTCGCTAGTACATGCTTGTTTATGCAGGTAGATAAATCATTCTTAATTTCTTTTGGAATTGCGTTCGCAAATCGTTTAGTTGTTCACATTTACTGTATCAGGGAATGTGAATAGGCTAAATGATCATTGTTCACACACAACCACGTGCAAGCAAGTGAACCATTATTATTATGTCTGCAGGAAATGAACAACAAATGAGAAGCAAATTAATTCTCATTTATCATTCAATCATTAGCAGTGTTTACATTGAACGATTATTGTTCAAATTTGCATGATCCAATGATTTTTTTTATCAATAATCCCTCTGTGTAAAAAAGCCCTGACTTCTTTGCTTAGTTACACGTGTGAAACATTTTGATGTGTTCACATGTCAACACTTCCTGTTTGTGCAAAGAAGATTGCAGATCCAAATCAACGTCCATGTGCACACATATACACACACAATCGCCACTACTGAGGGCTGTATGCATGTGGATGCTGATCAGGATGAACAAGGCAAAAGATAGAGCACAGACAGCGTTACCACACGGACAAAAGAATAGAAATTCTGTAGGACCTTTAACTTTAATTTAGGTACTTAACTCAACAAAGAAGTAAACAAGCAAAAAACGTCATACTCTTTAAATACATCTGATGACATTTTGTACATAATATCTGTCAATGTATTCTTTAATACATTCATTGAAAAAAAAGACAAACAAAAAAAATTTGTACAATTGTAACTTTTCATAGCCATATACTTCATTAAAGGGGTATCCCGGTAATATTAAGTTATTTCCTATACACAGAATAGGGAAAACTAATTGATTGGTGGGGGTCTGACCGCTATTACATCACCTATTTCCAGAACAGGTCCTATGTCCCCTTGAGAGACTGGTAAAATGAATGGAGCAGCAGTGCACAAGCTCCGCCACTGCTCCATTCATTTCAATGGGAGTGACGAAAATAGCCAAATTCGAGTGCTCGCCTAAATCCGGCACTCCTATCCATTTCAATGAGAGCACCGGAGATTGCAGAGAAATTAAACTCGGCTATTTTTGGTACTTTTATTGAAATGAATGAGTGCTGGCCGAGCATGTACACTTCTGCTCTATTGATTTTGCCTGTCTTAGTGGGGGTCTCAGTAGTCGGAGTCTCACCAATCAGCTAGTTTTACACCGTGGATAGGGACTGACTTAATATTAACAGAATACGCCTTTAACTATAAATAAATGTATGCAATGTATTGTACATCTCAGCCTAAAACGTCTTTTTTATACACTTATTTTAACGGAAAGATACATTAATTTTAAGGGAACCTGTCATGTCATATAATCATCACAAACTAAGTTTATATGCTTATAGTCCAGGGATGTGCTTTTCATACTTACCCGACTGCCCATTGCTTTACTGTCTGCCCAGGAAGCCGCCGCACCATACGTCAAAAGGATTACTTGCATGCGTAGTTGTGCATGCAAAATTAGTGGATGCAATACACAGAAAATAAAACCCATTGATTTAAATGGGTTTGCTTGAAATAGCTTTTTCTGCATGCGCATGTGTGCACAGAAAAATATAGGTCCTGCCCTATTTTTAAATGCATTCGCAAAACAAGGCTTCCAATTGAAGTCCATGGGAGGTGTGCAAACGTGCACAAAAATGAGCTATACGCTGTGCAATTCTGTGGGGAAAAAAATTTAAAACATCTGGACCTCCTTGCTAAGTAGGGTATGTTTGTCTGCTGTGCTTAAATGAACATGCCCTGCATGAGCAAAAAGTGCATAAAGGGCTCGGTCAGGTGAATTTTTAACACGTGTAGGCACGGGGGGAAAAAAACGCACATCGTGTGTACAAAAAAATCGCATGACCGGGTGCATTTGCACTCACATGTCCTATCTTTTGCAAGTGTGAATTTTAAGTGCTTCTAAATAACGGACATGTGACCAATGGAAAGCATTGATTCTAATAGAGCTGTTTTCTAAACGCACCTATACATGCGCAAAGAAAAATGCTCATCTGACCGCCGCCTAAATATGCTCATACGCATGCAAATCTACCTTATTCATAGCACAAATACATTACGTTGAAGTGTGCGCAATTGCGCATACGTCCGTGTGAAACAAAGATGTTGAGAACATAATATACAAACCAAAAATAATCACACCTGACACATTTACTTTTATAATAGCAATATTGAATTATCCAGTGTATTCCATAGCATGTATGTTAACATAAGGGCTAATGTAAAGGCCATGAAAGATTTTTGCATAAACTATATGATATTATTGTTCATGTGAACTAGATATGCAAGAATTGTAGCTTATATAATCTATTCATATATGTATAACAATATTATACAGAAATTAGAAAATTAGAACCTGGATGTCTGGCATATGTAATAGTGACGAATGAAAAGACAGCTGTTCTTTAACAAGATTTTCCCTTTTTTGTCACTTTGTACACAGAGAATCACGGGACAAAAGCCATTGAAATCGGGCTAATCAAAAGAGACAATGCTGGACACAATGGGGGTGTGAACAAAAGTGTGCAAGGGACTCCACACAAGAACTGCCAAAAGAAGAAGAAACACCCAACTGACAATTATCATTATGAAATGTCCCTAAAGGAAAGTGTAGTAACAAGCTGATGAATGCAAATCACAGATGAGTGTGCATGTATGCATGCAACCAACTGTGGGCATGCATTAGGACTTGTCAGTATTCCAATACTGTGCGCAATCATGTAGAGTAATTGCTTACACTTATCTAAAATATGGCAAATATTATGGGGAGCAATGCTGGAAATGGTATAATACATTTGGTGGGCTAGTTTCCCAATGTTTTTGTCATCCTACTTTGCTGCAATTTGTGCCAGTAATTTTGTTAATCTAACTGTGAGTTAGACAACTATAAGATGACACATCATTAATTAGCAGTTTAGAGCTGGTTTGTCTCTTTATAGTCTATTCTACAGCACTGACAGTCACATCTGTCAGTCCTCAAACCCTCTATGCTCCGCCAGCATGAGCTCATAGATCCTGCTGAGGCAAATGTGCAGTGAATATCATTGTGTTCATCATATGGTGATTTCCCTGCATTTTCCCATTGATGATAATGGCCATGTACTTTCCTATAGTCTTTATGGTCTGATAAATTGGAAACAGGCCATCTCTAGCCAGCAAATATTACAATATGAAATGTGCAGTGAACAATGCAATGTTCTTGCTTGCAGAACATATTCTACATATAGATAAGTAATTGAATAAAAAAGGTCTTCATTTAATGGTAATAGCACATTTAAGGATTATTCATTGTATTGAAGGTGCAGATCTCTGATCTATTAGGATAAACTTGTATTTGACTGTTTTTATTTAATTAAACTTCATGGCTCAACTACAGCATATAGCAAAGACATAAATGTCCATGACCTACTACCTCAAATAATGGTTATTTTTATGTTGTGAAATTATTGTGTGAATGTATGTAAGTCCCTAAAACTGCTTTCCCAAAGTAGATATTTTTCTGCTATTTCTGTAAAGACCATAGATGTCTTCAAAGGAGATAGCAGCACACATGAAGGGCCACCCATCTATTCAGACGCCGCCTAGCCTTACAGAATCATGGGACTTCAGTTCTCCAAATAGATAAGAATGCCAGTCCTGACTATCTGACATATCAGAGCAGCAAATGCAGCCCAACTCCTCTCCTGTCTTGTCTTGGGGCTTAGAGTACATGCTCTAAACATTGGAGACTGGTGGAGGAGTTGAGCTGTGTTCATTGCAATGGTATGTCTGACAACAGTGGCAGAGAGTATAATAAAGCTTGACTTATAATTGCTTTGAAACAGCAGCGGTGGAGTGAGTTAGCATACTTTGTCTTCTGTGAGGGGCTCACTAATGGCACTCTTGGCAAGGGGGAGGTCTTTGGGCTCCCCTGGCAAAAGGGCCCTGTCACAATTGTAATCCCTATAGCTATGCCACTGGTGTATAGATAGAAAGAAAACCGTATTTGCTAATTTTGCATAAGCCTACAGAATTAGAGGATGAATAATATACTGAATCCTTACATAAATGATGAGCGCACCGCAGATGAAATGTGTCACATCCATGAACGTGATGATATAGTGTCTTCTCAATAAGATCTTGAGGTTCATATCCAGTTAACTCTGCAACTCTGAGAGCAGAAACATAATTAAAAAAACATCCCAAATTCACTTCTATAGTTGTTATGTTATCAATATTTCCCATGCCCAACGTTTAAATTCTTTAGACTGATACCGTCAGTTTATGTTAAAACTGTATAACACATATCCTGCTACTAAATACTTGAATATGACAAACCTACCTGGAATCTAGAAATATGAGCTTCATATCAAGACTGGCTCTGAACATGAACATATTGCTATGGAGTTTGATCTCAGTGACTGCACTGGGGGGGAGAGAATGACCAACAGCCACCAAGCCTACATTTTGGTAACAGCCATCAAATGGAGACATGTCCAAGCTATACTGCCTGATTTTGAGATAACCACTGCAATGGATAACCTGTAAGACATAAGAATGAGAACCTCATGTTCCTGCCCATTAAAAATATTAAAAAATAGAAATAAACCAGCTCACCCAAAAAAAAAGCTGCACAAATATATGAAATATTCGATAAATTCAAGAAAAACAGAAAGGGTCCAGCATCCAAAAAATACGACCTTTATCATTAACAAATAAAATCCCAGTAGGACAAAGATAAAACATCCCTGACGTGTTTTCTGCCAACATAGGATCCTTAGTCATTCATATTAGAAGCCGTGTTTTTATGGATGCTGGAACCATTCTGTTTTTCATTAAAAATATTACTTTCATTCGTATCTGTTGTATTGCTAATCATATGACGCTACATTCACAAAAGCTGAAATTCAAAGGGTACAAGTAATTTTCAAGACTTCTACAGATAAATCACTGAAAACTGGTCTAAGAATTAACCAAAAAACTTCAGGTTTGGAAGTCACCTACCTTATATCCCCCACATGTTAGACCGGCATTCCTCTTTGCCAATACACACTTCATCCGCAGAAAGAAAGAACGCTCAATTTCATATTCTGAAAGACAAGTAAGCTAACATTAGTTCTTACTCGCAGTCTCCTGAATGTATCTCCACGCAGTTCAAAGCCTCCATATATACACAGTAAGGACAGGTGATGATTTACCCTGGACAAAGTGGGAATGATATGGTTGGTGAGCTGTAAGCACTGCAGTCATTTCATCATGATCAGCCGGATGAATGTACTCATAGATGCTATTTCCAGTCAATTCTACCTACAGGAACAAAGGAATACACTATTATCAATTTAATGTAGTACAAATTAAGAAAACAATCACCACATAATGTACCTGGGAAAAGTCAAAAAGAGAAAACTATACAGCTTTTCTAAGGAAAGATAAGACACAGAAGGGCAGTTATACAGACAAATACAATTGTAAATGTAACTGCCTTCCCACCAGATCTAGGAACATTGGAATAATTTACTGTATATTCCTAATCTATCACTACTTGTTTGATAAGATACTCACATTAAAACCTGCAAGTATGAGTGATCTACAAGAACAAATAGTCACTCATTGCTTACCTGTGATAAGCCCAGATGAACCGAAGCAGTCTCAGAGATATACATGATTTTCCCATCAGGTGCCACAACAAAGATGAAACCATCTAAGGTCTAAGCAGGAAAAAAGAAAATAACATAATCAGAAAATGCAGACTCCCTGATCTGAATACCTAGAGTGCAGCAATTTAAATACGATTTACATTTTGAAAGCACTTGGGTGGTCAGATGTCCCTTCACCCCTAGTTTAAACAGCTCATTGTTGAATCAAACATGGTTTTACTCAAGAGAGTGCTATATAGGAAATGGGTTTAATCTTCTATTGTTTAATATCTCAAACGTTTATTACCTGTAAACACTGTGAAGATATATGACTCTCAGCAGGGAAAGTGACTTTAAGCTACTACAATGTAGAAATCGACTTTACAGACTATTCTGCCTCTCATTTCACTGGTGTCTGATACGCAGTGTATACAAGTAACAACAGGGGATTAGATATGTATTTTCCTAAACACAACAATCATTCATTCCATTATAATCTTATTTCCCAGACTTTTTATTCCATAACAGCATAGTAAAATTGAACTCAGTGCTTTATGGAAGAACAGATTACATACACAAGGCAGTACATGTATCTACATTTTCCATAAATGGAAATCTATTAAAACAACACACATTTCACCAGATGTTAACAAAGTAAGAAATATATGTAAATACCACCTGTTAGATGTAGCATAAGGGTAACACTGCATATATTCTATGGCAATGTGTTGAGAGGTAAAACAGGTAGAAGTTTATAAGTTACACCATTTGATAATTAAATGTTCACTGAAAGGTCTGCGTTTGTTAATCATTAATTGGCAGTAGCAATTTCCCTGTATGTTTTACCTGTAAAAGATGAGATCCCAGTTCTCGACCAACATTTTCTAAGGTACTCGATCTGCTGGAATGGCCCCAGGCTTCTCCAAGCCCTGTATGCATAAACAAACAGAAAATTGGTGAGAAAGTTGGAAGTGGACTTCTGGACCAGAGGTCATCTGCTACATTATCTCATTGCAAATAGCAGCTTTTCATTCTAAGCACAATGTATTTTAAAGACTATTGACTGTAGACAGAAGGCAATGCCTGACTTATAAAAACTGTATACATAAATAAAATGCACAACCTTAAGCCTTATGGTGAAAGAGATACAACTGATTCTGTTACTCCCTGAGCTAGTAGGATCCATTCATAAGAACAGGAATGAAAATGAATGTTAACAAAAAACTAATTTACATAAACATTAACTATTAAATTGCATCTCGCAATCCCCATAAATATGGAAGTTGGATATTGTTAAATAATCACTGCCATTTCATTAAACTTATGTTAGTATGAAAGCAAATATGAAAACTAGGAAAGTTGTAATTTACTTTACTGAAACTGACAGTTTCTACCTGAAAAGTCATTAAAAAGTGTTGTCTTCCTTTTAATATGCTGTCCACTGCCTGTTGTCAACTGATTGCAGAAAGTGTGGGAGGGGCTTAGTTAGCATAAGGGAGCTCGGTGTAATACATACAGCTCATACAGCCTGTTCTTCCTATTTCCTAAGCTGCTACACTCCGTGCTTTGGAAGTAGTGTACAATCTCTCCTCCCTCCTCTTTCAGCCCTGTACAGTAAGTAGCCTTCAGTCCTGAAAAGGCCTGTCCTTCTACAAACCTACCATGCTGTGTCTGCTGCAGAGCTGTGTTAGCCTTGTGCTAGTATGGTAGCTCTCACAACATTCAGTGAAGAGGTGGGATTTCAGATTGTGAAATGTAGGTGGCAACTAAGTTTCAGGAAGTGGCAGCACATTTAGTACTGACAGACCACTCAGGCAAGGTTACTGCTCACTGAAAATGAGTGGTTGGATTATAAATGTGCAGCAGCTCTGTGGCACTTTTCAGGAAAATAAAAAAGGTTTGCACCCCAAATCACATTTCTACACAATGTGAGGCATATGAGGTACATAAGACAATGTATTAATTTCAGTATTTGCTGAAAAGACAGGTGCACTTTAATTGTACTTTGGTACCCTAACACACACTAATGATAAGACCCTTTATAAAACAACAGTCCTGTTATTAATACTTAAGGCTAGAGTTCCAGCAGATAATAGAAGTATAAACAAGCTAAAACTAGTACATAAACAAAAAACAAATAAATAGACAGAGATTATAAAAGGTTCATTTTTGTGCCCTAATGACCAACCAATACTTCAGTTTTTCTCATCGCCACTTTCCTAGACCCATAACTGGTCAATTTTTACGTCGACATGCCCATATGAGGTCTTGTTTTTTGCAGGACAAGTTATATTTTCTAACGGCATAATTTTGGGTTACATATAATGTGTTGTTTAATTTCAATTAAATTTGGGTGGGAATTGGGGAAAAAAATAATCCTGCAATTCTTTTTTGGATTTCATTTTTACAGCGTTCATCATGCAAAATAAATATTGTGATTAGAGATGAGCGAACATGTCCGTTACGGACACATCCGAACCCGGACACCGGCTTTGCCGAACACTGCAGTGTTCGCGCGTAAGTGTCCGGGTCCCGCGGGGGGCGGGGAGATGCGCGGCGGCGCGGGCGGCAGTAGCGGGGAACAGGGGGGAGCCCTCTCTCTCTCCCTCTCCCCCCCACTCCCCGCCGCACCCCCCCGCGCTGCCACGGCGGCCCCCGAACTTTTTCGCCCGAACACTGAAGTGTTCGCAAAGTTCGGTGTTCGGGCGAAAAAGGGGCGGAGCCGAACGTGTTCGCTCATCTCTAATTGTGATAACATTTTTCTCTTGGTCAGTATGATTAGAACTCGTTCAGATGAGCGCTGTTTTCAAGCCGTTAGCAACGAGAAAAGATCGCTGCTATAGTCCTAAAAAAAATCGCGTGAACGGGCTACTTCAAGTTTGCACTCGTATGTCCTATCTTTGTTAGGTCCGCGCAATTTTGCGCGCCTAACATTCTTTCATGTGAAGGCTTCTGTAGGATCCTACTGGTTCCTATTAGAAATGTGTTCTGTGCGCTGCTAAAAGTGCAAAAACAGCACTCGTCTGAACAAGCCCTTACAGTTATACCTAATTAATACAATTTTTTCTCTTTTGCCTTATTTATACAATAAAAAATTAGATTTGCTTTTCTGCCGCTGTATTTCAAGAGCCATAACATTTTATTTTTCCATTGATGAAGCTATATAAGGTCTTTTCTTTTTGGGATGAGCGTTTGTCTACATTTATCTCATTTTTGGGAACAGATAACATTTTGATTAGTTTTTATTTAGAGATGAGCGAGTATACTCGCTAAAGGCAATTGCTCGAGCGAGCATTGCCTTTAGCGAGTACCTGCCCGCTCGAGACTGAAGGTTCGGGTGCCGGCGAGGGGGAGCGGTGAGTAGCGGCTGTCAGCAGGAGGGAGCAGGGGGGAGAGAGGGAGAGATCTCCCCTCCGTTCCGCCCCGCTCTCCCCCACAACTCTGTGCCCGCTGCCGGCACCCGAACCTTCAGTCTCGAGCGAGGGAGACACTCGCTAAAGGCAATGCTCGCTCGAGCAATTGCCTTTAGCGAGTATACTCGCTCATCTATATTTTTATTCCATTTTTTTTTCTGAAGACAAGATTAACAAAATCTGCAGTTCTGAAATTCTTTATTTACGTTTTTTATGTAATTCATCATGTGGTATGATTAACATGTTTAATTAATTCTGTGGGTCAGTAGGATTATATTGACAGCAAATTTATATAGTTTTATTTGATATTTTGATACTTCTGTACACTAAAAAATTGTCAATGGTGCTTTGTGAAGACTTTTTTTGCAAGATGAGTTATACTTTTTGATAATATTATTTGTTGATTAATAAGACTTTTTGATCACCTTCTATTCTGTTTTTTTTTTGGCAGAAAAAGCAATATTTGCCTTCTTGGACATATCTTTGGTATATATATTTTTTACAGCGTTCATCATTGGGATTAAGTATTGTGCTAACTTTTTCCCGTGGGTCATTATGAACACGACAATACCAATTTAGTGATTTTATTTATAGATAAAAAGGAAAGTAGGGGGAGTTTTGACTTTTTATATTTTTTTATAAACTTTTCTTTACTTCTTATTTTACATGGGGACTTGAATGTCACTAATAATTGTTCCTATAATACATTGCAATACTTCAGTACTACAATGTATTACATTGGTATATGCAACTCTGCCATTGTAGATGTCAGACCTGGAGGCCATTATCAAGCTTCCATATGACATAACAACCCATCGGGCCCTGCAATCAAATTGTGAGGGTCCTATAGGCCACATAGAGTGCCTCTTCCTGTGTCAGCCTCTTACATGCCATGGTCACATTGACTGTGGCTTATAAAACGTTAAATAGCTAGGATCAGAGGTTTCTCCACTCCTGGGATTTAGACAGTAAAAAAGGTCAAGCATCAGAATAAGGCCCCTTAGTGACTGCTGTAAAAAAAGGGTATTGGCAGTCACTAAGGAGTTAAGACACCACATTCACACTGTAAGCTTGTGATGTAAATATCCATGAATTTCATCAGTCCATGATTAATAAATCTATAGAATATAATCTATATGGAAAAATAATGGAAGTAAAAGGGATCCAAGTGGGACCAATCAGGGGCAGCTACCGCTGAGCCAATGAGAGGCAGCAGTCACTCACCCATTCATGAATTCATGAATGGGTGTGTGAGTGAAACCTGCCTCTGAATGGTCAGGCTGTGACCAATCAAAGGCAGATCATTCAGCAGGCGGGGATTTTAAAGCCCCGCCGGCTGAATAGTGCCGAGAAGCAGTTCAGGAGAACTGACAGCGGCCGCGGCAGAACTCCGGCTGCAGCGGAAAGGTGAGTATACAATTTTTTTCTATTTTAACACATTTTAGGATGAATTGCCGGGAAGGGCTTATATATTTAAGCCCTTCCCGACAATTCATCCAGCGCTCGCCGGCAGCCCATTGCTTTCAATGGAGACGGTTGTATTGCCGGCTCCATTGAATTCAATGGGCAAACATCGTTCTTCTCTGCCACAGCTGTTACAGCTGTGGCAGAGGAGAATGATTTGTCTTCTATATGTTCTCAATGGGGCCGGCGCTGCTGCCGCCGGCCCCATTGAGCGCATATAGAGAAGAGAACAGGAATCGCAGATCGCACATAGGTGCGATCTGCGATTTCTGTTCTATAATTTATCGGACGAGCGCATAAAAAGCGCTCATGTGTCCGATACCATTGCAAAGCAATGGTTTTATGAAATCGCCGGACGCATGCGCATGCGCAAATCGCGGCTAAAAACGCCCGTCTGACTAAGGCCTAAAAGAGTATATTTATAAAAGATAAATTGTGCTGTCTCTACTTTCACTTTTGGGACACTTTAAGAAATACAAGTTCCTACTAAGTACATGTATTGTAAATGAGGATATGCTGTTTTATAATCCTTTAGCTAGTGATAGAGAAATCAATATGCAAACAAATAATTGCTTTATATTTCTGTCTCATATATTATATCTATCAGTTTTCATAGTATCATACTATGTAAGGCTGAAAAAAGACATATGTCCATCCAGATTTCCATATCCATTTATAAATCAATCAGTCATAATTCATTTTTTATTTGACTTCAGTAGATTATAGCATTCCTCCGAAATGTATCTTACAGTTTATAGGCCTGGTCTGTAACTTATAGGTTGTGATTTGGTGTAGAGAAAGCATCTGAAAGCCAAAGAGAGGAACTAACCTGCAGTATTACAGGAATGTAGAAGTGGCTGGACCCTTCTCATATTAAATAGGATCCATTATGAGCTATAACGAAAAAGATCCTAAGACGATAATGATTAATGAACAATAATAATTTCTGTGCGTGCCAGCAATTAAAACCAGATTAATGTATATTTTCCTACATGCCAGAGATGATTACTGCACATGTCAGAGGCATCATGTATCCTCTTTCTAATGTCTATAAAAATAAGGTGCATGTAATAAAAAACAGGAACTTTCTCATTACCTGACTGTATAATGTGTTGCTTCCCCGAGCTTCTCGTCTACACTTAATATTTAATAATTGGGAGCCGTATGATATACCTTAGCACACTTTTTCTGTGCTCTAACATTTTTTCTGTTCTCTAACAACCCTACATGGCGCAAGAGCGAAACTTCAGCAGACAGCGGATTCAGTGAGAGTGACACCTGCCTGACCGGACAAGAACGAATAAGAAAAAGGCCTATGGTAAGAAACGTTTCTTACAAGACATATCCGTTCTTGACCTGTGGCTGTTGCCTCCCTGATGCCCAGTGACATTTGGCTGTCATGCTATGCTTTCATTCTAAAGAACTTGAGAGATGGTATATCTTGTGGTGGATTTTCTGTGTGGTGTGTCCTTAGACTGATGACTGAGGTATATATATGTATGTATATGTATATATATATATATATATATATATATAATTTTATTTATTTTTTTTAATCAGGCTCTAGACTTGCACTGTTTCATTGTATAAATGCAATGTTGTGCAGGTTCTGTATGTAGTGCGATTTTCATTAGAAACAAACGTGGACTTACCACTTGACTTATTTTGGGCGACCAGTAAAATCTTATATGACAGGAGGTCAGAATACAGTAAAATTGGGGATAGTTTAATTGACTATGTCGGGGTTGCCCCTGCTCATCACTTAATGAACTTCTGCCCACAGAGTGTGTGTGTAGCATAGATAAAGAATGCAAAAATGGTATGGCTTACCTATGAATAGTAAATTTACGAGAGACTGGAAGTACATTAAGAAACTGATAGTAGTGTTTTACTCTTAATTTGCATGTTGTACTCCTGCCACAGGCTATTACCAGACCTTGGACTTTCATCCAAATTAGATGATTATATGCTCCTGGTTTTGCCATGGTTGCGTGTTGTCCAGACCCTCTTCTTGCTCCAATAGCCAGAGAACATTGTAATGTGATGCGTAGATTGTAATATGTGTAGTACAGGTAAATTTGAACAGTCTGAAAGGGTTTGTTTTTGACCCCTCAGGTGTTTTCTTCTGTTTTTGAATCTTGAATTTGGTATTGATCAGGACAATAGACATACTCTGTTGCTTATACTGCCTGAATTTAATACCTAATAATTGGGAGCCATAAGATATACCTTAGTACACTTCTTCTGTGCTCTAACACTAACTTTGGATTTAATCTCCATCTTTTCAGTTTTATTTAAGATGTTGCAAGGAACAACCTGGGAGAAAATAGCTACAAAATCTAAAAAGGCATGCAAAGTTTAAAAAAAAACAAAAAAAATACAATTTTTTTAACTGATACACTGTACAAAAAAATCTGGTCAAGTAGCTGGTGCTTTGTTCTCATGAGAAATAAGCCTAATTATTACCTATTTCCCATTGAAAACACATTCACGAGGTGAAGAACATGCCATCTGGTACGTATCTCTATGGCCACTTTACAGTTCCACTTGAAGAGAGCATTGTTTGCTTACATGTACAGTATACATCTGTATAGTATAAGCGACATATACTGATTTCTCTCTGTACAAAAGACTACAGAAGCACAAATATTCACATGTTGTCCCTACACCGGTATTACATTGCAAGATATCTTGAATGATACAACAGCATTGGTTGTTCATGTGGAAAATTATTTTCCACTGTTTTAAATACCATTAGTTTGCGCACCACTGCACATATATTTTCTTGTTCTATAGCCTTTGAATACTAATAACAGAGAAACAAATGTTTCAGCTATGACCAATGAGTGGAACTGATTGTTTTAGGACATAGATATAGGCCTAATGATGGTCGTAAAACATGTATTTTCCAAATGGATCATTAATAGTAACTATAAATGTACTAACATAATTATATCTCAATTTATTACTGTTTCATCATATAGTAACTTGTATATATAGGTGAAAAAATGTAATGTGAGTAAAGTAATGACTCAATATTGGGATTAATATAAAGAGAATAATTATCAATGGTTACAATGTAGAACTTAAAGGAGTTGTGATCAATTTATTTTTGTGGGACCTTCCAAAATGGACATTTAAAGAAATTAATGACAACTGAATAAAAGGACTTTGAGGAACTTGGCTGAAACACATAACTGTTTTTAAGGTTAGACTCTACACACACAAAAGGTCCTATTAGAGTAGCCGATTCTTTGAATGAGTGAACAAACGAGTGACATCATCACTTACTCGTTCACCCTAAGGCAGCCTGTTTAAACAGGCAAATGCATGATTGGCATCCTCAAACAAGAATCGTTCAGAATTGTTCAGTCTCTGTATAAGTGAATGAGAGGGACTGGACAATTGCTGTTTATACCAAATGATAAGAGAACGAGCCAACGATTATTTTTTACGCCTGCATAAAATGAGCAACGAATAAAAAGCAAATAATTCTCATTCATTATTCAGTCATTGTCTTGCATTGAGACCGAACGGTAATTGTTCACTTTTGCTTGTTTGAACAAATTTTTGTACGATAGCCATTACGTCTAAAAGCACCTTTATTGTGTGTCATTGAGTCACTATAATTCGGATAAAGAATTGTAGGTTTGTGATAACATAATAACAATACATATTAAGGCTTGCGAAATAGAAAGAAAAAGATGGCACAAATATGTCAAAAAATATGGTAGGAAACTATTGTTTCCATTTTTTTCTTCAAATACCAACAGTTCCAATAATTTAAGGCAAGTTTCTGTATTCCTACATATCACCTGCTATACATCACTTACTTCAGGCTAGTTCTACCACAACCTTATAACAAATGCTGCAGTTTTAAGATCATTACAATGAAAAAAACTATTTTGTTGACTTATGATATAGAATTAATTCAATTTAGAATAACTAAATAATTCAAAAAAGAATTCAAGATATTAAGTGACTTAAGCCAGCTTTTGGAGTAAACTGCATCAAAATTGGTGAAAAACATGACGTCCACCAAAATCACACAAAAGCTTAATTTTTCTCATTTTACTCTTCAAAGTTTAAAAATATAATGGGAAAAGAGGCATGGTTTACTGGGAGAGTGTGTGGTCAACAACTTTTAGGCAAACTTATTACTAAAGAACAAAATGGTGCAAATTGTAGTGGAAATCTACACGTGGTCAGAGGATGCATATAACATATTTTAGGCAAGACAAAGCCTTACTAAAAAATGCCTGCTTCTTATATAGCAAAGGTCGCCATATGAAGGTCTTCCTTAGCAGAAAGCAGCACAGCACAGTATAGTAGAGCACAGTAGTATAGGACTCAAAGATCTTTCTAATGTCATGACCATGTGACCAGATGTGTGGGAGGAGTCATACCGAGCCTGCAGGAGATTACAGCTGGAAAGATATTTTTACACTGGCAACCTCTCTAATGCATTCTCTTTAACTACGGTATTAAGCAGAGCTGTATGTGTGTAGTTGTGCTGTGTATCTAGTAGGGATTCATCTGTGTAGTAGTGCTGTGCAGCATGTAGCATATCATAGAGGGAGTGAAAAGTCACTTGAAGAGATTTTCCTGGTGAAATTTTAATTTACTTTCTTTTAAATTGTGCTGGCTAGACTGTAGTAGACTGTTCACGCAATCTTTACAGCACTATAGCTACAATCTTTTCTTGCAGCTATAAAGCGCTAAAACAGCACTCGTCTGAATGAGGTCTTAGTCTGTTTACAGGCAGCAGTTAGCTTGTTTACAGAATATAAGTCCTTCCATGAAAATCATCCTTATCTGTAGAAAAAGAAAAAAAAAGTGAACGCACCTAGAAGCGTTGACCAGCTCTTCGCTCCATCCCTGGCAGTGTTCTTCGGTCTTCTGGTGGCCGGGGATTGAAAATCCCTGCCTCCAGAAAGCGCTTCCTCTAATTGGCTGAGTGCAGGGACCAATCACAGGCAGGTTCAGCTTCTCTGAAAATCCCTGCAGGGCTTGCCATCATCCCATGGCTTTCAATGGGGCTGCAGAAGAACATCGTGCCCCTGTGCTACAGCTAAGACAGCTGTGGCAGGGGAATTCTTCATCCCCATGGGTAAGTCCCCTTGTCACTGAACACTGTGACAGTGCTGTCACAGTGTTCAGTGATGAGAGGACTCCCCGCAGAGATGAAGAAATCCTCTGCCACAGCTGTCACAATTGTGGCAGATGATTGTGATCTTCTCTGTATGTTCTCAATGGGGTTGACACTGCTTCCGCCGGCTCCATTGACCGCAAGGTGAAACCACTAGAAGTGACAGCATCCAGGGGTTTCAATTTCAAGGATTCCCTTCCAGCAGCTGTCACAGCCACAGCAGAGGATAGTGATGGCACCACACTTTATGGCCTAAGTCAGACGGGCGTTTTTTCGCGCGATTTGCGGATTGCATGACTGATGCGCATCCGCAAATCGCGTGACCGGTGCCCGAAAATCCGCTCCTAGCCGCGTTTCATTAGAAACGGGCCGGAGCTGTCCAGCGCATTGCATTCAATGGAGCCGGCAATACAGCCGGCTCCATTGAAAGCAATGCTCTGCGGGCGAGTGTGGGATGAATTGTCGGGAAGGGCTTAAATATATAAGCCCTTCCCTGCAATTCATCCAGAAATGTGTTAAAATAAAAAATATATATATACTCACCTTGTCCCGGCAGCCGGAGTTCAGCGTGGCCGGCCTGCAGTGGGTGTGAAGGGGGTGTGAGTCAGACCTGCCCCCTGATTGGCTCAGCCTGAGCCAATCAGAGGCAGGTCTCACTCACACCCATTCATGAATTCAAGGTAAGTATATATATTTTTTTTTATTTTAACACTTTTCTGGATGAATTGCAGGGAAGGGCTTAAATATTTAAGCCCTTCCCGACAATTCATCCAGCGCTGTCCGGCAGCCCATTGCTTTCAATGGAGCCGGCTATATTGCTGGCTCCTTTGAATTCAATGGGCAAACATCGTTCTTCTCTGCCACAGCTGTTACAGCAGTGGCAGAGAAGAATGATTTGTCTTCTATATTTTCTCAATGGGGTCGGCGCTGCTGCCGCAGGCCCCATTGAGCGCATATAGAGAAGAGAACAGGAATCGCAGATAGGTGCGATCTGCGATTTCTGTTCTATAATTTATCGGACGAGCACATAAAAAGCGTCCAATACCATTGCAAAGCAATGCTTTTAAAAAATCGCTGGACGCATGCGCATGCGCAAATCGCGCAAAAACGCCCGTCTGACTAAGGCCTATGTGTGAATTTTAGGTGCGTGTGGATGTTTAGGAGCGTTTGGTAAATCGCTGGCCTATTTTTTACAGGTGCAAATTTTATTTGCATGTAAAAAATGAACATGTTACCACTTTCATTAAAATGCATTAGTTCTAATAGATGCGAATCGCAAACGCACCTAACATGAAATTAAGAAGTATGCACCTTTTAATAAATTTGGCACAGTTCTCTGCAACAGACTTTTTAACACTATTGTTTTAAAAGGCCAACCTTAATAAATGTGGGCTAATGAGTACCTATGAAATGATTGATATTACATATAAAAGCTGCAATAATAATGGGGGTTGTACATGAGAAGCGTAGTGTGCGAGGCATTATATTTAAACATCTGTGACATATTTTAAATTGTCATTCTGCACTTTAAAAATTAGTTGTACCTTGAACTAGAGAGAAGCCAGTGTGCCAGGTCTATTCTGTCTTATTTATGTTTGCCATATTTGGGAGAAATGACTTATTTTATGAGATCATACATACAGTCCGTCACAACAGTCCAATAAATTATTAAATACAACACACTTTCCATGCCCCATATTGAAATATACACTTGTATATCGTTTTTTCTATTTTGCTATAGAGGCAGATGCCAAGGGACTTGTAAGATGCAAATATTCAAAAGTTATGTATATTATCAGATTGTATACGCCATTCATACAGCATTTGTGTGCCAAGATTGATAGCACTGGTTTGATCAAATGAGCTAATCAGTCTTAGACAGATTGGGGCTTATTTACTAAAGATTAGACAGTGCAAACTTAAACTGAACAGTCTTAAAATGGCCGGTTTGTCACAGTAGTTCTGCTGAATGATTTTAAGACTGTCTAGTTTATCTTTATACCTCTTTCAGATTGCTTAGTTTACCACAAAAATTGTGTCATTATTGGTGTGCAGTGGATCATAGCAAAAAAGGGGTTAGTAAATGTCTAAATGTCAGGATGTTTGACAGTTTTCTTGTGCAATTTGTCCTATGAAACTGTCAAATTTTCAATATTAAATAAGCCCCATACTACACTGATACAGTAAAAGACACTGCAGCCGTGTGACAGTAACTCTAGGTCTGTGGAGGTTACAGTCTCTGAATGTATATTTCATAGATTTGTTAGTTACATACATTACATTCTAGCTTAATGACTACAGAAGGTATGTTAATTGCTACATCAGTTGTTTAAATTGCCAGTGTTGTTTATGGATACCTTTCGATACATTTATCATAATATAAGACAAACTAGACTGGTAAAACACCTACATCTTAGGAAACCTTACTGGGCAGAAATCACAGTGATGAAAATTGGACCTCTAAATAAATATTAATATGTGTCTGTGAAGCCTTAATACTTAGTTATTTTATTTTTTCCATTATCCTTTAGGAAAAAGTCACAATCAAATTCTGTCCTGTAGATCAATAATCCATCTAAACACACAAGCCTAGGACAATATTTACTAATGTGAATCCTTCTCTATGGGTACTTAATGAACACAAAAATCATATACTTATAATTATGAAAACAAATAAGCTATTATTTTCAAATGGAGACACATGAAAATGTATATTAAAGTGTAACATTAATATACATTCCTTTGTCTTTTTGGAGGTCAATAATATTAACATCACAATAAATGGACTTTATAGTCATTTCTTATGGTGCTGCTTTGCAAAGCAACGTTTGAACAAAAATCATATATATATATATATATATATATATATTTTGATGAATACTGCAACTTGTACTTTGGCAGTTTAGAAATAATAGTTGATGTGTATGTAATTAAAAACTTCCAAAAGGCATATGAATAAATGTTATTTTAGAATATATATAGTTCAGTTAAACAGCAAATTGTCCACGTCTTAACAGTGATAATTGGAAGGACACCATGTCCTCGCATATTTATTTAGTTCACAACTGACATTTAACCTACACAGAAACTTCAGGTTTCCCCAAACTTTACTTTCCTGGAGTGTACTGTTCAAGCAGACAGAAATAGAATTAGATTTTCAGAGAACTTATTAACACACTGAACTATGGACTGTATGCAAGTAAGCTAAGGCGCCAATTAAGTAATTATACGGTAATTACCAGACTGTAATAAGTACAATTGACAAGGTATCATAACAATAACCAAGTGTCTTAATAATGCATCTATGCAAACAAAACTGGAAAATTTTAGTGTATTTAAAATGTGCAAAAAAATAATTCAACAATATAAACTCATGCCAAATATGTTCAATCCTGATTTATACATTTTCCTAAAGATATAAAGGATTTATATTAGTTTCCTATTGCTTTGGTATCATTTGTGTAGATATGTTCTTTACTATTAATTTAAATAATGTTTAAATATAAAATAATTATTTCGGATTTTGTTCTTTTCTATTAAAAGTTACTTAACAGGGCAAAATATCAAAACTCATAATAATATATTAAAAACTCTCTGGTCTGATGCATTAATATTAAGGCATTTATAATATCCTTTTAGATTATATATTTTAGGTATAAATTTATAACAATAATGATAATAGTAGTACGTATGATCATTTTTGATCATCATAATTACTGTTGTTGTTTGTATTTCATTTGTATTTCATTAGCATATCCTAATAAAATATGTCATAATGCTATAATATCATAAAAGGCTAAAGTCATAAAAACTCCAAAAGAAATCTTGTTTCTTTTGCAGTTTTTTATTTACATTTTACCACTATCATTTATAAATCATTGGCACTGTTGTAACTTACATATAATATTTTGTTCAGCAATACAATAATTCTCAATCAGCCAATCAACTTTACTTTAATCTTCAATTCTTCCATATGCTATCAGTACCATTTGAATTAGAGGACAACACTCTTTAAGCAACTCTGCCGTGAACACACACACACACACACATATATATATATATCATATTAATTTTGAGTTATCATATTAAGTTTCTTTTTTTTTTAAATCTATGTTTTATAAATAGCTAAAAATTACTAATCTTAGTCACGTATATTTGAGTACAAGTTATATCATGCATCATCACCATATCCCTATATCCACACTGTCTGTATTTAAGATTATTGCAGTTAGAATATGAAAAAAATGGTTTGACTCATATGCTAAATAGTGAGTTATAATCCAGTTAATTAACCATTGTAAGAACTAATTTTTATCCAGTTTCAAAAAGATTTGATAGTAGGTGCAATAGCTATATGCATGACATGCTATAGTACAAAAAGAATTTGAAATCAACCAAAGTATCAATTATCTGAAATAAGTCACAAGTGTTTTAATAAATCATTTCATCAGATATTCAGTTTATGCTGTCTTCAACACAAAAAGTGTAAAATAATTTTAAAAATTATAGAAATGGAAGAACGATTGAGGGTCAGACCTATTTGGTTCATCAGATCAATTTATAGTATCAATTCTTCACCTGATCTTGGAACAAACTTTCATGTCCAGTAATTTAACCTCATGTGACAGAAAATAAGGCACATTTTGACCCTTAAGGACACAGCGATTTTTTAATTTCTTCATCACTCCATGTTTTCATTTTTAGGTTGCTATAGCCATATATGAAGGCTTCTTTTTTTTTCAGGACGAGTTGTAATTTTAATGGTAGCCTTTTGTGGTATATGTAATGCATAAAAAAACTTTAATTCAGGGGGGAGAATGGGAAAAAAAAGCAATTCTACCACAGTTTTTTGGATTCTGTTTTTATGGTGCTCGTTATGCGATATAAACGACATTTTACCTCTGTTCTGCTGATTGTTCCGATTATAGTGATATCCAATTTATATCCTTCTTTCCTAGTTTTGAACAATAAAACTATTTTTAAATAATTTGCTTCTGCATTGCCAGTTTTTTCAGCATCAACTGGGCTTTATAAGGGCTTGCAGTTTGCAGAATGTGAAGTTGCAGTTTTTAATTAGTACCATTGTGGTGCACATAGGACTTATTAAGTTTTATTGTCCCTTTTGAACCAAAAAATGCAATTACTTCATTGTTTTTTTAATACAGAGTTCATCATGCTGAATAAATAACACATTATATTTACCACTTATGCAGTTTTTTTAATGCAATGGTTTCCATAATAAAGCAATTGTAAGGGGGAAATTATTATTTTTTTCCCTTTTTTTAATATCATACGAGGGGACTATACCATGCAATTATTTGATCTTTTACATAATACACTACAATACTTCTATACTGCAGTATATTATGTAAGTTAGTACTAGACTAACAGTCAGGGCTTAATAGAAATACACACACATGTCAGACTTGGGAGCTTCTTAAGGTCTTCGGATGCCATGGCAACCTATCAGCACCCCATAATGACATTGTAAATTAGCTAATGTGGTGACAATGGTGCTCTTCCTTCTGTCTAACCTCTTAGATGCCACATACACTATTGAGAGCTTAAACACCTAGGATCACAGTTATCTCAGCTGTAATGTATGTCAGGCTCCTCTTTTCTGACAAGACAGAATAGCGGGTTGACTACACTTTTGAATGCTGTCAAACTGTATCCAGATGCTTACCTCTCAAACGTACGCCAAAATGTAAGTCTTTTGACATACGTTTGGCCCACTGAAAGCTATCACAGAGAATATTTGGATAGATTTTTTGTTGCTTACAACTGTATTCTTGCCTACATTCTAGCAGTGGCTTAACAAAGCAACTGCAATCAATGTGTTTTTCGGTAATTAATTAAAACATAATCTACTACAAAATGATAATTATGAAATATTTTTTTCATAAAACAGGAAGGAAATAGAAATAATGTAAAGAATCAAAATATTATCATTAATACTAATAATCATCATCAAATACATTTGCCATGAGTCACTGGGAGACAATACACAGTACACAGACTTTCAAAAATGACTAAGTGGTTTCATCATTTGGTGAATGATTGAGACTGATGCATCACCAATAGCTTATATTATATTGACATACAGGCCTAACTGTAAGTGAACACAGTAATTTGCAGCCTACTATGTTTTGCCCAGTCACAATATGATATTATACATATTATACATTTGTAAATATAGTATGAAATAACTTGTTTCTATACAACATTTTAGATGCTTTTAGAAAGTTGACATCGCATCATATGTCATAGGTGTCACCCTGGAGGGAGAAAGTTTGCAATGTGAGTCTTATTATATGTCAGTGATATACTGTATCATAAATGTCATTCCGGAATCCCCCTTCTAGTATTGTGCAGTCTCTAATTTCCAAAGCAGCGTGATAAAGACACATCAGTAACCTACAAATTTCTGCTTAGCTAATATACGTATCAATTTGTAAAGCTTTATCTAACACTATATAGTTATAACTGACTAATTATCATTTTAAAATGTTATGCAAACATGCAGCTTATTCATACTCCAAATCAATCTTAATGCCCAGCAATCACTGGAATAAAATATAAACGCATGCATTCAACATTCAGGAGACAACTGCAATACTGAAGTAGACACATTGGAATCAGGAATATCTTTTTGTGGAAACTGAGATAAATACTTTGTGATTATTCATACATTAGCCCACCTAAATGTATATAGACTTTAGGTGAAATGACAAGATTGTGATAAACAAATGCAATGATTTTCAACGTTAAATCCTCAATTTAGATTTCTAAACTTTTCTGCATATGTACTGAACACCTAATCATACCTAATAATCTCTGTCTGCCCACATCTCAGGGGTAGGGCCACTGTAGTAATTATTGCAACCTCAACTGTAACAAAGCTATTTTCTGTAACTGCTATACTTTAGAACCATAAGAAACATGTAGTAGCATTGATGTATAATGCAATAAATCAAGACCTGGGATGATCCTAGTGTGTACAGCCAAGGGAATGTTTTTATCATGTACAGAGCACTCCAGGGACACACAGTTATGTATTAAGTAGTGTTCTGTCATAATACAAGTCATTCCTCTAGAGTTGCAAAACATGAGAAACTAAAAGTCAGCATCTGCAGCTCAGTCCTGAAGAGGTGTAGAGGGTGTAAAAGTCATCAGTGCTGTGTCATTCCAGTGTGCTAGGACTGACAAAGTAACAGGTAGCAGACACAATAGCAAAGGCTGTAAGTCCACAGCCCTAACTGATAGCTTTCTAAAAGGTGCATATGTATAAGTCTGTAACAATCATTACTCACATCACTACAATATTACTGGGAGGATAAAGGCTGAAGACTAAGAGGTGATCTGGTCTCCTATCCCTTTCACTACATTCACAGGGGCTTATCCTGCAGAGGCTCCCAATAGCCATATCCAAACATGCTCCTTTTCACATTACCATCTGGCTCATACCTTAGCCTGCTTACCACTATTATCCCCAGTCCTTTCTCTGTCCCTGTTTGCTATGAATATTCTTTTCAATTTGGCTACAAGACCATCTATCAAGACTTTCTGTGCTAGTAGATATTGACTTCCTGTACTGTACTAGAAAGATGACAAGTGTGTCAAACAATGGATTAAATCTGTTATTCTAAAGAGTCTTTTACACAGGGTGATAATACACCAACAATTGTTCATGCAAACGATCATTTGTGATCATTTCCAAACATAAACATATTCAGCAATCGAATCACAAATGACAGTTCTCTTGTTTTGCTGGTCATCGATCGCATTTTTCAGGAGGACATAACATTCATTGCTTGTCGGTAGAACATCCCCTTGTGCAAACAAGGGATGTGCTGCTAGTATTAATGTAAACTGAGAAGAGGGATAGAACCATTATCCACATGATCATTCGGATGAAACAGCTCACAATAATTGCAAGACATAAATGTAAGTAAATGGGCACCTATCAACTTGCCATATCTTTGATTGGTTCTTGTTAAGGACAATTTATCTGCTTAAATAAAAGGACAATTACTATAGCAGTGACTGAGATATACAGTGTATGGCACTATATGACATGCATGATCTTAACAGTGCAGGGACAGATTTGCTAATTAATTCTAGGTGAGAAAAGTCATTCCTCTGGCTCTCTAGACAGGAAATGAAGAGAGTGCTTGATGTTAATCAGTAACCAAGTCACATTACAGTTTAACACCAACTTCAGTTTCCACCGTCCATCTTTCACGCAGAGTTGCCTGTCATTAATACAAGCTGCTTCCTGGCTCTGTCATATCATATGATGATAACAGTGGGGACACTGAGCAGTTCCTTCATATATCGTACTAGTACACGTTATATGATGTACATGCAGCTCATCGGTGAACTCCAGTAAACTGAATCCTACACATTTCCTTTTCACATTGTGATTTTTGCACTTGACCTACCGCAGCAAATTTTACAAATCCTTTGATTAAGTCTCTTTAAAAAATAAATGGGAACTCACCAACCCTTTCATCAGGATTATAGTGAAAAGTAGATCTAAAGATCCCCTAGTAATGTGAAGAGGCTGCAGGAATAATGAGTTACAAATAGAATCCAGCAGCTTACTGAAGGGGAGCACTCAATAATCCCCCCCGCCCCATTCAGCCTCAATCCCCACAGCTTTTGTCTCTTTCTTTTATCGTGTGTATATATATATATATATATACATATATATATATATATATATATATATATATAAAATATACCGTAGATGTATACATATGACATGCATGTTGAATACTATACTTTGCAGTAGCAAAGTGCAGCCTTGGCACTGCATCCCCTTGTAACTACAGCATGACCCTCGGATTACCTCAATGGACTAGCTTCACAGGTTTTGTAATTTCCTGAAAATGAGATTTCGATTTATAAAACAAGAAAGCAATTAGTAACCAAATGAGGCGGAGCAGATCCGCTGAAATTGCCCTAATCCCAGAGGCATCATTTAGGCCAGGTCCTGCAAAATGAAAGAACCCGGCTGCTCTGTACAGTTGGGAAATTGCTGCAGCTACTTTACCAGGGCCAATATGCATCTCATCCCCAGTTGCTAACCCTTGGAAGGCAATTCATTAGGATCTCATACTGCTGATGCTCTGGCTTCACTCTCAACAGTTTCACAAATACACCTATGGACCAACGTACACTCTGTGTACTTAAAAATGCAATGTATGGTTCTTTTTGAACTATAGGTGCAAGCATAACAATCACACTAAGGAATTACATTGCTTTGAGCTTGATATAAACTGCTGGCATTACATTAAAGGCACAGGCTACCAAATAATGCAGCACTTAAAATTATAAGATGAAAGACAGACAGATGGATAGATTTTTTTGTATACTAGTTCAAAAACAATTCAGAATCATGGCAAATATGGGGAAAAAATAATATTTAACACTTTTGCGAAATTACCTGGTGAAATAACAGATCACGGAAGAAAAGAACAGTAAGAAATGAAGATACTATGAAGCAGTGTGAGTTTTGAAAAATTAGTGGTACTATGTTACATAATAGATCATGAGAGTAAGTGCCCTGAACAGAATGTTCCATGTTGAAAATATTTTGGAATAACATTGTCCCAGTGCAGGGATTGGATGTTTGCTCAGTGGTTGTGTTTTATTTGCTATTTATCCTTAATAGGATATTTGTCCAATTCCACAAGTTGTCACAATAGCTTGAGGCAGAACTAGTCTGCTGCCTAGTGAAATGGTGGAGAAGAAAAGGGTTAAGAAGGCCTTTCCATAGCTGAGATACAAAGACATTTAATAGACTGATTATTAAAAGGACAACAAAGGATCACACTGCAGGTCTGACCCATTGACAATGTGACAGCGTTCTTACACCAGCCAGATCAATGTTTCTTTTGTCTGGAGCAAGGCAATCATTACCAGCATAAACCCAAGTTTATTCTTCAATCACGCTTTTTTTACTAGAACTAATTGAGGCATGTGATATATTGCTAGTATGTTTACAGACCTATTTTAACATAATTCATTAGAAAACACACCTGGGTCTCCTATGAGAACTGTTGTACCTTTCAGTCACTAAATTGTTGCACAACTGAAAGATAGGTTCACATGTACAAAGTTATGTTCAGTCAATAGTTGTATGAACAGGTAGTGACACAGTAGTGCACTGTGTGTACCGATCCAGCACACATAGCCAGAGTCTTCCCATGGGAGACTCAGAGATCCGTCATTTACTAAGCTATAAGATTGCATTCTCTGCAGCCTGAACCAATGATGAGACAGGGGCGTGTCCAAGACTACTTCAGATTAAGCACTGCAGTTAAATTCTAGTCACAGATGAGAACTCTGTACTAAGAGACCTGAACTAAAAAGCTGCCAAGAAGCAAGTGCTGAAGGGAAATAAATAGCAGGCCATAATCCCCTGTAGGTATTGCTTTCTATATCAATGTATCAGTTTTGAGCTCCTGAATGCAGGGCCACCATAAAGAAAAAAGGACGACAGCAAGCAACAAGCTTGATGGAGACAATCACAAAAATCATAAGCATGTTATTCAGAAGCGTTAAACTAACAAAAGATAAAAGATTCTGGATGATGATGATTATTATTACTATTATCATCATCCTGCTAACCCCATATTATGTAAAGCAATTGCAAATTAGATTTTTTTGTAACCTGAGCAAGTATAAACATTCTGCTCCAACTACATTTTGCATGCAGTTTTCCCAAACAATCCCTTGTGTGCTTTTTTTTCTCTAATACTTTAGATCCCTTTTAAACATTAGGCTATTTGAATATTCAGTAATTTTTCTATACAGACAAAAGAGTAACCAGTGTAGCATGAAACGGTGTACCCAAAAGAGCTATCCTATGTTTTCCATCTTGATCACATTATACACACTTAGTGCTGTGTATACAATTCAGAGTATTATAGCGCCACAATTTATATGCATCATGTGAACTATATGACATCACATGATCCCTAGGATGCTAATACAAGGTCAGAGTTGCTGGGCCTTAATTCCGAACAATCTCAGTACAGATTTTCTCACCTATAGCAACATTAGTAAATATCCTCACAGTGTAAGGCTGGCTGTACACGACCGGGTTGGATTCTGCATGTGGAAGCCCACAGCAGAATCCAACCCCGGAACCCCGTGCCCAGCCGGCATCCGCACATACCTGACATTCTTTTTCTTTTTTTTAAATTACGGATGGTCCGCAGGGTGAGCCATCGGACATGTGCAGTTCCCCCTTTTTTTTTTCTTTTTTTTTAATTCCTGCTTTTCCCTCGTCATCGCTAGACCTTCCCTTGATGTTATTTAATGGAAGCTGTCTGTGTAGAATCCGCATTGAAATTGAGCATGCTGCGATTTTTCTTCAATGAGTGGAAATCACTTTTACATACCCCTTTTTAGACTAAAAATGTAACAGAATGTTTGTTTGTTTTTATGGGAAAATATATGCTACATATTAAAGGGAATATATCATCTATATTTTTCTTACTAATTAAAACCAGATAGTGAAACATTTTCCAATTTTCGAATCTGTGTTTATTTTCTGATTGTAGATTTTTTTTTATTTTACTGTCTGTACATGATTAATGGGTTGCCATATTGCCTGACCTATAACTAAATACACTTGGTGACATTTGAGCCATTCACATAATGGACAAGAGCTGACCCATTGACTTCTATGGGATACTATTTTAGGCACGCTATGTGAACTCTGCAGAGGCCATTCTGCAGGGAGGGAGAATAAATACCCTGTGACCTATTGTGATTAGTAGTTCTTGAGTTATCTATATCAAGGTGTTAACAATTTATTGCAATCCAGCCTATGATGATAATGAGATAACTGCTGAAACATTTTCTCTACAGAACAGACTATTCTTATAGGAGTTTTACACAGGATAGTTGTTGGTGCTTATTGTGCTTTCACACAGGAGCAACGACTACCCATTGATTGGAGACAGAGTGTGCCATACATCTCTTCCCGTTGCCAACAGTCACTTGTTTTTAGGTAGGTTAAAAACCAAGTAACTTTGACAATTGAACTGTTCTTGCTCATTTTACATGGACCAACAGTCACCCTTTACTCCTCAGTTGATATGCAACAAGATAGGTCTGTGGCTACTGTTTTGCTTCACTTAATACGTTTGTAATAATGGCCATAGGTGGTAGTGAAAATCCATTGCTTCACTTCTTGCTCAAATTTCTGATCCAAATGTAGGAAGAAGTTGCTAAAATACAGAAGAGAGCTTTCAGTAGTAACTGTATTGTGTTTATAGTTCATGCAAGCGGTGTACCATGCAGAAAGTTTGTGAGGTGAATTTTCAGCCAATAGCTGTAGAGCTGGAAGTGATGTAAGAGATGGAGGCTTCCTTTGGCAATTCCTTTGGCATCTCCTGTACAGTCCAGTAACATGCAGCATTGTATTTCCTCTGATGTTAATGATCTATAGTAAACAGAACACCTTGAAAACTTGCATTTGAAGGACCAGAGAGGCATGTCAAATGACCTTAGTATTTCCATTTTCTTATTACAGAAATAGTCCCATTCTGGATTTGATAATTATCCAGTAGGTTAACAGCATCTTCTATTTCCCTGGTCAGGTATATTTAGTCATGAAGGCTTCCTCCAATACCTGATTGCATGCTATTTCAGTAGTTTGAATTTCCAGCACTTTGCCATTTCTGAGGATGCCAGATTATCAACATTGTATCGTACTTTGCTATACATATATTAATTTGCAGTTAAAAAGTGCAAGGACATTGTAAATGTTCAAAAATGGGCAAATTCAACTCAAAATCGACAACTAGGCCATAGAATGCATGCAAGACTTCATCTTTCTTGGCTCAAAAATTGACCAGGATGGAGAATCTATGCCAGAGATAAAATGTAGGATGGCATTGGGGCGAAGCACAATGCTAAATATGGACAAAATTTGGAAAAGTAAGGATATCGGCATAGCAACTAAATGCAGGATAGTGCAAACCACCATCTTCCCCATAACCATGTATGGATGTGAAAGCGGGACTGCGAAAAAAGCTGAGAGAAGGAGGATTGATGCGTTTCAGCTGTGGTGCTGTTGAAAGCTGCTGTATATGCCCTGGATGGCGAGAGTAACAAACAGAAAAGTCCTGAATCATATAGGACCCGATAAATCACTGGAGGGCAAGATGACCAGACTCAGACTCACGTGTTTTGGCCGTGTAATGCGAGCAGAGTCGCTAGAAAAATCTATAATGCTTGGACAGATCAGTGGCAAAAGAAGACCTGGCTGCCAAAGGAAACAATGACTGATAAGGTCAGAGCTGATACTGGCATGAATATCACACAACTAAAAGAAGCAGCGCAAAACCGAAAAACATCGAGGAGCTCACCTTTAGGGTCACCGAGGGTGTGAACGACTAAACAGCTGACACAGTCCTGATTATTTCTATTTTTCTAAGCAACAACAAGTCACACAAATTTATTGGCTGTGCAATGCCTGACACTTGATGTCACACAACCAAAGTTGTCGTGTAGCACTAAAAGTCTACAGAAATAAAAGTCTAGCTCTTACCTAATCCAGATTGTAACTCCAGGTCAGTGCAAGATTTTCTACTTAACAGTTGGCTGCTTAACTAACTTAGTATTTCATTTATATTAATTTTTATCATAGAGTGTAGCAGAAAAAAAATGATTCTCACATTTTTTTATAATGTTCACCAGTCACCAAAGATAATACATGAATCAATTTGCGCCAAAATGCATGATTGGTCACGCATCATTAGTCACTTAGAGCAAAGGGGTAATGGCTAAGCAGCAAGGGAGCATGGGTTAACATGCAAAGCAGTGCACCAATATTGCATCAAAAGTTTGGCACAAAGGCAAGCAATAGCAGGTGTAAAGTTAGACAAAAGTATCTACATGTGTAGCAAGATGCACCAATTGTATCATACCTCAAAAGCTATCCTACCTATAGTAAATAAATCATTCCTACCTCCTATCGATAAATTACTTGTATTGCTCACACCTAATGCTCTTCTGCACCCTAGTACTTGGTAAAGTATTTCCTCACGGGTGTAATAAGAATGCTGATGGGTCCAATAGTGTTGCAAACACTTGCAAAGGGTAAGCCTCAATCTAGTCAGTGTGGCTACATGAGTGGAAGACCAATCTGAAATTTGGGCATGAATAGATGCAAACACCCTTAATTTTTCCTTAAGAACTCCAATTTTTTATGATACAAATTTAATACATTCTCATGCAGACATATACAGCGTAAACAATTCCCAACAGCTGCAAAAATATTTTCACAGTAAGTCATTTTGTGCCACTTATTTTGGGATATCTCGAGCCAAGAGGAAAGTGAAGGAAGTATATATCTCTACACCACCCACTTCCCCCAGACCAGGCCCAGGCTCTCTAGTGTCACAACCAATCAGTAGTGGTGCCCGTGAAGTTCTTAAATAGGAAATTTTAATGTTTACTTCCAGAAAGTAGAAATCTGTGATGGACACACAGGTGTATACTAGATACATGTACAAAGTATATAACTGTGTCACCATTTGTATCCAACTCATACTAAAAGAAAACAACCAGCCAGACGCACTCATGAAAAGTGAACCCTGCCTTGCAGTACAGTTATCAAGCTTTCCTTTTGTAAGGAGCCATGTACCTTTGTGATCATCACATGAGCAGGACAGATTTTCATCTTGGTAATGGCAATGAGGGCTAGTTGAAATCTTGTAGAAAAAGTCTCAAAACTAGGTTCAAAAATGAAAGCAGTACTCCCATTGGTTACAATGAACAATATTGACACTTTTTGTAACCGTAGTTTTTGTACATTATGTCCACTGTCTCTCCTGGAGAGGCAGCAGCTTTCTCTGCAGAGCCATCCAGGGAAGCAGTTTCCTGACATCCAAAATAACTAGGTTGACATATATCCAATGATCCAGAGAGAGTGTAAAGCTACCCCAAGTGAAGACATCCAGTGTCCACTTCAGCACTCCAAAGGCTCAAATAGGAAATGGCATTGGACTTGTCAACTAGTCAGATCAAAAAACGCTGCAGTCAATATTTTTTGATCCTGCACAACCACGCTGGAGGAACACTACTCCAGAGTGATGGACAAATGCAAACCCAGCTTACTAGGTGCTGAAACATAGGCAAGAAATCCTCTCTGGCTGAGCAACCATTAGTTAACTCCATAGAGCCATTTCTATATGTCTCCATAGGGAAATCATCTAAAATTTATATAATATATAATATGATAAGAAATCCTCCAGAAATATTAGGTTTTCTGTCTCTTCAAAGTTACAGGGTAAAATTGATCTGTTAGCATGTCAATGATAACACACTAAGGCCTCGTGTCCACTTGCATGCACGGATTCCACTGCTGAATCCCACAGTGGAAATCGTGCATGCCTGCAGACATGACCGAAGAAAGGCAGCTTCCTACCTCTCCAGATCCGGCGTGGGTCCCCTCTGTGATGGACGAATCTTCGTTTTTCAGCACGGCAGATGTGTCCGGGCGTGCCGTCCGATGCGCCCGGCGCATGCGCAGTGCCTTTTTTTCTATTTGAAAAAAATCCTGCTTTCCTGCGGATCCGTGGCACGTCCACAGTGCCACGGATTAATTGACTTTAATGAAAGCTGTCGCTGTGGGACCCTCAGGAAAATGGAGCATGCTGCAACACTATGGGTGGCAAGAGGTGCAGATCTCCCGCACAGGAGACACGCACAGATTTTATAATTAAAATCCGCACGTGGACATTGGGCTTAAGACTCATTCACAAACAGTTGACCCTGTGTCTTGATTTCCTCTGGCATAACACAAAACCACCAGAGGAAAACAAGTGACTAAACTAATCCCAAAGCTTCCTACGGGAACCATGATTTGTCCGAGGTCAACAATTATGATGCCGGACAACTTCCTGCTCCATTCGTTTTTTTTCTTGTCCAGAATTGTAGTGAAATGGCAGAGGTAAACCAAAGTCAGAACTGATCCTATGCTTTCCTACGGAAGCAATTTTGGCACCATTTGGATGTCTTCCTGCACCAAACAGATAAAGTGCTGCATGCAGCATTTTTCTGTCCATCTGTCTATTTCAGGCTGTGGGTGCTGAAACAATGTTTAAAGTGTCCAAAATTTTTATCAGTTGTGTCCATCTCATACATAAAATTATTTGATTTCAGCCTAAAAATGCTTAATACAGAGTTACTGTATCTGGTCATGTCCGGCTGTTGATGATGAACCAGTACAAAAAATGTCTTCAGTTGAGTGTAGTTCAGGCATGAAAAAAACTAGCAAGACAGAACTGTTAAGCCCCTTTTATACAGGAAAATTATCATGCAAATCGCTCATTAGATCAAGCAGTTTACACAATAATTGTGCAGTGCAAACGCATGCAGTGAAAGACTAATCAGCAATAATAGCTGATCGGATCTTTCATGCACACCATAAAATCATCCCTGGTCTGTCTTTGCATCATTCAGTTGAAAAGGCAGTCGTTCATCTATGAATAATTGCCCGTTTCCTGTGAATGGAGGCAATCAGGCCCAGAACGATCGCAGGCCCGCTCCACCTCCATTTACTGAGCAATGATCGCTCCTGTGTAAGAGAGCAGGAGCAATTATCAATGAGACAGATATCGGGTGCTTCAGTGCCAGACAGTCATCCACTGAAAAAGAGGCTTTACATGTAAACGCAGCCTTCAAAGACCACTCCAATGAAATCACATTTGCCTGTCACACTTTGGACATCTCCTATGCATATTGCAGTCACTTCCACGCAGTGCAGTGCAATCTCCTGTCTGATGCTTATCGGGCACAATTTTCATGCTGAAATTTCTCCCTGCTTTATCTCCTCTATGCTGTTCTAGCTTTCCCATCATGCATCAGCATAGAATCACATGACCAGCTAGAACCAGTACCATCACTGCCTGCAGGGAGGACAATGTGATTATCACTACTCTGTATATTCACCTAAATAAGCTACAGACCTTTAAGTATACAGTCAGAAGAATGAGCTGTGATCTTCTTCATTATAACTGTTTGACAGAAGCTGTGGAATCATAATAAGTAACTGATAAGAGATTCTGTCCTTCCCCCATGCAGAACATATATGGTTAACTCCATCAGTTCATCAACGACTCCTTGAGACCACATAAAGCCAAGTAATTCTGAGGTCGTCAAAATGAGATCACATGACCTACCTGAAGAAGAGGATTCTAGGAGGTTTCAGATAAAAAGGAATAACAAACCAAGGTAATACTAGCTGACTTATATATACTGGGGGACTAGTTTCATAATAAATGAAAAAAAATGATTGGAGTGATCCTTTAAAGGGGTTGTGCAAAATTATAAAAAGATCCCCTATACACAGGATAGGGGATAACTTTATGATCAATGGAGGTCCAACTGCTAGGACTCCCACTGATCCCAAGAATAGTGGCTTCAAAAGTCCCTGCATGAATGGGAATGAGGAAACGCATGTATGCTACGCCACCGCTCCATTCATTTCATTTTGCATGCCAGAGATTGCCTAGCCCTTGTACACTTATCCTGTAGATAGGGGATAACTTTATAACTTGACACAACCCCTTTATATATAGATTTAAAAATGATATAAAAAATATAACATATGTTTTTTTAATGCTTGTTTACATATACAGTATATTAGGTGGGTGGTCACTTACCTTTACCTGTATTTAAAGAGGACCTGTCACATTTCTTGACAAGTCTGTTTTAGAAAATACTTCTATTCCTCATTACATAACAAGTCTGAAGCAGATTTTCCCACAACTCTTTGTTGCGATATCCCTCTGTTATTCCTCTTAGAAATCTATGAATATATTGATAGCTGGGTGTTACCATTTCATTTGTCAAGGAGCCATGTCCCTACACAGTCTGATGCTGTCAGCTCTGATTGAACATTGTGAGATTATGTAGGGACAAACCCCCAACCGGTAACACTCAGCTGAGAATTTACTCATTAATTTCTAGGAGGTAAAACTGGGGAATAGCACAAAACGGACTCTTGTTTTATAGGGAATACAAGTATTTACTAAAATGGACACATCAGGCGAGGTGACAGGTCCTCTTAAAACCTTTTCATGAGCACAGTGAATCCATACATGGTGTTTTGCCCATCAAGAAGGAACAACAGCTCTTAGAGACTTTTGGCGCTAATGACAGACACTTTTGCAGTGAAAAAAAGCAAAACTGAAAATAACGGATTCCTATATTATTCTTGTTTCACTACACCTTTTATTTGAATAGCCAGAGGAAACTGAGCCTGACCGCTGCACACATATGCATGAGCCCTGACAGAAACTAGAAATACATTATGCAGAATTTATTTTATTTTGTTTTTGGGTTATTTAGAAAATACTATACGCTTCCTTGTGGCAGGATAAACTGGGTCTGTATCCAACTACTGCAATGTAAAGGAAACAATGAAAATATAGCTTCCAAACTGGGAAAGGTGTTCTGATTCCTAGGTATAGTGGAATTTCAATCTAGAAAAATAAATACCCCCATGTGCAGTATCACAGAGGTGAAATGTAGCTCGGTAATTAGGATTTATCAGAAAGGGAGACTTGCACTGTTCTCATGGCTGTGTTACTGCTGCAGCTGCTGTTTCTTGTATTTTTTTTCATGTAGAAAAGTACTAGAATGTTGATAAGCATACATAAGCTACTGAAGAGTGCTTTCCGATGTAGCGCTTTTAGAAAAAAAAACAACGCATTTTTACAAAGTTTTTCCTAGTGTTCTTTGCTATGCTTTTTTTTATAAAAAATACCATAGCCAGATGTTATCTCTAGGGAGTTATGAAATGCACTGCCAACAGTGTAGTGGGGGGTTTTGTAGCGTTCTTCTTCACTTTGAGTGTATTTTTGGGACTACGGTATTTTTTTTTTTTTTTTGCAAAACACAGCATGTGCTTAGTATGGCGGTATTTTTTCAGGCATTTTTTCATAGGCTTATCTATAGGGGAAAAAATGCCTGAATAGAACACCAAAAAGAAAGTTTTTAAAAAAATGTGTGAAAGTCATGTTGCTCTTTACAAACTAGAAAAAAACACACAAAGTATTTGTGAAAGAAGCCTTAGGACAGGTTCTCAAATGTCCAGTTTTCTGGCTTTTTTCACCCTTCGGTGTGGTACTGAAGAGCCACCGGGTACTGATATGAGAACATATCCCATAGCTTTCTTTGGGATACTTCAGGGCATTGGACGCATCAATTTTGATGGCAGATGCATCCCTGCACCAGACAAAAAAATGTTGCATGCAGTGTTTTTCTGTCCTGCTATGAATCCCCAACCAGTGCTAAAATACACCATAATGGTGTCAGTTATTTCCGTGAAAACACTATCTGGACACAACTCATGAATGAGAACACAGGCTTAGGGACTTTTCACATGGGACAGAATTACACCACAGAACACAGATAAATACGCAGCTGCGGAATTCCACACCAAAATTCGTAGCTCTAACTGTTGATTTTAATGCAGAATTGTGGGCACGTTTTAATCCATTTTCAATTCTGTATCAAAATCCACAGGCAGCCTGTAGATTTTGGTGCTGAATTTACAGCAGTTTACGGTGCATCATGCGGCCTATTCTGTCCCATGTGAAAGGTCCATCAGTAAGGAGTATAGCTTGTCAGTGGCTACATCACATTGCTGCAACATTTCCATGTGATATTTCCTGCTATAGCCAGAATACTGCAATATTAACTGGATAAGGTGAAACATACTTTGAGGAATGGAAATACTTTTTAGCTGGAAATAGTTGTGAAGCTCATAGTCATATGAAAACTCTGTTGCTCTGGATCTTAGACCACTTTCACATTTGCATATTTTGTTCAGTATTTTGCATCAGTATTTGTAAGACAAAACTAGGAATGGTAGCTACAGAGAGAAAACATATGATGGAAAGATTTTCATGGCACAAATAGGGATGCAAATAGTCACCAAAATACTACCCTGTAAAAGTGGCATTACAGTGACTTTAGGGTTAATTACAGATTTTTGTAATATTTATGACATGGATCTCACTTACATCTGAATATAGAGACACAAGGAGGAATCCTTCATTTAGATTTAGAAATAAATGTGATTTACAAAACATATGGTGGACAATCTTTGGAATATTAACAGAGATTCAGGGCAACAAGTAACATTCTGCAGGAGTAACAATGATGCAGACAACAAGTTGGCATTAAATGCTAAGTAACGCATGACAGAACACAATACCAGTCAACTAGTCAACTGTTCAAAGCAAACAGCTAAACCAAGGGGAGGTGCTGCATATATATATATAGACCGACTGCTGCTCTATATACAACAAGACAGGTAGAAATCACCAGACTTAATACAAGAGTAACCTCTATACAAGCGCATATACTTCAATTAGTGCAATAGCTCAATAAAATATAACTGACCAAATCATGTGTCTCCTTTAAAAAGGTAAAGATTTGAGGGCTCAGATTTACAATTACTGTTACCAAAAAAGATAATAAAAAATCATACATATATATATATATATATATATATATATATATATATATATATTCCTTACACAAGAGATAGATAGATAGACAGACAGACAGACAGACAGACAGACAGACAGATAGATAGATAGATAGATAGATAGATAGATAGATAGATAGATAGATAGATAGATAGATAGATAGATAGATTTTCCAACTTGCAAACCCCGTAAACCTATAAACCTACCAGATAAAACAGAAGATAACACTCCGTATGTAAATATAACGCCGGATAGCTGCTGACAATAGGCGGTGAAACCGCAAAGCCACAAATTAAAGCCCGTGCACATGTAAAGTAAGCATCGGTGTCCTCAGTAATAATGGTACAAATGTATTCCTGTTTTATAATAATAATGACACTATCAGTTCGTTCCGGTAATATCTTTAAATATATAGTCCACAATGATGAATATGATAGATTTAATGACTTGTTTATATTCTTAATAACAATGATTATATAAATAATAAACAAGTATTATCCATTATGCTACGCAGCCGGGACAGTTTTCAGATAGACTCGTGTGGGTGACGGGTTTGACTGCAGGGTCTCATACGTTCATCTACATTGACTTTATGTATTTCGTTGTATTGCATGATTCTGTTCCTTTTTCATACTTAAGTATTTTATGTGTTTAAGATAGTTAAATAGTGTTTAATAAATTCTCTTTATATCCTTTATATCCTCTGTACATAAACTTTGAGCAAATGTTTGATATTCATCTGAATCGAATACACTGCATGCTACAATACTGTTCATACAGCGCAAATACTGGAAATGACCCCACCAAACTATATGATAGATAGATAGATAGATAGATAGATAGATAGATAGATAGATAGATAGATAGATAGATAGATAGATAGATAGATAGATAGATAGATACTCGTCTAAGAAACACGTGCTATTTCTGTAATCTGTAAAGTAAGTTTCCAAACAGTATCAGGATAAATCGTGAGATAGTGTCACAGTGAATATTTGATATCACATTATATGGCATTCAATATGCTAGATGCATTCTGTGTATGTATATACACATATATAGACCTCTGTATAAGTAACAGTTACTGCGACGTTATTCACCTATATGTACTGCTCTCATATTAAGGAGCAATATGTCATTACTGACCAGTGTATGACCAGCTATTATATCGTCCTCTCTATGTATGAGCAGTTATGCTAACATACTCATTGCTTCTGTGTCGGCAGCGTATATGGTTGGGAGGTCGTATACACGTACTATACATGTTCTGTAGTGTGACTTATAAACGTACTAGAGTTGCTGCTGCACGCACATAAATCTCAACTTCTAACTGTTCTAACAGAAGCTGTGTCCAGTACATCAGTACATAAGCCCACATGAAAAACTAGGGATTAGTGAAAGTGGCCAGAGAAAAGGCCTGGAGATGAGAAAAATTTGTGCAGGGAGAATAAACATTGTAACAGGACACTCACCCCCTCCTCACCTCTCCTGGCAAACAATAGTGCATAGGGCACCACGTGTGTCTGATGGAGAGCTGAGAGAAGAACTGCAGAGCTCCCTTTATTTCATGTGCATAAGAAATATTAGTAGTACTGGTTAGCAGTTCTAGAATCACCATTGGTATCAATACCTTTATTAGTAGTAGTAGTAGTAGTAGTAGTGCGAGTAGCAGTTTATTATCAGAATTATTGTTATTGTTAGTAGTGTTGTTTTCATTACTAGTGCTAGCATTACTGTTATTAGCACCCTTATTAGTAGCAATTTCATTATTGTTACTGCTATCAGAAGTGTTATTATTAGCAATCCCATTACTTGCTAGAAGTGTTTATATTCGTGCTAGTATTTTATATTTAGTATAAATGTAATTAGTAGAATTATTACATTATCGCTGTTCATAGCAGTGCAACCAGTTGCAAGGTGAGACTCCAGCAATTACCTGCACATATGTGTGTGTGCGCATAGAGGTATGCACGAAAGACTTTAGTGTACCATTTCTAAATGTTTTAGGTTCATGGCGGGGTTTTACCTGTTCTTTGTATTATTTAGTAAAAAAGGACGTTGGATGTTGTATTGGTTTCCGGGGTTTAGGTACACACTTTGATACATACTTCCCATCTATCATGTCTATTGGGATTTTTTTTCTGGCATCGTTCAGCTTCAGATGTGTGAATCCTGGAGGTAGCTTATTGTATTTGTACAGTTTTAGGCGAGTATTTGCCTTGTGCTTAGTTCTTGACTATACGAGGATCAGGACTCCGGACGATGAATGACCTGTAGATTCCTTTCAGGATTTGAGGATAATAATTGGGTGCCGTGGCATTGTGCATGCATTAGCATAGTGAGTGGAGAGCTTCGTTGCCCCGCGCCAGACTGTGTATCCCCTGGAGGACTGGGGTATTATTCTCTGGGCACCCACGGACACTGAGCTGCTGTTCTTTCACGTACAGCCCTGCATGCTGCACCATATGCTTCCTCTGATCACAGGCAGCTACATAGGCGGCAATAATTAGCCAGATCTGCTGGAAATCACGCAGAAAAGAAGCCCACTGAGACCGGCAGAGCCGACAAATCATCACTAATGGGAACATGCATTGTAGACTGTGCAGAGGTCTATCTAATATCAGCAGCCAGTACACTACAACAGCCCACACTAGCAATGTTATATTTACCAAATCACCTACACATTATCTACTCATCAGTCATGCATACATATTACCAGAGACATGCGATATATATATATATATATATATATATATATATATATATATAGATATATATATATGTCTGTGTGTGTGTGTGTGTCCATCCATCGACACAAACAAATTATAGAAATTATAATGAACAATGCTAGTTCCTATTGCCTTTATAACAGAAAATAATGCGTCCTATTTACTGCATACATATATTTAGAGTCAGAGAGAACTTCAATAATTGAGTTTTTCTTCAGAACAAAGAATAAAACAATAACAAATCTATGATAGAAAGATAA
Source organism: Eleutherodactylus coqui (assembly GCF_035609145.1). Taxonomy (NCBI): domain Eukaryota; kingdom Metazoa; phylum Chordata; class Amphibia; order Anura; family Eleutherodactylidae; genus Eleutherodactylus; species Eleutherodactylus coqui. The sequence goes on along the minus strand of NC_089837.1, from coordinate 254,065,164 downwards.
CCCGATCACATAAATAGAGTGACTTCATCGATGAGTGCCATATTGTTGGCAGCAGTTGATACTTCCATATGTCTTAATACAGAATTATATTGAAGCGATTAAAAATCCCCCAGTTGGGTGTGTTGTGAGCGGGTAGCACTGGTATGTGTACAGTAATAGTATAGGTATAGGTATATGTACTTTATGTGTATGTATAGTAATGGTATATGTATAGGTATATGCACTGTATGTGTATGTACAGGTGGCACTAGTATATGTATATGCACTTTATGTGTATGTACAGGTGACACTGGTATATATAAAGTAGTAGTATATGTATAGGTATATGCACCATATATGTATGTACAGGTGGCACTGGTATATATAAAGTAGTAGTATATGTATAGGTATATGCACCATATGTGTATGTACAGGTGGAACTGGTATATGTATAGGTATATGCACTGTATGACTGTATGTGTATGTACAGGTGGCACTGGTGTATGTATAGTAGTAGTATATGCATATGCACCATATGTGTATATAGAGGTGGCACGGGTGTATGTATAGCATTAGTATAGGTATATGCAGTGTATGTGTTTTTACAGGTGGCACTGGTATATGTATAGTAGTAATATATGTATAGGTATATCCACTGTATGTGTATGTACAGGTGGCAGCGGTGTATGTATAGTAGTAGTATAGGTGTATGAAGTGTATGTGTTTTTACAGATGCCACTGGTATACATATAGTAGCAATATATGTATAGGTATATCCACTGTATGTGTATGTACATGTGGCAGCGGTGTATGTATAGTAGTCCTAAAATATAAGCACTGTTTGTGTATGTATATGTGGCAGCAGTGTATGTATAGTAGTAGTATAGATATATGCATTGTATATTTATGTACAGGTTGCACTGCTATATATATATATATATATATATATATATATATATATATATATATATATGCACTGTATGTGTATGTACAGGTGACACTGGTATAGGCATGGTAGTAATATATGTACTGTATGTGTATGTACAGGTGACACTGGTATAGGCATGGTAGTAATATATGTACTGTATGTGTATGTACAGGTGACAGCGGTGTATGTATAGTAGTAGCATAGGTATATGCATTGTATGTACAGGTGGCAGCGGTTTATGGGTAGAGAGTGTGTAGTATCGGGCAGTCTGCAGTGAATGGTGTCTTGCATTGGGGGGTTGTGGGCACATGAATTAGGGGCACAATGTTCGCAGCCTAACACTATAACATAAGAGAGGAGCTGAGCGCTGACGAATAAGTGGGCAGCACCTACCTTCAGGGAAGACTACTCTCATCTTTAGATAGCTGGTGGTCAGGCGGATTATGGACGCCTTGTCCAGCTGGGAAGTGATGGCGGAGGGCAGGGGCAATAGTTTGGCCAGTTCATAGAACTCGCTGTTCTCCTTCTCCCGTCTAGTCCGGGCAGCGTTCTTGGACTTCTCTTTCATGGCGGTCTCCTACTAACCCTTCGTTACTTCTATCGCTACAGATACAACTCCACAGAACCATCAATGAGAGCGGCCCATACAGACACCCGCTGCTCTCCAGGCCGTACGGTCTAGTGCAGACACAGCGGATGACACATGTCCACTAGGGAGACGGTAAATCCAGACGGGGACGGGACCTCAGCAGTGCGGGGAATGCCGGGGTCCAGTGCAGCAACTCGTGTCATTCCAGGACAGATGCCAAGTCAACCCGGTGTCATATCACGAAGCCTCACAGGTCACCATACAGACAATGCGATCCTGTGTACAGAGCACACATCAATGTCAGATGACATAACACATCCATGTGATTATTACACTGCCCCATCCATTTCTATTCATTATACATATCCCCCAATATAGGCTGCATATTATATCTATTCATCTATGTATCTCTCTATCTATTAATCTATCAATGTATGAATATATATATATATATATATATATATATATATATATATATATATATATATATATTACACATACACACCAATGTGGACCATATATTATATGTATTCATCTATCAATGTGTGATATATATCTGTGTGTGTGTGTATATATATATATATATATATTTGTGTGTATATATGTGTATATAAATATATATATATATATCTCAATGTGTACCGTATATTACATCTATATACATATCAATGTGTGCCATTTATATCCATCTTTCGATCTATGTATGTGCATCTTTATCTATCTATGCTAGTTATTTTATGTATACGGTATGTAATATATATATATATGTTTATACTATATGTAAAAATCTCCATCCATCTCACACACACACACACACATATATATATATATATATATATATATATATATATATATATATATATATATATATATATATATATCCGTCAAATGCAACTCATTTATTATGTACTAAGTGTCCACCTATGTTTTCTGTGTATCCTACCTATCCAATCCATAACTATATGTTATCTACTATATATAGATATATATGGCTATCTAATTACTATATACATCTATCCATCCATGTATGGAACGTTTCATTTCTATCCATTCATCTGTGAATTTATATCCACCCATACCATTTATAATATCTATTTATTCATTTTATAGCTGTCTAATCATTATACATCTAATCTATACATCTATCTATCTACTCAAACTGTCATTTGTTATATCTATTCATTCGGCTATTTGTGATCTACAGTATCATATGCTTCCATCTACTTGTATATGTGTAACATCTATTTGTCTATCAGTTATATCTGTCCATCAGCCATCTATTACATATCATCTAATATACAGGAATGTACCGCAGTCTCATAACAAGATTAAAGAATTTTTATTTCCCCTACAAAAGAAAGAAAGAAAATGTCGTGTCATGTGACTCACTGGACGACTTTTTCGTTCTTGTTTCCAGTTAGGTCACCATAAATGAGTGAAGCTCCGGTGATATATCTAGCGCCCCGTCTCCACACGTGCATGTATACAATGCCGCAGGTATTACTTACATTGTATAGGAACTGATGGGGTGTCTAAGCAGCTCCACACACAGGTAGCTGGCACCTGTAGATTGGGGTGCTCACACCTTACAAGCCCCTTCCCCCTCCTTCACCCCGGCAGTCGTTGCACTCACTTGCTGCTGTGTGTCCTGTGGTGAGCGGTCCCGTGCAGGCGGCGGTGCTGATTACCGGCGGATAATTGGGAGCTCGGGAAGCCCATTAACTTGTCCTGTCTCCGAGCTGGACTTAGTACAACTTCATCCCCGGTGCCGCTCCGTGTATCCTCCCTCACTGCCACTCACAGCTCATGGCTGCAGCCCATTGGACGGTGGACTGTGCTAGCCGAGCACTGATTGGCTATCGGCAGACGTGACGTCAGTAGAGCGGTGCACTACTAGGGGTCTTGATCTGTGACCCCGTGAACTGTCCGTGTGCTGGACGTAGCCCTCCAGTAGCGGGTGCAATGTGCCAACATGAGGACACGGTGGCCGCGGTGAGGGCTGACAAGGTGAACGAACTTTACCAGAACTGACAGATGAGCTTCGTGTGGGACGCAAGACGTCTTGTCAAGTCTATTACCTCACATTTGTCATGTTTCCTCAGTGTACGGCCTTCTCATAATGTCTGCACTAATACATCTCTTCAGTCAGCTAAGGATTGACACACAAAAGAGACACCCGGCGTACAGCAGTGTGTGGAGGTTACTGCACTCCTTCCAGATAGACCCCAATACTCCTCTACTAGACAGAGAGATCCCAATACTCTCCTACCAGATAGATCCCAATGCTCTCCTACCAGATAGACCCCAATACTCTTCTACTAGACAGAGAGATCCCAATACTCTCCTACCAGATAGAGAGATTCCAATGCTGTGCTACTAGATATATCCCAATAGTCTCCTCCCATTAAGAGATCCCAATGCTCTCCTACCATATAGATTCCAATACTCTCCTACTAGATAGATCCCAATACTCTCCTATCAGATAGAGAGATTCCAATGCTCTCCTACTAGATAGATCCCAATACTCTCCTGCCAGATAGAGATCCCAATAGTCTCCTACCAGATAGAGAGATGGCAATACTCTCCAACCAGATAGATCCGAATACTCTCAAATCAGATAGATCCCATTACTCTCCTACCAGATACATAGATCCGACGACATCCCTAGATAGATAGATAGATAGATAGATAGATAGATAGATAGATAGATAGATAGATAGATAGATAATGAGATAGACAGATATTGGAGATAATAAATGAAATATTAAAAGGTAAACAGATATTAGAAAGATTAAAAAATAAAAGATACTGACACTGAAGAACAATAATACATATAAGTAGAACATATAGAGAGAGAGATCAAAGACAAATAAATACACAAATATTTAATACAGATAACAAGTTAATTTAACATACAAGATAAATAAACAGATAAAAGAAATATATTATGTAGATAAACAATAGAGCGTTTAGAAAATATATTAACAGTGAATAACTATACATATAATTACACGATAGAAATATCACGAGGAAGTGGATAAATCGATAGATATAGATTGATAATGAATAGATATATAGATAGATATATTGAAGACATAGATAGCTATGTCTAATCAAGAAATAGATAATGAAGAAACAGGTACACCGATAATGAAGAAATTGATTGATAATGAAGAAATAGATAAATATATAGATATGAGATAGAGAGACAGAGAGACATGGGAGAGATAGATAATAGACCAATAGATTCAGTAGAGGAAATTTAAATTATTCGAAAATTAAGAAAATAGTAAAAGTACATTTCTAATAGAAGGGGAAATGATTCCGTAGTCTGTGATGTAAGCGATGAATAATGTAAGAAGGTGCCTGGTGACTGCCACCTATGCCATGTGTATGGTGACCCGATAGGGCGCTCACCCCTGAGGACTGAATAGTGTCCATGCACTGCAGTTATTGCTTGTCTGCGCCATTCTATCAGATGACTGGAAGTGACAGTAGAGGATGACAGTTCGTTCTGATGTCACTCTCCATCAGACGGTATACGGCCATTGCTGGGGGCTGCAGGTAGCCGTCTATAACGCGCTGCTCGCGTCTCGTTTCATATAAACAAGTGAATCTAATTGGAAAGGAGTGAAAACAAGCAGAGCGCAAAATTCCGCGCATTAAACGCGCTCTGCTCTAATAACACTGGAAGCAAATAACAATTATTAGAGTCCTGTGATTCCTGCCCTGCTTTTACTCTGCACAGTCTCTGCGAACCTGCTCACACCTGCCCGTCTGCTACCTTATCAATGGGAGAGTGATGACAGAGGAGGACGATATGCTGGGGAATGGAGGCCACTGTCACATCCGAGTCACACAAAGCATGGCTGCATTTACCATATCTTACATAAAGGGGAAAGCGTGTAATTATACATGATATCATTCAATAGCACATCTATATTAGATATAACTGATTAGTATAGTACTAAATTACAATGAAAAATAATAATAGCACAATAGAGTAGAACTATATTACAATACGACACAACAGTGCCATAGCGCTGTATAATATTACATTGCAGTACTAGATTAAAGTGCATAATTAATAGTATGTTATTATAGCAGAGAACATTACAATACCAGATCTCCATACAGTATTATAAATTGCCTCCCCAGGACATTATTAGAGTTTTGGAGCAGTGAAGTAGAACATTTACACTACATTAGTACACATCTGACAGATGTTACAGCACACTGTTGCAGCAATTCCGCATTAAAGTATAACGCGGTAGCATAATGTTTCCATACCTTACTGCAAAACGACTTTATTATTACACAGGCACAATTACATAGCATATTAAAGTCCAATGCTACAGTTAATGTACAGTATTATAGTAGTTCGAACTCACATGTTTATACTTTACTGTAGTAGTACAGTTTCAGAGCATGTTACATTGTAGCTTCCATACATTACTGCAGTAGTATATTCTCACAGCATGTCATACCACATTTCTACAGTTCATTATTACAGTACCTTGCTACAATATACTCTTACAGTATGTTATAGTACATTATTCAGGCACATTTTTACAGTATGTGACCGAACATTATACTATCCATTGCACAGTACATTTCTACAGTAGTACAACCTTACCACCAGTACAGTGTATTTCCACAGAACCTAGTGTAGTTACAACAGTAGTAATACGTTGTAATGTCCATTATTAGAAAAGTAAACGCTCACGATATGCTACAGTAAATCATTCCTGTACATCCCGTACTACTGATTACTTATGTTACCGTGTATTATGCACATATTTACAATGATGTAATCTCATGGGACATTACAACTGTACAAACAGTACAAAATACATTATCACGCGGGTACAATCGTACAATATGAAAACAGTTGATGTTTACAGAAGTGCACTCTTACAATATGTATTTTACAGCTGTAGCACCATCTTGTTATAGTATATAACAATCTACAGCACTGCAGTACATAAGTACGGTTCATTATTACAATGGTACAACCCTACAGTACCGTTCATAATGCTACAACAAATTGCTGTATATTTCCCCAGTACAACATAAGACATGTAAGCAATATATTAGCATAATCTTTAGTGTACTTGTAGTACACTCTTATTTTGCAGTACATTCTTACTTTACATGACATTATACTTGTATTACAATCTTATTTTACAGCACATTATACTTGCAATACACTTTTATTTTACAATACGTTACACTTGTAGTACATTCACATTTTTACAGTTCATTATACTTCTAGTACACTCTTATTTTACAGTACATTATACTTGTAGTACACTAATTTTTACAGGACCTTATACTTGTAGTACACTCTTACGTTACAGTACATTATACTTAGAGTACACTCCTATTTTACATGACATACTTTTAGTACACTCATTTTTGCAATACATTATACTTGTAGTACATTCTTATTTTACAAGACATTGTACTTGTAGTACACTCTTATAATACAGTACATTATACTTGTAGTACACTCTTATAATACAGTAAATTATACTTGGAGTACACTCCTATTTTATATGACATTATACTTGGAGTACACTCATTTTTGCATTAGAATATACTTGAAGTACACTCCTATTTTACATGACATATGTGTAGTACTGTCATTTTTGCAGTAGATTATACGTTGTAGTACCCTCTTACTTTACAAGACATTGTACTTATACCTAGTACACTCATTTTTAGAGGACATTATACTTGTAGTACACTCCTATATTACATGACATTACACAGTACTTGTAGTACACGCTTATTTTACAGTACATTATACATGTAATACACTCCCCTCTTTTACAGAACATTTCTACAGAAACTTTCTTCAGTGCCGACACAAAATCTGAATTAAAATACAGAAAATTCAATGGGACAATACAGTAATTAACGACACAGTGATTAGCTATATTTTTTATTTAATTATATAATTTACCATATCTATCCAAACTGCTATGATCATATCTTTTTATCTTAGGCATTATATATTCATATATACATATGTCTGTAAAATTTAAGAGCATTGTTAAAACCTAAAAATTCTGCAATACCTTTGTAATATTAGGGAAAGCTATTTAGCACTATTGTTTGTGACAAATTAGAAATTTGCAGATTTTTTGTTCTGCATCACGTGATGGGAAATCAATAATATAACACGACAAGATAATAATCAATTATCTATGGTAGGTTAAACAATAGTAAATATTTAATTAGACTGGATGCCCATTTCGGCAATAGTAGTGCAGTAGTACTGTACCTGACACATATAGGAGTTATAGATACATGTCATATATAATAATAGGGACAGGGCAGCATTAGAGCAAATATACGTGGGCTGTTAGGAGTAATTGAATAAACGACCAGTGGCTGTTAGCCTGCAAAGATGTGTAATGAGAATAATTAGTGTGAGAGGCTCCTGTGCACAAAGTAGATGAGTTACTGTAACCTTTAATGAAAGAGTAGTCATCACTGACAATTAGGAGCTGCCTAATGAGAATCAATAGTGTGCAGTCTTCTACCCCCTATCTATTTTATCCATCCATCCATCCATCACTAGATAGATGCTGTTTATGGGTATGTAGTCTTGGTGTTTTACTAACTTTATACTTTAGGCATTTGGTGGAACTCATTGTATATACTTGCATCTATGTACTTGCATTATGGTAACTCTCAATGGCCCTCTGTGAATTGGAGTGAGATCAGGTGAATATGGAGAATGAGGGTGTCATGCCATTTTTCATTAAAAATTGCCTAAAGCTCCATTTAGACGGTACAAATGTTGGGCAAACGACGCCTGACACTCGTCACTGCACGTACTTGCTCCTGTGCTGATGCATGGGAGCTAGTATCGCTGGCTCGTTCACAGAGTGGCCAGCATGGGGGCAAGGAGGCTGCAGGAGATTTCTCTCCTCGCTCTCCCCCGTCCCTCTCCATTGACTTAACATAGCAGCATTCCTCCCAGCTAAATGGAGCTTAAAGGGGTTGTCCCGCGGCAGCAAGTGGGTCTATACACTTCTGTATGGCCATATTAATGCACTTTGTAATGTACATTGTGCATTAATTATGAGCCATACAGAAGTTATAAAAAGTTTTTCACTTACCTGCTCCGTTGCTAGCGTCCTCGTTTCCATGGAGCCGACTAATTTTCGCCATCTAATGGCCAAATTAGCCGCGCTTGCGCAGTCCCGGTCTTCTTCTTTTTTCAATGGGGCTGCTCGTGCTGGATGCCGGCTCCGTGTAGCTCCACCCCGTCACGTGCCGATTCCAGCCAATCAGGAGGCTGGAATCTGCAATGGACCGCACAGAAGCCCTGCGGTCCACCGAGTGAGAAGATCCCCGCGGCCATCTTCATCAGGTAAGTAAGAAGTCACCGGAGCGCGGGGATTCAGGTAAGCGCTCTCCGGTGTTCTTTTTTAACCCCTGCATCGGGGTTGTCTCGCGGCGAACGGGGGCGGGGGGGGGGGTTGAAAAAAACAAAAACCGTTTCGGCGCGGGACAACCCCTTTAACACTCAGTACTGTGAGGGCAGGTGCGTTGTCGTGATGGAAGAACCAGTCACCTGTTTTCCTAAGCAGAAACGAGTGCAACGTATTGAGCTTTAAAATCATCCTCACCACTTTTTAAAAGGTGGGCAGGTCTGAGCATTAGGGAGCATGACTGTGTACAGTACATTACATTTACCATAATTTATGTCAAAAACTGACAAATTATTATAGCTGAAACCTACACTAGCTGCTACTTGCTGTAGATCCCAGATTTGCTGCACGGCGCCACCACAGGTGCTACAAATGTATTAAGAGTGACTTGCACTGTATTGCACGTATGCTGACTCAACCTTTACTTATTAGACTGACCCTCCTGACAAACCATGCCCACTTTAATATGAAAAGACTTAGGTTGGCTTAAATTAAATTTTAAAAAACAACATTTTTGTGCAAGTATGGCTTGTGTCAAAATTTGCAACTTTTCTATTCCAGTTTTAGATTTCAAAATTTCTCCCAAAGTCTCAAACATTGTTGGGTCTCCTGATCTCCAGACACTTACAAAAGGTTTTAGCAAGTTTTCAGATCTTTTCCTGGGTGGTTGCACCTGTTGTCACTTCTACATACATACAACGGGACTAACTGCTGTAATCAGCCTTCCACTACTGTTCATTGGCACATCCGAAGACGTGTTTCTATTTCACACCTGTGCCACCTCACCGCAATATCAATAAACCTTCTTCCTGGAAGTGCGCATCTCTTCCCTGAAGGGGCAGTGCGGTTCTGTCCCAGCTGACAAGGATAAATATAATTTCTGTGGCTTTTCCCCTAAAATACTGAAAACAGTATTTTCAGTCTTCCCATAAATTGAGTCTTAAGCAGGCCAGATGGGCTCTCTGCTTTACATTATTCAAATTTGTGCTTTCTATTGATCTGCTGTAAAGAATCAAAGAGTTGCAGCCACTACTAGAGAGAGCTTAGCAGCTTACTGCAGACTATCTTATTTCTAAGTTCAGTGTGTAAGAGTGTAGTGGTGGTTGTGGGCAACCAGAATTGCATCGTACAACTGTATGTTTTATTTTGGTTCTTTTTCTAAGAAAATATCCTTACGTCTATTTTTAAAGGTTTTTTCCAGGACTTTAACTATTGATGACCTATCCTCAGAAAAGATCACAAATAGTTGATTGGCAGGGTTCCAAAGCTTGGGGCCTGCAGTTACTTCATTCCATACCAGGCACATCACTGTACATTGTGTAGTGGCTGTGCCTGGTATAGCAGATCAATCCCATTTACTTGGTTTCGGAATAAACTGCTTTCAGGCCATGGGACTGATTAATGTGATGTCCCATGGCTGAGATGAGGCTGTAGTGCTCATTCAAGCGCCCCATCTTCTTCAGACAGATGATCAGCGGGAGTTGCGAATGGTAGACCCCAGGAATCAACTATTGATAACCCATCCTAAGGATAGTTCATCAATAGTGCAGTCCCAGAAAACCCCTTTAAGAAAAAATCAATCAGTGCAAAATTTTGGTCATTGTTAGGGTGAAAAGAAAAAAGAAAATGGTGACAAGGGTGGGCATTCATTTTGAGGGGCAATGAGCAGAACTAGTTGGTTCATATGGGAGAAATCTGGGAGGATTTTGTAGGGTACCGTGTATCTGTCACAGTTATGGATTGCTTGATTTCTCTTTACTATCCTAACCTTTTCAGAAAAAGCTGTGTAACTAAATAGTTGCTATATGCTACCGCGCTTCCACCGAAAATAGGTCCTACCCCGATAGTAAGACCTATCGAGTTTCCGTGAGGCTTGAAATTTAAGGCCTCCCCCAAAAATAGGACCTATCTCCGGTGCCCCACAAAAAAAAACAATACTCACATGGTCCGTGGCGTCCCGATGGTCTCCGGCAGCGCTGCAGCAGCGCGTCGCCCTCCTCTGTCTCACAGCTGCCTTCTGCTGGCCACGGGGCTTTGAATACCCCGCCTCACAGCGCTCGCTTTGCTGGAGGCAGGGTATTTAAAGCACCATCACCAGCAGAAGACATCTGTGAGACGAAGGAGGACGCCGCGCCGCTGCAGCGCCGCGGAGACCATCCGGAGGCATCGGGACACCGTAGACCAGGTAAGTACAAGCCTCTCCCCCCCCCCCCCCCCGAATAAGACACTGTGTACTTTATTTTTTTTAGGGGGGGGGGGGATTAAGACAGTGTATTTTTTCAGGGTAAACACAATAACATATGAAAAAAATAGCTATAATTTTTCATAAATATAATATTGTATATCTGAATGTTATGGCCAGGCTTTGGCACAGGAATGTGGACTTACCATATCATTATTAGATTTTGCTACAGTAAACCTAGGGGCTAAGTATAAAGGATTTTGCAATATTCACTTATAAACACCCTTCACAAGAGCATGGACTGTGCTGGAATCCCCAGGTCACATCCCCAGAGTAGTCTGCAAAATAACAACTGCTAATGGCTTGCAGGGCTAATAGAGTTCATGCAACATGATAAGGCAGATCCAGGACGGGGAAGGTGGTGTCTACAAACAGTCCAGGACAAATATAAAATCTTTCAGAAGTGATCAGCAGCCAAATAACCTTGTTGCTCAGGGAAGCCATGGCAGTTCTAATCATGTTAATATAATTATAGGTGATCAACCACAGGCAGAGCACTGACCGGCTGACATGGGCCTGTCTGTGTAATTTGTAGTAAAGCTCCTGTGCGTGCCACTAACTGGTGGGTGAAAGACAGGTCCAGGGACAGAAATACAACCAGCATCACATTATACAGACTAAACTAGTCATAGGGGCTTTTCTTCAACTCAAGCTGTCAAAATTCATGACATGTCCTAATAAATGTTTAGTGGTGCACTATCGATTGAGGAACATTGATAAGAGAATGTGTAGTGCAAACAACTTTATTGGAGTATGTACTGATGTGAACAAAGCCTAGCATACTGTTATACAAATCATATTCAATATTATTCTGCTTTTAATAATAAATGAGCCATATACTTTAATAGTTCTTCAGGGAAGTAGCAGTTTACAGGCTTTTAATTAAATGCTTGATGAAAAAATGTAAAACATTTGAAAAAAATGTAATTTTATTGATTTAAAGCCATGCTCCCTGTCTTGAACACACAAGGCCAAGATCAAATCACCACTGATTACAAGGTAGCTGGGATGTAAGAAGCTACCAAGCTCAGCTGAGCTATGCTGTTTCTATATCTCCCATAGACGTTAAAAGGAACTAAGCCAACAGCATAGCAGAGCAAACTATACTGTTTGTGCAGCATCTCAGTTGCAGAAGTAGTGTAGCTCACTGTGCTGTGTTGACACTGGTTTTCCAAAACCAGTTTTATTTCAGCTTGATGAAGAGTCCATAGAAGACCTGAAAGCTTGCTGTAACATCATGTATTTTTGTTAGCCATTAAAAGGTATCATATCTATAAGATTACTTGGTTTCTATCTCTGCACAAGCCCAGGGAGTTTTTCTGTATCTCTGCCAGCAGCTTAAAGGGGTTGTCCCGCACCGAAACGGGTTTTTTTTTTTTTCAATAGGCCCCCCGTTCGGTGCGAGACAAACCCAATGCATGTGTTAAAAAAAACAAACCGTTTAGTACTTACCCGAATCCCCGCACTGCGGCGACTTCTTCCTTACCTTACTAAGATGGCCGCCGGGATCTTCACCCACGATGCACCGCGGGTCTTCTCCCATGGTGCACCGTGGGCTCTGTGCGGTCCATTGCCGATTCCAGCCTCCTGATTGGCTGGAATCGGCACACGTGACAGGGCGGAGCTACGAGGACCAGCTCTCCGGCACGAGCGGCCCCATTCACCAGGGAGAAGACCGGACTGCGCAAGCGCGTCTAATCGGGCGATTAGACGCTGAAATTAGACGGCACCATGGCGACGGGGACGCTAGCAACGGAACAGGTAAGTGAATAACTTCTGTATGGCTCATAATTAATGCACGATGTACATTACAAAGTGCATTAATATGGCCATACAGAAGTGCTGAACCCCACTTGCTTTCGCGGGACAACCCCTTTAATGAGACTGACTTGAGGCCCTTTTACACACAACGATTATTGCTCAAAATTCGTCCAAACGGCCGAAAGTGAGCAATAATCATTACATGTGAAAGTGAAACTATTGCTCGCTTGTCGTTAGTCGTTGTTCAAGCTGACTTTTCTGTAAGCTTAAACAACCTCGTTAGCACTCGCTGGATCGCTGGCTTCCCGTAGGAAGTGCTGAGCAGGGAGTGAGAAGTGGATAAGAAGCCAGTGAGCGTCTGGCAGGACTTTCAGTTTGAAAGCACTGCACAAATGCTAACGATCTTAGCAGTGATGTCAGCCCTCATGCAGTTACTGAAACAACTGTCTGCCAGTTTAAAAGGGCCTTTACCATTAGTGATCGCAACTTCTCTCCTGTACTATCAGTGACCTATATACCCTTACAATAGTGCCTGCACCTTATTCAAGCATTGGGGTTCACTGTGGGTTCAGTACAGGCAAAGGAGGCTTGGGCTCCTTATAGGCTGGTAACAATCCTGCAGCGTTGGGTGCTGAAGGCCACATGAGCAGATAATTCACTACACTCTCTGTTCTGCTCCAACTCTACACCGTACTGACTGAACTTGCTACTACACCAACCCAAACAGGAAGTACAGGGCCTTATATCACCTCCCCTTCCAGAAGCATCTAGCATTTGGCTAGCATCTGGCTCAACCCCTCCTATTCTAATCAGGGCTAAGGTAACATAGAGGGGCTGACTAACAGTAGGGGATTACCCAGTTGCTAAGGCCAAGCAGAGATACAGCCTTATAATCAAAAACAGTACAATATATGCCTACGGCGACACAGCCCCCCTTAGATATTAATGTTACTCAGTAGTGCCATTACTGGATCACTACAATTTTATAACTCCCTTTGGCGTCTAAGGGAGTTTCAGACACAGTGTACACAGGGCACCAGACTATTTCTGTCCTCTCAATTACTACATTCAGGGTTACCAGGAGCAGAGTAGGGACTAAACTCAAGATAGGTGCAGGTACAAAAAGTGGGACCCATACATATCAGATTTTTATGGTATATTCTATGGATACCTCTTTAAAAAATTGAAATGACACTACTCATCTTTAATAATTCACCCTGGCTCATTCACATTAGCGATATTTTCCTGCATAGCACCATGATGAATGCTATGTGGGAAACATATTGCTGCATGTCCTGCCTTCCTGCGATATCGCCCATTGTTTTAAAAACAATGTGAGAACTCTGCGATACTCTGCTGTGTCTTTGACAGTCATGGCAGGGGGATTACATCAACCCCACAGTGATGTGATGCCTTGCATCCAGGGGCTTCAGATGGATGGCGAGGGCGATATCGGGCCGTGAATCAGTTGATGTGTGTGATGTAGTTATGTAATATATATATATATATATATATATACATACACACACACACACACACAGCACCAGAACCAAGGTATATATACTGCACCAGGACCAAGCCGTTACACAAAAGATTAGCTTGCAGCCACTGGAAAAGCAGCCCAAGAGTAGTGTGGTTGCGCCCTACACTCTCCAGTCTGGTATCTGACCAAGAGGCAGGACGGCGAGGCTGCCAGGCGCTTGTCAGTGCCAGAGGAAGGTGCTGCAAGCACCATAGGTGGAAGCCTCGCTTCCCTGCCACAGAGTATTGGCAGGTAGTGGAGAGAAGGGGCCATGTTTAAGGATGCTATATAGCGCTAAGTTAAAAGGAGGGAGGAAACCCTACCCTGTCCCTGACATAGCTAGTGTGTAACTACCAGAAGAACAGCCCCCACGATAAGGACAATGATCATGAAACCCCACCACTGGTGATGTGGCCAGCATGTCAAAAGATCAGGAGAGCGCCTGTGACCATATTGGCCTAAGGGTGAACACCCACTTGCGTTTTTTTAATGCTGTGATATCGCTGCGTTTTTTTAAATGCGATTGTCAATGGGACTTTCTAATGTTAAAAACGCATCGCACAAAAATTGCAAAGCACCAACTTGCAATGCGTTTTTAACAAAACAAAACGCAAATGGGTGTTCACCCTAATATCGTATTTTTAGCTATGTCACAGATTCAGCTACAGAGAGAGAAGGGAGAATAGTGTAGTGGGTCTGTTTTAAAGTGATGGAGGCCTATTTCATTGAGCAGCCATTTTCCAGTACTGGGGAGAGCTAAGGGAGCAACTGGACTCTAGAGGGCCCTGATGACATGGGGAGCCAGACAGAGTACCCCTTCAGACAGTGCCTGAAACTGTAGTCCTGATACCAAAGATATGCCATGGATGCCTTGAGAGTTCTGGGAAGAAAGCAAAAACAGACAGCTTATGAGGTTTGGAGCAAGCATGAGTGTACTACTACCCCTGGAAATGTGTAATGTAAATCCCTGGCCAGGGTGGGGGATGAGGACTCAAGGGAACTGTGATACCATTAGTGTAATGTAGTTCTGGTACCATTGTTTAGGTAAAGCCTTGTGTGGTGCAGAGTGTGAAGGCAGCAGAATGCAGTCCTAAGCTCTCACTCACAACCTTAAGGTTGTGGGTTCAATCCCCGCGTGTTTCAGGTAGCCGGCTCAAGGTTGACTCATCCTTCTGAGGTCAGTAAAATGAGTATCCCCTTGGAAGGAGCTAATAAACAAATTATTGGAATAAGTTGGCACTATACAAATAACAAGTCCCTTCCCCCCCTAAACTGATGTGTTATGTAGCTATGTAATGTATATATCATATCATGTAATATGTAGATAGGAGATTGTAAGTAGAGTCTGATGTTATGCGGAGATTGAGCTGTGATTATTTTGTAACATCCTCTGTAAATGTCTCTAACATAACATGTCCTGTGTAGGAGCCTGAAACACCTATTTCTGGCCCTTCCATAAGTGTCATACATGTCATGTCTTCTATGTGGATGCACTGTGTCTTGTCTGCTGTTATGTGTGTGTATTGCACAGCTTAATGTCTGAAAGGGGGATATGTCTGGAAAAGTATCACAGTCTGTCTAGTCACATGATGTCTACCCTCTATAAATATGAGTGATTGAGAATGAGAAAGGAGTTCTGTCATCTTCAACGGAGTAGAGTGGAGTGTCGGCCATACGTTGGTACCTTCAACCCTCATGTGGTGAAGTGATGGAAGAAGAGGAGAGGCTTCCAAATCACCATCGTTTTAGGAACCACCTCTGAGGAGTGCGAGGAGTGAGAGAGTCCACCGTGCAGCACTCTACAAGTCAGTACAAGTGAGTGTCAATGGAGTGTCGCATTTCCCTCCAGAGTCATTCAGGGTCCCGGAGTGTGTGTGTGTCCAGGAGCGGAGCATCGCAGATAACTTAGACTGTGGGCCGGTGTCATCCTGTGTTCTCCTACCTGACCATCTACCAAATCAGTGTCCTTCCAGCACGTGCAAATAAGCTGTGTTTCTGCAAAGTAGAGAGTAAAGTTTCCAGTCACTGCCTGTTCCCAGTGATTGAGGTTTTCAGGTTTAACTGTGTGTGGACTCTCTTATTTAACCGCTGAGGATTTGCCAGTGTGAAAAGGAATGGTGAAGTCACGCGCCACGACTTCAAGTCCACTACACTTATACAGGTAGCTGCCTCCCGGTGTTGCCTGTAAGAAACCTAGCAGTGCCTTGGCTGAGGTTTTGTGCATCCCTCTGGGGAGGAGTCTGGTAGATCAACTGTGACAAGTGACACCTCTACCCCCGCCAGCTCCTCAGTGTGGGCCTCATGTTGTTGTCGCCATGGGGCATTACAATGTATGTAAAGATGCTGCTTCTATGCAATGTTTGATTACAGGGCCTATGGCTAAGCATGATGCATGTAACAGTCATACCAAAGTCGAGTGATGTTGGTTAATTATGTGAAAAATCATGTGCCTTGCTGCTGCTAAGGAGTGAAGGTGATGCATGTGATGTTGAGGAACGGCCGTTTGACAAAAAACTATTTTTGGTGTTGCAGTAGATCTATCTGTTTCACTGGGTATATACTGTGGCCCATTGACTTCTATAGCCTATTTCGATCTATTGCAACCGCAAATTGTGTGAAAGATATACAGATGTAAATAAACCTAATGAAATTAATGGGTTCTATTCACTGCATACTACTCATGTAAAAAATAAGTACGTAATACGTAAATACACCCATGAAATAAGCCCTTACTTTGGCCATGGAATGATCATTGGAAGCAAATAAGGTGGTTTGAGGATCTAAGAAACTCCTAATCTCCTGGGATTTTCACACACAGCATCCATTGAATGCAAGTTATGTGGATACAATTGGCTTTATAATAAGAAAAGTCAGAAGTGAATTACTGGCTTGGTTTAAGCTAACAGGAAGGTAGAGTAATCTTCATAAATAGTGGATTTTTTGCAGATTTTTATTATTGAATGTATAGTGAACGTGAATCCCACCATTTCCATGTAAATCCTTTGGATAAAAGTGCTTATTGCAAACTTCGAAATGCAAAGGATAAAATTTGCTGCTGAACCTGTATTAACATCTGCACGCAACTCATGTAGATTTGACCTTGGACTTCAGGATATTTTCTGCTGCCTGTGAACATGGCCTACTAGTAACTGAAAAAAAAACCCTGAATATACAGCACATGAAATCTGGAAATTGATGGGCTGCAAATCATTACACATTGTTTCTTGTTGGATGACAAAAGTAAAACTAACTATAGCCTACACAGCCTCACTAAAGCTAGACAGCTGAAGATTTGTGAAACTGTGACCTGGGCTGATCAGTTTAATTTCTTTGCTGCATGGTGCAGATCCAGAATCTGTACTGGAAATATTATGTGGATAGAAGGAACAGTGAACAAATCCTTGAAACCAATGTCCCACAGTCAGTGACAGCTGAAAAGGGTTTGGATATTCCAAGAAAAGATTCAACACCTACTTGGAAATCAAACTTCAACTACTTAAAAAAAAAAGATTTGAGTTTTGCATTGATCATTGTCCTTGATAACTGAAAATCTGTGATAGATCTCACACATGCTTTGCATGCAAGAAAGACAACCAAAGAATATGTGTGAACTAGTAGCATTCTGCAACGAAGAGTGAGAAGAATCCTAAAGAAAGAATAAAAAGGCTCACTACTAGAAATATTTGAAGGCTGTGATTTCTGCCAAAGGCAGTGCTACTAAGTATTGACTTTTGATGTTAGCTAAACTTCTGCACATGCCATCCTTTATTCATTTTTTTTTCACTGTGATAGATGCTTTCACATTTCCTATATTGAGGAGCTTGTGCAGGTTAATGCGATTGTAAATATGTGCATATTTGAAGTAGAATACATGCAGATTCTCTACAAGCAAGCATCTGCTGTTGCCATATACCATGTTGGCTCTCCTGCCGTGCCTTGTGCTTGAGGACTTCATGGACTATATGAACAGAGAGGTGATAAGGTTTTTAGATTTATAATTACATTGGTTGCAGTGTGGGGAAGACATTATTATAGAAAAAACAATAAATACTCACCTTTCAGTTACTGTGCTGCTCACCTGGTCTTCTATTTACTTTTGCTGCAGCAGTTACATGGTTATTTCCACATGTGACCACTGCAGCCAATAGGAGGCCCCGACACCAGACATCATCAGTTACGTCCCATAAACATGCCGGGGCTTCTACATTAAACGTTCACGTGACATATTTACTGGATGTCCCTGCGCCAGAAGACCTGATGACATCACGTGTCGGATGCTGTTGCACTGCAGCACCGAAACAGCACTCTGGCAGCACTGTAAGCATAATACTAGAATAGAGTTTTGAGCAGGGGGGGCTCACAACTATAAATAAATAAATAAATAAGTCAGACAACCCATTTAAATATTTTTTTAAGCAAAAATTACTTATGATGTCTACAGATTGCTCGAACAAGATATGTGTGTGAAGTCAGGATTCATATTGTGCGGCACCACATGCTGAAGGGTATACTTTCGATTGGAATATCCGTGCAGGTTCTGCATCAAATCCACAGTAAAATCCAGAACCTGAAATGTACAATTGGTGTTTATGGCAATCCACACTGTAGGGTAAAACTTCCATGCAATGCAGTCTCCTGTTTGATATGTATGAGACAGCAGGGAAATAAAAAAAACAAGATGATATGTCTTCCAATATGCTGTCCTAACAATCCCATGATGCATCAGTATACTATGACATGACCAGTTAGGTCCAGCACCATTTCTGCCAGTTGGGAGGACAATGTGGTTATCATTACCCACTATAGTCACCTAAATAAGCTAAAGACTATAAGTACAGTTGAGTGTGGGGCAAGTCTGTAAATCCAGGACACCAGGTGGCTCCTATCATGTAAGTGGGCCCGGGGCTACTGTCCGCCTTGCTGCCCCCCTTGCTAGCTACACCTCTGTCTAGGGCAGGGGTGTCTAACTCATTTTTACGGAGGGCCACATCAGCCTGATGGTTGTCTTCAAAGGGCCGACTGTAATTGTAAGGCTGCCTGTCCAAAGGTGATAGATTATTGCTGCGGATAACGCAATGAACAGACTGTGGGTAACGCAGTGAACGCTTTCCATAGAGTTCACGAGCAGAGAATCATAAAAATTCAAACAATGAACACAAAACAAAATGCTAGCACAACCCCACAGAGACCTCCACAGTAATAGTGACCCCCACAGAGTCCTCCACAGTAATAGTGAGCCCCACAGAGTCCTCCACAGTAATAGTGACCCCCACAGAGACCTCCGCAGACATAGTGACCCCCACAGAGACCTCCACAGACATAGTGACCCCCACAGAGACCTCCACAGAAATAGTGACCCTCACAGAGTCCTTCACAGTAATAGTGACCCCTACAGAGTCCTCCACAGTAATAGTGACCCCCACAGAGTCCTCCGCAGTAACAGTGACACCCACAGAGACCTCCACAGTAACAGTGACCCCCACAGAGTCCTCCACAGTAATAGTGACCCCTACAGAGATCTCCACAGTAATAGTGACCCCCCACAGAGTCCTTCGCAGTAATAGTGACCCCCACAGAGACCTCCACAGTAATAGTGACAGCTAAAGAGACCTCCACAGTAATAGTGACCGCCCACAGAGACCTTCCGCAGAAATAGTGACCCCCACAGAGACCTCCTCAGAAATAGTGACCCCCACAGAGACCTCCACGGTAATAGTGACCCCCACAGAGACTTCCGCAGGAATAGTGACCCCCCACAGAGACCTCCACAGTAATAGTGACCCCCACAGAGACCTCCGCAGTAATAGTGACCCCCTACAGAGACCTCCGCAGTAATAGGGACCCCACAGAGATCTCCTCAGTAATAGTGACCCCCACAGAGGCATCAGCAGTAATGCTATTACTACTGGAGCCAATATAGGGGACACTATTACTAATTGTATCCCCTATATCAGCCCCAGTAGTAATAGCGCCCCCTGAAATCCATATACTTACCTCCTCCTTATGTAAGTGCCGCTGCTCATCTGCTCACTGTTCCTAGCGCTAATTGCAAGTGCACACTATGAGGTCAGTGTGCACGTCTGGACGCCTCCTCGCTTCTGCTCTCGCGGAACCGGGGTAGGGGGAGGAGGATCCCGGGTGCACACTGATGTCACAGTGTGCACCTGGGATCGGCGCCACTGACTGAATACCGACAAGGGAGCCGCGGCCCCCCCAGCTGGTATTCACTGCTTTGGTGAGCGGCCACCAGCATGCGATGCCGGCCATGTGTTTGACACATAAGGTCTAGGGTGATCTGATTGAATGGTTGGGAAATGCAAGGTAAGAATTCTTTTTGCAATTCTTTATTTATAACGGGAGAGAATGGTAGTGACATTTTACAGTACGTTAATAAAATGTTAAGTATCCACATTTTACAGTCACTTATAGGTCAATAAACACAACTTAAAATAAAAGGTTGTATAGGGAGATAACGACTTTTAGTCTTATAACTCTTTATCTTACAAAAGGCTACTTGCAAATTCCATTAACAGATGAGATGAAAGAAAAAAAACTGCATTTTCAACCTCAGTACACAGTGATGCTGTTTGGATTTCCTGGAGGCACTGAACCTTTCAGAGGCGGATGGTCCTGATCTTGTGACCACATTGTTACTATTCAGCTGTCTGCCTGGATGGTGTGGTCATATTTAGCTCAGACTGGAAAAGTTACCTCAATAAAACGCAAGCTGTACTGGATTCCATAAGTGATTCCGGTTTTACAATTCTGAGAATATGGTTAAAAGGCCACTACAATGGAAACACATTTTTCCATCACTGCACCGTTCACCTGATTGCCAGTCACACTCTGGACATCCCTTAGGTATATTTGACTTCCATGCAGTGCAGCCTCCTGTATGATACTTAACATACACCATCTTGATTTTTGTATGTTTCCCTGCTTTCTCTTCCTCTATGCTGTGCTAGTATTCCCATAATGCATCAGCATAGCATCACATGACCACATGAGCCAGTACCATCTCTACCTGCTGGGAGGACACTATCCTTACCTTCTATATTCTTCTAAAGAAGCTAAAGACAATAAGTATATAGTCTCTAATCGTCAACAGTAACTAAGATAGGAGTGTCTATTCTCCAAGTGAAGAGCCTCTGTGGTACAGTCCATGCAGTTTCATCATCCAGAACTTCTGCTGATTGAAAAAGTGACTTCCTGGGAGAGCAGAGAGACAAGTAAATTTCAGGTACCGGTAATCAAAATGAAATCACATGACCTAACTGAAGAGAAGGTAATGCTAGCTTATATATATATATATATATATATATATATATATATATATATATACACACACACCGAGGAATAGTTAAAGTGAAAAAAAAATCTTTATTCATAATATGTGTTCAATTATGTTGATCAGTATAATGAACAATTAATATAGCATACATTTTAAGGGATTACCTATGCAAATGAGAAGTTCTATGTTTTAAAACTTACCAGTAAAGTAGAATTTTAAATCATTCACTAGGCCACTTTCATTGTGAAATCCACAGCCTCATGTATACAATGAAGCTTTGGTGCTGTTACCCTAAGGCTAGCTTCATATGGCATTCACGATTTTGCCACGAGAGAATCACAGCAAAATCACGTCTTTATTCACTGCAGGGTGCATACTGTTGCGCAAGATGTGTGCTCATCGCACATTTAGAAGCCCATATGGGGGATCGAAAGGAGCGACTGGCAACACTGAGATCCATTGGTATCCTGGAAAGGATTTTGCTGCTCACTGAACGGGCACTCGCTGGGGTGGAGGCGGGGATGGATGGTAGTACGGAAGAGCACGGGGAGCAGGAGGAGCAGGAAGCCAGCTGGGTGACAGATAGAAAGAGGGGTAGAGGGAAGAGAATCAGGGAGGCTAGTCCTGAACTGGCACAACCCAACAAATTTGCAAAGTTGTCAGATGAGGGGGATGCCATTACAGATCCAGCACCTCGACATGCCCTCTGAACGCCAGGGAGATAACTGCTCCAGTGAGATGCGGACGGGAAGTACAGGGCAGACTAGACAGGTCCTAGTGGTTGAGGACTCAATTATAAGAGGGACAAAGACCGGGATCGTCAAACAGTGTGCTGTCTTCCTGGCGCTCGAGTTCGATACATCGCAGATCGGATTGACAGATTACTGGGAGGGGCTGGCGAGTATCCAGCGGTCATTGTGCACATTGGCACAAATGAACAAATTAGAGGTCAATGGAGGGCCCTCAAAAACGATTTTTGAGACTTAGGATCCAAGCTTACAGCGAGAACCTCCTGGGGAATTTTCTTGAAAATACTACCTGTACCAAAAGCCACATTAGAAAGGCAGAAGGATCTTAGGGAGGTAAACAAGTGGCTCCAGAGTTGGTGTAAGAAGGAGGGGTTCGGGTTCCTGGAGAACTAGGCTAACTTTGCAGTCGGCTACAGGCTCTATGGGGACGGTGCAGCTGTGTTGGGGGAGAAGATGGCTAGAAGGCTGAAGGAGTGTTTAAACTAGGGACTGGGGGGGTGGGGATAAACAGGGGAGTAGACAGTGTAGATTGCGACCTGGGTCCAAGTAATGGGAATGGGGGTTGAGCAGGGGCTGGGGATAGTATAGTTAGAATCGACAGAACAGCCAATAGTTCCATTAATAGCAAAATGAATTTAAAGAACAACAACCATATAAATTGTATGGCTACGAAAGCAAGAAGTCTGATCGGCAAAGTGGGTGAGCTTGAAGCGAGAATGACTAATGAAAACTATGATATAGTTGGAATAATGGAAACATGGCTTAATGATAAGTGTGATCGAACGGTGAATTTACAGGGTTACAATCTCTTCAGAAGAGACTGTGGTGAACAGAAAGGGGGAGGGGTGTGTCTGTATGTTAAATCGTACTTAAAGGGGTTGTCCCGCGCCGAAACGGGTTTTTTTTTTTCAACCCCCCCCCCCCCCCGTTCGGCGCGAGACAACCCCGATGCAGGGGTTAAAAAAGAACACCACACAGCGCTTACCTGAATCCCCGCACTCCGGTGACTTCTTACTTATCTGCTGAAGATGGCCGCCGGGATCTTCTCCCTTGGTGGACCGCAGGGCTTCTGTGCGGTCCATTGCCGATTCCAGCCTCCTGATTGGCTGGAATCGGCACGTGACGGGGCGGAGCTACACGGAGTCAGCATCCTGCACGAGCGGCCCCATTGAGAAAAGAAGAAGACCCGGACTGCGCAAGCGCGTCTAATTTGGCCATTAGACGTCGAAAATTAGGCGGGCTCCATGGAAACGAGGACGCTAGCAACGGAGCAGGTAAGTGAAAAACTTCTTATAACTTCTGTATGGCTCATAATTAATGCACAATGTACATTACAAAGTGCATTAATATGGCCATACAGAAGTGTATAGACCCACTTGCTGCCCCGGGACAACCCCTTTAATGCCGAGGCTGCGAGAAGATATAGGTGTAGGACATGAACACGTGGAATCTCTGTGGGTAGAAATACAGGGAGAAACAACAACCAAATACTAATAGGGGTTTTCTATAGACCATCAAAAGCAACAGAAGAAACTGAAACCTTACTATTAAGGCAGATAGAAGAGGTGTCAAACCGCAATGAAGTAATTATTATGGGGGACTTAAATTTTCCGGAAATAAAATGGGAAAACAAAACCTGCAAATCTCACAAGAGTGATAAGTTCTTGAGAACAATTAAAGGTAACTACTAGAGATGAGCGAGCACCAAAATGCTCGGGTGCTCGTTACTCGGGACGAAATTATCGCGATGCTCGAGGGTTCGTTTCGAGTAACAAACCCCATTGAAGTCAATGGGCGACCCAAGCATTTTTGTATATCGCCGATGCTCGCTAAGGTTTTCATTTGTGAAAATCTGGGCAATTCAAGAAAGTGATGGGAACGACACAGCAACGGATAGGGCAGGCAAGGGGCTACATGTTGGGCTGCATCTCAAGTTCCCAGGTCCCACTATTAAGCCACAATAGCGGCAAGAGTGCCCCCCCCTCCCAACAACTTTTACTTCTAAAAAAAAGCCCTCATTAGCAATGCATACCTTAGCTAAGCACCACACTACCTCCAACAAAGCACAATCACTGCCTGCATGACACTCCGCTGCCACTTCTCCTGGGTTACATGCTGCTCAACCGCCCCGCATGACCCAGTGTCCACAGCGTACACCAAAGTGTCCCTGCGCAGCCTTCAGCTGCACTCATGCCACACCACCCTCATGTCTATTTATAAGTGCGTCTGCCATGAGGAGGAACCGCAGGCACACACTGCAGAGGGTTGGCACGGCTAGGCAGCGACCCTCTTTAAAAGGGGCGGGGCGATAGCCCACAATGCTGTACAGAAGCAATGAGAAATAGAATCCTGTGCCACGGCCATCTGGAGCTGCACACGTGGGCATAGCAATGGGGAACCTATGTGCCACACACTATTCATTCTGTCAAGGTGTCTGCATGCCCCAGTCAGACCGCGTTTTTTTATAAATAGTCACAGGCAGGTACAACTCCGCAATGGGAATTCCGTGTGCACCCACAGCATGGGTGGCTCCCTGGAACCCACCGGCTGTACATAAATGTATCCCATTACAGTGCCCATCACAGCTGAGGTAACGTCCGATTAAATGCAGGTGGGCTTCAGCCCACAGTGCATGCCCCAGTCAGACTGGGGTTCTTTAGAAGTGGACACATGCAGTTACAACTCCCTGTGGATCCACAGCATGGGTGGGTGCCAGGAAGCCATCGGCGGTACATAAATATATCCCATTGCATTGCCCATCACAGCTGATGTAACGTCAGCTTTAATGCAGGTGGGCAAAAAATTAATTGGATTACACTGTAGGCGAGGGCCCCAAAAAATTGGTGTACCAACAGTACTAATGTACGTCAGAAAAATTGCCCATGCCCAACCAAGAGGGCAGGTGAAACCCATTAATCGCTTTGGTTAATGTGGCTTAATTGGTAACTAGGCCGGGAGGCAGCCCAGTTAAAATAAAAATTGGTTCAGGTGAAAGTTTCAACGCTTTAATGAGCATTGAAACGTATAAAAATTGTTTACAAAAATTATATGACTGAGCCTTGTGGGCCTAAGAAAAATTGCCGTTCGGCGTGATTACGTCAGGTTTCAGGAGGAGGAGCAGGAGGAGGAGTTTGAATAGAATACACAGATTGATGAAGCAAAAAGGTCCCCGTTTTTGATGGTGATAGAGAACGATGCTTCCATCCGCGGGGGCAGCCTACGTATTGCTTAGGTATCGCTGCTGTCCGCTGGTGGAGAAGAGAAGTCTGGGGAAATCCAGGCTTTGTTCATCTTGATGAGTGTAAGCCTGTCGGCACTGTCAGTTGACAGGCGGGTACGCTTATCCGTGATGATTCCCCCAGCCGAACTAAACACCCTCTCTGACAAGACGCTAGCCGCAGGACAAGCAAGCACCTCCAGGGCATACAGCGCGAGTTCAGGCCACGTGTCCAGCTTCGACACTCAGTAGTTGTAGGGGGCAGAGGCGTCACCGAGGACGGTCGTGCGATCGGCTACGTACTCCCTCACCATCCTTTTACAGTGCTCCCGCCAACTCAGCCTTGACTGGGGAGCGGTGACACAGTCTTGCTGGGGAGCCATAAAGCTGTCAAAGGCCTTGGAGAATGTTCCCCTGCCTGTGCTGTACATGCTGCCTGATCTCTGCGCCTCCCCTCGGAACTGCACCTTCTGCCACTAGCGCTGTCGGATGGGAATGTTACCATCAGTTTGTCCGCCAGGGTCCTGTGGTATAGCATCACTCTCGAACCCCTTTCCTCTTTGGGTATGAGAGTGGAAAGGTTCTCCTTATACCGTGGGTCGAGCAGTGTGTACACCCAGTAATCTGTAGTGGCCAGAATGCGTGTAACGCGAGTGTCTCGAGAAAGGCATCCTAACATGAAGTCAGCCATGTGTGCCAGGGTACCTGTACACAACACATGGCTGTCCTCACTAGGAAGATCACTTTCAGGATCCTCCTCCTCCTCCGCCCATACACACTGAAAGGATGACAGGCAAGCAGCATGGGTACCCTCAGCAGTGGGCCAAGCTGTCTCTTCCCCCTCCTCCTCATGCTCCTCCCCCTCCTCCTCAACGCGCTGAGATATAGACATGAGGGTGCTCTGACTATCCAGCGACATACTGTCTTCCCCCGCCTCCGTTTCCAAGCGCAAAGCGTCTGCCTTTATGCTTTGCAGGGAACTTCTCAAGAGGCATAGCAGAGGAATGCTAATGATTGCAGCATCCCCGCTCACCATCTGGGTAGACTCCTCAAAGTTTCCAAGGACCTGGCAGATGGCTGCCAACCAGGCCCACTCTTCTGTAAAGAATTGAGGAGGCTGACTGCCACTACGCCGCCCATGTTGGAGTTGGTATTCCACTATAGCTCTACGCTGCTCATAGAGTCTGGCCAACATGTGGAGCGTAGAGTTCCACCGTGTGGGCACGTTGCACAGCAGTCGGTGCACTGGCAGATTAAACAGATGTTGCAGGGTCCGCAGGGTGGCAGCGTCCGTCTTGGACTTGCGGAAATGTGCGCTGACCCGGCGCACCTTTCCAAGCAGGTATGACAAGTGTGGGTAGCTTTTCAGAAAGCGCTGAACCCCCAAATTAAAGACATGGGCCAGGCATGGCACATGCGTGAGGCTGCCGAGCTGCAGAGCCGCCACCAGGTTACGGCCGTTGTCACACACGACCATGCCCGGTTGGAGGCTCAGCAGCGAAAGCCAGCGGTTGGTCTGCTCTGTCAGACAATGCAGCAGTTCGTGGGCCATGTGCCTCTTCTCTCCTAAGCTGAGTAGTTTCAGCACGGCCTGCTGACACTTGCCCACCGCTGTGCTGCCACGCCGCGCGACACTGACTGCTGGCGACATGCTGCTGCTGCTGACACATCTTGATTGCGAGACAGAGGTTGCGTTGGAGGAGGAGGAGGAGGGTGGTTTAGTGGAGGAAGCATACACCACTGCAGATACCAGCACCGAGCTGGGGCCTGCAATTCTGGGGGTGGGTAGGACGTGAGCGGTCCCAGGCTCTGACTCTGTCCCAGCCTCCACTAAATTCACCCAATGTGCCGTCAGGGAGATATAGAGGCCCTGCCCGCCTGTGCTTGTCCACGTGTCTGTTGTTAAGTGGACCTTGGCAGTAACCACGTTGCTGAGGGCGCGTACAATGTTGCGGGAGACGTGGTCGTGCAGGGCTGGGACGGCACATCGGGAAAAGTAGTGGCGACAGGGAACCGAGTAGCGTGGGGCCGCCGCCATCATGCTTTTGAAAGCCTCCATTTCCACAAGCCTATACGGCAGCATCTCCAAGCTGATCAATTTGGCTATGTGCACGTTTAACACTTGAGCGTGCGGGTGCGTGGCGGCGTACTTGCGCTTGCGTTCAAACAGTTGCGCTAGCGACGTCTGGACGCTGCACTGAGAGACATTGCTGGATGGGGCCGAGGACAGCGGAGGTGAGGGTGTGGGTGCAGGCCGGTAGGCACTCGTGCCTGTGTCCTCAGAGGGGGGTTGGATCTCAGTAGCAGGTTGGGGCACAGGGGGAGAGGCAGTGGTGCAAACCGGAGGCGGTGAACGGCCTTCGTCCCACCTTGTGGGGCGCTTGGCCATCATATGCCTGCGCATGCTGGTGGTGGTGGCTCCCCAGCTGATCTTGGCACGACAAAGGTTGCACACCACTGTTCGTCGGTCGTCAGGCGTCTCTGTGAAAAACTGCCACACCTTAGAGCACCTTGGCCTCTGCAGGGTGGCATGGCGCGAGGGGGCGCTTTGGGAAACAGTTGGTGGATTATTCGGTCTGGCCCTGCCTCTACCCCTGGCCACCACACTGGCTCGGCCTGTGCCCACACCCTGACTTGGGCCTCCGCGTCCTCGCCCGCGTCCACATCCTCTAGGCCTACCCCTACCCCTCAGCATGCTGTATTACCAGTAGTGCAGAAACAGAACGCTGTAATTAAATGTGCTGCTTATTGGCCTGTGGTTGGAGGCTGACTTCACTTACGGAACGCACAGCAGAGGCAGGAAAGAATTTTGCGCAAGCCTGCTGTAACACTTAGCTGGCTGCGTATGAATTAGGACAACTACCCCCAGCAGAGACCCAGTACACTGAGGACGGTCACAGGCAGCCCAAATAGATTTTTTTTCCCAAATGTTTTTGGAAAGGCCCACTGCCTATATACACTAAATATGTCTTCTGTCCCTGCCTCACCACTACTGGCCGTAGACAATGTAAAATTACTGCAGACTGTTTCACTGTGGACAGCAATACAGCGGTGATGTAACAGGCAACACAGAGGCAGGAAAGAATTTTGCGCAAGCCTGCTGTAACACTTAGCTGGCTGCGTATGAATTAGGACAACTACCCCCAGCAGAGACCCAGTACACTGAGGACGGTCACAGGCAGCCCAAATAGATTTTTTTTCCCAAATGTTTTTGGAAAGGCCCACTGCCTATATACACTAAATATGTCTTCTGTCCCTGCCTCACCACTACTGGCCCTGGACAATGTAAAATTACTGCAGACTGTTTCACTGTGGACAGGAATACAGCGGTGATGTAACAGGCAACACAGAGGCAGGAAAGAATTTTGTGCAAGCCTGCTGTAACACTTAGCTGACTGCGTATGAATTAGGACAACTACCCCCAGCAGAGACCCAGTACACTGAGGACGGTCACAGGCAGCCCAAATACATTTTTTTCCCCAAATGTTTTTGGAAAGGCCCACTGCCTATATACACTAAATATGTCTTCTGTCCCTGCCTCATCACTACTGGCCCTGAACAATGTAAAACTACTGCAGGACGCAATGCTCTGCATGGCCGATATACAAAAAAAAAAAAGTGCAACACTGAAAAAAGCAGCCTCCACACTACTGTACACGGTTAGATGTGGCCCTAAGAAGGACCGTTGGGGTTCTTGAAGCCTAAAATCACTCCTAACGCTCTCCCTATAGCAGCTCCGGCACCAGCAGCACTTTCCCTGAACTATGTCAGAATGCATCTGTGGCGAGCCGCAGGAGGGGCCGATTTATATACTCGGGTGACACCTGATCTCGGCAGCCACTCACTGCAGGGGGGTGGTATAGGGCTTGAACGTCGCAGGGGGAAGTTGTAATGCCTTCCCTGTCTTTCTATTGGCCAGAAAAGCGAGCTAACGTCTCAGAGATGAAAGTGAAAGTAACTCGAACATCGCGTGGTGCTCGTTTCGAATAACGAGCATCTCGAACACGCTAATACTCGAACGAGTATCAAGCTCGGACGAGTACGTTCGCTCATCTCTAGTAACTACCTTACCCAACTGGTGCAGGAGCCAACTAGAGGGTGGGCCACTCTGGACTTAGCACTAACAAACCGGACTAAATAATGGGGGTGCAAGTTGAGAAATAGTGACCACAATATGATTAATTTCCAGCTGTCATTCAATAGGAAAGCTTAACAGGGAACAACAAAAAAAACTATACTTTACTAAAGCAAGATTTGATCAGCTGAGAACTACTATTGGTAACATTAATTGGGACAACATCCTCAAAAATATGAGTACAGACAACAAATGGGAAAAGTTTAAAAACATCCTAATCACCTCATGTGAGCAGTTCATACATTAAAAAAAACAAAAACACACAAGTACAAGGAAACCAATATGGCTCGACAGGACTGTAAGAGGCCCCAATAAACAAAAAAAAGAAAGCGTTTAAACTATTAAAACAAAAAGGCAGCGAAGAAGCGCTAAAATCATACAGGGAAAAAAACAAAATATGAAAAGAAAAGATTAAAATTGCTAAGGAGGAGGCAGAAAGACTGATCACCAAAGAAAGCAAAAACAACACTAAACTATTCTTCAATTATATTAACAGCACACGGATTTTCACTGAGAGCACTGGCTATAACAAATAATGTAGGAGAAATAATAGAAGACGATGAAGGGAAGGAAAATCTATTAAATGGTTTCTTTTCAAGTGTATTCACGAACGAAATGCACACAAGATGCAGGGGAATAAAACAAACCCCCCACTACATATTGCATACCTAACACAAGAGGAAGTTCAGGGCCGGTTAAAGAGGATTAAAATCGACAAATCGCCGGGTCCAGGTGGAATACACCCAAGGGTTCTAAGGGAACTAAGTGATGTGATAGCTAGACCCCCATTTCTTATATTTATGGACACTATCAAGACCGGTGTTGTACCACTGGATTGGCGCATTGTCAACATGGTTCCAATTTACAAAAAAGGGTCCGAAAGATAGCCTGGTAACTACAGGCCGGTAAGTCTCACTTTAATAACTGGAAAAATATTAAGGATTTTCTGAGAGACGCCATCCTAGAATACCTCAAGGAGAACAATTGAATAACTCCTCACCAGCACGGATTCATGAGGGGTCGATCATGTCAGACCAACCTGATCAGCGTCTATGATAAAGTAAGTTCTAAGCTGGACCTGTGGGAGTCTATTGATCTCGTATATCTGGATTTCTCTAAAGCATTTGAGACCGTGCCACATAATAGGTTGATATATAAAATGAGACCGCTTGGTCTTGGTAAATAACGTGTGTATCTGGGTAAAGAACTGGCTCAGAGATAGAAAACAGAGGGTGGTAATAAATGGTTCGTACTCTGATTGGGCCACTGTCACTAATGTGGTGCTCAGTACTAGGCCCCATTCTATTCAATATATTTATGAACGACCTGATAGAGGGACTGCACGGTAAAATATCAATATCTGCCGATGATACAAAATTATATAAGACAATAAATACAATGGAGGACAATGTGCGGCTACAAAAGGACCTAGATAAACTGGGGGTTTGGGCAGAAAAATGGCAAATGAAGTTCAATGTGGATAAATGTAAGGTTATGCACATGGGCAGGTGAAACGGATGTCACCAATATACACTAAATGGGGTACTGCTAGGGAAAAGTGATATGGAAAAAGACCTGAGGGTACTAGTAGATTGTAGATTTAACTGGAGCAACCAATGCCAGTCAGCTGCTGCAAAAGCTAATAGAGTCTTGGGGTGCATTAAAAGAGGCATAGGGGCGAAGGATGAGATCATTATTCTACCACTATATAAGGCCCTTGTTAGGACCCACATGGAATACTGTGTACAGTTCTGGACACCGCTGCTCAGCAAGGATGTTGAAGTGCTTGATAGGGTTTCAAAGACGGGCAACTAAATTAATAAATAGAATAAGAGGACTGGAATACCCAGAGACACTATCAAAATTAGGACTTTTCACCATGAAAAAAATAAACGACTAAGGGGCGATCAAATAACTATGTATAAATATATTAGGGGACAATACAAGGATATCTCCCATGATCTGTTTATACCAAGGACTGCGTCGGTAACAAGAGGGCATCCGCTACGTATAGAAGAAAGCCCATTTCATCACCAACACAGAAGGGAGTTCTTTACTGTAAAAGCAGTGAGACTGTGGAACTCTCTGCCTGAGGACGTGGTGTTGGCAAAATCTATTGAGGAGTTTAAGAGGGGACTAGACATCTTTCTCGAGTGGAAGGATATTACAGGATATAGACATTAGGTGACCAGAGGGTTTGTAGTTCCAGGTCTTATTTTTAGGCAAGAACTATCAAAGGTTGATCCAGGGATTATTCTGATTGCCATTACGGAGTTGGGAAGGAATTTTCCCCCAAATGGGCTAATTGGCTTCTGCCTCTTGGGGTTTTTGCCTTCCTCTGGATCAACTAGGGGTTGAAACAGGCTGAACTAGATACTATGTTACTATGTAAGTAAAATCATGTCTTACAGTCATGTGACATCACATCAATCACTGGCTATGGTAAGTACATGACACTGTAGAAGAAAAGATACTTAGAACAACACATCACCCAAAACTGGAGCTTCTAGAATGGAGGTGAAAAGAATAATTTTTAGTTGCAACATTTCAATAAAGCAAAAAAGCAAATCATAACTCTTTTATTTATCAATTGACATAGCTGTACGAGGGCTTGTTTTTTGCGTGATGAGTTGTACTCGGTATTTAATCTACCATATAATGTACTGAAAAACTTTTTTAAAATTCTAAATGGGGTGAAATGGTAAAAAAACTAAATTCAGCCAACTTTGGCTGCATCTTGTTGACATAATAACTTTATTTTATGGGTCAGTACAATTACTATAATACCAAATTTATATATATATTTTAATTTTGCTGTACTTTTTCCCCCCAAAATATTACATTTTTAAAAATTATTTTTTGCTGCCATCTTCTGACAGCCAGAACTTTTTAACTTTTTTTTTATTTTTCTGTTGACATAGTTGTGCGAGTTGTAAGAAACAGCCAGTACCTGCATTGTATGGCGCTGGATCAACTCGCGATCCACCTCCATACACACCCCGAGCCTGCAGAACGTAACTGTACATCCTCTAGTGTTAAGGTATTAAAGGGAATTGGTGCTGTAGTTCACAAGGAACAGCTGTATTTTGCTTGCTGATTTGAATCAGCATCATGAAAAAAAAAGTGACCTGTCACATGTGGCCGGTAGCTACATGCAGATTGGCCCAACTTAATCAACTAATGAGTGTATATGTGCACTGAGTATGTCAGACTGAAAATTTGCTGCACATATCTGTGGTCAGCCTTGACTTTATACCATGGATTCTATAAAACATTGTTACAGTCAACAGTATTTCTTTGTCTTGTCCGGTCTTCTAAGTTTGTTGTTGGGGCAGTTGCTATGCATCAGCAGGTCAGCTGACCTCACTGCTCAGCCCAAGTCATTTTTGGGAAGAGTGTCCTACTGGGTAGCCTATCTTTAAAATTTTTTGGCATCTGCAGTGTGATTCTGGTAAGGGTTTAACAATTTGCATTGAACCCCAGTTTTCGCTGTTTTAGTTCTAGTACCTTGTTCTATAGTCTAGTTTGTTCTTGTCAGTGTGTTGCTTTGCTCCTAGGGTGCCCATCAGACGCATCCATTCTGCCTACCATCCTTCCACATTACAACAATTGTGCCTGCACATTTGATAGCTTCTCCTGCCACTTAGGCTTTAAACACTCATCCCTGTAGACACCTGACCATTCCAGCAGCCTTCATCTTTAGGCACAATCAAGCTGACAGAAACAGCCATAATTGGGAAGTCTTCCCTGCCTCCTTGTGTATTCTAAGTACAATCAGCAAAATCCTAACATTGTTATTGGAAAGGATAGTTTGTAATGTTTTTTTTACTATTATCTTTTAGCTTTTGTTTGTGTCATTAACAGAATGTTTTTATCTTGCTAATGGACTTAATTATCTTATTTGTTTTTTTACGCATGTATTTAACCTGGGCACCTTTTATCCATTCATTCATTTAATCATTGATTTATTATTATTCCCACAGAAATACACATGTATTATTAGGTTATGTTTACATCTGCATTCAGGAGTTTAGTTTTACTGCTCCGTTATCCCCTCGGATGAATTGATCCGTCTTATGACGGAAATGAACGGAACAGAACTAACCCCATTGACTATAATGCCATCTGTTCAGTTTCCATGCAGCCATCTAGCATTTTACTGTGCGAAAAACTCCTTAATGCAGGACTCTTTTGTCTACTATTTTATGCTGGATCTGTAACGGAACCTCCCAATACAGGTTTCTAACGCAGGTGTCGACATAACCTTATTTGTTATTTTTTTACCTACTTATTTTATGGACTAATTTATGAATATTGAATTTATTCTTTTACTTCCTTTTAGGATCTACATTATTTTCCCCCAAGTTAGTTATGCTTTTTTTCCCATATAAAGTATAAAATAGGGTCTTGTATGTATAGTTTTATTTCTTGCTGCTACGGCTCTGTATTTTTGCACAAAATGCAAATTTTCATTTTACCTTTTGTTTTTGTTGCTTTCTTCTTGCCTTCTTTGCTTTTACTTATATGCTTTTTTTAAGTTGTATTTTTTAAACAGTGCATATCCCAGCATATCTGATGAAGGGGCTTGTAGTCCTGAATGCGTTATACATACTGGTCATAAATAGGAATCAGGTTTAATTACTTGGCTTCACAGGATGTTTTTTGCTTGGAATCTAGTGTGCTAAATTCTAGTCTTTCTGTAATCTCCTCTCTGCTCCTTTGGTTGTTTAGTTCAATGTTCTTTATTTGCTTTTGATTTTTCTCTCCATTCATTCCTTGTATGCGTTTAACTTTGGTTTATTATTCAGCTAGTTTGCTTGGCTTTTGTCTGGGTCTTAGTGCTGTTTTGTCCTCAGGGATAGTATTTCAATTAGGGTCTGAGGGCTGCTGAGGGACAGTGTTATCTGGTGTTAGGGAGAGCTAGTGTCAAGGATAGGTTTCTCTGGTTGTTACCTTGGTGGAAATTGAAACTGTTGCACTCAGTCCGAATTGCAGAAAATTGATGAAACTTGGATCAAAGGAAAGTCATATGAAGGGTATTGAATAATTAAAAATTGGATGAAGTACATGTATTAGTATGCAAATTTTGTTATAAAAAATAGTTTTAGCTCATAAGTCCTAAAGTGTCTTATGTAAGAAGTTCCCTTTTTGTCCACAAATTGTCAGTGACCAGGTGTTGCAAATTGTAGAGTTCAAACTGTGTACACCCAAATGTCTGACTTTGAGAGAGGTTGGATAATTGGCTTATTTGAAATGAGGGCATTACATCATGAAATCTTCTACAGGACTGGCCCTAGTGCAATCTCAGTACAGAGGGTGGTTACTCAGTAGATACTCGAAGGCTTCAGTACTTGCAGACCTGGCAGAGGTCCATGCAGACGGATGGCACCATGTGAAAACCATAAAATTGTGCAGATGGCAGTTGCTAATGAACACATGAATAAAGAACACTTGTGTTTAGTGGTGGGTCCTGATTCTGTCTGGGGCGGAGTGGTAGCCATCAACCTGTCTGTTGGTGTTTTGAAGAAAGGGCTCGCCGTGCTAAGATGTCACACGGGTCCAACCACTGGAGTCATGGTTTGGGGGGACAATAAGTTATGACAACAGGACCAAGTTGGTGGTTGTTAAAGTCACAATGACTGCCTGCCAGTATGTAGACACCCACTTGCTATAGCCTTCATGACCACCATCCAGAATGGTATCTTCCAAGATAATGCCAATCCACATACTGCAGCCATCATAAGAAACACCTTGTAAGGTGCCTTGACAATGAATTGGCTCATGCATTCCCCAGATGTATCCCCAATAGAGCATGCCTGGGACACCTTAGGTTGATGCATTACGTCACATGGTTACCCACCACAAACTGTACAACTGACTGCACAAGACATATGGAAAGAAATACCCCAACAAGATATCTGAAAACGTATTGATTCACTGCCTGAAAATATCCAAGAGATTAGGTGCTCATAGTTGCTGCACCTCTTATTGAAACCTGTACCGAACAGTAATAAAACTTTGTTTCATTCTAATTTGCTAACATTTATTCTGGTGTTATTCTGTATATATCGACCATGTTTTATGAAATTCCACCAATTGCATTTGGGTGTAACACTTTCAATTTCCACCAGTGTAATTCTGTTCCATATCTTCAGCTCCATTCTTCCCTGCAAGCTTCCTTCTCCACCTCATCATATGGTTACCATCACCCTCTGCTCCTGTCATCTAATTGTACTAGTATTTTTTCTGTGTGATATATGCTTTATATCTACTATTCTTTAAACAATTTAATTATTAAGCAATTTGGCTCTACTGTAACTCCTGGAGTATTTGAGTACTGGGAGACACTGTTAGTACCCAGGAATGTTGACTGCGATCGGTTAAGTCAAGTTTTGCTGTTTAGCATCCAGTTAGCATTGTTAAATTATCAGCAGTCATTTAAAAACGGAAGCCGTATCATGTTGGACACTAATTACATGCAGGTTCTGGTTGTCCAGATTCAGATGCTGACTAAATTGGTGTCCTTACTTGCTTAGCAAGTAAGAATCAACTCACTTGCAGGTTAATTCTGCTGCTACCCCTGCAGATTCTCCTAAACCCTGTATTAACCCTTTGCAATCTAATTTTGGATTCAGGGTTTTCTAGGGGTCTTTCTCTTTCTTCCATTATACAATGGTGCCATCTGCTGGCTAGAGCCAGTACAGAGCGGCCAGTAATCTACAGTAAGAATACCCTGCCGGATGTCTTCCAACATCGGAGCTGTACATCCTTCAATCAGAATGTTTTTACACATCAGACAGTGGATTGGAAAGGTTTAATTTGCACAGCTGTCTCTCTGAAGATCAAATCCAATTAAAAAAGAATTTGTGAGATTTGTAAATTATATTTTTCTTTAATACCCAGATCCTAAGTATCTGATACCTGAAGGGTGGAAATTATTAACATTCTTTTGCAGGAAGATCCTCAGTTGTGAGCATTTAGTCTTGAGCTTGGGTATTCTGCTGTGCAAATAGTGGATGCTTTCCTTTCTACCTTCAGGTCCTATACCACTTTTTCTGCCATTGCCCAACTTGTACCCTAAAACTGGGAGGAAAGACAGTAGTGGAATTGTCTTTAGAGTTTAGAGAGTGGGTCATGGTTAGTGACTGAATGATTCCATCCTCTATAGCCATTATCATGTGGGCCTCTTTGACTAAGTTAAAGAAGTCATCGTACAATTTCCCCCTTGTGATTCTCTGAACAGTCAAATTTTCCTGGACATACATATTGAAAACTGTATCAGAGAGATAAGAGCAAAATGCTCCATATGACTCTACTGAGGTTGCTTGTTCTAGTGAGACTGACCAAAATGTATGCAAATTAGTCTTTTTAAGAAAGTCTAAAAAGACTAAGAAAGATAGAAAAAGGCTCTAAGGCGTTTGCTTGTATTGTGGAAATAAGGCATTTTGCTCTAAAGTGTAATCTCATGTTGGGAAACTTCCAGGCCTAGAAGTTAATGCCTTAAAGGCGTTTTGTCATTACACAAAAAAAAAAAAAAATCTGGCATTCCTCACATTGTCTTCCGGCTGGGTCAGTGAGGTCACTTCCCTGTGCTGTAGCATTCACTGCCTAGAAAGGAATTCTGATCTATTTCAGAGACAGCTCTCATGAGCAATCAATGAAGTAAATGAGTACTCCCCCTGCTGGCCTGTGAGCTGTGACGTAACATACATTGACTGTCAGGAAGAAGACTGTCAGCCAATATATGTAACCTCACAGGAAGGAGAAGAATCAGCTAGCTGGATGTGAGGTGAACCCCCTTCCCCCCGGGACCGCAGGAGATAGGAGAAGATCTGGTAAGCAGACTGACGGAGGGAGGAATAGGTAAGTATAGAATTTTTTTTTTAATAACTGAACCCCTTTAACCCCTTCCTGCTCCAGGATGTACATTTACGTCCTGGAGCATCGGGGCATGTATGAAGAGAGGTCGCAGGGCAACTCTCTTCATACAGCGCGGGCGTCAGCTGTTTATTACAGCTGACATCCGCGGGCAAGAGCCGCGATCGGCTGTTCGGCCGATCGCAGCTATTAACCCTTTAAATGCCGCTGTCAGTTCTGACAGCGGCATTTAAATCCACCTAATGATGTTCGGGGATCCCGCACGCCACCCCCCCCCCCCCCCCCCCGGTGAGATCAGGGGAGCCATGCAGGTGTCATAGCAGCCCCGGGGGCCTTCTGAAAGGCCCCAGGGCTGCCTTGAGAGACTGCCTATCAAGCCATCCCCGTGGGGTGGCTTGGTAGGCTGCCTGTCAAATTGCAGTACGACGTAATGCATTAGCATTGCATTGCAGTATGACGTAATGCTGTAGCATTACTTCATACTGCAGGAGCGATCAAGGCATCGCATATTGTAGTCCCCCAGGGGGACTTGAATGTAAAGTAAAAAAAAAATCAATAAAGTTTTTTTAGTTGTAAAAAAAAAAAAAAAGTAATAAAAGTTTAAATCACCCCCCTTTTGCCATATCTATAATTAATAAACCTAAATAATAAAATAAAAATTCATATCTGGTATCGCCGCGTCCGTAAAAGTCCGCTCTATCAAAGTAGTGCATTATTTACCCCACACGGTGAACTTCGTCCAAAAAATAAATAAAAATAAAGAACACCAGAAATGCACTTTTTTAGTCACCGTCTCCCAGAAAAAATGCAATAAAAAATGATCAAAAAGTCGTATGTATTCCGAATTGGTACTAAACGGAAACTAAGGGACATCCTGCAAAAAATGAGCCCTTGCTGAAGTACGTCGACAGAAAAATAAAAAAGTTATTGCACGCACAAGATGACCACAGAAAGTAATTGAAAAAAATTAAATGCCTTTGAAAAAAAAAGAGTAGTATAGTAAAAAAAAAACTATACAAGTTTGGTATTGTAGTAATACTGACACATAGAATAAAGTTATGTCGTTTTTGTTGCAGTTTGTG
The DNA here is from genome assembly GCF_035609145.1 of Eleutherodactylus coqui. Lineage (NCBI taxonomy): Eukaryota > Metazoa > Chordata > Amphibia > Anura > Eleutherodactylidae > Eleutherodactylus > Eleutherodactylus coqui. The sequence continues at coordinate 254,026,343 of NC_089837.1, read as the reverse complement.
CGCCGTAGAAACAAGACACACTGAAAGATGGCGGAATGTCGTTTTTTTCATTTCCCTCCACTTAGAATTTTCCAATACACTATATGGTACTTTAAAGAGCACCAGTGAAAACTACAACTCGTCCCGCAAAAAACAAGCTCTCATACAGTGACGTCGATGGATAAATAAAGGAGTTACGATTTTTTTTTAAAGGGGGGAGGAAAAAACGAAAATGGAAAAAAAAGGGGCCACGTCATGAAGGGGTTAAGGATCAGGTTGATTTGGTCCTAAAGGACCAGACACTTTTTATGGCTTTTACCCATATGGTGCTTTTAAGGCCTTAGATTCTTTTCCTCAGCTACCAAAATTATTTATGCTGCATTTTTTAAAATATATATCTTTTTTCACAGATTTTTCCCCATTTTTTGTATTATTATACATAGAAAGCTAAAAACTGTTTTTTAAATTTTGATTTCTTTATTTTTAAAATAATATTTAGTAGATTTATGCTAAATAAAGGACAGGAATGAGTGCCCCATTTTGTTTTGGATGTTTTGGAACAAAATCTTTAGGCCTCTGCTAAAAAGCTGAAGCTGAAGAGGAATTTCACTAGTCAGCACGGCAATGACTCAAACAATACCTCCAAATCAGCAAAAGAATGGCTTTGCTATAACATCAATGTTCTGGAATGGCCCAGCTAGAGCCCCGACCTGAATCCAATTATAAATGTATGAAATGACCCAAATAGGGCAGTACACAGAAGATGCCCTTGGAATCTAACAGATTTGAAGTTCTTTTGCATGGAAGAGTGGGCAAAGGTTGCCGTCAAGTCAGTATGTGCCATGCTGATAGACACCTACCCAAAAAGACTGAATGCTGTCAGAAAGTCAAAGGGAACATCAACAAAGAATTAGTTTTAGGGTGTGCATACTTATGTAACCAGATTATTTTAGTTTTCTTTTTAAAATTTTCCAACCTAAGGGATTTCAATTTGTTTTTCAATGCAATTGTACAATTAATGGGTCATATTAAAGGGGTTGTCCCGCTCCGAAACGGGTTTTTTTGTTTTTCAATAGCCCCCCCGTTCGGCGCGAGACAAACCCGATGCATGTGTTTAAAAAAAAAAAACGGATAGTACTTACCCGAATCCCCACGCTCCGGTGACTTCTTACTTACCTTGCGAAGATGGCCGCCGGGATCTTCACCCTCGGTGGACCGCAGGTCTTCTGTGCGGTCCATTGCCGATTCCAGCCTCCTGATTGGCTGGAATCGGCACACGTGACGGGGCGGAGCTACGAGGAGCCGCTCTCCGGCACGAGCGGCCCCATTCAGAAGAAAGAAGACCGGACTGCGCAAGCGCGTCTAATCGGGCGATTAGACGCTGAAAATTAGACGGCACCATGGAGACGAGGACGCTAGCAACGGAACAGGTAAGTGAATAACTTCTGTATGGCTCATAATTAATGCACAATGTACATTACAAAGTGCATTAATATGGCCATACAGAAGTGTATACCCCAACTTTGTTTCGCGGGACAACCCCTTTAAGGCCGGGCTCACATGACTGTATTTTAATAAGTTGTGTAAAAATTGCAGTGTTTCATTGGCATATGAAATTGTGTATTCCTGGATATTGTCACGTATGTGTTTACGATATATTTTACATGTGCAAAACCGAATGTAAGCAGGGAATGATGTCAGAAATTGAACATTTTCCTGAAAACACACTTCTACACTGCACAGGCGCCATTTTCTTGAGTTTTTCTGTGTTGGTGAGAGTTGCTAGCTGTGCTCCGAGAACGAAGCCTTTACTGCTAGGCGATGCTCTCTTGGTTTGGTTGTTTTTTATCACTTTTGTACAGCCATGATTGATGCTGGAGGAAGAGTCCAGAAGAAAGAAGCGGAGGTTCTGGTTTCACCCTCAGGTGTCACCACAAGTCAGTAAGGGTGACTTCAACAGTCTTTACAGTGACCTAAGACAGCATCCGGAAAAGTTCTCTGCCTTCTGCCATTTGTCCGTGACATCATTTACAAGCTGCTGGAGGAGGTGCATTCTGGATTGAGCTTCACTGACGCAAACATACACCGCTGTATCTTCCCTGAAGAGCATCTGTTGGTCACCCTGAGTAAGAACAAACATGGGTCTGTGTTTGTTTGTGTCTTAGAGTTCCTTTTCCCTACATTGCTTTCATTTTTTTTATAATAGTTTTAACATTTGTCTTTCTTTTTTCTTTTCAGATTCCTTACCACCGAGAACTCATTTGCATCACTGCATTTTCAGCCCCTGTTGAGTCACCTCCTCATTTGTGGGACCATCAGGAGGACCTGCGATGTTATTTAGGAGCAGCTGAAGCCATTGGTGATGTCACTGCTCTCTCCGCAAACTTGGCTGGACATCGCAGAACGATTTCAAGCCGCTGTGCAGGTTCCAAACTGCATTAGGGCCATGAATGGCAAGTACATTCATGTGAAGAAACCTCCACACTCAGGGTCCTGATATCACAATCAAAAACAATACTTTTTGGTAGTTCTGTCGGCCTTAACTGATAATAACTATTGGTTTATACTTGTTGATATCAGGTCCTCTAGTAGCACTATGGATGCCTGCCTTTTCAGGGTTCCAGAATGTGGTAGCGGCTTCTTTTAAACCAGCAGGCCCTACCAGAGCCACGGATGCTTTCTGGTTCCTCAGGTCCACCAGCCCAATTCGTTATTGTGAAGGATGAGGGTTTTGGCCTGACAACCCACATTGTGCATCCATTGTTTTGACACCAGGAGATGGGTTTTTAATTACCGTCTCACATGGGCTCATTGTTTTGTCGAATGTGCCCTTGGGATTCTTACCAAGTGGCAAGTTTTCCTGGATGGAAAGCCAAGAACATGTGTGTGATAATTCAGGCCGCCATGGTTCTGCACAATCTTTGCTGGTCCAATGATGCAGGTTGGACTGTAGTTTATGATGTGGTAGCAGCTACCTCACAAGTTGTTGCAGTGGATCAGAATCCACAGAGTAGGCCTGCATCATCTGGACTTTTAGTCAGAGACCTCTTCATGGACTACTTTGTGACTCTTTAGGGAGTTCAGTGGCAGATGGATTCTCTCCCAAGAAGCCTGATGATCTAGACTTTCTAAACCGGGTTCCAGTTTTAGTTTTTTTAGGTAGGGACTCTCAAGACAATGAGGACCCTTGATGTGGGTTGTGAGCTTATATAATGAGGCCTAATTATCTGAAGCTTTTCTGAAAAATAATGCCATGTAAAAAACATTTTAAAAATATATTTTTAACAATTTTGCTACATTATAACTGAATGCCTCATTACCCTTTTTTGGACAGTATTTTTTAAAAACTAGTGTGTACTTAAAACACAATAAAAAAACTGTTATTTGTCTGTAAACATCCAAAGGAGATTCTGCATAGGGTAAGTGGGGGAACAGGAGACCATTTCGATCATGTTAGCTCCTCCACTGCTGGTGTCCCTACATTAAACGCAAGAGTACACTTCTAGGAGGTCATTGGTAATGACACAAAGGGGTTACACAAACACTGCAGCTATTCATTGGCTGAAGGTAGCTGTTGATTAGTTGCAGCATTTACATGTGACTTTTGTTGAGGATGGCATCACCAGCTCCCGATGCACGGTAGTAAAAGCCAGTGTGGAATGGGGACCCAACTATACAGCAGCAGTGGTGGATACAGATGGGGGAGTAGATATTCTATAATTGTAAACAGGAAGGCTGATTAAAACTTTTGAAAAACAAACTATATACAAAATATAGAAGGTATCTTATTACACAGACCTTTCAAATTCCTATATCGGGCCCCAGCCTCTCAAGTGGGTGATCCAAAAGGCTCATACTCCATGCCAATGCATTTCTTAGACCATTGTGGCATGTCAATGCTGTGATCACTGGGGCATGGAGGAAAGGTGTGGCCATTGTAAGTGATGGTCAACTGGATTATAGTACCCTATAGTGGGGTTTTCTGTATACCTTTGTGGATAACTGGGCATGTAGGAATTTGTGTTTTGGAGTGTGGGTGGGTGCTGTGGTTCTTAGCGCTGGTGGCAAAAATATTGCCACTGATCTATTACGTAGAGCAGACTATATAGGGCGTGGATAGTGATAATGACGCCTCCAGCACACTTCGGATAATATACGCAATGTTTTGCTCAAAAATGTCTGCCCAGTCCTCTGTCAGCCTCTGTTCTATTACTCTCCTTTGTAAATCAGTGGCCTTCGCATTAAAAGCAGATGCTGCCCTGCTCGTTTTTCAGGTTGGTAAAGCTGGGTCGACTTGCTAAGCCCCGACTGGTGCTTGGGCCCTCATCTGTGATCTTATTGGAGCCGGAGTTCACAGCAAGCACACAGACACGGATATGTCTCCCTCCTCCTCCTCTTGGAGAGATTCCATATTATCACGAGTTCTGTGGACAATGAGAAAAAAACGTAGTTTAATTTAGCTCACTCATCACTGCCTGCACTGAGACATGTCACATAGAGCAAAGTTGTAGACAATGGTGGTGTCACTAATGAGAAACATGCTGCTCACTACAATACATAGGCTGCAGCGCAGACCCAGGAAGTGTTTCAAAACAACCGTGTTTTAAGGCCTCTTTCACACGATCATGGTTTTAGTGCAGAAACAGCGTATGAAAAGATCGCGCCTAATAGAACCAATGCTTTTTTATAGAAAAGTTCAAACAAAGGAATTTTAGATGCGCAAAAAGTTTGCACCTAACAAAAATAGAACTGTAGTGGCCCATAAAGGAGTCCTACAAAAGCGCCTTTATCATTATTTGTTGGTGTTTGATTTCAGTGGGGCAAGCAAGCAACTGAGCAATTAATATTCTGCCTCGCAACCAGTTAATTCTCATTGGTTGCCGGCAGATTCAGCCCTGATAGGACAGCAGCACAGATGAGCCGGGTAACCTGATGGGTGTGGAAGCCTGTGATTAGAGCGCCTGTTACCTGGTTACACCAGAGCAGCACACGGGAGAAAATAAAATAAAAAGTGTGCGTACTGTGAGGAGACAGTTGGTCCAGTGATTTGGTCATAGGAGGAGACAGGAGTGAGAGGTTAGTTCAGTCAGGAATCCAGTCAGAGGAGGATAGAGGGAGAGAGCAGTCAGGTCAGTTGTTCCTGTGAAAAGACAGCAGTTAGTGTTAGTCAGTGAGTTTACTGCTAGACAGAGAGGAGTATAGCCAATACTAGATAGTGTAGACCATGCAGTGTGTAGGAGCCGGAGAATAGTGAGCAGTACATAAGAGACAGTCAGTTGTCAGTCACTGTGTGCAGCAGAAAAGAAGTCAGTGTCGGTATAGTAGAGAGTGTCAATACAATAGTGGTAGTCTGTTAGTCTGTTTTACTGAAAGATAGCAGTATAGTGGAATGTGCACGTAGGAGTTGTTATAGGGATACAGTCGTTGGATAGGAGAGGGCTAGTGGCAGTGAAAGCTGTTGTTGAATGTCGGAGGAGTCTGGAGCCCTGTGAATTCCTGTCAGGAGTCACTAGATCCTGTGGCGAGTTGCAGCCTACTACAGCAGAGTAGCAAGCAATTGCTGAAGAGGGGTAAGTACCACCAAAACCCCTTTGCCATACCCCATCCATTATTGGGATTTCCTGGAAGGCTATTTATGTCAGTAGGCCCCTTCAGGAGCGCCCCCTCACAACCAGGAGAGATAAGGCTCCAAATGTCCGTTAAGGCTTAATAGTCCACCATCGCCTGCATGGAGGCAAATTAATATGGAGACCAGGAGTCAAAGCCATACCTAGGCACAATTACAAGGCTATCAAAGGGAAGCGCATACAATTAGCTCACCAGTTTGTAGACTTAAAGGAGTGAAAGTGTTTAAGCGCTGCGGATTGACTGCACTGTACACTGATATAATTTCTGCTATAATCTCCATCACAAAGAGGAAAGCAAAAAAATCATTATGTTTATTTTACTAAACCCTGGCCTGATTTGGTTAATTTCTCATCTTCATCACCCATTATATTTTGTGCTGTAAAGCACTGGCGTCACGAACAAATGAATAGTAAATATATTTTGCAACAACACCCGTTTATCATGCAACATGGAGGCTGCTGGTGAGGGATCTGCCAGGCAGACGTCAGGGGACAGCCGCCAGTATAGGAAGAACGATCCCCATCACTATAACCAACCGCCCCTCCACAGGACATGCATATGCAATGCATGCATCTAAGGCCCGTGCTGCGAGAAAAGATAGGACCTGGCCTATTCTTGGTGCGTGCTGTGCAGAAGTTTCCATAGACTCCTATCGGAGTTGAACAACACGCACCACACAGCTCCCGATCATGTGAACGGGCAATTTCACTGCTAATTACGCTCGAGACTTAATAGCTGGAAATCGCCCTTTCATGCTATTTTTAGTGCAGTATAGCCGCAATTTTTTCACGTGCCTATACTGCGCTAAAAGCACGCTTGTGTGAACGAGGCCTTACAGAGAGGAAGGAACAATGTACCTAGCAACAAGAGTATGACCTATATATGTATCTTCAGGTACTAAAAATCGCCATTAGTGTAGCTCTGGACTCCGGGATGCAATCACATCATGTGAGGTGTCGTTTGAAATCTACTAGTATTCAGTGAAAAAAAAAGTGAATTGTGAGCACTGCAGTGGAAAGTAATGCGATAAATTTATTTCACAAAAAAAGGGACAGATGCACAAATATGTTTAGGATTAAGAAAATTCTAACAGACTGATTACATATTTGGAGAATACCTATCCAGTGGGTCATATTCTAGGGTTTTGACATTTCTCTAAGGCAGGCATAAATTTCCACGAAACTGGTCCTGGGCGCCTCTACACTTCCACTTAATGTCATCCACTGCAACAGAACGAACAAAATGAGACTTTATGCTGCTTATTTTCGTTCACAAAAACTGTAGCATTATGGCTTATAATCGGCCTTTGCTCTATTGATTATAGAAAATACTAAATTTATATAAAATCTGTGTAAAAAAATAGTTTTAACCCCCCGCTCCCCAAATCTATAGGCTGTACAATACAGAGGTTTCAGTTTGCTTAGGTGCTTTGAAGATCGATAATAGTGCAGCATACTGCGATACGTCTTCTGTTAAACAAAGGTTAGCAGGAGGAAAGTACACGTAATGTAACCATTGCCTTATTTCCAAAATAAGAAAATAAAAAATAGTTCACACTTCTCTTCTCCGAAAACACAAAAACTTAACGTTACTGTAAACACGGCATCCTTACTATATTTTAAGCACAAAAGTAAAGAATCCTCAAATAAAAATTGAAAAAAGAAGGGAAAACAATACTCACATAATTCTTTTTTTTCATCTGGTGGAGGCAGAGATCAAATCCTTTCTGTACAACTGGGATGCCAGCTCATCTTATGCCCTACTTGCATTCCTCTCCTGGTAATCAGAGCAATTTATGTACAAATTTACAGAAACATCCTGCATCAGAGCAATTATGGCTTCTAATATCCACAGACAACAACTTGGATGGCAGTGGCGGTCTCTACACACCGTCCTGCATTTCCTACAACTTCCTGGTTTCTTTTGCTTAACTTCCTTCTTATGTCTCCTAGTAACAAGAAATGTTGCAAATACCCAAAGAAATTGCGCATGCACTGCGTTCAGAATGGACCCGTAAGGAACAATAGAGCTCTTACAAACATAAAAATAGAGCATGTGGTGTTCTCTTTTTTGTGTGTAACATACGCAATACATATATGCAAGTGTGAATGGAACAATGAAAATCAATGTACTTTTATTGGTGCCATTTAGTGTGTACTATACCTGCATAATACTCAATACAAATACAGTTGTGTGAGCCTGGCCTAAAGGTGGAAATAAAACTAAAAGGATTCATTTTGTCAGATTTTTAATCTAACAAAATCTTGGTATTTTAACCAGGGTGTGTAGACTTTTTATATCCACTGTACATGTGTGCCATTATGATGAATCCATAGATTCCTTTATTAGTTTCTAGTGCATTACCATTACTGAAATATTCCTCCTCAATAGTGTCCTGCCATATACAAATTAGTCTCATACTGACCGATGGGTTGTCCACCAAGCTCTCTCCCTTCCTGTCTTTTGAAAAACTGCCCTTTTCAGTCCTGAGTGACATCATGTGTTCCACTGCAATGCATATGCACATTGCAGTAATACAAACGAAGAAGTCCTGCAGCACCTCTTTCAATACCCAGTCATGGGGAAGAATTTCTGCACAGCCGATCAATAAAGGTGAACCAACCTTTGTATATTGCAAACCAAATAGGTGAAGGAGATCCGCAGCAGACCAGGAGATGATATAAAACAATGCTCTTTTATTCCAAATCCATAAAAGCAAGCGGTACAGGCAGCGACGTTTCGACCATCTCTGGTCTTGATAAAGATCTCCTTCACCTATTTGGTATGCACATTGCAGTGGCATGCGTGACATCTCTAGTGGGTGGAGCAGGAGAAGTCACCAAGGACAGAAAGAAGTGTTTTTTAGGCAAGACCGCAGACAGAGGTGGACCGCTCATTGGATGGTCTCGGACTAATTTGCATATGGTGAGCAACACTATCGAGGAGGGATATCTCAGAAGTGGTAACACACTGGAAACTGACAAAGGTATCTATGGATTCATCATAACAGCGCACATTTAATTGTGTAATCTACTCATATTACTAAAAAAAAAGGTAACAGACTTCCTTTAAGGTAATATCTACCTTCAAGACACTGCTTTCCTAAGGACATCTAGATATTGTTCTACAATTTATTGTTGAGAGAATCCTCAGGTCCATGAGTTATATCCTTGTGCTTTTTTTTTTCCTGAAAATTTGCTGATGCAGAATTGGAACTATGGAGTGGATAACCATGAGCTTTTTGCCATTAAGTCAGCTTTTGAAAAGTGGAGATAGTGGTTGAAAGAAGCCAGGTATTGATTTATTGTTTGTACTGATTATAAGAATCTGTTATATATAGAGTCTTCTAATTAACCCCAGACTGGCTAGGAGAACTTTGTTTTTCCCTAGGTTTGTTTATATCACCTTCCATTCAGGTTCCAAAATGCTTAAGGCTGATGCTGTCTCTCACAATTGCTTTCAGCAGCATGTGGAGACTCCTGCATCATCCCTAGTATTCTTCCAGGTAAAATTATGGAAGGGTTGATGCAGGATATTTCTGATTTATTCTTGCAGACTCAGTCTCAACAACCACCTGAGAAACCCACATAATTATTGTTTGCTTGAAAGTGTCATGGTAGCAAGATTGCTGGTCAACCAGGTGTCACCAAGATGTGTCAGACCTTGCGCCACTGTGTTTGGTGGCCAGCTTGGAGAAAACAGTGGATAGGTTTATTGGGCAATGTTATACCTGTGCCTGCTGCAAGGCACTCAGGGCTTTACCTTTTGTCCAATAAAAGTCCTATGCCAGAGATAGAGGTCCACAACTGATATTATTCAATAGGCTGAATATCATGAGTGTTATATAAGTATTAGCTACTTGTCCATCTCCATTAGATCGGGTTTTTTCCAGATCCACCCGGATGCTTTTACGTGCATCTATATGAGCTAGTGGAATATCCATGTTATTAGATACATTGGTCAGTATACTTACCAACAAGTACCGAGGGTCTTTATGAACAATATGATTATACAAGTATGGGGACTAGTGATTGATATGTAATTACACATATTGTGGAAGCAATATCAGTCCTAACCAGCTATATCCATACACTGGTACATCTAAACCCCATACTGATACTAGGCGTAAAACCATTATTGATGTTTTGTGTATTATCTACCCTTATTTCTAATTGCTTTGCATCAAGAGCTACCACAGTGAAGCTAATTTATAGCTTTGGTCCACAATATCTTATATAGGGCCAATATTTACTACTGTGATCGCTATATATTAAGAGCTGCCACAGTGGAGGGAATTTATAATATAGGCTCATGTTACTCTTTTAGAGTTTCAACATCTACTGTTGCAAAAACCCTATAACAATCAATGTGGGATCTAATAGGACATGCTCCTTAATGGGCTCCTTTTTGTGTCACATGAGCTCATAATTTCTAGGTTATATGCCAATGATATAACTATCTTAGTATTATAATACTCACTCCACGTCATTCCTTTCGGGTGTGGAGTGGAATATCGATATCAATATCAGTAGCATCGATACTTATTTTTGTATCAGTTGAGAGGTGGAAGAAATAAAATTCATATTGCCAATTCTACGCATAAATATAACAAAATCACCTCAAACGTTTTTAATTAGTGTGTGACAATTGTCACATATATGATCTATTACGTGGATACGCCATTTTTTTTAACAGATCATAATAAAAGCTACATTTTATGCTTAGTGGTCCTTTCGGTGACATTTCCTCTTGTAGATAGGACTTTATTGCCACGGTGACAGTGTCTCTATCCTCCCTAGATCTACCAATGAAAACACTTAAACAAATATGCCTAGCAATCCCAAAAAACACAATGATAATGGGTTCACTTACTTTTTCTCCTTGCACTATTAATATTTACTCAATGACATGAACAGTAGAACTGTTTGTGTTATTAGTTTATATGTGTCTAAAACTGTGATTTAGATAATCAAATCACATTTTCTTTTAGTAATCAATGCAGAAATCCAAGTAGGGGTTCAGAACGATTGTCAGACGCTTAAGCACGTGACAGTCATCGTAGCAATAATTACTCCTGTGCCTTCTAACAGGAGCAAGGTCTAGCGCTCTGACCACAGTTTACTGAACTCCATTCACAGCAAACAGTTCGTAGATGAATTACTTCCTGTTTACATAGGCCAATCATCATTAGATTATTTTGCCTGTGGAAACTCAATGACAAATGAATTACTGTTAATTTTTCAGTCGCTGTTGGCATTTACACTGAACAATTATTGTTCAGATTCCTGCAATCCAGCAAGAATCTGAACAATTATCGTTCAGTCTAAAAAGACCCTAATTCTAAAGAGCTCACTTACTTTGTTTTGCAACTGTAGTATATCTAGTTGAATAAATGTGTTTTTTGGAAACTAGTCAGAAGATAGCACCAAGTATAAAATAATCTTCAGCAATTTAATCCACAGTATCAGGGGCGTACCTAAAGGCTCAGGGGCCCGGGTGCAAAAGTTCAGCTGGCCCCCCTCCATCTGTACCCGTACCTATACCTAAACCATTCTAATTTACAAACATGATCTAGCCCCTTGGCGTCAGCCTTCTTATCAGGACTCCTTTCCTTGACTATGTAAAAACCTGTTGGTAATGTCATAGGCTGCTTTCACACAGCTGCAAAAATTGTGCGTTGCAAGACGCACAAATCGCACATAAATATGAACCCCATTGTTTTGAATACGATCATACACAGGATCGATGTTTTTTTTGTTTGTTTTTTCTCTGCATCGCACGAGAATATGATGATGTGATGTGAGCTGGTTTTAACACAACAACTCCTAACATCCACAGGGACGGCACACGTTGGCGAGTGTGATATGGGGCAGAGTTTCACGACCCAATATCAGACTCACTCCTGTGAAATTAGCCTAAGGTCGGCTGTACACGGCTGGATTTGCATTGCGGAATATGGAGCGGGCATCTGCCTACGGATTCCGCAGCATGTACCGTCCATAACATGCTATGGAAAAGCGTTTTTTCCTCTACACAAGCAGAAATCAATTGCGGTTTTCCGCTCATGGAGGAAAAATTAAGGCATGCTCTATTTTAGTGCAGATTCTGCACGGACGGCCTCCATTGAACTCAATGCAAGCCGTGTGACCCGCTGCCCTGACACTGCGGAAAAGTCGCAGGCACCCGCATCATCACCTAGCAACGGCGCTGGAAAGTCAGTGATTAAAAGAAAAAAAACTGTACTGCGCGGGTCCAATGGCTAGCCTTGTGGACCATTCGCAGTACAGAAAAAAGAAAGAAATTACAGGTACGCGCGGATGCCAGCGGGGCATAGGGTTGGATTCTGCAGCGGGCTCACGCATGCAGAATCCGACCCAGTTGTGTGCAGCCGGCCTAAAACTGTGTTCATGGATTTTGTTGCATTTTTTAACCACAATTAAAATCACATCCAAAAACTGCATGCACTATTATAAACCGCATGTGGATTCAACCAGTACATGCGGTTTTTAAATGGCATGCAGGTTTCTGATGTATTTTTCAGTTGTGTGTAAAGTGTTCAAATATAGGTATATACCAAAGCTATACCAGCTGTACATATATAATTATATAGAGTATATACTCAGGTTATACCAGCTGTACATATATAATTATATAGAGTATATACCCAGGTTATACCAGCTGTACATATATAATTATATACAGGAGAGGTATAACTTATACCAGCTGTACATGTATAATTATATACAGGAGATACCCAGGTTATACCAGCTGTACATATATAACTATATACAGGAGAGGTATAAACTTATACCAGCTGTACATGTATAATTATATACAGGAGATACCCAGGTTATACCAGCTGTACATGTATAATTATATACAGGAGAGGTATAACTTATACCAGCTGTACATATATAATTATATACAGGAGACCTCCAGGTTACACCAGCATGGTACATACAGGAGATGCATAAGTATATACATCTCCTGCATACAGTGATATCGGCCATGCTGGTGTAAGGCAGGTCTCACATCTGCGTTGGGACCTCTGGTCGGAGATTTCATCACGGATCCGGCACCAAATATGGAGTCCTTCCAGAGTTATTCGGTTCTGTCCACAGACGGATCGTTCTTTTGCAGGGATTCCCCTTTCCTGCTCCCCAAACGGAGCAGGAAAGCGGAATTCCCCAGTGCAGATGTGAAACCTCCCAAAATTGGATATCTTCTGTATATATTTATACATGTACAGCTGATATAAGTTATACATTCTGTATATAGTATATCACTATATACAGGCTGTAGAGCTTCTACCAGCTGTATATATATAATTATATACAGGAGATACACAGGTTACTACAGCGTGGTACATATCACTATATACAGGATGTATAAGTTATACCAGCTGTACATATATAACTATATACAGGAGAGGTATAAACTTATACCAGCTGTACATGTATAATTATATACAGGAGATACCCAGGTTATACCAGCTGTACATGTATAATTATATACAGGAGAGGTATAACTTATACCAGCTGTACATATATAATTATATACAGGAGACCTCCAGGTTACACCAGCATGGTACATACAGGAGATGCATAAGTATATACATCTCCTGCATACAGTGATATCGGCCATGCTGGTGTAAGGCAGGTCTCACATCTGCGTTGGGACCTCTGGTCGGAGATTTCATCACGGATCCGGCACCAAATATGGAGTCCTTCCAGAGTTATTCGGTTCTGTCCACAGACGGATCGTTCTTTTGCAGGGATTCCCCTTTCCTGCTCCCCAAACGGAGCAGGAAAGCGGAATTCCCCAGTGCAGATGTGAAACCTCCCAAAATTGGATATCTTCTGTATATATTTATACATGTACAGCTGATATAAGTTATACATTCTGTATATAGTATATCACTATATACAGGCTGTAGAGCTTCTACCAGCTGTATATATATAATTATATACAGGAGATACACAGGTTACTACAGCGTGGTACATATCACTATATACAGGATGTATAAGTTATACCAGCTGTACATATATAATTATATACGGGACATACACCGTTACACCAGCATGGTACATATCACTATATACAGGATGTATATCCCCCTGTATATAGTGGTATGTCCCATGCTGGTGTAACCTGTGTATGTCCTGTATATAATTATATATATACAGCTGGTATAACTTATACCAGCTACACATATATAATTACATTCCTTCCTCTACTCACCTCTGCAGCAGTCTCTGGGTAGCCTGTAATAAAAAGTCCCGACTTTTGATGACATGACCAGAGCCTGGTCATGTGATCTGCAGCCACAGGTCCTACTGTAGTCTCTTGTACCGACTCTGCATGGATTGCTCCTGAGGTGAGTAAAGCCGCACCAGCTCCTCGCCCTGGTAATCGCTGGCCGGCAGAGACTGATAGACTGCAGCTGTGACCACTCACAGCTGCAGCCTATTAGTGGGAGGGCCGCGGCGTGGGAGTCTGCAGCCTGTAATTGGCTGCCGACTCCACGTGTAACAGCCCTCCCCTCTGCTCTTGCCGACCTGCGGCGCTGCCTCCAGTCTCTCCTATGCTCTCCCTTCTCAGCCATCATGCGGCCGACAGCACCGCACGGTGCATGGTGAATATGGCGGGGCCCCTGAGGCCCCCTCAGCGCAAGGGCCGGGTCGCCGTTGCGAGCCCTGCTTCCCCTCACCGTACGCCAGTGCACAGTATGTTATATCAGCATCAAAGAAGTAGACCGCTATGAGTGTTTTGATAAAGTATGCCAGAAATTATCATTACTTTCATCCTTTAACCCCTTCCGGCTCCAGGACATACATTTAAGTCCTGGAGTGTCGGGGTATGTATGCAGACAGATTGTGGGCGACCTCTCTGCATACAGCGCGGGCGTCAGCTGTTTACTACAGCTGACACCAGCGGGCAATAGCCGCGCTCGGCCATTCGCGGCTATTAATCCTTTAAATGCTGCTGTCAATTCTGACGCGGTGAGATCGGGGGAGCCGTGCAGGTGTCACGGCTGCCAGGGGCCTTCTGAAAGGCCCCAGGGCTGCCTTGAGAGACTGCCTATCAAGCCATCCCCGTGGGGTGGCTTGCTAGGCTGCCTGTCAGAATGCAGTATGACGTAATGCTGTAGCATTACGTCATACTGCAGGAGCGATCAAAGTATCGCATATTGTAGTCCCCCAGGGGGACTTAAAAGTAAAGTGGAAAAAAGAACAATAAAGTTTTTTTAATTGTGGAAAAAAAAAGTAATAAAAGTTTAAATCACCCCCCTCTTGCCATATTTATAATTAAAAAGTCTAAATAATAAAATAAAAATACATATTTGGTATCACCGCGTCCATATAAGTCCGATCTATCAAAGTAGCACATTATTTACCCCGCACGGTAAACGTCGTCCGAAAAAAAAAAAAAAAAAAAGGACGCCAGAAATGCACTTTTTCAGTCACCCCGTCTCCCAGAAAAAACGCAATCAAAAAGTCGTACATATTCTGAATTAGTACTAACGGAAACTACAGGACATTCCGCAAAAAATGAGCAATCGCTGAACTACGTTGACGGAAAAATAAAAAAGTTATTGCGCGCACAAGATGACTGCAGAAAATAATTGAAAAAAATTAAATGTCTTTGAAAGAAAAAAAAAAGTAGTATACAGATAGTCCCCGACTTGCGAACATTCGAGTTACGAATTTCGCTAGATACGAACTGTCTGTCCTGCACAGTATGATGTAATGCTATGGCAGTACATCATACTATGCAGGGACCCGACAAGCTTCTATCAAGCCTGATAGAAGCCTGTCCGGTCAGATCGCGGTTGCTAGGCAGCCGGGGGCCTTCTGAAAGGCCCTAGGGCTGTCTATGCAGAGCGCCTATCAAGCCGTGCGCTTGATGGGCACTCTGCATAGGCAGCCCTGGGGCCTTTCAGGAGGACCCCGGCTGCCTAGCAACCACACAGCGTCCCGCAATCTCATCGTGGGACGCTGTACGGGCCCCCTGAACGTCGGGTGCAGGCTGTTTCTTACAGCGGGCACCCGGCAGCAGCAGTTCCGACGAGCCGCGCCGCTCGTCAGAACTGCTGCTGCCGGGTGCCCGCTGTAAGAACAGCCTGCACCCGACGTTGTATGGAGCGGGATCCACCCGCGATCCCGCTCCATACAAGCATTTGTTTGACTTGCGAACAAAATGGACTTGCGAACAGGCTCCTGGAACGGAAGCTGTTCGCAAGTAGGGGACTAACTGTAGTAAAAAAAAGCGATACAAGTTTGCTATCGTAGCAATCGTACTGATCCATAGAATAAAGTTATCATGTCATTTTTGTAGAAACAAGACGCACTGAAAGATGGTGGAATGTCGTTTTTTTTTCATTTTACTCCACTTAGAATTTTTTAAACGTTTTTCAGTACATTATATGGTACATTAAATAGCACCATTGAAAAAGACAACTCGTCCCGCAAAAAACAAGCCCTCATACAGTGACATCGATGGATAAAAAAATGGGGAAAAAAAGGACCGTGTCATGAAGGGGTTAATGAACATTTTCAAATCTTGTAAGATTTTGTTCTTCATTTCCAGCCTGATATGGACACTATTTCACCAGACTTGATGACTAGTTCTGTCTTTAGATCCATTTTTATTGCAGCTTCATTATCTTTGCAATTTATTGAATCCTTCTTTTGGCCAGAAAAGATTTCCTTTCTTTGTTTCTTCAACCTAAACACCAAGCTTGACAGTACTTTAGACTTAAATCACAGCAGTGTAAAGTACTGACACTGTAATTAATGCATCACCACACATATAACATAAGGGATTGCTGTGAAGGGATTCATTTTTTTCAAACTTCAATATTATTATGATCATCCTTCCTTAAAGGGGTGGTCTCGCGAAACCAAGTGGGGTTATACACTTCCGTATGGCCATATTAATGCACTTTGTAATGTACATTGTGCATTAAATATGAGCCATACAGAAGTTATTCACTTACCTGCTCCGTTGCTAGCGTCCTCGTCTCCATGGTTCCGTCTAAATTCGCTGGCAGCTTGCTTTTTTAGACGCGCTTGCGCAGTCCGGTCTTCTCCATTCAGCACGAGCCGCTTCAGTGTGCTCCCCGCTACAGCTCTTCTGCGCATGCGCAGACGAGCTGTCACTGCTCGGGAGCGCGCTGAAGCGGCCATTCTGCACCATCCTCTGTTAGAGGAAGGTGCAGAAACTGGAGCTGCCCAGCGGAGAAGCCCAGCCCAGCCCAGCAGCCCCGAGAAGCCTCCCAGGTAAGTGATGGGTCGGGGGGGGGCTGTCGCTGCGCCGGGCTGCGCCGGGGGGGGGCTGTCGCTGCGCCGGGCTGCGCCGGGGGGGCTGTCGCTGCGCCGGGGGGGCTGCCGCTGTGATGGGGGGGCTGTCGCTAGGCCGGGGGGGGCTGCCGCTGCGCCGGGGGGCTGTCGCTAGGCCGGGGGGGGGCTGCCGCTGTGATGGAGGGGCTGTCGCTAGGCCGGGGGGGGCTGCCGCTGCGCCGGGGGGGCTGTCGCTAGGCCGGGGGGGGCTGCCGCTGTGATGGAGGGGCTGTCGCTAGGCCGGGGGGGGCTGCCGCTGTGATGGGGGGGCTGTCGCTAGGCCGGGGGGGGCTGTCGCTAGGCCGGGGGGGGCTGCCGCTGTGATGGAGGGGCTGTCGCTAGGCCGGGGGGGGCTGCCGCTGCGCCGGGGGGGCTGTCGCTAGGCCGGGGGGGGCTGCCGCTGTGATGGAGGGGCTGTCGCTAGGCCGGGGGGGGCTGCCGCTGTGATGGGGGGGCTGTCGCTAGGCCGGGGGGGGCTGCCGCTGCGCCGGGCTGCGCCGGGGGGGCTGTCGCTAGGCCGGGGGGGGCTGCCGCTAGGCCGGGGGAACTAGCGCTGGGCTCCGGAACCTAGCGCTGGGCTCCGGGGCCTTCACCTGGGCTGAGGGTCTAGCGCTGGGGAGCCGGGGGCTAGCGCCGGTTACCTGCTGTCTGGTCGGCGGCTGCGGGGCGTCTGGTCGGCGGCTGCGATGCGTCCGGTTGCCATGGAGACACAGCTGGCGGCGTCTCGGGAGCGCGCACGTCGGGCTGCAGCGAGCGACGGGGAAAGAGCCGGCGGCCATCTTGAGGAAACTTTTATAAGTTGCTGAAACGCTGGAACGGTAAGTACAAACCAGCTAGAAATGTCATTTACAGGGGGGCTTTGTAATGTATGTTTAATGGGGGGGACTGGGCAAAAAAAAAAATTAACTGCTTCCTCGAGACATCTCCTTTAAATACTTCAGCATGCTGTTTAAAATGTTAGACTGGCCATACACATTAGAAAGAAGTAGGTTGATGGCTGTACAACTGTTGAACGAACGATCATTTAGCCCATAATGGCCATCAGTTATTGAACATATTAGGTCAGTATCAATAACACTGGGTGATGGAGGAAAGATTTTTTTGAACACAAAAATATTTTGTTTGACTACCAGACAAAAATTTGAAATGTGGGCGACTGGACTGTCTGCCATTGGTTGGCTGAAATAAATGCTCATTGTTAAATTACATTTAAATGATCATTTTGGTTGAAGTTGTCCATTTCAATTAATTTAAGTCTAATGTGTATGGACACCTTTAACCTTAAAGGGGTGGTCCCGCGGCAGCAAGTGGGTCTATACACTTCTGTATGGCCATATTAATGCACTTTGTAATGTACATTGTGCATTAATTATGAGCCATACAGAAGTTATCAAAAGTTATTCACTTACCTGTTCCGTTGCTGGCGTCCTCGTCTCCATGGTTGCCGTCTAATTTTCGCCGTCTAATGGCCAAATTAGACGCGCTTGCGCAGTCCGGGTCTTCTGCTTTTCTCAATGGGGCTCCGTGTAGCTCCGTGTAGCTCCGCCCCGTCACGTGCCGATTCCAGCCAATCAGGAGGCGGGAATCGGCAATGGACCGCACAGAAGCCCTGCGGTCCACCGAGGGAGAAGATGCCGGCGGCCATCTTCACTGGGTAAGTAAGAAGTCACCGGAGCGCGGGGATTCAGGTAAGCGCTGTCCGGTGTTCTTTTTTAACCCCTGCATCGGGGTTGTCTCGCGCCGAACGGGGGAGGGGGGGGGTTGAAAAAAAAAAAAAACGTTTCGGCGCGGGACAACCCCTTTAAATATAGGCAGAGGCTTTCACTAAAGCCACTCAGTTTTTAAAAACATATATAATGTATTGTGGTTGAGAAATAAGTTGTATGGTTGTTCTCTGAGAGTTGTCCGCCTAGACAACAATGCCATCAGTTAAAATGACAAATCGCAAATCAATCTCTGCCATTATCTGTGCCTGGGTCTGGGCTTCCATTGATGGGATGCAGAAGTGTAATTTGGAATAAACAGCTTTTCATCTGCAGCACGCAACAAGGACTGAAAAAAATCCAAGAAGATACACCAACACTTACAAAAGTACTTACAACATTTTACAAAAATCATTCTTCAGTGGGTAGTCATAATCCTTTGTGTCATGCAAAGACATCAACAGCAAAAAATTGTTTAAATCTGCCTTCTTGGCTGTCAAAAATCTATAGTATATGGCCAGCTTAAAACACGCCAGTCATTGGAAAGTCATTTCTCCACTCCTTCTCTGCAGTTCCCATCAGTAGACACAAGTTTTAATAAGATTGCTTCATAGGCAAAAAAAATGTTCAGATTACTTGAAGGAAGACTCTAGCACCCTGTTGGGCCACTTCTAGCTTTGATGCAAGGTATGATATGCACAGACATGGAGAAACACAGGTACCAAATGGTATCCTGTGGCATATCAGTCTACATTTACTGTAAGCAAGCCTCTAGATCATACAAACTCATAAGTTGTCGAAGTTGTCATCATAGATGGTCCTATACATATTCTATTGGTGATAGATCTAGTGACTGGGCAGGCCACGAAAGTGTCGCACTGTTGTGAAGGCACTCCTGTGTGTGTGGGCAAGCATTATCCTGCTGGAAAATGCCTCTTGGAAGTCCTGCCATGAGAGGCTGCACATGTGGCTGCAGGAAGTCCTGAACATATTGCTGAGCTGTCATTATCTCCATCCTGCTACTAGGGGTGACTAACTATCATATGCGATGGCCCCCAGACTATCACAACAGCAGTTTATGCAGTGAGCTATTCTAGAGCATGGGTAAGATTGAGATGCTCACCCACAAGTCTCCAGACACAAACATGCCCGTTGTCAGTGCTCAAACGAAACCTGGATTTGTCACTGAAAACAACCAAGTTCCACTCCGTAGCAGTCTGGTTTTGTTGTTAATGACACCCCTGAAAATGGAGGCGATGGTGAGTAGAGATGACCGAGCAGCAAAATGCGTGGGTGCTCATTGCTCTAGTCGTAATGCTCGAGAGCTCGTTTCAAGTAACGAACCCCATTGAAGTCAATGGGCGACTCGAGCATTTTTGTATTGGACCGATACTCCGCATAGGTCATGACTTGTGAGACACCAGAAAACATCAGAAAGTGATGGAAACACCACAGAAACGGATAGGGAAGGGCAGGGGCAGCAGGCATGGCTGCATCTGAGGCTCCCAGGTCCCACTATTAAGCCAAAATGGGGGCAAGAGTCCGGATTCACCCCCCTAACAATTTACTTCGGACAAACCCTCATTAGCAAGACACAAAGATGGTATTACACAGGAAGGAATCAGAGCGCCCAAACATGGCAGAGTTTCACCCGGTCAAGGACCTTGGCCCACATTTCTACCCTAGTCAGTCAGTGTATTTGTGCCAGACAAGTAAAACACCGCAATGGGTTGTCTTTCTGCACTCACAGCGTAGTCGAGCTCAAGGAACTCAAGCATGGTATTACACATGAGGAAATAAGAGTGCCCAAACATGGCCGAGTTTCACCCTGCTAAGGACCTCGGCCTTGGCCTACATTTCTGCCCTAGTCAGTCAGTGTATTTGTGCCAGACAGGTAAAACACTGCTATGGGAAGTCTTTGTGCACTCACAGCATAGGCGAGCCCAAGGAACTCAAGCATGGTATTACACATGAGGAAATTAGAGTGCCCAAACATGGCAGAGTTTCACCCTGCTAAGGGCATCGGCCCACATTTCTGCCCTAGTCAGTCAGTGTATTTGTGCCACACAGGTAAAACACCGCTATGGGAAGTCTTTGTGCACTCACAGCATAGACGAGCCCCTGGAACCCAACGAAAGTATTACACATAAAGAAATCAGAGCGCCCAAACAAGGCAGTTTCACCCTGCCAAGGACCTCAACCTCGGCTCACACCCTCAGTAATTGTTGGCATAAAGCGGACTCAGATGCTAGTGCAGCTGTGAACGTCTCATTAATGCAGTAACGCTCCTTTTGTTTGGCCAAACCAGTGTCTCAGATAACTGTAACACGAGAGAAAATACATGTTGCCCAGCACTGATCCTCAGACCTCAAGCAGGAGGAGGAGGTGGCATAACAAGGCCAAGAAACCATGACCGAGATAGGACCCGCAATAGTCTGTGTGGGAAGTACGTGAGCGGGCCCAGGGTCAGGCTCGGTTCCAGCCTCCCAAGGTGGCTGTGACCCAAGGTGCCGTGAGTTACATAGCAATGGGAAATCCATGTGTCCACACACTATTCATTCTGTGTAGGTGTCAGATAGCTCAACCCTGCAAAGGGAAGTCTTTGAGTTCCTTGGGCGCGCCGCGATGTCAGTGCACAAAGATGGTATTACACAGGAAGAAATCAGAGTGCCCAAACATGGCAGAGTTTCACCCTGCCAAGGTCCTCGGCCTCGGTCCACATTTCTGCCCTAGTCAGTCAGTGTATTTGTGGCAGATAGGTAAAACAACGCGATGGGAAGTCTTTGCGCACCCACAGCATAGGCAGACCCCAGTAACATTTCTGTAGCAAGAGTAGAGGCGGACCCCAGTAACATTTCTGTAGCAAAAGTATAGGCAGACCCCAGTAACATTTTTGTAGTAAAAGTATAGGTGGACCCCAGTAACATTTCTGTAGCAAGAGTATAGGCGGACACCAGTAACATTTCTGTAGTAAACGTATAGGCGGACCCCAGTAACATTTCTGTAGCAGATGTATAGGCGGACCCCAGTAACATTCCTGTATAGGCAGACCCCTGTAACATTTCTGTAGCAAGAGTGTAGGCGAACTTCTGAAACATTGGTGTACCAAGAGTATAGGCGGACCCCAGTAACATTTCTGTACGAAGAGTATAGGCGGACCCCAGTAACATTTCTGTAGTAAAAGTATAGGCGAACCCCTGTAACATTTCTGTACCAAGAGTATAGGCGGACCCCGGTAACATTTCTGTAGCAAAAGTATAAGCGGACCCCAGTAACATTTCTGTACGAAGAGTATAGGCGGACCCCAGTAACATTTCTGTAGTAAAAGTATAGGCGAACCCCTGTAACATTTCTGTACCAAGAATATAGGCGGACCCCGGTAACATTTCTGTAGCAAAAGTATAGGCGGACCCCAGTAACATTTCTGTAGTAAAAGTATAGGCGGACCCTAGTAACATTTCTGTACTAGAAGTTTAGGCGGACCCAAGTAACATTTCTGTAGCAAGAGTATAGGCGAACACCTCAAACCATTTAGTAGAAAAGGTGTAGGCAGACCCTAGTAACATTTCTATAGCAAGAGTATAGGCGGAACCAAGGGAGGGAGGAGTGGGTTGGGGAGGGAAACAGCTATGTACGATGATGACTGATAATATATTTGAAATATGTAAAAGAAAAGTTGGAAATGTTCAATAAAAAATATCTAATTAAAAAAAAAAAAAAAAAAGAGTATAGGCGGACCCCAGTAACATTTCTGTAGCAACGTATAGGCAGACCCCAGTAACATTTCTGTAGCAAGAGTAT